>NC_047042.1:66657203-67268966 GCF_011762595.2 Tursiops truncatus | reverse complement strand
AAGCTCTTATGTCACTTAATGTTGTTTTCCAGCAAACTATGGATGTTTCTCTTAAGATAAGTTAGGGAATTTCCTTGATGCCCAGATCAGAAAATATAGCATTTCCAGATTTTAGCTTTCCTCTTAAATGAACATTCACTCATTCAACAAATATTTGTTGCTGAAAAGTAATTCCTAATCTTGGATGAAACATTGTCCTTTTCAGAAAACGTTTTAATCACATAAACTTGGAAGTTTTATGCTTCACCTGATTTTTCATATTGGTCCTCTTCTGACCCTGGCTCTAGTTCTGAACATCTTTTTAAAAAGGAGTTTGCTCACATTAACAGTCATCTTCTTTCTTCCTTAACTTCTTTTCTGTGTTTTCCCCTCTGTCCTATCTCTAGACTCATGTGCTTATGTTTGTCCTTGCTCAGCAATGACCAGTACAAAGTAACTGGTTTTATTTTTATTATTTTACCACAGTACTCACAGACTGTCCTTGCAAGCTCTTCCTTCAACAGAGGGTGCCCTGAAGCCAAGAATCAGAAGAGTGTTCTGTAGACTGTAGCCCTGTGGAAATGGGTGGAGGGAACCAGAGTAACACACACCTGTGCCCCTGGCACATGAAGCAAAGGCTGGGCCCATGAAGGCTGTGTCTGCCAGATGCCAAAATAACTTCTTAGTGGAGCCAATTCGATCAAAGACAGGTAGTTCACTGTAAATTTAGTCCATGTGGTCCCTTGGCAGCATTTGGACAAAACAAACCAGTTGACTGATAGCACTGATCACTTTCCAGACAGTAATTTTGGTGTTTGCCAGAGAAGGGATTTCTAAAGAGGGAGCAGGAATATATAGGGGGTGTTTATAGTGATCCCTTGGATGCAAAATAAATAAATAAATAATTAGAACTTTGGATCTGAAAAATAAGAATTTGAGCTTTACTAACATTTGGTTTTATAGAGTGTTAATACTAATACATATGTATATATAATTTTAATATACTTTTATATAATTATATATTATATAATTTTATATTTATATATTATATATACAATTTTAAATATATAAATACAAAGGTGAATTCTCAAGTATTTTTGCTAGTGGGGTACACAATCAAAATAGTTTGGTGACAAATATTCTAGATCCTTGATTCCCCATCTTTGGGCAAAAGAGTTATTGTAAGAGGCTCATTAATATATGTAAATGGACCTATTTTCTCATTCAGTAGATACTAAAAATACAATGATCTGCTAAGGGTTTATAATGTTTAATGCGTTTTTGGTGTTGTGTTTTAAAATTTACTGTAAAAGTGAATTCCTCAAGCCTAAAAATACTGTGAATCCATTGGAGGAGACACATCTACACAGGGAACACAAACGAGCAGAGAGAGGGGAGCGTTGAGTCCCAATAAAATATTAGGTTGGTTGGTCAGAGCATTTAAGCTATTGAAAATAATTGTATTCAATACATGCGTAAGCATCTCTCTCTCTCGCTCTTTAATAACAGATTTTTTTCCTTTTTTTTCTCATCCTCTTCCTTTGTTCCCCTATTTTGTGTGCATATTGGGACATCTCAGGAGCTGGCTTCCAGCACAGTGTTCCTTTTTATTTATGTCTGTATTGGTTTACTAGGGCTGTCATAACAAGATACTACAGACTGCATGGCTTAAACAAATTTTCTCACAGTTCTGGAGCCTAGAAGTCCAAGATCACTGTGTTGGTGAGTTTGGTTTCTTCCAAGGCCACTCTCATTGGCGTGCAAGTGACTGTCCTTTTGCTGTGTGCCTACATGGTCTTTCACCTGTCTACATGCAACCCTGTTACCTCTTTGTGTGCCTTAATCTCCTCTTCTTACAAGCATACCATCAGATTGGGTTAGGGCCTCCCCTAATGACCTCATTTTATCTTAGTCCCTTCTTTAAAGGCCCTATCTCCAAACACAGTCACATTCTGAGGTACTAGGGGTTAGGGCTTCAGTATATGAATTTGGGGGGAACACAATTCTGCCCATAATGTGCATTTCCTTTTGATAAATCTGCTTGTTTCAGGAAAGTATGTGGGACCTAGGAATATCAAGAAGTCGTATGATTAGGGTGACCGTATCTTAATTTGTCCAGGACAGTCTTGGACAAATTATTATCCTGACTTAATTTAAAAAGTGCCCCCATTGACTGTCAGAAGTGTCTCATTTGTATAATAAATTATATGGTGATGATCCTGTTATAGATATTCGAGAGCCAGAGGGCATGTATTAAAGCCTCAGCTCAAAAAATGTATTGTTATACCTGAGTTTCCTCAACTGTGAAGTAGAGACAATAATAGTACCTGCATCAGGGTTATTGTGAGAATTAAATGAGTCAGTATGCATAAGTAAGTCGTTTGGAACATCACCCTGAAAATAGTGAACACTGTGTGTGACACTGAGTAAGCACAGAGGAAATATGTTTGTCAGAGGTGATTATATTTGTAGGTATGATGGTTACTTTTGTCGGTCAACTTGGCTGGGCCAAGATGCCTAGATATTTGGTCAAACATCATTCAGCGAGAGTGGTTTTGGATGAGATTTACATTTAGATGGGTGGACTTTGAAAGCAGGTTGGATAAGTCACACCCACATACTGCAGATCTGTCAGTTGAAGGCCTGAAAAGAACAAAAGGCTGACATTCCCCCAACCAGGGAGGAATTTACCAGCAGATTGCCTTTGAACTTGCTTAAACTACAGCTCTTTCCTGAGTCTCTAGCCTACTGGCCCTCTGCATCAGATTTTTGGACTCACCAAGTCTCCATAATTGGGTGAGCTAATTCCTTAAAATAAATCTCTTCCTATATATACACACATCTTATTGGTTCTGTTTCTCTGGAAGACCATGCCTAACACAGTATGTGTGGACACCAAAGCTGTACCTGAAGAGAACTTTTAATTTGTTTAAAGTTTAATATATTTCTGGATTTTTATGCCCTTTTAAATTCACTGTGTTCTTTGCATGTCTATGTACATACCAACCAAAAAAAATAAAGATCCGTGACAAGATAGCTAAGAGAGTGACTAGGCACTCTCTATCTTAATCTCAGTCTTTAAAAAACAGTTATATTTTGCATTCCCATACCATATTTTAAAATGATACTGACATTATCCATCTGTGGGAATTTTCACCATTATTTATAATTATGAAGATGAATCATTTTTTTCAGGAAGTTCAGAGTAGCATCTCTAATAAATGTTTGGAATAAAATTATAATAGGTTTTGGTCAACTGAATGTTGATTTAAAAAAATTGAATCACTCTGTAAAAATTGATCTCCGAAACTAGGAAATCAGGCAAAAATATTGGCAAGAGTTCAGCCAAGTTAAAAGATTGGCAGATCAACCTTATGAAAAAAGTTAAACAACTTGGAAAAGCAAATAAAGGCTTGAGGAACAACTGAGTAGCAGCTATCAAATCTAAAAAGGGTTATTGTGGAGGGGATGGAGACCAGCTGTTCTCTAGCTCAGCTGAGCCCAGACAAGAACAAAAATAGATTAAAAAACGGCAGCATGACAGACCATTTAGATCTAGGCTTCTGCAGTTAATATGGTTAGAATGGTTACTCAGGAGTTCCAGATATATTCAAGAGAGTTTTTAAAGTTGGTTAGGTTTACCTTTTTTCTTGGTGTGAAGCCAAGTGGAAAGTCCAGATCCAGATTTCTAGTGGGGTTAATCAGAATCGCTTGGATGTGGGATAGGGCTTTTGTAAAAGCCACAGGCTCCATCTTTATGAAGTGATAGGAAGTGGTTTCCAGGATATGCTGTTAAGAATAAAGGTACCATGCAAAAGGGAACATATACCTTCAGTATGAGAAAAAAGGGAAATAAGAATGTAATAGATAAAAACTGATAAAAATATGTATTTGGGTTTCTTTTTTGGGGAAAAAAAGGATAAACCAGAAACTAATTAATTTAGTTAGCCTATTAGAGAGGTAAGGTAGCAGATGGGAGTGGAACTTCTGTGTATCTTTTATTAGTTTATTATTTCCTATTGCTGCTGTAATAAATCACCACAAGTTTAGTGGCTTAAGACAATGTAAGTTTATTATTTTACAGTTCTGGAGGCCAGAAGTCCAAAATGGGCACTAGGCTAAAATTAAGGTATCAGCAGGGCTGCCTTTATTCTGGAAGCTTTAGGAGATAATTTGTTTCCTTGCCAGCTTTCAGAGTCCACCTGCATTCCTTGGCTCATGGCCCTGTTCTGCATCAGCATCTTCAAATAGCTCTCTGAATCTGACCCTTCTGCCTAGCTGGTCTACATTTAAGACCCTTGTGATTACATTTGTATCCATGGGATCCTACAGGATAGTCTCCTTATCTTAAGACCAACTGATCAGCAACCTTAAATCCATCTGTAACCTTAATTCCCCTTTTGCCCTGGAACATTACATATTCACACCTTCTGGGGATCAGGATATGCACCTTGGGAGTTTGTGTGGGGACATTATTCTGCATGCCATACCTTTTAAGAATAATTTTACTCTTAAACCATTTAAATATTTATTCAAAAGTTAAGTTGAATCAAAAAGGATAACAAAAGCGAACTCTAAAATTGAATACAAATAGAAACAAATGGGCCTAACTATATATCGAATGGAAATATAACTGTATATTGGGAAGAAAAAAAGACTGAATTCAACTAAGTTTTGAATACAGGACTCTGCCAATACACCCTTAAAATGAGATCTATTTTAAGAACCAACGTAATTGCAAAGAAATATCGATTTTTACTCAGGAAATTTGTTGTTGGTAGTATTTATAGTATAGTGATCTCAAAACTATTTTTTGTGTATTTTAGGATAGTGTAAATGTGTTGTTATGGGGAGACAGAGTGCTCACTCTGGAAGAAGGGAGATAGAAATAGGGAATGCAGGAAGGTAAGAGAGAATCCTGTTGTTTGGGGCTTTTTATGTTTATCCCCTGAAATGGCATAGAAGATTGACACCCCCAGGAGCAATGAGCACATCTAGTACCAGATCTTGATTTCTAAATAGCATTCCTTGATAAAAGAAACCAAGGCTCTTTAAAGAGATGTCTAATTTCAGAGGGAACAGGTATAAAGAACAAGGTAAGCCCACAGCACCTAATGGTACTATAAAGTTGGGAAGTGCTCAACGATTCATGGAGACATATCCAAAAATGAACAAAGGACTCCCATTGGCCCAATGTAGGACATCTGAGTATCCAAAAAAATAAATGATAGTAAGATTTTCAATTTAAAAAGGAATCTTTTATGTTAAAATATAGGCATTTGGGGACTTCCTTGGTAGTTCAGAGGCTAAGACTCCATGCTCCCAGTGCAGGGGGCCTGGGTTTGATCCCTGTTCAGGGACCTAGATCCCACAAGCCACAACTAAAAGATCCTGTGTGCCACAATTAAAAAAAAAACTATATATATATATAGGCATTTGAGGTTGGAGGGGACAGCACTTCTTAAGAGAAGAAGGGAAGCTAATAAACAAATAACAAATCTAGAAAGGATAATTGATTATCCTGTTTCAGGCAGGATAATCAATAGATTTTAAAATTATTAGATGCTTTAGAAACCAGCTTCCTTCAGAGAGCAGTGAGATGATATGTTGTTGACATACAGGATATTTACATTTCAAAATATCATCCCCGATTACTTATTACAAAAGGAAAATGATTGGTTTGCAAGAGAAACCTGGTCAACATCACCTTAATCGAATGATCAAACTTCACATGACATGAGATGAACTGATATTTTGTGCCTCCTGATGTGATAAAATGGTAAGAATATAATATCAACTATATGGTATTCTTGCCAAGAACACTTGACTCTAATCAGGAGGGGAAAAAAATCGGGCAATTACAGATGTAGAACCTCTAGATTAAGCCAAATGGAAACTGAAGCATCATAGTGACAATCATGATGCAATTTGTGATCCTCAGTTGAAAATTTAAAAAAAAAATCGCTCTGAAACACATTTGGACAATTGAAAACATTTGTATATGGGCTGTATATTAAGTAATATTGTATCAATATTAAATGTCTTGCATATAATGTATTGTGTTCATGTAGGAAAGTGTCTTAGGTGATACATGCTGAAGTATTTGGGGATAAATTCAGCATAATGACAACTTTCAAATGTTTCAGGAAAAAGTATATGTGTAGAAATATATATATATGCACATATGAGAGGGGAATGAATGCAGCAAAATGTAAATAACTGGTGAATTTTGGTGAATAGAGCTGTTTTTTATACAACATTTTCAAATTTTCTGTAGGTTTCATTTTTACAGTAACAAGTTGAAGAAAAATTCCTTTATTGGGCCCATGGGCTTCTTGGTACCCTTTGGGCTTATTTTGTTTGTATTTCAAGATGTTGTGAATGTTTTCTTTACTTTTTTTTTTTTTAATGTTTCTGGTTATCTATTTGGAAGTTTCTCCCTTGACATCCAGCTCTGAGTCTCTGGGCAGTGTGTTTTTTCAAATGCATATAAATAGAAGAACTTTAATGAAAGCAGTGTCATATGTTAATTACTATGGAGCACCAATTTATAGGAAAAACATCTGAAAATAAAATGGACACATAGTATCTGGCTTATAGATGGCACTCAATATGAGTGTGTTTTGTAAGCTTCTGCATACCATTAAAATATTACCTGATAGCACCAACAAAAGGCACAGATTACCCTTCACAGGTCTGAGGGAGGGCCTGGAAATCTCTGAGTATAGGGCCTTGATCTGCATTTTAAACCGGTTTGCTACATTTTTTCTTTTTTTTTTTTTCTACATTCTTTTGAGCATTGCAGTTCATGTCACTAGGGAGCCCTGACATGTCTTTAAGGGCTCTCTCCCTCTCAGGACTCAGTCTTATATCCTCCAGGAGAAGTTCCCTTCCCTTGCTTCCTCTTCCATCCTGGTATGTCTTTTACCATCTGCAGTGATTTTCATATAGATTTTCCTCCACCTATGATAGGGTTACATCCTGATAAACCCACTGAAGGTTGAAAATACCTTAAGTAAACAATGCATTTAATAAACTTCACTTACCAAGCATCATGGCTTCGTCTAGCCTACCTTAAACGTGCTCAGAACATTTAACATTAGCCTACGGTTGGGCAAAATTAGCTAACACAAAGCCTATTTTATAATAAAGTACTGACTATCTCATGTAAGGTACTGAATACTGTACTGAGTGAAAAACAAAATGGTTGTAAGTGTATCAATTGTTTACCCTTGTAATTGTGCAGCTCAAAGACACTGCCCAGCATCACAAGAAAGTATCAGTATCATACCGTATATTGCTAGCCTGGGAAAAGATCAAAATTGGAAGTACGGTTTCTACTGAGTGCGTCTTGCTTTCACACCATCATATTCTACTGAGTGCATCTTGCTTTCACACCATCATAAAGTCAAAAGTCATAAGTCGAACCATCATCAGTAGAAGACCATACACTGGATTTTTCTCCCTTGGTTTCCCGCCTCTCCTCATGAGCAGCAGATCCAAATTGCTCAGTGTACTTTCGGTGGAGGCACCCTACCCAGCCTCACACCTAACTTCTGCTGCTCATCCAGTATGTGGGACAGGATTTTTTACAACATGTAGATATTTTTAAGGTATCTCTGATTTTCCACCAAAAAAAAAAAGAAAAGAAAAAGTCTCTCTGAGATACTGGGAACGCTGGAGGAAATTCTGAGAATGTAAACCAGATTCATGCCTCCGGGGGTTAAGCAACCAGTCTACTGACGATAGAGGTTAAGGGTGCAGCCCCTGAACTTGGACTACTCAGCCTTGAAGCCAGCCTCTGTGGCTTGAGAGCTATGTGACCTCTGGCTAGTGCTTTAACCTCCCTGAACATAGTTTTCTCTTATGCAAAAAGGGGATATCAGTACCTACCTCAAATGGTTGTATTAAAGGAACTTACATATATAAAGCACCTAGAAAAAATGCCACTAAGGGTTTACTCTCTTAATCATCATCGTTATCTTTCCATGGAACATCAGACCTGGATCAAATTCTGTTTTCAAGATATTAATGATGATCCTGTATAAAAGAACATCTTTCTCACTTTGTGTCTCTCATGAGTTCAGGTTTCCCTGGGACTCCTGCATGGTCATGCTACTCACATCCTGTGGCCTCCAGAGCGCTGGCAGAAATTGGAATCTGTTCTTCCTCCAGAGCGCTTGCCCATTCAGAGTGAAGAGGACTGCCTGCATGGATCTCCCTGAGCTGCTGCGATGGGGAGGCACCACCACCAACCCCAGGAAGAGGGATGGAGAAGAGGAACACCATAAGGGCAACGCTTCCCCCAAGATGATGCTGTGCAAGAAACATTTCTATCAATCACATTAAGATGATCTGTATCAGTAGAGAAAGAGTTGTAAAATATTAAGTAGTATTAAATGTCACCTGATTTTGTGTTAAATTGTAATACCCTGTTCAATGCCAAAAAAATGCAGACCTTTGGGAATATGAAAATTTTATTCCCATATGTCTCAAAGGGGATAATTTTGGATTTTTTTATGCATACATATTCTATTGATAGATTTTGATTTTGGAGCTTACTGCTGGAAGAATATGAAGACTAATATGTGATGGAAGTAAATAACATTACTCAGTTACTCTGAAGATGGAATATGAAGAAACATTATACACATAGTGTTAGGAATTATAATTGACAGTATCTACAATGCAGTGACAGGAAGAACAGTAAACTATGATGTAACAATAAAACACTGATTTGCTCAGGTACTGTTTTGGATGTTTATTATTTGACCTGTAATAATCATCCATTAATAAGGAATACATTCTCTCTTTGGGAAGGAAGGAAGCAATGGGGAATCAATTCTCTCAGTATTTTCATATAGCCAAATCTTTCTTACTGGCCCTTTTTTAATCCAGAACTTCTCAGTGATCTCATGCCTATGCACATTGATGAGTAAACCTATTTGTCAATATTCAGATACTGTTTGGTAAAATGTTCTGAGAGAAATGGAAAAATCACTCCAGATCAAGTTTGATTTTTTTTCCCCTCCCAATGATTTTTCAGTGCTCATGTCTATAATTCTGAAATCACCTATTGAAAAGTGGAGTAATAGTGGCATAATAGATTTTATAATAGTATAGCTAAGGAGGTAAATTCCCTGCATGCAAGTCTATATGTATGAAGCTTTTCTTTTTTTCCTCCCATTGGTTGGAGGTTTGTGCTTATGGAAACTACATCTCTAGCTCAATCTCCTCTGTGTGCCTCGTCTCATTTTCTTTTGTTTCATCAGCAGATAAGATCCCAGACAAGGATTAGCCATCGTGCAAATGTGGATGCAAACTCATTAGCTGGCAGGAACAGAAAGAGCAACAGCAAAAAACATATGCAAAGTAAGAGTATATGTTACTAATAATAATTCATTAGCATCATAATAGCTAGTTCAACACACATCAATGAGTGCTTATATACTAAGGTTGGTCAAAATTATCATTTTATAAAAAATATCTGCTTAATATCTCTCCGTGGGTCTATATTACCCTTATGAGTTCTTCATTTCCATCTCCCTCTCTTCCCCAACTTGAACTTCACACTTTGGCCTTTAACTGCAGATTACCAAATTCTCATTGCTATTTCAAGGCTTGAAACTTTTTTACCCCTTGGTGAAGTGCATCCCCTGGGATTATATGTAAAATGTTGAGTGCATAAAAGTATTAAACCTTTAGTTACTAGAACACAGGAAAGTTCGGGGACTATGGAAGACAGGATTGGGGGTGATAATGAGGCGGGACAGAGTAGAGAACAAATAAAGGGGTACCTGGATTAGCTGCTACTTACCCTGGTATGGAAGAATTTGGTATTTTAACAGTTCAGCAAATTGGCTATCAGCCTTACTACCTTATTGACTATTTGTGTCTTCCTATTCAAACTATTAATTCAAGATCGTAAATCTTCAGACAGGAGACAAATGCTCCTTCTATTTAATTTTGTATTCTCAGGCCATCTAGCATATCACCAGCAGAGTTAATTCTTGATGCTTGTTGAACAACTCAGCTCATAAGCTACCTCCTCAAAGATGAAACTCCAGGTAGAGTTTATAACTGTGTTCCCTAGTATGTACTTTCATGAGTGCCTCAATCACTGTCACTATTAACCAACCAAGAAAGAGTTCTTAATTGTCAACACTCCCAGGTCCAGCAAGAGGCAACAGACCCAGGAGCCCAGTCTTTCTGTGAAAAAGGCCTATTAGCTTATATTCATAGTTGTGACCTGAGGGACAGGATTCTAATTAAACACACATATAAGGGCTGACTGGAATCCTTTCCAGAGACCTCAGAGGGCCGGCACTATCTTTGCACTCTCCCTCTGTCATGTTGCAGAGCACCAGTATCTCTCAGAGAAGAGCCCTATGCATGTCTGGTGCCCTGGTTTTTGTGACTGCCACCCATGGGACACCCTTTGATCACCGGCTCTGGTGGCCAGCAGGGCTGGCATTCATGTGTCCCATGGGACTACAATAATTGGAGAGTCACTTCTTGGCTGGCTACCATCCCCAGGGCACTGCACAGTCAGGAGACTGAAACCTGCACCCAGTCTTTCTGTGACAGAGGCCTATTTGCTTGACCTGGAACTTTATTCTGAGGGCAGGGATCTGGTTTAGCACACATCTAGGGGCCTACTGAGTTAAGAACAGCATGGACAGAGGTGGGTGGATGCCATATTTGTGCTCTCCCTTTGCCTCATTCCAGGTTACCAGCATGTCCCAGAAGACAGCTTGTCTGGCACCCTGATTTTTGTAACTGCCACCCAGAAGACTCCTCTAGATTTCCTGGCCCTGGTGGCCAGTGAGATTTATGCTTGTGACCCCACAGGACTACATGTATTTACGTACTTTAAAAGCTGCTGCCTGAGGGCCTGGCTTCCAAACCACTTGAAGCTAGGTACTGACAGATCCTCCCCTCCACTGATAGGTCTTGGCACACCCTCAACTACAAGGAGCCACCAAAAATAAAACAGGCTGCATGAGCAATCACAAAGGATTGACAGACAACCAAGAGCTAAGGCAGAGTAGAACAATAAGTTCCATCTCCTACACAAGGCCACTCCTTTAAGACTGGGAGAGATGGTTGTTTTATTTAGTGCATAGAAACCGACACAGAGAGTCGAGGAAAATGAAGAAATAGGAATATATTCCAAATGAAAGAACAAGATAAAACCTCAGAAAAAGTCAATAATGAAACAGATGAGTGATTTACCTGAAAAAAATTTCAAAATAGTGGTAATAAAGATGGTCACCAAACTTGGGAGAAGAAAGAATGAACCCAGTGAGAACTTCAACAAAAAGATAGAAAATATACAAAAGTGCCAAAGAGAAGTCACAGAGCTGAAGAATATAATAACTGAACTGAAAAATACACTAGAGGGATTTAACAGCAGACTAGATAAAACAAAAGAAAGGATCAATGGAATTGAAGACAGAGTGGTGGAACTCACACAATAGGAGCAGCAAAAAGAATAAAGAATGAAAAAAAGTAGAGATAGTTGAAGGGGCTTATGGGACAACATCAAGAAGACCAACATTTTCATTATAAGGGTCCCAGAAGGAGAAGAGAGAGGAGAAAACTCATTTGAATAATGCCTGAAAACTTTCCTAACCTGGGGAAGGAAACAGATATCCAGATCGAGAAAACCCAGAAAGTTCCAAAAAAGATGAACTCAAATAGACCCACATCAAGACACATTATAATTAAACTGTCAAAAGTTAAAGACAAGAAGAGAATCGAAGCAGCAAGAGACAAATAACTTATGTTATGCACAAGGCAACCCCCATAAGATCATCAGCAGATTTTTCAGCAGAAACTTTGTAGGCTAGAAGGGAGTGACACAGTATACTCAAAATGCTGAAAGAAAAAACAAAAACAAAAACAAAAACAACTTCCAATCAAGAATACTCCACCTGGCAAAGTTGTCGAAGGAGAGGTAAAGAGTTTTCCAGACAAGCAAAAGATAAAGGAGTTCATTATCACAAGAAAAGTTAAGGAGACTTCTTTAAGCTGAAATGAAATGGTGCTAATTAGTAACAGGAAAACATATGAAAGTATAAATCTCATGGGAGAAGTTAAATATATAGTAAAATTCAGAATAATGTTAAGGTGGTGGCTGAATCACTTATAAAGCTAGTATGAAGGTTAAAAGACAATGGTAATAAAAATAACTATAGCTACAACAATTAGTTAAAGGATACACAAGATAACAAGATGTAAAATGTGACATCAAAACTATAAAACATGGGGGGGAATAAAAATATAAAAAGCTGTAGATTGCATTCAAACTTAACTTGTTTTATGTAAACCTCATGATAACCACAAAGCAAAAACCTAGATACATAAAAGGAAAATAGAAAAGAAACTAAGCACACCACTACAGAAAATCATCAAGTCACAAAGGAAGAGAGCAAGAGAAGAAGAAAGACACAGAGGAACTATGAAACATCCAGAAAACAATTAACAAAATGGGAATAAGTACAAACCTATCAATAATTATTTTAAATGTAAATGTCTTTTGATTGGAGAATTTAGTCCATAGAGTGGCTGAATGGATTTAAAAAAAAAAGACCCATCTATAGGCTTCCTACAAGATACTAACTTGAGACATAAGACACACTGAAAATTATAAGACATTGATGGGAAAAACTGATGAAGACACAAATAAATAGAAAGATATCCAGTGCTTATGGATTGGAAACATTAATATCGTTAAAATGTCTATACTACCCAAAGCAATCTATAGATTTAATGCAATCCCTATCAAAAGATGCATGGCATTTTTCACAGAACTAGAACAAATAGTCCCAAAATTCATATGGAACCATAAAAGAGCCTGAATTGCCAAAGCAACCTTGAGAAAAAAGAACAAAGCTGGAGGTTTCACACTTCCTGACTTCACACTATACTCAAAACTACAGTCATCAAAACAGTACAATACTGGCACAAAAAGAGACACATAGATCAGTGGAACATAATAGAAATCCCAGAAATAAACCTATTCACTTATGGTCAGTTAATCAATGGAGAAAAGACAGTCTCTTCAATAGGTGGTACTGGAAAAACTGGACAGTTACATGTAAAAAAATGAGATTAGAACATTGCTCCTATCAAACTTTCAATGGCATTTTTCACAGAAATAGATCAAAAAATCCTAAAATTTATAAAGAACCACAAAAGACCCTGAATATTCAAAAGCAATCTTGAGAAAGTACAAAGCTTGAGCTATCATCCTTCTTGACTTCAAACTATATATCAAAGCTATAGTAATCAAAACAGTATGGTACCAGCATAAAAAAGACACATAGATCAATGGAACAGAATAGACAGCCCAAAAATAAACCCATACATATATGGTCAATTAGTTTATGACTAAAGGAGCTAAGAATATACAATAGTTTCCAGGACAGTTTTTCAATAAATGGTGTTGGGAAAACTGGACAGCCACACGCAAAAGAATGAAACTGGACCACCATCTTACACCATACACAAAAGTTGCCTCAACATGGATTAAAAACTTAAATGTAATATCTGAAACCATTAAAAGAAAACATAGGTGGTAAGTTCCTTGACACTGGTCTTGGTGATGATTTTTTGGATTTGACACCAAAAGCAAAGGCAAACAAAGGAAAAATAAACAAGTGGGACTACATCAAACTAAAAGCTCTGCACAGCAAAGGAAACCATCAACAAAAGAGAAAGTCAACCTACCGAATGGGAGAAAATATTTGCAAATCATATATCTGATAAGGGCTTAATATCCAGAATATATTTTTTTAAAAACTCAACAGCAAAAATATCCAATTAAAAAATGGGCAAAGGCTCTGAATAGACATTTTTCCAAAGAAGACATACAGATGAACAACAGGTACAAGCACATATAAAGGGGCTCAACATCACAATCATCAGGGAAATGAAAATCAAAACCACAATGAGATATCACCTACCTCCAGTTAAAATGTCTACCAAAAAGAAAAGAAATAAATGTAGGCAAGGATGCAGAAAAAAGGGAACTCTTATGCACTGTTGGTGGGAATGTAAATTGGTGCAGCCGCTATGGAAAACAATATGTACATTCCTCAGAAAATTACAACTACCATATGATCCAGCAATTCTGCTTCTGGGTATTTAATCTGAAGGAAACAAAAATACTAACTCAAAAAGATATAGGCACCCCTATTTTTATTGCAGTATTATTACAATAGCCAAGACTTGGATACAACCTAAGTATCCACTAACAGATGGATAGAGAAAATGTGGTATATATATATCCAATGGAATATTATTCAACCATTTTGAAAAAGGAAATCTTGTCATTTATGGCAACATAAACCTTGAGGACATTATACTAAGTGAAATAATTCAGACAGGAAAAGACAAATATTGTATGATTTCACTTATATGTGAAAACCAAAAAAAAAAAAAAAAAGAAAGAAAAAAAGGAAAAAACAAGCTCATAGATTCAGAGAACAGATTGGCAGTTGCCAGAGGTAGGGGCAGGCAGGCAGTGGTGAGGTGTAAAATGGATACAGGGTGTCAAAAGTACAAACTTTCAGTTATAAGTCATGGAGATGCAATGTACAGCATGGTGACTACAGCTAATGATACTGTATGGCATATATAAAAGTTGTTTCAGAGAATAGATCTTAAAAGTTCTTATCACAAGAAAAAAATTATAACTATGTATGGTGGTGGATGTTAACTTACTGTGTTGATCATTTCATAATACATGGAAATACTGAGTCATCATGTTGCATACCTGATACCAATATAATGCTATATGTCAATTATACCTCAATTAAAAAAAATTTGGAGACACCCATTTCTCCAATTTGAGTTTTGATTTCTTGTTATCTTTTAAATTCTCTCCTCTCCTGCTAAATTTAAGAAGTGAAAGTGATCCAAACTATAAATTTCTCACCAAGAGCTGCCTTCCTACACTACCAGTTTTCCTTCTTAAACACATGAGAATAAAGCTCTTAAAAATTTATATTTTAAAAGTCAGAAATCTCTCGAGCATCTCTCTTACAACCGACTTCCAATAAACAAAATCCTCAGCAATGTCCTTATTTTGCCACCGTCACTCTTTCCTTCATTCGTATGGCAGAAGCTTTAAGCAGTTCACCAAAATCATTTACCTCTTTTTCCTAGAAATACCACTAAGTTATGTTCTCCAGGTTCCCCTGCAGTTAGTTATGACCATGTTTCTGAGTTCTTGCCAACTCAAATTATGATTAAAAATGATTAATGTATCTGGCGCATAAAACCTTTCATGGGCTCCTCCAGCCTCTTCCCATGTCTTCCGGTGGGAGGCTTATGATTATAAGACCTTAAGGGTAACAGAAGCACATGATGGAAAATGTCTGGGTCCCTGAGTGACTATCTGAAAAAAGCCCAACACAACTGAAACATTTTCCCTGGACTATTAAGTGAGCAAGAAACACATTTCTATTCTGTAAAGTCATTGAGATGTTGAAGTCTGTTAACACAACCACGTCTCCCTTAACTAACATAGGTTAATTAATAGAGATTCCTATAGTGAAGGATTCCTAGTATAGCTTAAAGGACTGTCTCTGAGTTAGCTCTTCTTTGAGTCAAGACTATCATGCCTCTCTTTCAAAGGTTAAGGTCTCTATCTCCAAAATTTGATAACAAATTTCATATGCATTTCAGTCTCAAAATCAGCTGATTACTTAATTTTTGATCTTCAAATAGGAAAGACAACATTACGAACCATTCTAGTATATTGACAGTTGGAAAGATTATAGAATGGAAACTTTCACCTAGCAGGGCAAAATGGGAAGGGTATCAAATTCACCCGGGAAAATATATCAAATTCAGGAGGAATGTGTTATGTTAAATAGTTTACACGATGACAGAGATTCAATTTGGGCTTTTACATTAGTTTGATCTTATTGACATTTAAGTTAAAGGTACAGTAAGTTTTTCATTACTTTATATACTTTAAATCACAAGATTAGCAAGTCTTTAATCAGTCCTACTAACAGGGTGGTATCCAATCCTCAGCTGCAAAGAGTCCAGATCCACCCACTAGCGAGATGGGAGTACATACAAAGAACCTGAGGACCCTAGTAAGAGGTTTCATATCCGAACATAGCATCCAAGGGCTGACAAGACGTGAGGTCCCACTGACATTCTCCAATGCAGGCCTCTAGTTCTACTCTTTTCAGTCTTCTCACAAAACATATATCCTCTATTTTGGGTGAAACATTACTTCTTCAAGGAGAATGGGAGCCGTAAGCATACATATTTTCCCCTCAGATCATCCTTTTTGAACCCCATTCCTCCTTTTTGAAAGAACAAAATACTTCTCACCAATTTTCTCATATTGTTGCAGTTTCTGTGGTCTTTATACAGAGCTTTACTCTCTCTGGGCGATGTCATAGATAAAAACGCTGCCCAGACTCAAAACCACAAGCATGTCTCTATCCCTCTCCCAGTATATTTATCTAATTCATCTATTCACCTTCTTCGAAGATTACTTCATACCCTCTCCACTTTTACACCTTCTCCTAATGCTCTCCCTGAACTAATGATTTTGCTTCCAATTTAATGAGAATATATAAGGAATAAGAAGAGGACTTCATCAGTCTGCCATAACCATGTCTAACAGCCTATGTGTACCTGTATCCATGTATTCTGCTTCCTGACTGTCTGATAAACTAATTAAAATGCAGCTTTCCATTTCAGAAAATTGAATCCATGACTAGGAAGATAAATCTGAAAATATATTCAGACTACAGTACAAATTACTTTAAAAATGTATCTATAAGAATTCTCTTTTGTCCACTTTGTATTAGATCCAAGCCCTTCTACATAGTCAAGGAAATCACTCTTGTAATTGACCCCCCTCTCTACATTACCAATTTTTCCTTTCTCCGCAGCATTCCCATCAGCATATAAATACGCTGTAATTTCTCCCACCTGACAACTCTTTCCATTGACACATGCCCCCTTGTACTCTACTCACTCTCTTCAATCCCTTCTCCTTTTATAAAACAACTCCTCAAAAGAGTTGTCCACAGTCTCTGTCTCTATTTCTTCCTTTCTGATTCCCTTTGAAACCAAATCCATTCAAGCTTTGACCCCTACCACTCAACTAGAACTTTTTGTGTTAAGGTCACCAGAGACCTCCAATATGCCAAAGACAATTCACAGCCTTCATTTAACTTGACCTTTCAACAACATTTGATATTGCTTTCCACTCCCACCCTTATATATTTTATTCACTTGCCTCCTGGGGATTGACTATCTCTTGGTATCCCTATAGTTCACTAACAATTCCTACTCAGTAGCCTTGGTAGGTTCCTTCTCACCTTGTCAACTTCTAACTATTAGAATCCTCTAGGGATCTTTCAACCTCTTCTGTCTATGATCATTCCATTGACGATCCCTGAGCCTTGGAGAGAAAAAGCTTTCTGCCCAGGTTGCTGTGAGCCCTGTAGCCATCTGAGAATCACAACTAGAAAAATACTGCATTGCAAGTATTTTCTCCCATTCCACTGATTACTTTATCATTTTGTTGATTGCTTCCTTTGCTCTGCAGAAACTTTTTTTTTTTTTTTTGAGGTACGCGGGCCTCTCACTGCTGTGGCCTCTCCCATTGTGGAGCACAGGCTCCGGACATGCAGGCTCAGAGGCCATGGCTCACGGGCCCAGCCACTCCGCGGCACGTGGGATCTTCCCAGACTGCAGCACGAACCCACGTCCCCTGCATCAGCAGGTGGACTCTTAACCACTGCACCACCAGGGAAGCCCCAGAAACTTTTTAGTTTGATGTAATCCTATATGTTTTTAGCTTAATTATGGTAATCATTTCACAATGTATATCAAATCATCACATTGTGCACCTTAAATATATACAATTTTTATTTGTCAATCATACCTTAATGAAGCTGGAAATAAATGAAGAGGAAAATACAGTTTTCACTTTTCAGAGGAAAATACAGTTTTCACTTTTCAAAACTAAATATGAGTATCAAAATCACCTAGAAGGGCTTCCCTGGTGGTGCAGTGGTTAAGAGTCCACCTGCTAATGCAGGGGACGTGGGTTCGTGCCACGGTCTGGGAAGATCCCACATGCCGCGGAGCGGCTGGGCCCGTGAGCCATGGCCACTGAGCCTGCGCATCCAAAATCACCTGGAAAAATCTTCTCAAATCTTATGTCCAGAGAAAAGATCACTCCAAAATATTCATTGAGTGAAGAAACCTGAATTTCCTGTTATATTTTTTATTTTAATTAAATGTAAAGCACCAAGCACCACTTATTTCTTTAGTGAGGTATCTTTTTTGTAGAATAGAAAAATGAGACTAATTCTACACCCACTCCCACAACCATCAATATAATGACAATGGTGATAGACATATTCTGGCTATGTAGGAGGATGTAATTATTTTTAGGAAATATATGTGGAAATATATCAGGTTAAAGTATTCTACAAAAATGTTTAAATTCTTGAATATAAATGAGGGGCATATACGGACCCATTGCATTGTTCTTCCAATTTTTCTACAGGTTTGAAAGTTTTCAACATTTTAAAAATGAGAGAAGAAAAGGCTGAGTCAAGACGGCATACTAGGAGGACGTGGAATTTGCGTCTCCTCACAACAATGGCACCTACCAGGCACCGGTGGGGGACCATGGACACCTAAGGGGACAGGAGGAACCCCAGCGATGGGGTAGGACGAGGGGCATGGGGGAAGTGAGGGGGAGGAGAAGTGGAGGTGGGATGGGACTGGCATCCCTGAGGGGCAGCTGGGGGAAGGGAAGGGACCCCACGCCCAAAGGGGGAAATTGGGGAGCCATTGGGAGGGCAGAGGATCAAAAGGGAGCATGGCCAGGTTTCTCCTGCCCATTTGGACTCCCAGGAACCTGTAGAGATCCCAGGCCTGATCCTCTGACCATCTAGGCCCCCTCCACCCACTCGGGTCCTGAGGGAGTGGGAGGGATGGAAGGGGGAGCAAAAGTAAAGGCTGGACCTCTGGGACCAGGACCCCTGAGGAATGACTGCAGAAGGGAAGGAGTTCCCACACTCAGAGGGACCCACCCACGGTTAGGGGTCCAGCGGCGATGGGGAAGACCCTGGGGGATACAGTGGGGGAGGGCTGCAAAGGAACAGAAGGGAACAGGGCCAGTGCTTTCCCTGTCCACTTAGGCACAGGGAAGGCTGTTGGGCTCCCAGGCCTAATCCTCTGCCCTCGGAGCCTCCCTCCTGCAGCTTAGAGCCCAAGCACCTCCCCTACATCTCCACCTAGGGCCCTACCTCTACATTCGGAGACTCCCTCCAACGCACTGGGCCTAAACCCCACCCACGCACCGTCACTCATGGTCCTACCTCCAAACTCTGGAACCCAACACTCTAGAGGCCCTCCTTTCCATGTGCTGCCTCTCCCATTCTGTGCAGGTCCTGAGAAAAGGCCCCGCACCACGTTCAAATGTCACCACCCCACCCGCCTAGGTCCCACACCACCATAAACCCCACCCCTGCCTAAGTTCCACCCCCACCTAAACTCCGGCCCCATAGCCAAGGATTTTTTTTCTTTCTTTTTCTTTTCCTTTTTCCTCTTTCAGATTGGGGTTCTGTTTTACCTTCTTGATTCATTGTTGTTGATACTTTTATATTTTCATTTTTCCTAATTAATCTTTTATTTTTCTAATTTTATTTTATTCTTTATACTTTGTTAGTGATCTCTCCTTTTGGCTTGTTCCCTCATTCCTTTTTTTTTCCTTTTTCAGTTGTGGTTTTATTTTACTTTGTTGCACTTTTTCCAATTACAGTTTTATTTTTCCTAATATATTTTTTATCTTTCCAATTTTATTTTGTTTTTTATTCTTCAGTATTTTACTGCTCCATTTTATTTTCTTTCCTCCTTTTTTTTTTTTTTAACCACAAAACGAAGCTTGCAGGACCTTGGTTCCCAGCAGGGAGGTAGGGCCCAAGCTCCTGTGGTGGGAGCTCCAAGTCCAAACCGCTGGGCTAACAGAGAACCTCAGACACCAGGGAATGGCAACTGGAGTGAGGGCCCCCAGAAGTCCTCATCTCAGCACCAAGACCCAGCTGTATCCAACTGCCTGCAAACGTCACAGCTGGACCTCTCAGGCCAAACAACGAGTAAGACAGGAATCCAGCACCACCCATTAAAAAAAAAAAAAAAAACGACAAAAAACTACGTTACAATTGAAGGAGAAAGGTAAAAACCTACAATACCAAATAAATGAAGACAAAATAGGCAATATACCTGAAAAAGAATTCAGAGTAATGACAGTAAAGATGATCCAAAATCTTGGACACAGAATGGAGAAAATACAGGAAACGTTTAACAAGAATCTAGAAGAATTAAAGAGCAAACAAACAGTGATGAACAACACAATTACTGAAATTAAAAAGACTCTAGAAGGAATCAATAGCAAAATAACTGAGGCAGAAGAACAGATAAGTGACCTGGAAGATAAAATCGTGGAAATAACTACCACAGAGCAGAATAAAGAAAAAAGAATGAAAAGAATTAAGGACAGTCTCAGATACCACTGGGACTACATTAAACACACCAACATTCAAATTATAGGGGTCCCAGAAGAAGAATAGAAAAAGAAAGGGTCTGAGAAAATATTTGAAGACATTATAGTTGAAAACTTCCCTAACATGGGAAAGGATATAGTCAATCCATTCCAGGAAGCACAGAGAGTACCATAAAGGATCAACCCAAAGAGGAACACAGTGAGACACATATTAATCAAACTATGAAAATTAAATACAAAGAAAAAATATTAAAAGTAGCAAGGGAAGAGCAACAAATAACATATAAGGAAATCCCCATGAGGTGAACAGCTAATTTCTCAGCAGAAACTCTGCAAGCCAGAAGGGAGTAGCAGAACATATATAAAGTGATGAAAGGGAAAACCCTACAAAAAAGATTACCCTACCCAGCAAGGATCTCATTCAGATTTGACGGAGAAATTAAAACCTTTACAGATAAGCAAAACTTAAGAGAATTCAGCACTATCAAACCAGCTTTACAGCAAATGCTAAACGAACTTCTCTAGGCAGGAAACACAAGAGAAGGAAAAGACCTACAAAAATAAACCCAGAACAATTAAGAAAATGGTAATAGGAACATACATATCAATAATGACCTTAAATGTAAATGGATTAAATGTTCAAAACAAAAGACACAGACTGGCTGAATGGATACAAAAACAAGACCCATCTATAGGCTGTCTACAAGAGACCCACTTCAGACCTAGGGACACATACAGAATGAAAGTGAGGGGATGGATAAAGATATTCCATGCAAATGGAAATCAAAAGAAACCTGGAGTAGCAATTCTCATATCAGACAAAATAGACTTTAAAATAAAGACTATTATGAAAGACAAAGGACAGTATATAATGATCTAGAGATCAATCCAAGAAGAAGATATAACAATTGTAAATATTTATGTACCCAACGTAGGAGCACTGCAATACACAAGGCAAATGCTAACATCCATAAAAGGGGAAATCGAAAGCAAATACAATAATAAGAGTAGCGGATTTTAACACCCACTTTCACCAATGGACAGATAATCCAAAATGAAAATAAATAAGGAAACACAAGCTTTAAATGACACATTAAACAGGATAGACTTAATTGATATTTATAGGACATTCCATCCATAAACAACAGAATACACATTCTAGTCAAGTGCTCATGGAACATTCTCCAGGATAGATCATATCTTGGGTCACAATTCAAGCCTTGGTAAATTTAATAAAACTGAAATCATATGAGGTAACTTTTCCAACTACAATGCTATGAGACTAGATATCAATTACAGGAAAATAACTGTAAAAAATACAAACAAATGGAGGCTAAACAGTACATTACTAAATAACCAAGAGATCACTGAAGAAATCAAAGAGGAAATCAAAAAATACCTAGAAACAAATGACAATGAAAACACGATGACCCAAAAACTATGGGATGCAGCAAAATCAGTTCTAAGAGGGAGGTTTATAGCAATACAATCCTACCTCAAGAAACAAGAAACATCTCAAATAAACAACCTACCCTTACACCTAAAGCAATTAGAGAAAGAACAAAAAAACCCAAAGTTAGCAGAAGGAAAGAAATCATAAAGATAAGATCAGAAATAAGTGAAAAAGAAATGAAGGAAACTATAGCAAAGATCAATAAAACTAAAAGCTGGTTCTTTGAGAAGATAAACAAAATTGATAAACCATTAGCCAGACTCATCAAGAAAAAAAGGGAGAAGACTCAAATCAACAGAATTAGAAATGAAAGACGAGAAGTAACAAATGACAGTGCAGAAATACAAAGGATCATGAGAGATTACTACAAGCAATTGTATGCCAATAAAATGGACAACCTGGAAGAAATGGACAAATTCTTAGAAAAGCACAACCTTCTAACATTGAACCAGTAAGAAATAGAAAATATAAACAGACCAATTGCAGCACTGAAATTGAGAGTGTGATTAAAAATCTTCCAACAAACAAAAGCCCAGGACCAGATGGCTTCACAGGCGAATTCTATCAGACATTTAGGGAAGAGCTAACACCTACCCTTCTCAAACTCTTACAAAATATAGCAGAGATTGGAACACTCTGCAACTCATTCTACGAGGCCACCATCACCCTGATACCAAAATCAGAAAGAGATATCACAGAAAAAGAAAACTACAGGCCAATAACTCTGATGAACCTAGATGCAAATATCCTCAACAAAATACTAGCAAACAGAATCCAACAGCACATTAAAAGGATCATACACCATGATCAAGTCGGGTTTATCCCAGGAATGCAAGGATTCTTCAATATACACAAATAAATCAATGTGATAAACCATATTAACAACTTGAAGGAGAAAAACCGTATGATCATCTCAATAGATGCAGAAAAAGGTTTTGACAAAATTCAACACCCATTTATGATAACAGCTCTCCAGAAAGTAGGCATCAAGTGAACTTACCTCAACATAATAAAGGCCATATATGACAAACCCACAGCCAACATCATTCTCAATGGTGAAAATCTGAAACCATTTCCTGTAAGTTCAGGAATAAGACAAGGTTGTCCACTCACCACTATTATCCAACATAATTTTGGAAGCTTTAGCCACAGCAATCAGAAAAGAAAAAGAAATAAAAGGAATCTAAACTGGAAAAGAAGAAGTAAAAGTGTCACTGTTTGCAGATGACATGATACTATACATAGAGAATCCTAAAGATACCACCAGAAAACCATGAGGGCTAATCAATGAATTAGGTAGAGTAGCAGGATAAATAATTAATGCCCAGAAATCTCTTGCATTCCTATACACTGATGATGAAAAATCTGAAAGAGAAATTACAGAAACACTCCCATTTCCCGTTGCAACAAAAAGAATAAAATACCTGGGAATAAACCTACCTAAGGAGACATAACACCTGTATGCAGAAAACCATAAGACACTGATGATCGAAATTAAAGATGACAGCAACAGATGGAGAGATATACCACACTCTTGGATTGGAAGAATCAACATTGTGAAAATGACTATACTACCCAAAGCAATTTACAGATTCAATGCAATCCTTATCAAACTACCAATGTCATTTTTCACAGAATTGCAACAAAAAAACCCACAATTCCTATGGAAAAACAAAAGACCCCGAATAGCCAAAGCCATCTTGAGAAAGAAAAACGGAGCTGGAGGAATCAGGCTCCCTGACTTCAGACTATACTAAAAATCTACAGTAATCAAGACAGTATAGTACTGGCACAAAAACAGAAATATAGATCAATGGAACAGGACAGAAACCCCAAATATAAACCCACGCACATATGGTTGTCTTATCTTTGAAAAAGGAGGCAAAAATATACAATGGAGAAAAGACAGCCTCTTCAATAAGTGGTGCTGGGAAAACTGGACAGCTGCATGTAAAAGAATGAAATTAGAACACTCCCTAACACCACACACAAAAATAAACTCAAAATGGATTAAAGACCTAAATGTAAGGCCATTTACTATAAAACTCTTAGAGGAAAACAAAGGCAGAATATTCTATGACATAAATCACAGCAAGATCTTTTTTGACCTACCTCCTAGAGAAATGGAAAGAAAAACAAAAATAAACAAATGGGACCTAATGAAACTTCAAGGATTTTGCATAGCAAAGGAAACCATAAACAAGAAAAAAAGACAACCTTCAGAATGGGAGAAAATATTTGTAAACAAACCAACAGACAAAGATTAATCTCCAAAATATACAAGCAGCTCATGTAGCTCAATGTCAAAAAAACAAACAACACAGTCCAAAAATGGGCAGAAGATCTAAATAGACATTTGTCCAAAGAAGATATACACATTGCCAACAAACACATGAAAAAATGCTCAACATCACTGATAATTAGAGAAATACAAATCAAAACTACAATGAGGTATCACCTCACACTAGTCAGAATGTCCATCATCAAAAAATCTACAAACAATAAATGCTGGAGAGGGTGTGGAGAAAGGGAACCCTCTTGCACTGTTGGTGGGAATGTAAATTGATGCAGCCACTATGGAGAACAGTGTGGAGGCTCCTTAAAAAACTAAAAATAGAACTACCATATGACCCAGCAATCCCACTACTGGGCATATTCCCTGAGAAAACCATAATTCAAAAGGAGTCATGTACCACAATCTTCATTGCAGCTCTATTTACAATAGCCAGGATATGGAAGCAACCTAAGTGTCCATTGCAAACGAATGTATAAAGAAGATGTGGCACATATATACAATGGAATATTATTCAGCCATAAAAAGAAATGAAATTGAGTTATTTGTAGTGAGGTGGATGGAACTAGATTCTGTTATACAGAGTGAAGTAAGTCAGAAAGAGAAAACAAATACCCTATGCTAACACATATGTATGTAATCTAAAAATATATATATATTTGTGATGAACCTAGGGCCAGGACAGGAATAAAGACACAGACATAGAGAATGGTCTTGAGGACATGGGGAGAGGGAAAGGTAAGCTGGGATGAAGTGAGAGAGTAGCACTGACATATATACACTACCAAATGTAAAACAGATAGCTATTGGGAAGCAGCTGCAAGGCACAGGGAGATCAGCTCAGTGCTTTGTGACCATGTAGAGGGGTGGGATAGGGAGGGTGGGAGGTATATGCAAGAGGGAGGGGATTTGGGGATATACATATGCATATAGCTGATTCACTTTGTTATACAGCAGAAACTAACACAACTCTGTAAAACAATTATACTGCAATAAAGATGTTAAAAAAAGAAACAAATGGGGAGAGCTTCAAGATGGCAGAAGAGTAAGACGCGATCACCTTCCAGAACACCCACTGAATGCTGGCAGAAGACCTAAGACTTCCCAAAAGGCAAGAAACTCCCCACGTACCTGGGTACGGCAAAAGAAAAAAGAAAAAACAGAGACAAAAAACAGGGGCGGGACTTGCACCTCAGGGAGGGAGCTGTGAAGGAGGAAAGGTTTCTACACATTAGGAAGTCCCTTCATGGGCAGAGACTGCTGGGGAGTTGGAGGAGGGAAGCTTCAGAGCCACGGAGGAGAGCGCAGCAACACGGGTGCGGAAGGCAAGGCAGAGAGATTCCCGCACAGAGGATCAGTGCCGACCAGCACTCACCAGCCCTAGAGGCTTGTCTGCTCACCCACAGGGTCGGGTTGGGGCTGGGAGCTGAGGCTCCGGCTTCAGAGTTCAGATCCCAGGGAGAGGACTGGGGTTGGCTGCATGAACACAGCCTGAAGGGGGCTAGTGCGCCACAGCTGGCCGGAGGGAGTCGGGGGGAAAAAGTCTGGAGCTGCTGAAGAGGCAAGAGACTTTTTCTTGCCTCTTTGTTTCCTGGTGCGCAAGGAGAGGGGATTAAGAACGCCGCTTAAAGGACCTTTGGAGACAGGCGCGGGCTGCGGCTATCAGCACAGACCCCAGAGACGGGCATGAGACGCTAAGGCTGCTGCTGCCACCACAAAGAAGCCTGTTTGCAACCACAGGTCACTATCCACACATCCCCTCCCAGGAGCCTGTGCAGCCCGCCACTGCCAGGGTCCTGTGATGCAGTGACAACTTCCCCGAGAGAAAGCACGGCACGCCTCAGGCTGTTGTAATGTCACGCCGGCCTCTGCCACCGCAGGCTCGCCCCGCATCCGTACCCCTCCCTCGCCCCGGCGTGAGCCAGAACCCCGAAGCAGCTGCTTCTTTAACCCCGTCCTGAGTGAAGAACAGATGCCCTCAGGCGACCAACATGCAGAGGCGTGGCCAAATCCAAAGCTGAACCCCAGGAGCTGTGTGAACAAAGAAAAGAAGGGGAAATCTCTCCCAGCAGCCTCAGGAGCAGCAGATTAAATCTCCATAATCAACGTGATGTACCCTGCATCTGTGGAAGTGGAATACCTGAACAGACAACGAATCATCCCAAATTGAGGAGGTGGACTTTGGGAGCAATGATATATATATATTTTCCCCTTTTTCTCTTTTTGTGAGTGCGTATGTGTATGCTTCTGTGTGTGATTTTGTCTGTATAGCTTTGCTTTTACCATATGTCCTAGGGTTCTGTCTGCCCATTGTTTTTTTTCTTTATTACTTAAAAAAATATTTTCTTAATAATTATTTTTTATTTTAATAACTTTATTTTACTTTTCCTTTCTTCCTTTCTTTTTTTCCCTCCCTTTATTCTGAGCCATGCGGAGGACAGGCTCTTGGTGCTCCAGCCAGGCGTCAGGGCTGTGCCACTGAGGTTGGAGAGCCAAGTTTAGGACACTTATGCACAAGAGACCTCCCAGCTTCACGTAACATCAAATGATGAAAATCTCCCAGAGTTCTCCATCTCAACACCAAGAACCAGCTCTACTCAAAAACCAGCAAGATACAATGCTGGACACCCTATGCCAAACAACTAGCAAGACAGGAACAAAACCCCATCCATTAGCACAGAGGCTCCCTAAAATCATAATAAGGCCACAGACACCCAAACACACACCGCAAGACATGGAACTGCCCAAAAGAAAGACAAGATCCAGACTCATCCACCAGAACACAGGCACTGGTCCCCTCCACCAGAAAGCCTACACAGGCCACTGAACCAAAAACAATGGGAACTATGAACCTGCAGCCCGCAAAAAGCAGACCCCAAACACAGTAAGTTACGCAAAATGAGAAGACAGAGAAACACACAGCAGATAAAGGAGCAAGGCAAAAACCCACCAGTCCTAACAAATGAAGAAGAAATAGGCAGTCTACATGAAAAAGAATTCAGAATAATGATAGTGAAGATGATCCAAAATCTTGGAAATAGAATAGAGAAAATACAAGAAACATTTAACAAGGATGTAGAAGAACTAAAGAGCAAACAGGCAGTGATGAACAACACAATAAATGAAATTAAAAATTCTCTAGAAGGAATCAATAGCAGAAAAACTGAGGTAGAAGAATGGATAAGTGACCTAGAATATAAAATAGTGGATATCACTACTGCAGAGCAGAATAAAGAAAAAAGAATGAAAAGAATTGAGGACAGTCTCAGAGACCTCTAGGACAACATTAAACGCACTAACATTCGAATTATAGGGGTCCCAGAAGAAGAAGAGAAAATGAAAGGGACTGAGAAAGTATTTGAAAAGATTATAGTTGAAAACTTCCCTAACATGGGAAAGGAAATAATCAAGTCCAGGAAGCACAGAGTCCCATACAGGATAACTCCAAGCAGAAATACGCCAAGACACATATTAAACAAACTATCAAAAATTAAATACAAAGAAAAAATATTAAAAGCAGCAAGGGAAAAACAACAAATAACACATAAGGGAATCCCCATAAGGTTAACAGCTGATCTTTCAGCAGAAACTCTGCAGGCCAGAAAGGAGTGTCAGGACATATTTAAAGTGATGAAGGAGAAAAACCTACAACCAAGATGATTCTACCCAGCAAGGATCTCATTCAGATTTGACGGAGAAATTAAAATCTCTACAGACAAGCAAAAGCTAAGAGAATTCAGCACCACCAAACCAGCTTTACAACAAATGCTAAAGGAACTTCTCTAGGCAGGGAACACAAGAGAAGGAAAAGACCTACAATACTACACCCAAAACAATTTAAAAAATGGTAATAGGAACATGCATATCGATAATGACCTTAAATGTAAATGGATTAAATGGTCCAACCAAAAAACAGAGATTGGCTGAATGGATCGAAAAACAAGACCCATATATGTGCTATCTACAAGAGACCCACTTCAGACCAAGGGACACATACAGATTGAAACTGAGGGGATGGTAAAAATATTCCATACAAATGGAAATCAAAAGAAAGCTGGGGGGCTTCTCTGGTGGCACAGTGGTTGAGAGTCTGCCTGCCGATGCAGGGGACACGGGTTTGTGCCCCGGTCTGAGAAGATCCCGCATGCCATGGAGCGGCTGGGCCTGTGAGACTTGACTGCTGAGCCTGCGCATCCGGAGCCTGTGCTCCGCAATAGAAGAGGCCACAACAGTGAGAGGCCCGTGTACCACAAAAAACAAAAAAAAAAAGAAAGAAAGCTGGAGTAGCAATTCTCATACATATCAGACAAAATTGGCTTTAAAATAAAGCCTATTACAAGAGTCAAAGAAAGACATGACATAATGATCAAGGGATCAATCCAAGAAGATATACATATTATAAATATTTATGCACCCAACATAGGAGCACCTCAATACATAAGGCAAATACTAACAGCCATAAAAGGGGAAATGGACAGTAACACAATCATAGTAGGGGACTTTAACACCCCACTTTCATCAATGGACAGATCATCCAAAATGAAAATAAATAAGGAAACACAAGCTTTAAATGATACATTAAACAAAATGGACTTAATTGACATTTATAGGACAGTCCACCCAAAAACAACAGAATACACATTCTTCTCAAGTGCTCATGGAACATTCTCCAGGATAAATCATATCTTGGGTCACAAATCAAGCCTTGGTTAATTTAGGAAAACTGAAATCGTATCAAGTATCTTTTCCGACAACAATGCTATGAGACTAGATATCAATTACAGGAAAAAATCTGTAAGAAATACAAACACATGGAAGCTAAACAATACACTACTTAATAACCAAGAGATCACTTAAGAAATCAAAGAGGAAATCAAAAAATACCTAGAAACAAATGACAATGAAAACACCAGGACCCAAAACCTATGGGATGCAGTAAAAGCAGTTCTAAGAGGGAAGTTTATAGCAACACAATCCTACCTTTAGAAACAAGAAACATCTCAAATAAACAACCTAACCTTACACCTAAAGCAATTAGAGAAAGAACAAAAACCCCCAAAGTTAGCAGAAGGAAAGAAATCATAAAGATCAGATCAGAAATAAATGAAATGAAGGAAACAATAGCAAAGATCAATAAAATTAAAAGCTGGTTCTTTGAGAAGATAAACAAAATTGATAAACCATTAGCCAGACTCATCAAGAAAAAAAGGGAGAAGAGTCAAATCAACAGAATTAGAAATGAGAAAGGAGAAGTAACAACTGACACTGCAGAAATACAAAGGATCATGAGAGATTACTACAAGCAATTGTATGCCAATATAATGGACAACCTGGAAGAAATGGACAAATTCTTAGAAATACACAACCTTCCAAGACTGAAGCAGGAAGAAATAGAAAATATGAACAGACCAATCACAAGCACTGAAATTGAAACTGTGATTAAAAATCTTCCAACAAACAAAAGCTCAGGATCAGACGGCTTCACAGGCAAATTCTATCAAACATTTATAGAAGAGCTAACATGTATCCTTCTCAAACTCTTCCAAAATATAGCAGAGGGAGGAACACTCCACAACTCATTCTGCTAGGCCACCATCACTCTGATACCAAAACCAGAGAAAGAGGTAACAAAGAAAGGAAACTACAGGCCAATATCAATGATGAATATAGATGCAAAAATCTTCAACAAAATACTAGCAAACAGAATCCAACAGCACATTAAAAGGATCATACACTACGATCAAGTGGGGTTTATCCCAGGAATGCAAGGATTCTTCAATATATGCAAATCAATCAACTTGATACACCATATTAACAAATTGAAGGAGAAAAACCATAGGTTCATCTCATAGGTGCAGAGAAAGCTTTTGACAAAATTCAACACCTATTTATGATAATAACCCTCCAGAAAGTAGGCATAGAGGGAACTTTCCTCAACATAATAAAGGCCATATAAGATAAACCCATAGCCAGCATCATCCTTAATGGTGAAAAACTGAAACCATTTCCACTAAGATCAGAAACAAGACAAGGTTGCCCACTCTAACCACTACTATTCAACACTGTTTTGGAAGTTTTAGCCACAGCAATCAGAAGAAAAAGAAATAAAAGGAATTCAAATCGGAAAAGAAGAAGTAAAGCTGTCACTGTTTGCAGATGACATGATACTATACATAGGGAATCCTAAAGAATCTACCAGAAAACTACTAGAGCTAATCAATGAATCTGGTAAAGTAGCAGGATACAAAATTAATGCACAGAAATCTGTTGCATTCCTATACACTAATGATTAAAAATCTGGAAGAGAAATTAAGAAAACACTCTCATTTACCATTGCAACAAAAAGAATAAAATACCCAGGAATAAACCTACCTAAGGAGACAAAAGACCTGTATGCAGAAAATTATAAGACACTGGTGAAAAAAATTAAAGATGGTACAAATAGATGGAGAGATACACCATGTTCTTGGATTGGAAGAATCAACATTGTGAAAATGACTCTACTACCCAAAGCAATCTACAGATTCAATGCAATCCCTACCAAACTACCACTGGCATTTTCCACAGAACTAGAACAAAAAATTTCACAATTTGTATGAAACACAAAAGACCCCGAAAAGCCAAAGCAATCTTGAAAAAGAAAAACGGAGCTGGAGGAATCAGGCTCCCTGAATTGAGACTATACTACAAAGCTACAGTAATCAAGACAGTATGGTACTGGCACAGAAACAGAAATATAGATCAATGGAACAGGATAGAAAGCCCAGAGATAAACCCACGCACATATGGTCACCTTGTCTTTGACAAAGGATTCAAGAATATACAATGGAGAAAAGATAGCCTCTTCAATAAGTGGTGCTGGGAAAACTGGACAGCTACATGTGAAAGAATGAAATTAGAACACTCCCTAACACCATACACAAAAATAAACTCAAAATGCATTAAAGACCTAAATGTAAGGCCAGACACCATCTAACTGTTAGAGGAAAACATAGGCAGAACACTCTCTGACAAAGATCACAGCAAGATGCTTTTTGACCCAGGTCCTACAGAAATGGAAATAAAACCAAAAATAAACAAATGGGACCTAATGAAACTTAGAAGCTTTTGCACAGCAAAGGAAACCATAAACAAGAAAAAAAGACAGCCTTCAGAATTGGAGAAAATATTTGCAAATGAAACAACTGACAAAGGATTAATCTCCAAAATTTACAAGCAGCTTATGCAGCTCAACATTAAAAAAACAAACAACCCAATCCAAAAATGGGCAGAAGACCTAAATAGACATTTCTCCACAGAAGATATAGAGATTGCCAACAAACACATGAAAGAATGCTCAACATCATTAATCATTAGAGAAATGCAAATCAAAACTACAATGAGACATCATCTGACACCAGTCAGAATGGCCATCATCAAAAAATCTAGAAACAATAAATGCTGGAGAGGGTGTGGAGAAAAGGGAACCCTCTTACACTGCTGGTGGGAATGTAAATTGATACAGCCACTATGGAGAAAAGTATGGAGGTTCCTTAAAAAACTAAAAATAGAACTACCTTATGACCCAGCCATCCCACTACTGGGCATATACCCTGAGAAAACCATAATTCAAAAAGGGTAATGTACCTAAATGTTCATTGCAGCTCTATTTACAATAGCCAGGACATGGAAGCAAGCCTAGTGTCCATCATCAGGTGAATTGATAAAGAAGATGTGGCACATATATACAATGGAATATTACTCAGCCAGGAAAAGGAACAAAACTGAGTTTTCTGTAGTGAGGTGGACGGACCTAAATACTGTCACAGAGTGAAGTGAGTCATAAAGAGGAAAACGAATACTGTATCCTAACACATATATATGGAATCTGAAAAAAAAAAATGGTCATGAAGATCCTAGGGGCAAGTCGGGAATAAAGATGCAGACCTACTAGAGAATGGTCTTGAGGATACGGGGAGGGGGAAGGATAAGCTGGGGCAAATTGAGAGAGTGGCATGGGCATATATATATACAATACCAAACATAAAATAGATAGCTAGTGGGAAGCAGCCGCATAGCACAGGGAGATCAGCTCGATGCTTTGTGACCACCCACCTAGAGGGGTGGCATAGGGAGGGTGGGAGGGAGGGATGTGCAAGAGGTAAGAGATATGGGGACATATGTATATGTATAACTGATTCACTTTGTTATAAAGCAGAAACTAACACCCAATTGTAAAGCAATTATACTCCAATAAAGATGTTAAAAAAATAAAAAATACAATTATAGGATGGTAAAAAAAAGAAAGAGAAACAAACAAAAATATACCCAACTACATGCTGCCTCCATGACATTCACTCTCATAATGAAGATATGGAAAAAAGCCATTTCATGCAAATGGAAATCAAAAGAGAGAGCAGAGGTTATCTATACTTATATCAGACAAAATCGACTAAGTCGATTAAGTAGGAAACTATAACAAGAGACAAAGAAGGTCATTAATAGTGATAAAATCGTCAATTCATCAAAAGGATATAATAATTGTAAATAAATATGCACGTAACATCAGAGCACATAAATATATTAAACAAACTAACAGATCTGAAGGGTCTAATAAACAATATTACAGTATCCACTTTGATCAATGGATAGAATCATCCAGAAAGAAAACCAATGAGGAAACATTGAACTTAAACTATACTTTACATCCAATGTACCTAACAGATATATACAGAACATTTCAACGAAGGGCAGCAGAATATACATTCTTCTCAAGCACATATGGAACATTCTCCAGGATGGATCAGATATTGGGTTCAAAACAAGTATAAGCAAATTTTAAAAGACTGGGGCTTCCCTGGTGGTGCAGTAGTTGAGAGTCTGCCTGCCGATGCAGGGAACACGGTTTCGTGCCCCAGTCTGAGAGGATCCCATATGCCACGGAGCGGCTGGGCCTGTGAGCCATGGCCGCTGAGCCTGTGCGTCCGGAGCCTGTGCTCCGCAACGGGAGAGGCCACAACAGTGAGAGGCCCGCATACCGCAAAAAAAAAAAAAAAATTTTAAAAGACTGAAATCATATGAAGTACCTTTTCTAACGACAACGGTCAAATATGTGGAAATTAACACACTCCTGGAAACCAGTGGGTCAAAGATGAAATCAATGGCAAATTCAAAAATATCTTGAAACAAGTGAAAATGAAAACACAACATATCAAAACTTATGAGGTGAAGCATAAGCAGTGCTACGAGGGAAGTTTATAGCGATAAATGCCTACATTAAGAGAAAACGACCTCACTTATATGGAATCTAACAAACAAACTCATAGATACAGAGAACAAGTTGGTAGTTGCCAGATGCAAGGCGTGAAGGGTGGGTGATATGGGTGAAGGTGGTCAAAAGGGACAAACTGACAGTTACAAAATAAATAAGTCCTGGTGATGTAATGTGCAGCATGGTGACTATAGTTAATAATGCTGTATTATATATTTGAAAGTTGCTAAAGAATAGAGCTTTAAAGCTCTCATTAGAAGAAAAAAAATTTTGTAACTATGTATAGTGATGAACGTTAAGTAGATTTATTGTGGTGATCATTTCACAATATATACAAATATTGAATCATTAGGTTGTGCCCCTGAAACTAATAGTATTATATGTCAATTATACTTTTTTAATTAAATTAAATTAAAAAATAAACGGGAGAAGCATTTAATAATAGTAAACGATAAAGCAATGGCTCTCCACTTTACTGCTTTCCCTCTACGCCTTCCTGGAAAAATGCATGAATAAAACCAGGACAATGATATTGTAATCTGTTTCAGTACAACCTCAGTGCTATTCTTTCAGCGATTAGTTTATATTTTGGCCTTTTCTTCTCCTTTTATAACAAGAAGTCTTTCCAAGTACTTTCATATATCACCTCCAAGAAAAACCAAAAGATAAAACAGGGAAATGGCTATTCATCATGAAAAAAAATAGTTTTTTAAAAAAGCTTCCAGGATGCTTACTATTCATGACTCTATTTGGAATCAATATTTTACTTTCTCCTCTTGCCTGGTTGCCAATCATTTTTCTGTGGATGGTTTGGGGCAGGTGGGGTGTTGGAATTCACATCCAAAGAATACAGTAGTGAGTAGGAGCAGGGGGGAAAAAAAATAAGAACGTGGGAGAAGAGTAACAGATTAAGAAGTGTAGTCAGAAGGAAAGTGAATGATTTTGGCAACTTGTGGGACTATTTTTGCAATTTCTGAGACTAGAAATAGTGCCCTCACTCATAAGATCTCTTTCTGTCCTAAACTGTTTTAGTGTTCCTGAGGGCAAGGGGACATTAAAGGTGGTGTAGAGAAAGAGGAGTTGAAAAGATCTTGAGAGCAAACGAAGATGAGAGGTTCTTAGAGAAAAAAAGGAGATGATGGTAATAGAAAGAAAGTTGGTGGTGGCTTTTTATTTTATTTTATTATTTATTTTTTAATTTATTTTTTTGGCCATGCCACACTTGCAGGATCTTAGTTCCCCAACCAGGGATTGAACCCAGGCCACAGTAGTGAAAGCACTAACTTCTAACCACTAAACCTCCAAAGGGAATTCCCGGTGGTGGCATTTTAAATAGGGAGTGGTGAGAACTAAAACCAGCATAATACCCTATTTCTGGGTTAAACAATACTAGGGCCAGAGGCATACTTTTTCATTCCTGTGAATGAAAGACTAAGCAAAGTAACCTATATGAAACACTGTTCTGGAAGTTAAGACTGTGACCCAACCAGACAGCTTTTTCACCAAGACTAATTTCGAGACTCTCATTTTGTCCACCAATCCAAAGCTATTATATCATACACTTTGTCTAGTCCAGATAAGTCTCCCTCCTTGTCAGATCCATCTTACACGGACACATCCCAGGTGCTGAATCCCAACAGATACCTTTTCCTAATTTCCCCATTTTCAGACATTATTACCAAAATTTTGACAAAGTGATAGTTTCCCTTACTGCAGTACATCTTTGTGTAATCAGGTCTTTCTGGTGGTCTTTTGAGAAATTGGCAATGAACACATGGAAGAGGATATTATAATTGTAGGAGATGAGAAGGTTTGGGGTCTAGAAAGAAAAGGCATTTGAGTAGTTGTGAGATACAAAAAAATGTGGGGAAATTATAGGGAAGAAAATTGGGAGTTTCTAAAAATATATATAGTCCTAATAGTGAAGAAAGCTTGAGATAATGTGAGGAGAGAACTGCGATAGAAAATGTTAATTCTTTTCTTGCTGCAAAAATTTGACAAAATAATGATTTCTTTTAAGATTCTCCATTAAAATTCCATCAGAAGATACCTCAAGAGCAGACTTTTGGCCCAATTCCTTTTATTACCTCATGAGGCCTATCACTTTTGGAATATACTAAAGAGTCAACCTAGCAAAGCAATACTTTTGTGGGACTCTCCGTGGTCTTTGCCCTACCTGCCTGTTCTGCCAGCTCTCAGGGACATTGTGTGCACAGCAATTACTCCACTTAATTAATGCCCAAACCTCCCAGATCATCATCTTTATACAAGGTACAAGTCAGGACTCCAAAATATTAAACGATTTACAGCTGTTTTATATTAATAGAAGGCATGCCCTAATGGACACCTAATAGTCTACATCTTCAATTGACAAGAAATGGAATACTGAAATACATAAAAATAAAAAAAATTTTTAAATATGCAAATCATAGGCCAAACACTGATCCCTACCAGTGAAGAACAAAAGTTATTTTCAAATGTCCAAGAAGTATTTTTAAAAGTTAGTCACACCACAGATTACAAAGAAAACATTGACAAATTCCCTAATTGGAAATTATGATAATCACATTTTCTGACAATAATTTAATACATCAGGCAATTAACAGAATTGCACATAAACACATACACATCAGGCAAATTGGAAACCTAAAAATCTAACCTTAAAGAAAAAAAAATCCCTAAACTCTTGGGTTGGTGAACTAAACTTAGGTTGGTGAACTCTTGGGTTGTCTGTTGGTGGCAAATACAGATAATTTAGAATATAATTAAAATAATATATAATACATAAAAATTAATGAATATGGCCAGGGCGTGCTTAGAGAAAAAAATTTTTAATTCTGTTTATATTATTTAAAATAAAAGGTATGGAGGAAATCTACTAAGAATTTAATTCAAAACAAGAAGAAAAGTAAAATAAAGGTATAGGCTTAAATTAATGTACTGACAAGTAAAAAAGCAATACAATGGATAAATACACTAGTTCTTTGAAGAGATTGACACAAGACAGACCTTTGACAAACGTGATCACAGTCATGACTGAATCCCCAGGCCTTGGTCCCGGTTCAGAGCCCTGAATTAACTAAAAATACAGGAAGAGGGAGAGAGAAAAATTTCAAGGGATGTTTCTTTCAAGCCTTCCCTGAAGGAGAGGCTTTCATGTAACTTTTAGTCCCTAAGTATAGCTTCCCAAGTTTCTCTTCCAGTACTGAGAGAAAAAAAATGAGGAAAAGAAGGTATAGTCCCTAACTCAATTTGGTTCAATGCCAAATTTGTCCTTGTATTTTTAAGCAGCAAATTACCTAAATCTTTTACCTCATTTGGAAGGGGATTCTATTTCTGATTATTGAACCATACTACAGGTGGAACCTAGAAACGCCTTGGAGAAATAGATGAAGAAGCAAGTGTTCTAACTGAATTTTAAAATTCCCTCTAAATACTATCAGGATTATACATGATGATTAATAGTATACTTTGTAATGAGAAAAAACATAATGAGAAAGGGACATAACCATGAGTATGAGATTATGACACATAACTCTATCTTGGTCATTTTTAAAAACAAGTAAGAAAAAAAATCTGACAAAAAGAAACAAAAATAGCTCGAGAAAAGTGCTCATACTTTTGGTTAACCAAATAAAACTGCAACTTGAAATAATACTCTTCACAACAGTCTTATTTTCCCAATTCTTAAATTACTTTATTCTTTCCCAATTCTTACCCTTATTGCTACCTCCATCACAAATAATGAGTATAACATTATATTTTAACTTAAAATTGCCCAAGTACACTAACCCTAACCTATACACTAACCCTATCACGTACCCTAACCCTCTCCCGTACATTAACCCAAACCCTTACCCTAACCCTAACTCATAGCTGTACCCTAACCTGTACCCTAAACTCTACCCATTCCCTAACCCTAACCCTTACCCTAAACCGTACCATAAACCTAACCCGTACGCTAACACTAACCCGTACCCTAACACATACCCTAACCCTAACCCTAACCCGTAGCCATACCCTAAACTGTACCCTAACCCTATCCCATACTCTAACCCTAAACCGTACCCTAACCCGTACCCTAATCCTAACTCATACCCTAACACTAACCCGTAATCTAACCCGTACTGAAAAAAAAAAAAAAAGAAAAAAAATTGCCCAAGTAAGGAGAGGAGCTGCTTATATATCACTATGGAAGCACAAACTATTACATTTCTAGAGGAGTATCAACCTCCTAAAATGTCAGCATGACCTTCAGCCTATAACATTAATTCTGTTGATTTATGCTACAAAAATAATCAAAATGTATACAAAGTTCTGTGCACATAAATTTCAGTGTCTAGAAGAGTACTTAGCTAACAGTATGTCTAGCACATTTTAATTAATAAATGATCATCAAAGTATTTTTGAATACTGTGAAAAATTGGAAACTACTTAAATGTCTAAATAAACGATGGCACATCTATGAGGTACACCAATGTGCATTCATTAGGATTCTTTTTATCTTTTAAAAATATTCAGTGGCTTTGGAAAAAGATCACAGTAAAGCTTTTAGCAGAAAAAGTGAAAGTACTACATCACATACACAGCATGATGACAGGAGTCTATGTGAGAGTCCTCACATATAAATTTGGGTAGATATGTATCTATATGTAAATAATACCATCTCTGTTATACAATTACTGGTGGTTTTTTATTTACTTCTTTTTTATTTCTATATTTTCAACATCTTTTGGCATAAAAATCCATTAGTTACAATCATATGTTAGCAATATATAGTATAAAGAATAAATTTAAAATTTTTTCTGATATTTACAATTGTGAGTAATTACTATTATATTTTATAGTGTACATAGTATTTTTTAGTATCTAGTTTAGTATCTCGTCCCTGGCCTGAAGGACTCACCATCTAATAAGGAAGAGAAATGTATAAATAGGTAACTATAGTAAAATACTTTATATTCTGTAATAGAGAAATATGTAGGATGCTATAAGAACATAAAGGAAGAAGAAACTACTCCATTAAAGATATTTCTAAAGCAGAGAGGGTAACACTGGAGCAGCAGTTTCAAGAGTTTATTTGCTGAGAGCCAGAGAGAAGGAATAAAACAGTGGGCTTAAGTAATACTCACCCAGTTGTTTGCCCTGAGGTAGAATGATTTAAGTGTTAATGAGTAGTTGAGTCAAGATCAAACCTATAATTAAAGAGTGATAATTGTGTGGCACAATACACATTGAGCATCAAACAGTAGATGGAAAAAATATTTAGGGGCAAGAAGTTGTTTCCCCAACCCAGCCCTAGATCATATAGGATGTATTTCTATACCATTATCTCCCCATGTAGGTGTTCACTCTCACTCATCTAAGCAGCCGTAGTGCTTTATCTATTCCTTTCACATGGCATTTATTTTTCAGCCTGAAATAAGCCATACCTAGCTAAGCTTTTTGAAATTTTATGTCTCGTTTTTGTATCTTCTAAAACACCTTCCCCAGCCTTGCATATAGAAGTGCTCAATAAATACTGATAGAATGAATCACTAATATAGAATACTGGAATTTGTAAAAAAAAAATGTTATTCATTTAGATTTATGGTCTTTCTTTTCAGAGTTGAGAGGCTGACTGAAGAAGTAATGACAGAGTGGAAAATGAGACAAGCAGGAGGTAAGGTGAAAACAGATGCTAACACGGAAGGGAGGTGACCATGCTGAAAATGTTGACAGTCACAAGGAGAAAGATTCCATTTCCTTTCCATGATTCCCTTGGAGCAACTCCAAGATTTCTGTTCTAAATATATTAAGTCTCACTCAAAATGTATTGTGTATGTACGTATGCACAGTTACTGCAGGGATCTTTAGAGAGCAGAGCTTTTGTCACTAGTCCTCAGGCACCTCGACAGAGAGAATATTAAAAGACTCAAACTGGCCCAAATCCAGGGGAAAGGAGACAGACTGAAAAGATAAGGCAGGTAGTTAATCTTCTGGAAGGTACCACTAGTCAAGACAGGTTTGTTCACCCAGCTTGCTGTCTCAAGTCTACTTTTGTTTGATTTGTTATCTTACCCACTGGGAAATCTGTGTCTTGACATTGAATTACAAAGCAAGGATGACCTGGGTCACTAAATAAGGCTAGTTAGTGAAAGGAAAAAGTCTTTAGTCAAACTTTATGCCAGAACTGAAATCTACGCAAAATTTGGCCCCATGTCTTTAAGCACATTTATTATGACCTGAAGAAAAGAGAAACCAATAAGGCAATGAGCCTTATTATTACAAAGCAATCTTTTTTTTATCATCAGTCAATAATGACTCTAGATGCATAGCTCAGCCAGAAATTGTACTTACTGCAAAAATATATTATACGTATTACCATAAAGATGACATCTCAATTGCCAAAAACATTAAGCGCTACCTGGTGGATAGCACAGATATTACAAAATTCACAAATGGGTGAATGTTTCACATTTGTTCTCTGACGTGACTTTTCTTGGCTTGATATAAGCAAATGTAGTATTTTAATAGAATATCAGCTTGTAGGGCAAGGTTAAATATTTTTGTCATCTTCTAAAATATAGTTTACATGATTGATATAATGGCTTTGCTTCCTCTAAAAATGTGCACAAGAAAAGATTTACATGTTGTACAACTGACACTGTGGTTTTCTTATCTACATCCTTATCAAATTTGCCCACCATTAGTAAATATGCAGCTTGAGGGATTGACTCCCAGGTCCAGAGGTAAGCTCCGATTCACTGAAGGCAGTCAGGATAATCTCATAGGCCTTGATAAAGTATTTGGTTTAAGGATGTACAGACTTGGAAATTTCCTGTGCAAAGGCACTGATTGAGAAACGGATATGTGACTCGTTCTAGAACATTAAGACCCAAGGCTAGGTTTCCTGAGTTCTTCTAGAAAGGGTACTTTCTCACTCTTTAGAGAGTTTATCTAAGCAACTCTGTTTCCTCCTCTTAGCACCATGGGGTATGGTGATAAAGCCATAGGGAAACCTAATGGACAACCAAAGGACCACAGAGAAATGGAGCTAAAGCCATTGAATTTTTGCTGATACTAATAGTTGTCTGCCATTTAGACTTATGTTTATATGAGTAAATAATTCTGTTACTTGAAGCCAACCTCTTTTTGATACATGCTGAATATATGCCTATTTAAAAGAACCTAAGTATGTATTAGAGTTACTTAATAACTATCTGCCCAAGACAGAGTAACCAAGACTGATGGATGAATCTTGATTAGAAAGGAAGGGAGAAGAGAGTAGAGGAGAGGAAAGAAAGGGAGGATGGGGAAGGAAAGGAGGGAGGGAGGGAAGGAAAAGAGGTAGGAAGTGGGAGGGGAGAAGGAGGGAGGAAAGTGCTAGGTCATATAGTACGTCTTTAGGAAACTACCTTACTCTTTTTTGTTTTCACCAGCGATGTACAAGAGATACAGTTTTTCTGTGCCTTTGCCAGCATTTGGCACTATCGGTATTTTTTATTTTACCTGTTCTTACAGGTGTGTAGTGACAGCTCACAGTGATTCTAATTTTTGTTTCCCTAAAGGCAAGCAGTGTTGAACATCTTTTCATGTGTTTATCTGCCATCCGTATATCTTCTTTGATGAAGTGTCTGTTCAGTTACTTCATCCATTTTCTAATTGAATTGTCTTCTTACTATTGCGCTTGTAGACCTCATTATATATTCCATATGCAAGCAATTTGCCTGATAGGTGATTTGCAGATTTTTTTTTCCCCAGTTGCCGATCAACTTTTCATCCTCTTTGCCTTTTCACACTCTTAACAGGATCTTTTGCAGACCAATCGTTTTTTTTTGGTTTGTTTGTTTGTTTTAATTTCTATGGAGTTCAATTTATTCTTTTAATTTCATGGATCATGCATTTGGTGTCATGTCAGAGAAAGCTTTGCCTAATCCTAGGTCATGAATAATTAATTATTATTCATTTCCTCTTATTCCATAATATATTGAGCATTTCAATTTCTTCTTGCCTATTTTCCCTTTCCCTCCTCCATTTCTTAACTGCCTGGTCCTATCTCAGCCCTTGTATCAGACTATAGAGGCAGTATATCAACCCTGGGCAAAGTACTTGTCTTCATCTGGGTCCACTATAGCTCCTAATCTGTGCTTCAGAGTTTTCATTTAGGTGACGTATCTAGACCTACTTCTTGGTCAGGGTTTCCTCCCTTAGGTGGAAGACCAGGTGAAAGGTAGGCCTGTCTGAATACCCAGGGGTAGGATAATGGAGTGCAAGGCCAGGTGCCTCGTACACATATTTACCAGAGTGAGTATGTAACAGATGTAACATTCAAAGGGCAACCAAAATCCAACAAAGAATAGCTCAAAAGAAAGTCTCCAATTTTGAAAAGCTAGACTGAAAAGGAGAGCCAAAGAAAGAGGCTAAAATAGAGAAACCAGGGAGGCAAAGGAAATAGAATTGATACAGGCAGGGGGCACTGAAAATGTGGACTGATAGAAGCTAAGGTACTTTTATTAGCTTTAGAAATAAAGTTAATAATAATAGCTAATTCTTACAATTAGATTCACTCTGTGACAGGCACTGTTTTAAATGCTCTCTATCAGTAGTTCTCAAACTGTTCAAGGGAACCTTCATGTATCCCCAAGACCCTTTTAGGAATCTGCAAGTTCCAATCTATTTCCATAATAATAGTAATATATTATTTGGTGTTTTCAGTCTTTATTCTCTTGTGAGTGTTCAGTGGAGTTTTCCAGAGGCCACATGTTGTATAATATTGCAACAGATTGAAAGCAGAAGTAGATATGAGAATCCAGCTGCCTTCTATTAAAGCAGACAACAGAAAATATTTGAGAAAAATGTAAAATAATGCTACTGTCTCACAATTTTTTTCTTGTTTTGGCACTGAGAGCTAGGTAGGTAGGGAGCTAGTTATAACTGGGAAGGGAGAAACACAAGGGCTCTGCTGAGGAAACCCTTCCATGGATTTAATGGATTTAATTTATTTTAGCCAGATGAAAAGTTATAGTTAGTATCCAATATAAAGAGTGCTCTTTTAACTACATTGTAATTTCTCCCAGGATTTCTACATTTTCATCATAATCTGTTACACTCTCTATACCTCTGTGTTAGTTGTACTGTGGGGATACTGCAGTAAATGAGAGAGCAATCTAGACAGCATCCGCCAAGGGCATCATGATGCTACAAGATGATAGACGGCTAGCCTAGAGTTCCCGGGGCTAATTAGCAACAAAGCAGTGAAGTTCAGAGTTACTCATAGAGACTAGACAAGAACAGAAACACTAGCTATGGCAGAAAAAAGAAGGGGCAGATGTATGACAAAAAAAAATTCCTCCACCAAATATATTAAAGGAAACAGACCCTGGAAAGTGAGATGGCAGGCAATTAAATTATAAATGCAACTTTGTTGAAGCCCATGGGAAAAGAGTAGGCTATTGTCAAAGAATCCCTGAGGAACGTGAAAGGGAAAGGAAAGCCAGGCTATGCAATCCTAAGAAATAGACTCTTTAAAAAATTATTTAGTAAACCAATATTAAGCATGTGAAACAATTGTTCTTGATGCTAGTTCTATTTATATATTTCTCAAACTGGAACGTACCTAGAGTGATCTGGGACAAAAAACACAGCATAATATGACATACTTTTGGACTGTTAATTCTATCTGATGGAAAGTAATTTAAAGTGTGTATTTATATTGAAACAGTCATAGCTATGTTATAAAGAGAACACAGAATTCAAATATATATTTTAAGATGGACAATTTGGCAAAGTCTTATCTTCTGTTACTCTTTCAGGAATTGGATAAGTCCCCAACTGGCTCATGCCATGCCCCCATCTCTATGACCAAAATTGCATTTCATTTATTATTACTGCCATTTTACTCAGTTTTCCATCTTGAAATGGAAATATACACTGAAATTTCAATGATATGGAAAAAGTATCAAGGGGAGATAGTTTTAAAAGATAGAAAATTGTCAAAAATGTCCATTATGTCCAAAGTTTGACCATTGATTTAATGTGTTCCTTTTTATAAAGTTTAATACTCAATATATAGTATATCGCTGACCCTTCATCTTGGGGGAAAATATAAATGATTTTATATTTGGAAGTTAAGTAGAAACAAGAAAAATTATTTTATAGCTATATTCATGCAATAAATACAGCCTATAAAAAGCGTGATACATTTTGACTATGTGTTTCATCAGGAAAAAGAAATCCTACTGTGGTGATGTTGTGCTTTTCAAGGGGCTATTCAGTCCCATAGCATCAAGCTTAGTCTATAGCAATATTTAAACAGGAACTATTTCTTAACCACAGTAAGTAGTGAATCAGAGCTACACACTGTTAAAACTGAAAGAGGATTCAGAGATCATCAGTACTTTAGTACTGTGCTGGTTGAGCAGTGAAGCAAACCAAAGTGTCAGAAGCCATGTTCTTGAAGTAGTAAATAGTTAAGTGCATGGAGTAGTTAAAGAGCATACAATTTAGAGGGAGATAGGCTTTGGTTTTTATTCTGCTCCACCACTTACCTATGTAACACCAGAAAGTTATTTAACATTTCTAAATTTCAACTTCTACATTTCTAAATTGAGATAATAACTATACTGATGCTTGAAACAAGCTGTAATATAGTTTATGGGGATAATGCTGTAGAGTAAAGGTAGCATTTCTCTATTTAAAAAATCTATTAATTTGATTTTAAGTTCTAGAATTAAACTACAGAATATATTTAGTTATAGCATAGGCTTTGTTATAGTCATAAAATAGACTGGTAATGTCATCTATCTGAACAATGTTAAAATATTATCATGGTTAAAAAAACAATGAGGTGTAGGATAAAAAGAAGAGGTGAAACATATGAGGGGTGTGAATCTCCTAATTTTACATATAGGGAACCAACATACATTGTCAAGTTTAGACTGTAACTTAAATAGTTTATGGTCCATATTCAATCTAAAGTTAAAAAAGATAAAATATATGAATTATATATTCATATAGAAATGAGTCTTCAACCCTCATGGTTAAATTGAACCATATGAAATTCCAAATATTCAATCAGGAATAAAATAGTAATATAAAAAATGACAAAGTTTGGAAGAAGGGAAGGAGAGGTAATGTAAATATAATAAATTCCTCATCCTTAATTTTGATAAATAATCAATGGAGATACAAATATATTATTTAGTGTTAGAGGAGTGTAACCTTCAAAAACTAGAGAATAAAATTGGGAATAGGAATTAATGTGAAGGTAGAGGAGGCTTTTAGTTTTCAAAGTATACTTTCTACATTTTTATAACTTTTTTCCAAGTACATCTATCACTGTTATAATAATAATTTTCAAAAATAAATTACTCTCATAATTCATAATACCCTGAATGCATACCTACTGCTGTAAGTATGAAGCTCTTAACTTTTAGAATATGCATTTTCAGAAATATGAAAGTATTTCCAAATTGTTCCCATAGTCGTGTTTTCTACATATACTTTTACACAACAAAGTAATCTCCTTTTCAACTTTAACTGAAATTTTATTTCTTTTATTTGTCTTAATTTTCATAATGTTTTGAAGGAAGCTAGTCTTATAAAAGGACAGTTACACAAATCTCTCTTGTTTTATATATAAAACAAGATATTAAGCTAAGAATAATGATTCTAATCTACAGGAAAATTTGAATGTTGCTCTTTAAATTGTCTGAATTTATTGCCTTCCTAAGAAAACCACATTCTTTGAACTTGTCTCTTCCTCTTCACTTCCATTATCTGATTAGCATTTGACTTTTATTAATTTTTTTTATTTTTTGGAGTGGGGGAGAGATGGAAAAACGGGTTTTAATTTTAAAAATTTAATAAGTGGACTATTTTTTAGAGCAGTTTTAGGGTTACAGAAAAATTGAGTGGAAAGTACAGAGATTTTCCATATAGTCTCTCACCCTGCCACACACACATTTTCCCCTATTATTAACATCTTGCATTAGCATGATACATTTGTTACAGTTTATGAACCCATGAACTGGAATTACTTATTTTTTCATTTACATGTCTATACTTGGCTTCTATACCTCTACTGACTCACAGAAGTCAGTTTCTGCAGAAAGGAACTGTCTTTGATATTCTATGTGGCAGATACAACATTTATATCACACTCATGCTACATGCCTAGTGTAAGGCTCTACTCCACACAGTCATTCAGGGACCCTGGCTGGGGAAGGTTCTATTATCTTGAAGGTGTTTTATGTACAGTCTTGCTGCTCAAATTGTGCTCTGCAGACCTGTATCACTGATATCATTAGGAACTTTATAGAAATGCAGAGTCTTAGCCTCTACCTTGGACCCAAGTGATAATCTGCCTTTTGACAAGATGCCTAAGTGATCTGTATGCACATTAAAGTTTGAGAAGAGTGGGACCAGAAGACATGCTTGGATTCCTATGCCAGGGGAACAGAGATGCAAAACCTAACATAGGCATTTTATTGTCTCAGCCCAGAAGTGACAAAATCACTTCCCTTCCAAGAGCATTGACCAGAACCAGATATACTTCGTCTCATCTAAGTGTAAGGAGGCTGGAGAATACAGGTGATATATTTGATGAGCTTCACTATGTTCACATAGTTTTAATATCCTAGACAGGTGTTTTGAATGATTATGGGTGAAAATCTCAGAATCCTGAATGTGAAGGCTATTCACTTAAACATATCAATTGCAAATTTATCTTTTCCTTTTTTGTTAATATGATTAAGTAATATAACTGCTTCACACTAAATAATGCAGTAAATTTAATTAATCCATGTGCTCAACTTAGATATTCTAGGAAAAATTCCAATTCTACTTTGTTCCTTTTTTATCATAAATATTGATTTTCATCATCAAAATTGATATATACGTGACACAATATTTACATTCCCTAAGAAGTTCCTGGATTGTTTATACACTTCACATTCTTTGAACAAACTGTAATAAAATCAGTTACAGTCCTTAGGCAATAAACTTGACATTGATGACCACTTTTTATTCAAAGCTAATCTTATAGCTCAATATTTTTACCTGAAGTTAACAGAGTCCTTATGTGTCACAAAGTGTCCATAACACAGTACCAGAGATGAAAAGGTAAACTTTAAATAACATACAGGGTCAAGAGCAGAGTCTAAGAATGAAAGAAGGTCAATTATTGTATATAAGAATGTAGGAATCTATAAACCTTCATAATCTGTGTCAAGGTCAGAAACCAAAGTGAAGGACAAGATAGTGGCATAGCAAGGGATGGAGATCTGAGCAAAAATTATAGGCCAGTTTGAATTTGTTTGGAATATGAAACCATAAGAATTATTTGGGGATATTTTTAAAGAGCTAGGACAAAATATCAAAGTCACTCATTCACTCAACAATATTTATTCTCCATTCTGCTATGAGGAATTTTGATGCCTCTCTCTAGTTTCCCTCATATTGTCGTTAGTTGTTGAATTTTTCTTATTCTTTGCATCTTTTGAAATAAAGCAAGTTAATATTAACCATACTATGTCAACTATTTAAAATTTCTTATAACAGATGAAAAAATATAAAGTGCTCATCTCTCACCTCAAAAACTGGTCTTAATTACACAGGGCATGTAGAATCAGTGCCCTATTAAGGCACTGATTATTAAGTTGGGAAGCAGCACAGCATAACTGAAGTTCTACTGACATGAATTCAAATGCTGGCTCTGATACTTATCACTTTGGGCTAGTTACTTAACCTCTCTAGGCTTCATTTTCTTCATCTACTTACTGAGGATAAAAATATCTATTCCTCAGGTAGAAAGTGGGTGTAAAAATTTAGTGCAGGGCCTAACATGTAGTTAATATTCAAGAAATAATACCTATTATTATTTTGGAAAATAACTGTTTATCTCATCTCATATCCCACACAATGTAGGTGCCACCGCTGTGATGTTTCAGATTGAGATTTATCAAATCTCCATTAGAACATTTCCACTGACAGGGAGCTCGTTACCTTACAAGGCTGTCCAATCCATTCATGAACAACTCTAATTTTTAAAATATTTTTTTTTTACGCAAATCCCTTATGTGGATCTGCCTTTTTACTATATATATATATATATACACACACACATACATTTATACACAAATATATACATACATATATAGGTAATATAACCATACATATATTTAGCCTTACTAATGCCATCTGTAGTAATCCATTATTAAATGTATTTTAATTTGATGTCAAAAGTAATGGTGTCAGGAATGTTCTTTGTAAAAGGTTAGTTTATTAATACTATATGTCCCATATTACAAAGTCATCCTTTAAAGTATTTTTCCAAGGCTTAGCCCACAAGATGTTCAAACAAATGCTTAAGCCATTGATTGCTGCATAGAAAAGTGGCATTAGGTCACGTACACAACAAATTTCAAGCACTTAAAAGACCTTCAAGATGGCGGAGGAGTAAGACGTGGAGATCACCTTCCTCCCCACAAATACATCAAAAATACATCTACATGTGGAACAACTCCTACAGAACACCTACTGAATGCTGGCAGAAGACCTCAGACTTCCCAAAAGGCAAGAAACTCCCCACGTACCTGGGTAGGGCAAAAGAAAAAAGAATAAACAGAGACAAAAGAATAGTGATGGGACCTGCACCTCTGGGAGGGAGCTGTGAAGGAGGAAAGGTTTCCACACACTAGAAGCCCCTTTGCGGCAGAGACTGCGGGTAGCGGGGGGGGGAAGCTTCGGAGCCACAGAGGAGAGCACAGCAACAGGGGTGCAGAGGACAAAGCGGAGAGATTCCCGCACAGAGAATCGGTGCCGACCAGCACTCACCAGCCCGAGAGGCCTGTCTGCTCACCTGACGGGGCAGGCGGGGGCTGGGAGCTGAGGCTCGGGCTTCAGAGGTCAGATCCCAGGGAGAGGACTGGGGTTGGCTGCATAAAGACAGCCTGAAGGGGACTAGTGCACCACAGCTAGCCGGGAGTGAGTCCGGGAAAAAGTCTGGACCTGCCTAAGAGGCAAGAGACTACTGTTTCGGGTGAGCGAGGAGAGGAGATTCAGAGCACCACGTAAACGAGCTCCAGAGACGGGCGCACGCCGCGGCTATCAGCACAGACCCCAGAGACGAGCATGAAATGCTAAGGCTGCTACTGCAGCCACCAAGAAGCGTGTGTGCAAGCACTGGTCACTATCCACACCTCCCCTCCCAGGAGCCTGTGCAGCCCACCACTGCCAGGGTCCCGTGATCCAGGGACAACTTCCCCGGGAGAACACATGGCAGGCCTCAGGCTGTTGCAACGTCATGCTGGCCTCTGCTGCAGCAGGCTCGCCCTGCATTCCATATCCACCCCCGCACTCCCCGGCCTGAGTGAGCTAGAGCCCCCTAATCAGTTGCTCCTTTAACCCTGTCCTGTCTGAGGAAAGAACAGACAACCTCAGGGGACCTACACGCAGAGGTGGGGCTAAATCCAAAGCTGAACCCCGGGAGCTGTGCGCACAAAGAAGAGAAAGGGAAATTTCTCCCAGCAGCCTCAGGAGCAGCGGATTAAATCTCCACAATCAACTTGATGTACCCTGCATCTGTGGAACACCTGAATAAACAATGAATCATCCCAAAATTGAGGTGGTGGACTTTGTGTGATTTTTGTCTGTATAGGTTGGCTTTTTTTTTTTTTTGAGGTATGTGGGCCTCTCACTGTTGTGGCCTCTCCTGTTGCAGAGCACAGGCTCTGGACACACAGGCTCAGTGGCCATGGCTCACGGGCCCAGCCGCTCTGCGGCATGTGGGATCTTCCCAGACCAGGGCACAAACCCGTGTCCTCTGCATCGGCAGGCGGACTCTCAACCACTGTGCCACCAGGGAAGCCCCTATAATTGGCTTTTACCATTTGTCCTAGGGTTCTGTCTGGTTTTTTTCTCTTTCTTTAGTATAGTTTTTAGTGCTTGTTATCATTGGTGGATTTGTTTTTTGGTTTGGTTGCTCTCTTCTTTCTTTCTTTTTTTTATTACTTTCTAATACATTTTTATTTTTAATAATTTAAAAATTTTTTATTTTAATAACTATAATTTCTTTTCTTTTTTTCTTTCCTTCTTTCTTTCCTTCTCCTTTTCTTCTGAGGCATGTGGCTAACAGGGTCTTGGTGCTCTGGCCGGGTGTCAGGCTTATGCCTCTGAGGTGGGAAAGCCAAGTTAAGGACATTGGTGCACCAGAGACCTGCCGGCTCCACATAATATCAAACGGGGAAAGCTCTCTCAGAGATCTCCATCTCAAGGCTAAGACCCAGCTCTGCTCAATGACGGGCAAGTTACAGTGCTGAACACCCTATGCCAAACAACTAGCAAGATAGGAGCACAAACCCACCCATTAGTAGAGAGGCTGCCTTAAATCATAATAAGATCACAGACACCCGAAAATATACCACAGGACTTGGTCCTGCCCACCAGAAAGACAAGATTCAGCCTCATCCACCAGAACACAGGCACTAGTCCCCTCCACCAGGAAGCCTACACAACCCACTGAACAAACATTAGCCACTGGGGGCAGACACCAAAACAATGGGAACTAAGAACCTGCAGCCTGAGAAAAGGAGACCCCAAACACAGTAAGTTAAGCAAAATGAGAAGACAGAGAAACACACAGCAGATGAAGGAGCAAGGTAAAAACCCACCAGACCAAACAAATGAAGAGGAAATAGGCAATCTACCTGAAAAAGAATTCAGAGTAATGATAGTAAAGGTGATCCAAAATCTTGGAAATAGAATGGAGAAAATACAAGAAACATTTAAAAAGGACCTAGAAGAACTACAGAGCAAACAATGATGAACACAATAAATGAAGTTAAAAATTCTCTAGAAGGAATCAATAGCAGAATAAGTGAGGCAGAAGAACAGATAAGTGACCTGGAAGACAAAATAGTGGAAATAAGTACTGCAGAGCAGAATAAAGAAAAAAGAATGAAAAGAATTGAGGACAGACTCAGAAACTTCTGGGACAACATTAAATGCACCAGCATTCAAATTACAGCGGTCCAAGAAGAAGAAGAGAAAAAGAAAGGGACTGAGAAAATATTTCAAGAGATAATAGTTGAAAACATCCCTAATATGGGAGAGGAAATAGTCAATCAAGTCCAGGAAGCACATAGAGTCCCATACAGGATAAATCCAAGGAGAAACATGGCAAGACACATTAATCAAACTACCAAAAATTAAATACAAAGAAAAAACAATAAAAGCAGCAAGGGAAAAACAACAAATAACATACAAGGGAATTCCCATAAGGTTAACAGCTGAACTCTCAGCAGAAACTCTTAAAGCCAGAAGGCAGTGGCAGGACATACTTAAAGTGATGAAACGGAAAAACTTACAACCAAGATTACTCTATACAGCAAGCATCTCATTCAGATTTGACAGAGAAATTAAAACCTTTACAGACAAGCAAAAACTAAGAGAATTCAGCACCACCAAACCAGCTTTACAACAAATGCTAAAGAAACTTCTCTAGGCAGGAAACACAAGAGAAGGAAAAGACCTACAATAACAAACCCAAAACAATTAAGAAAATGGTAATAGGAACATTCATTTCGATAATTATCTTAAATGAAAATGGATTAAATGCTCCAACCAAAAGACACAGATGGGCTGAATGGATACAAAAACAAGACCCATATATATGCTAACTACAAGAGACCCACTTCAGACCTAGGGACACATACAGACTGAAAGTGAGGGGATGGAAAAAATATTCCATGCAAATGGAAATCAAAACAAACCTAGAGCAGCAATTCTCATATCAGACAAAATTGACTTTAAACTAAAGACTGTTACAAGAGACAAAGAAGGACACGACATAATGATCAAGGGATCAATCCAAGAAGAAAATATAACAATTGTAAGTATTTATGCACCCAACATAGGAGCACCTCAATACACAAAGCAAATGCTAACAAGCATAAAAGGGGAAATGGACATTAACACAATAATAGTAGGGGACTTTAACACCCCACTTTCACCAATGGACAGATCATCCAAAATGAAAATAAATGAGGAAACAAAAGCTTTAAATGATACACTGAACAAGATGGACTTAGTTGATATTTATAGGACATTCCATCCAAAAACAATAGAATACACTTTCTCCTCAAGTGTTCATGGAACATTCTCCATGATAGATCACATCTTGGGTCACAAACCAAACTTTGGTAAATTTAAGAATACTGAAATCATATCAAGTATGTTTTCTGACCACAACACTATGAGACTAGATATCAATTACAGGAAAAAAGCTGTAAAAGATACAAACACATGGAGGCTAAACAATACACTACAAAATAACCAAGAGATCACTGAAGAAATCAAAGAGGAAATCAAAAAATACCTAGAAACAAATGACAATGAAAACACAACGACCCAAAACCAATGGGATGCAGCAAAAACAGTTTTAAGAAGGAAGTTTATAGCAATACAATCCTGCCTCAAGAAAGAAGAAAAATCTCAAATAAACAACCTAACCTTACACCTAAAGCAATTAGAGAAAGAAGAACAAGAAAACCCCAAAGTCAGCAGAAGGAAAGAAATCATAAAGATCAGATCAGAAGTAAATGAAAAAGAAATGAAGGAAACAATAGCAAAGATCAATACAACTAAAAGCTGGTTCTTTGAGAAGATAAACAAAATTGATAAACCATTAGCCAGACTCATCAAGAAAAAAAGGGAGAAGACTCAAATCAATAGAATTAGAAATGAAAACAGAAAAGTAACAACTGACACTACAGAGATACAAAGGATCATGAGAGATTACTATAAGCAAGTATATGCCAATAAAACGGACAAACTGGAAGAAATAGACAAATTCTTAGAAATACACAACCTTCCAAGACTGAACCAGGAAGAAAATGAAAATATAAACAGACCAATCACAAGAACTGAAATTGAAACTGTGATTAAAAATCTTCCAACAAAGTAAAGCTCAGGACCAGATGGCTTCACAGGTGAATTCTAACAAACATTTAGAGAAGAACTAACACGAATCCTTCTCAAACTCTTACAAAATAAAGCAGTGGGAGGAACATTCCCAAACTCATTCCACGCGGCCACCATCACCCTGATACCAAAACCAGACAAAGATGTCACAAAGAAAGAAAACTACAGGCCAATATCACTGATGAACATAGATGCAAAAATCCTCAGCAAAATACTAGCAAACATAATCCAGCAGCACATTAAAAGGATCATAGACCATGATCAAGTGGGGTTTATCCCAAGAATGTAAGGATTCTTCAATATACACAAATCAATCAATGTGACACACCATATTAACAAACAGAAGGTGAATAACCATATGATCATCTCAATAGATGCAGGAAAAGATTTCAACAAAATTCAACACCCGTTTATGATAAAAGCCCTCCAGAAAGCAGGCATAGAAGGAACTTACCTCGACATAATAAAGGCCATATATGACAAACCCAGAGCCAACCTCATTCTCAATGGTGAAAAATGAAAACATTTCCTCTAAGATCAGGAACAAGACAAGGATGTCCACTCTCACCACTATTATTCAACATCATTTTGGAAGTTCTAGCCACAGCAAGGAAGGAAAAGAAATAAAAGGAATACAAATTGGAAAAGAAGAAGTAAAGCTGTCACTGTTTGCAGATGACATGATACTATACATAGAGAATCCTAAAGATGCTACCAGAAAACTACTAGAGCTAGTCAATGAATTTGGTAGAGTAGCAGGATACAAAATTAATGCACAGAAATCTCTTACATTCCTTTACAATGATATTGAAATATCTGAAAGAGAAATTAAGGAAACACTCCCATTTACCATTGCAACAAAAAGAATAAAATACCTAGGAATAAACCTACCTAAGGAGACCAAAGACCTGTATGAAGAAAACTATAAGACAGTGATGAAAGAAATTAAAGATGATACAAAGAGATGGAGAGATATACAACGCTCTTGGATTGGAAGAATCAACGTTGTGGAAATGACTATACTACCCAAGCAATCTAGAGATTCAATGCAATCCCTATCAAACTACCAATGGCATTTTTCACAGAACTACAACAAAAAATTTCACAATTTGTATGGAATACAGAAGACCCTGAATAGCCAAAGCCATCTTGAGATAGAAAAACGGAGCTGGAGGAATCAGGCTCTGTGACTTCAGACTATACTACAAATCTACAGTAATCAAGACAGTATGGTACTGGCACAAAAACAGAAATACAGATCAGTGGAACAGGACAGAAAGCCCAGAGATAAACCCACACACATATGGTTACCTTATCTTTGACAAAAAGAGGCAAGAATATACAATGGAGAAAAGATAACCTCTTCAATAAGTGGTGCTGGGAAAACTGGACAGCTGCATGTAAAAGAATGAAATTAGAACACTCCCTAACACCATACACAAAAATAAACTCAAAATGGATTAAAGACCTAAGTGTAAGGCCAGACACTATAAAACGCTTAGAGGAAAACATAGGCAGAACACTCTATGACAAAGATCACAGCAAGATCCTTTTTGAACCACCTCCTAGAGAAATGGAAATAAAAATAAACAAATGGGACCTAATGAAACTTAGAAGCTTTTGCACAGCAAAGGAAACCATAAACAAAACAAAAAGACAACCTTCCGAATGGGAGAAAATATTTGCAAATGAAACAACTGACAAAGGATTAATCTCAAAAATTTACAAGCAGCTCAGGCAGCTCAATATCAAAAGAACAGACAACCCAATCCAAAAATGGGCAAAAGACCTAAATAGACATTTCTACAAATAAGATATACAGATTGGCAGCAAACACATGAAAGTATGTTCAACATCACTAATCATTAGAGAAATCAAATCTACAATGAGGTATCACTTCACACCAGTCAGAATGGCCATCATCAAGAAATCTACAAACAATAAATGCTGGAGAGGGTGTGAAGAAAAGGGTGCCCTCTTGCACTGTTGGTGGGAATGTAAATTGATACAGCCACTATGGAGAAAAGTATGGAGGTTCCTTAAAAAACTAAAAATAGAACTACCTTATGACCCAGCCATCCCACTACTGGGCATATACCCTGAGAGAACCGTAATTCAAAAAGAGTCATGGACCACAATGTGTATTGCAGCTCTATTTACAATAGCCAGGACATGGAAGCAAGCCTAGTGTCCATCATCAGGTGAATTGATAAAGAAGATGTGGCACATATATACAGTGGAATATTATTCAGCCATAAAAAGAAATGAAACTGAGTTATTTTTAGTGAGGTGGATGGACCCAGAATCTGTCTGTCATACAAAGCAAAATAAGCCAGAAAGAGGAAAACAAATACCGTATGCTAACACATATATATGAATCTAAAAAAAAAAAAAAAAAAGAAATGGTTCTGAAGAACCTAGGGGCAGGACAGGAATAAAGATGCAGATGTAGAGAATGGACTTTAGGACACAGGGAGGTAAGCTGGAACAAAGTGAGAGAGTGCCATGGATATATATACACTACCAAATGTAAAATAGCTAGCTAGTGGGAAGCAGCCACATAGAACAGGGAGATCAGCCCGGTGCTTTGTGACCACCTAGAGGGGTGGGATAGGGAGGGTGGGAGGGAGACGCAAGAGTGAGGAGATATGGGGATATATGTAAGTGTATAGCTGATTCACTTTGTTATAAAGCAGAAACTAACACACCATTCTAAAGCAATTACACTGCAATAAAGATGTTAAAAAAATTTTTTTCATGTACCTACTAGAAAAAGAAAAATGATGCACTTGTGAGAACTGTTCATACTTTGCTTCAACCTAGTTTCATATAATACAGGCTTGTCTTGAACAATCTCACATTTTGCAAAACTGAGCACTAAAAGTAACAAGACTCGTGGAAAAACAGAACTGGGTCTATACTGGAACTTTGTGACCAGAGCACTAACATAAACAGTAATACTCCTAATAAAGGATCCTAGTAAAGTTAAATCTCTACTAGCATCACTGTCAGAAAACTCTTTGCAATGTTTTACCTGTGCTTCCTTCTTCCAGATATAGATCCTAGAAGGCATACACTTTTGATAAAGACTTTTCATCAGAATTCTTCTTTTACTACATTATTTTAATTCATGGTGAAATGTCTCCACATCTGTATTTCCCCAGACAGCTGAACATAGTGGAAAGCCTAGCAATTCTTGAAGAAAATAAACAGCCACTTTTTGCTCTACAGGAAGGCACTTTGGAGATTTTCTGCTTTTTTTTTTTAAGCTCTTTATGTATTGCAAAAGTGGTCTGTTTAATTTTGAGAAGCTTGCCACTGATTGCTTCAAAACAGTAACAGGCTGGACATAATTGTGCATGAACCAACATAACCTCCACATCATACTTATGGTATGTTTTAATTTACCAGTAGTGCATGAGGTGAATCAAATCAAAGAAAGACTGCAGAAGAACCAACTATAGTACCAGCTATTACAAACCCTGGGAATCTTATTTCTTCAGGTGCTTTTCAACAGTCAACAGAACAGAGACACAAAGTACAGCAGGGGTTCATGGGCTAATGGGCTCACTCACTCCTCCAAAATAATAGAATATACTTAAAAAGTCTTTGAGGCGAGTAGAGGACATTTTAAATTTTTATTTATTTAAAATTTACACACTACTTATTTCCAAAAATGACTTTTGGTAACTGCCAGAGAAGAAGGGACCCATGCCAAAGAGAATTTCATGCTTTTTGTTTGTCATAACATGTAAATCAGACATAATGTCTACCTAAGTTTTAGTGGCTCCAAATGGATTGAGAGCTTAGTGATTAAGAACATGAATTTTGGACCCAAGCAAATCTAGGTTTGAATCTTGGCATGTCACTCACTAGCTGTGTGACATTAAATTAGTTCCCTTCTCCAAGCCGTGGTTCCTTTCTCTGTGAAATGAGGCTAATAACGTCTGACACATTTTCATGAGAGCTGGGTAAGATACCATATGTAAAGCAACACAACAAATGATAACTAAAAATCTTTTTTTTAAATTATTATTGTCTTTTGTCAAGAGTAGATCTTTTTCACTGCAATCATATATCTAAGCATTATCTATCTACATTTTATATGGTTTCAAAATTGTTAATTTACAGAAGAAATTTATTTTTAAGCTTCTATAGTCCCTATTTATTTTTGAAATGCTAGCCCAAACTTATAATATACCCTGGCATCCTTTAGTAGTACTGAAGGTCATTGAAATCACATGACGGTTATTGTGAATCCAGACAAGTAAAAGTGAAATGTCAAGAACTAAAAGTAATGCAGGGAACTCACTTTGTTTAGTCAATAAAAGTGATTGGACCTGGTTATCTTTCCTGCCTCTTTCATTAGCCCAGGAGACAGTTGGAGGTTATAATTTAAGCTGTTTCTAAAACAAGATAAAAAAACCTCTTTCTGAGTATTAATATTTTAACAGCCAGTTGATAAACCTAGCTATCTAAGTACATGTTTGAGAAAAGTAAAAGGAACATGGATGTTGGTCGAACCTTTTTTTTTTTTTTTTTTTACTCATGATTAGTTTCAAACTGAAGCTTTTAGTCATGATCCTGGTTTGTCTGTGAGTCAGGAAAACACATCATAACCTGAAAAAATATATATGCTCCATACTGGCCCGGTGCTAGATGGTGCCTCTTCAAATTGCTGTCTGTCCTTCAGACTCTTGCTACTTAAATTGTCATCCCCAGACCAGCAGAAAGAATCACCTGGAGCTTGTTAGAAAGGCAAGATCTAGGATCCTACTCAGACATAGTGAATCAGAATCTGCATTTTAACAAGATCCTGGGTTGATTCCAATGCATTTAAAATTTGAGAAGGCCTGCTTTATTTGTGTCTCTAACTTCAGTGCCTTTTCCTTCCATTTATTCTCCTCCAAACAACATCCCAGAGTCCCCTACTAACACCTTGGTAATGTTTAATACAATTTCTACTATAGTCCAATATATGTATTTCCCCTAAATGCATGATTTTCAAAATCATGCTAAAGTAACAGGGTTACTGTTACTAAAGTACCGGAAAAATAGTGTTGGGAGATCATTCAAATTTTAATCTACTTGGTAACCAGAGGCTCTAACCAAAACCATAATTGGTACCTCCAGAGATAACTTGGACAGCTAGGCAGGCACTGAGCATGTTTGGAGGCTGCTTCAAGGACATTAAAAATTCACACAAAACAATGAAGTAGAAATGCTGGCTTACAGGTGCAGAGCCAATGCAAATGCAAGTGGTGCTCTGGACAGGAGGATGAACAAACTACCAAAAGGGGAAAGCTGGTTAAAGTATGGGTTCAGCTTTCTGGAGAGGAATCCCCAGTGTAAGAGCTCATTTTCCATTGTCTTAAAATATAGCCAAAAGGACCCCTATCTGTGTAATATCCAAGCTAATGGATTTTTCTTTTCCTGCAGAAGTTTCTAAGTATTGCTACACCAGCTCTTTGCCTAGAATTGGTCACATATGAACCAACCTAACTTCACTTTTATGTTGACATAATTCCCATGTTTATAAATGACATCAAGATCATAGTCATTCTACAAACAGGTATTCTGACACTATCATAGTCTTTCCTATAAGAGGAAAAACAAAATATCCCCCTGAACTAATTCTCACTAAGGTGTTAAGGACTCATTCTAGATGTATGTGAAAAGACCAATATACAATATTCAGAAACAAATTTTAGTGACGAAATTTCAGATATTTTAGAGAAGATGTATTTTAAAAGCGGTTCTTCTCAAAATCCTTTAAGCTACACAACACAAGCAAACACTTATACCCTCCTGTCACCTTCCTTCCTTCCCTCCTTTATTCTTTTCTGCCTACTTTCCTTCAACTGTCATCCATGGAGCAACACTACATGCATGGCATTGTGTTGGATGCTATAGATAAAAGACCTAATGGGAAGACCATTTTTAAGAAAAGTATTTAGAGATCAAGGAGAAAAACCACAAAAATTGATCAAAAGGATTATTTTTTATGAAATAAATATCTGTCCAGAAACATTAGAGGGAAACAAGTTATTTATCCTGAATAGATTACCAAGGGTTCACCTCATGAGCAACTACAAGTATTGGAAATACTATTTGATCAAGTAGGTTGTCCAGCAATTCTCAGGGATTCTGCAAAGAGAATAAAAAAGTGACTTAAAAACTGAGAAAAGGGGATTTGATTAGGTGTTTAAAGGACTATCCTAAAATGAGAGATAAAAAATGTTGTAATGGGGCATAATGCTTGAAGTGTGGAAAGGTCAAAGCTGGCAAACTTAGAAGGAGGGTTATTACCCAACAAAAAATTTCATCCCATTTCTCCCAAATACATTTGATCTTGCTCTTCCAGGGCATTTGACAATAACTCACTCACGTGAAGGTGGGCAGTTATCATTTAGGCCATACAAAACTTATACGACAGTTTGGTCCACACGGGAATTCTGTCCTGATAAAGTAGAGGACAGCAATGCAATTCATTAGCACCTTAGTCCCTTGGTTGGTAGAACCTCCCCTTGTGTGTGACAGCAGCACTATTATCTTTATCATCACTGTCACCACCCCATCCATAGCAAACACATTACGGAATTCACTATGTGCCTGACATTCATTGCACTTAAGAGCTTAATTTGCATTCTCTGACCTAATCCTCACAAAGTAAGACTATCTCGTGCCAATGCTCACGTGGATTGGGAGGAAACTGTGCAAGTGAGATTATAATACCTCAAGTCTCACTAAAATCGGTTAGCTGAAATCCTGCTACCTTTAGGCATTCCAAATCCTGGCCTTTTGTCAAAGTTTCAGTTATGCAAGATGAAAAAGTCTGGAGATCTAACATACAGCAATGTGACTACAGTTAACAATACAGTACTGTATCATTGAAATTTGCTAAGAGGGTAGATCTTAAGTGTTCTTATCACCACAAAAAAAGAAGGGAGGGAGGGATGGAGGGAGGGGAGAAAGAAGGAAGAAATTGGTACCTATGTTGGGTGATGAATATGTTAATTAGCTCAATTGTGGTTATTTTACAACGTACATGTAAATCAAAGCATCAAATTGTAACACTCAAATATATATTTTTTATTTTGTCAATTATATCTCACTAAAGCTGGGAGTGGGAAGGGGAAAGTAAGTAATTCCTGTTAGCCATAGGCTTTATAAGGATGAATATCAATCCCTGACCTGAATTTCTCTCATACTGCCTTATAGTTAAGACTTTCTCTAAAGGGATTGGCAATGTGATTTCCTAAAAGATTTACAGGTAGAGAAATTTCAGAATCTCTTTTAGTTTTCAATTCTATTCCTCCCTCTAGAGAAGTGGGAAGTTGTCCTAGCTATTTTGCCTCACAAATTTGATTCATTTAATAAATTCTACTCTACAAAAACAAACAAAAAAACCAATTCTGGACTTGCGTTAATCATTTTAAGTATTTTAAAACCAATCTTATATAGGTAGATTTAAGGATACTTCTACGTTAATTTTGAATATATCATAGATATGTAACAAATTTACAAACTTTTATTGCTGACAGAATAGTTTTGCATCTTTATGGGTGAACAGAAGGCTTTCCCTCAAGGCGTTAAACTTGGTTACCCTGCTAAAATAGTGGAAAATACATTATTTTAACTGTTCTAGAGTCACAGGACACAAGACATGCATATTCCTGCTAGAATCCCAAATTCAGGTTGCAGCTTCTCCATCATATGTCTTGTCTCTTTCACAACAAACAACCACTTCTCCTCCTTCATATTGGGCCCTAGGCAATCTAGCACTTCTATTACCTGGGCTATAAATGCCCTTTACATAATTCCAAAGCATTATATGTTTTCTAGATTGCCACTTTAATCTCTTCTGCCAAAATTGGGAAAATGTAGAAAGTGTATAGCTAACTAGCATATACACACGCACAAACACATTTGTGTTCTTCATTTATGTGTGTGTATGTGTGTGTACACACAAAGTATATGTGTTTGTCTATGTGTGTTTGTGTTGTGTGTTTTATATGCATGTATATAATATAGTGAGGGAGAGAATGAGACTAAGAAAAAATCAGAATAAGAGAAAGCAATTTCTAAATTCTGTATCCAATATATTATTTAACTCTAACCCATATAATGTTCAATAGCTTTGCATTATAGTTACACATGATTTTAATATCTTAACTACGAAGATGAATATCTTTCTAGTTTCACTATCGATCCCTTTGTTTACCCCAACAAAAATTAACTATCCTTAAGTGTTACCCATAATTACACTAGTCATTTTTATTCAGTGGAAGTTCTAATATATCAATGGGTTACACATTGCATTTTTGTATTTAATGAACAATGTTTATTAGCTTTAAATTTTTTCCAGCTTATATGCTGCCTGAATATTTTAATTAAGTCTTGCCAATGATTTTTTTTTCACCTATTAAGACTACAGAGCTGAAAGAGATTAGGTAGATTCACAGACTTTCTAAAAGTATGAATTATAGGATAGGTATCAGTATCATGCTTTCTCTTACGAAAGAAGGTACATATCCTATGCAAATGCTCCTATAAAACATTAAAACACAAATATTAAAGTAAAAAAAATGAGCTTTGTAAGTTATACATTTTATTTTCTGTAATTTTTATAGCACACTTAATCTAGCAAATAATTCTTAAATAATGTTTGACTTCCTATTGGAGGTCATCGAGAGGATGTGACTGTTGGTTTGACCCGGATGTGAGCTGGACCCCAGCAACTGGAAGCTCCTCACCCCCTCCTCTGTTTTTGGAATGTATGTTCTGCTTGCTTACTGCTCCCAGGAGCTGCCCCCAGGACGCATCCTTGAGCTAGTGATGTGGTGATGAAACTCTCTAGACTGGGTATGTGACTGAACCTGGTTAAGGCCTCAACATAAACTTTTAAGACTGTGGTGGGCTGGCGTGGAGATCTACTTGTCTTGCAGCCTCATAAGTTCTCTTGCTTGTTAAACCTGCCAGCCACCAATCTAGAGTGGTCTGTCTCCCTCTTTGGTCTCTCCCTGCCTTCTGTGTCCAGGGGCCATTTTCAGATCATACCTGGAAGCTCCTGAGGAGGTTGTGAAGTAACACTTTCAAAAAACCCAAGGTTTTCAGTAAGCCCTCAAATTACTGTTTTACAAATGTATTTAATTTAATCAACTTGGAAAATTTTCCAAAGGAATAAAATTCACTAATTTTGAGAAATAAAGCAGGACAAAATATACAGTTATATTTTCTCTAATCATTTGTAAATAAAGTATCAGGACAAGGCTGGGTCTTAATCTACCCATTTTTAATATGTTAGAGTTTTGATATAGAATAAAATGATTTACTTCCTTTCTGTTTTAATTTTTTTTCAAAGAAACATAGTTAAACAATAGGAAGAATTTAAGAGGTCAATTAATCCAACTTTTACCTCATGTTTAATGAATAACCTCTATAGCATCTCTTCAGGCAACAGATTCTGCTTGAAAATATTCAGTGAAAGAAAAATCACTTCTCTCTTGGATCTCTTGACTTGATAATTTTTGTAAGTTTTTTTTTAAAGAGCAGTATTCAAATTCTATGAAGAGTACTCCAAGAACCCAGATCTTTCTCATAAATAGTGAGAGACAAAAATGTTTAAGTTATAGAGCTTAAGCTTGAGTAGCAATGTTTTCTAGCCATCTAAGTTAGAAAGATGTTGAATCTGATGGAGAGAGCTTGGTCTGGCTTGGTGATGAGTACCTGAACCCTGTAACTGTAACTGTATGTTACAGTAACCCTGTAACCCTGTAACTGTAACTGTATGTTACAGTTCTTTCATCTCTCAAACAGCCTTACTGTCATTTTGTGTTTATACAGACCAGACAAAAAATTTCTCATATCTTTTCTTAGATATTTAATCTCTATTTCCTTCAAAGCAGTGATCTGTACAACATGCAAACATCTTTCCTCCCATTCTCTAGTTCCAAAGCCTCAGTTCCTCAAATGCCATTTCAGCAAGAGACCACGTTTGTCTTTTCTTAGGTTCTCCTCCTTTCTCAGGCCCCTAGCCATGATGTTGTGATTATTCTGGGCACACGGACTCTTCCTTCTGTCCTCTTAACTCTTTCCATGACTTACTCCTTCCATAGGATAAATGATTGTCACATAGGATAAATGATCAGTTACATCAAATGGTAAACCTTCTTTGTCCTCCCTCAGGTCTGGTCTTTTCCTGAGCTGTGTCTCCTAACTCTGATGAAGAGAAATGTGTTCAGAAAGATTTATCCTGCCTTTCCTTAGAGTCTTTAGGCAAATACTTTTGACTTCCTTTTATTTCTATGTTTTCTGTTTAAACTCCCCCAAAGAAAGAACCAGGTTGGTTCAAATAGTGAGCTATCAGGAAAGCATGCCCTAATGAGGGAGATTCCTCATGTTACTACCTCATATGCCAGCCTCAAGACTGATCACTCTCGGCTCAGCGGTCCAGCCCTGGTCATAGCACCTGTAGCCCTCATGGTGAAGTTCATGTCATGGCTGACATGATGTGTATCATGTATCACATGCTCTGACTTATAAAGTTAATGAACCCCTCAGAATAAGGGAGAGGCCATGTAACTGGCCAGCGGTTTGTGTGGCTTATTGAATATAAACATAACCACCAATAAAACAAGACAAGGAACTATCAGGCAACTTGCACATGAATTGTTATATGTCATAAGAGTTTAGAGCAATAAGAATATATTGCTTATTAAGCAATAAGTAAGATATTCAGTCAAAAAATATTCTTAGGTGGAAAAAATGACAACACAGGAAAGAGCAGTAGGGTGCCAGCAAAGGCATGAAAGCAGGAATGAGCAAGACAAGTGTGGGTGGCTGGAGGGGTTTGGCTGGATTGATTAGTTACTATAAGGGATTACTAGGGCCCCAGGCATTCAGCTAATGGCTCTTATTCAAGCTTTAGTCGTCAACTAAAATGTACATCCTCACTCAGAATGGCCTTCTATGACTACCCATTCTAAAGGAGACTCATATGTTTTCCTTTATTATACCATTCTGTTTTTTTCCTTGATAGCATTTATCGAATATTGAAAATTATTGATTTATTTTTTGTACTTATTTGTTTGGCATAGTGGTTAAGTATGTTGCTCTGGAGAGTGGTTGCCTTGATTTGAATACTGATTCTGCCACTCACAAGCTTTGTGACTTTGAACAACCTTCTTTGTATCTTAGTTTCCTCATCCATATAGTGGAAATAAAAATACTGTTCCCCATTGGGTCATTTTGAAAGCAAAAAAGTGATATATACTTTAAAAATATTTTATATGTTTATACATTTTTTAATATTTTTGAAAAATATAAACCCAATGTCTAATATATTGCTTGGCACATAGTACACACTCAAAATTTGAATGTGCTTCAAGCTGGGAATTGCTTATAAGAACTACTGGGACCTGGATAAACAGAACTGACAGAACTTTAGCTAAATGAACTCAGAAAAAACAGAGAGAAGACTCAAATCACTAAAATCAGAAATGAAAGTGGAGAATTACTACCAATTATACAGAAAGAAAAAGGATTTTAAGCAAGTACTGTGAAAAATTTTATGCCAGCAAATTGGATAACTTACACTAAACAAATTCCTAGAAACAGAATCTATTTAGACTAAATCACAAAGAAATAGAATATCTGAATAGATCTACAACTAATAGGGAGATTGAATCAGTTATCATACATTTCCCGACAAAGAAAAGCCCTGGACCTGATGGTTTCACTGGTGAATTCTACCAAAAATTTAAAGAAGAATTAACACCAGTACTTCTCATACTTTTCCAAAAAATTGAAGAGGAAGAAATAGTTTTTAACTCATTCTTTGAGGCCAGCACTACCCTAATACCAAAACCAGACAAAGGTACTGGTAGAAAAGAAAATTATAGACCAATACTCCTTTTGAAATTTTATATAAAAATCCTCAACAAAGTACTAGCAAACTGAAATCAGCAGCATATTAAAAGAATGATACACCAAGTGGGATTTATTCCTGGAATGAAAGGATGATTCAATTTACAAAACTCAATCAATGTAATACACCATATTAACAGAATGAAGGGAAAAAAACCACAAGATAATCTCAACTGATACAAAGAATTTGACAAAATTCAACATCCTTTCATGATAAAAAAAAAAATCAACAAATTAGGAATAGAAAGAAATGACCTCATCATAATAAAAACCACATGTGAAAACCATGCAACAATCATCATCATATTCAATGATGAAAGACTGATAGCTTTTGCCCTAAGATTATAAATAAGGCAAGGATGCCCACTTTTGTCATTTCTATTCAAAAAAGTTCTGGAAGTTCCAGCCAGAGAGCCAAGAAAAAAAGTCATTCAAATCAGAAAGGAAGAAGTAAAATTACCTGTATTCACAGATGACATTATCATAAATGTAGAAAACTCTAAATATTCAGCAGAAAAAATGTTAAAGCTAATAAATGAATTCATCGAAGTAGGATACAAATACAGCACACAGAAACCAGCTGCATTTCTATATACTAACAATGAACAATTGAAAAGGAAATTAAGGAAATTCCATTTATAATGGCCTTGAAAAAAATTAAATATTTAGAAATTAACCAAGTAAGACTTTTACAATGAAAATTACAAAACACTGCTGAAAGTAATTAAAGAAGACATAAATAAATGGAAAGAAATTCCATGTTCATGGATAGGAAGATTTAATATTAATACTACCCAAAGTGATGTCAATACTACGCAAAGTAATCTACAGATTCAATGCAATCCCTATAAAAATTCCCATAACATTTTTTACAGAAAAACTCATCCTAAAATTCATATGTAATCTCAAGGGACCAAGACCATTCTATGGGGAAAGGAAAGCCTTTTCAACAAATGGTGCTGGGAAAAGTTGATATCCACATACAAAAGAGTGAGTTAGACCCTTACTTAATACCATATACAAAAATTAACTTAAAATGGATCAAAGACTTAAATATAAGAGTTAAAATGATAAAACTCTTTGAAGAAAACATAGGACAAAATCTTTGCAGCATTGGATTTGGCAGTGATTTATTGGATATGACACTAAAGAGATAGGCAACAGAAGAAAAAATAGACAAATTGGACAACAAAACTTTAAAAATTTTGTGCATCAAATGGCACTATCAACAGAGTGCCAGGCAATCTGCAGAATGGAAGAAAATATTTGCAAATCATACACATGGTAAGGGATTAACATCCCTTATCATATATAGAGAGAACTCCTAAAGCTCAATAACAACAAAAAAAAAACCCAATTCAAAAATGGATAAAAAACTTGAAGAAACATTTCTCCAGCGAAGATATACAAATGTCCAATAAACACATGAAAAGATGCTCAACATCACTACTCGTTAGAAAAATGAAATATCAAAGCTGCAGTGAAATACCATCTCAAACCCATTAGGATGGCTACTATATACTATTTGAACAAACAGAAAATAACACATGTGAGCAAGGATGTGGTGAAATTAGAACCTCTGTGCACTGTTGGTGGAAATGTAAAATAGTATAGCCATGGTGGAAAAAGAACATGATTGTTCCTCGATGATTAAGAATAGAAATACAGCTTTTTGGATCCGCCATCTGCGGTGGCACCACCGCCAATATGCAGATATTCGTGAAGACCCTGACGGGGAAGACCATCACTCTCAAGGTCAAACCCTCGGATACAATAGAAAATGTAAAGGCCAAGATCCAGGACAAGGAAGGAATTCCTCCTGACCACCAAAGACTGATCTTTGCTGGCAAGCAACGGGAAAATGGACGTACTCTGTCAGACTACAACATTCAAAAGGAGCCCACTCTTCATCTTGTGTTGAGACTTCGTGGTGGCGCTAAGAAAAGGAAGAAGTCTTACACCACTCCCAAGAAGAACAAGCATATGAGAAAGAAGGTTAAGCTGGCTGTCCTGAAATACTATAAGGCGGATGAGAATGGCAAAATCAGTCGCCTTTGTCAGGAGTGCCCTTCAGATGAATGTGGTGCTGGAGTTTTTATGGCCAGCCACTTTGACAGACATTATTGTGGCAAATGTTGTCTGACCTATTGTTTCAACAAACCAGAAGACAAGTGATTGTATATTGGTTAATAAAAGACATGAACTAATGAACTAAAAAAATAATAATAATAAAAAAGAAATACAATATATTAGCAATCCCACTTCTGGGTATATGCCCAAAAGAACTAACATCTGGGTCTCAAAGAGATATTTGTATACCCATGTTCATAGCAGCAATATTCATAATAGCCAAAATGTGGAAGCAAACCAAGTGTTCACCTACAGATGATGGGTAAGTGAAATATGGTGTATATATGTATGCAATGGAAGATTATTCAACCTCAAGAAGGAAGAAACTTCTGATGTATGCTACAGGATGGATGAATCTTGTGAACGTTTTGCCAAATGAAATAAACCAGCCACAAAAAGACAAGTATTTTTTGATTCCACTATTATGAGGCGCTTAGAATGATTAAAATCATAGCGACAGAAAGTAGAATGGTAGTTTCCAGGGGCTGGGAGGAGAGGGGAATGGGGAGTTATTATTTACTAGGCATAGCGTTTCAGTTTTTCAGGATAAAATGTGTTCTGAAGATGGAAAGTGGTGACAGTAGCGCAACATTATTAATGTATTTAATATCACTGAAGTGTACACCTAAAAACGGTTAAGATGGTAAATTTTATATGTATTTTACCACACTAAAAGAAAATTGGAAAAAAATATGGTTGACCCTTGAACAACATGGATTTGAACTGCATGGATTCAATAGTAAATGTTTTTCAATTGTAAATACTACAGTATAACATGATCTGCGGTTGGTTGAATCTGTGGATGTGGAACTGTGTACATAGAGGAAACTCGGATACCAAAGGCTGGCTGTGAGTTTTATGAGGATTTTCAACTGCACAGAGGGTCGGCGTTCCTAACCCTTACGTTGTTCAAGAGTCAACTGTAGGTATTAAGTAACCCCAAGAGCAATAAGATATATCTAAATAACTAGGGAAAAAGAGACTACAGGGACCTGAATTTCACTCTGTTGAAATGAAATATGCAAATAACTTTTCTTTATGGCAAGGTACTGAAAATGCCACTATATTGAATGCTAGACAGAGTGTCATACTGAGAGCTGCTTCCAAGGACTAAGAGAGTGTGAGAGGAAGGTTAAATATACTAAAATCTTTGTTCCACTCAAGTAGTAACACCAAACTCAGCTATTGCTGGGTAATATTTGTCCTAAGTGTTGATGAACAATGACACATTCGCTAGTAGAATATTAATATAATAGTTAAAATAGGGCTTCCCTGGTGGCACAGTGGTTGAGAGTCCGCCTGCCGATGCAGGGGACACCGGTTCGTGCCCTGGTCTGGGAGGATCCCACATGCCACGGAGTGGCTGGGCCCGTGAGCCACGGCCGCTGAGCCTGCGCGTCCGGAGCCTGTGCTCCGCAACGGGACAGGCCACAACAGTGAGAGGCCCGTGTAACGCAAAAAAAAAAAAAAAAAAAAAGTTAAAATAACAATACTTATTCTGTCCTCTGTCCACACACAAACTTAAAATTTTCTGACAGACTAGTTGCTTGCTTGCTCTCTTCTTCAAATTATAAATACTTAATATTTTAAGTTTAAAGTATCTGAGTTATATATATGATATATTACAGCTATATTACAATCACAGGCTCAATAGTATATTTTTAATTTAGAGGAACCAAAATAGTAAAAATGAGAGATTATAGAATTACTCTTAAAAATCATTAGTTCTTTGATGAATGAAGGTGGTAAAAAATGTAGTAGAGGTGTTAGGGGATTTGTTTTAATGGATAGAAAAGAGTTGTAATTTCTAAACAGATGGTGACGTGAACTTGAGTGTAATTTAAGAACTTAAAGTGTACTTTAATATGTTTTCAATAAATTTTAAACTGTTCTGAAAACATTCAGCTTACACTATTCACTTATTTAGAATATTTTATAGACCGACCATAGAGGTACATATCAGTTCAAGCTTCCGCCAAAAGAGTACAGATATTTAAATTGTTTGTTTGAGAACTGATGAGACTTCATGGCTGGTGCAGTATGAGCAGAAATTATGTTTATTATTGACCAAGAAGGCCCTCAGTTTAATGAAACTTAAATAAGCTTCTTCCTAACTCTAGGCCCCTGGCGATCCTGTTCTTAGAGCATTTACTTTAGAAGACTTGTCATTGTCAATTCTTTCTCTGCCCCTTTAAAAAATCTTCTTGCTATAACCCAGGAATGACTTTCCTAAGACCTTGGGGCCAACTCTTTGAAATGTAATCATCTAGAATATAGTGCCCTTATTTCCCAGTTTCTGTGGGAGGATAGAAGCCTAATTTAGATGGGCACCAATCAGTTAACACCGATGATCTAATCATAAAGGAACCATTTGCATATTCAATGTGCGGGACACATCCCACGGATCAATCCCCCTCCTTCCTGTCCTCCAGTGCTTAAAGACACTCACATCATTTGTTTCAGGGGAGTTGAGTTCAGCTTCTATGCCCAATTCCAAGAGCCAGAATAGTCTTCCTTGCTTGTTTAACTTTGTCCAGTGAAATTTTTGCATTGACACTGTGAAAGATATGGTCCCAAACAGACCAAAAAAATCGTTATCTGAACTGCAGTCATTACTACTGTCTAGTGATGAGCTAGCCTCAGGCACTCTCTTGTCAGTAAAAGCTTGTTTAAAAAGACCAACCTTATACAGCCTCCTCAAAAGTGAAAGGCTTAATTCAATTGAAAGAAGGAAGGTGGAATCTTCATTCCAGTTCCAGATCCCAGTAAGGGCTCCACAGGGGAGAAAGGGAAGCATGGGAAGCAGCTCTCTTCCTGAGTGTACAGACCAGAAAAGAGAGGAACTCACTACCTCAGAGACTCTGATTTTCTACTTTAGTCCAACATATTTCCAGTGAATAACAATCCACAGAATAATGAGCTTGAACTACCTCCTGCAGGGCCAAAAAAAAAAGAAATCCTTACTACCCAAGAAATAAATAATCTTCACATAAGACCTGAATCTTCAAAGGTAAGCACAATTATACAGAACTAAATATATTTTGAAGCAAAACCCTTTTTGTACTTTCTCATCGCTTTTTCTGTGGGTGATAATTTACTGACATATAATGAGTAAAATGGATAAAAGAATATCAAGAGAAAATTGGGCAGGTTGTTCAGATAACAAAAGACAATTCTGCCTTTCATTTTTTCTTATTCCTCTGTAGACTATGGATTTACTAAAGCTACAGAATAGCCCTTGTTCTAGGAACTGCCTCTGCGGGTAGAGGGAAGTTGTGAATATATATGAACGTAAAGGTACTGGTAAAATACATGAGGACAGAAGTTGTCAACTATTCCAAGTACCCATGCTTTATGTTAGCCATTATTTTTTAAAACTACAGGAGAAAAAAGGTCTCATTAAAACAGAACTACCGTTGTCCTCTTATTAACTCAAGATAGAAATCACCCAATGGTGAATAATGGAAATTCATTATAAGAAAAGTATTCTGAAAAATTAAGCTGAAAACAACTTGATGTGAGTGAGAGGACAGCATGATTCAGTCAAGAATATGGAGTTATATTTAAAATTTCCATGCAGCTGGAGGCAAAATTTTAAGGTAAAACCATTTAGCTTTTATCTAACCTTCCACCCTTTCTACTGAGCCTCTTCTCTCCTCCTGCTGCATCTGGAAAGTCGCAGCCCTGACCCCACTAGCTGGATATCTACACTTCATTTGGTACTTCTTATTGACTGTAGAACTCTCAAAAGCAAAAAATAAAATATCCAAAGTTTCCCTTTCCGGTCTTTGAAGGAGACTGTTTTATTTGGCGGGCACCCTTCCTGTGTACCTTAAATTTCCATAACTAGATCATCTCTGACTTCACCCATGTGTCATTAGATGTTTTATACAAAAATAAACAGCTTACAAGAGTGATTAACCCTAAAACTATTGATTAATCAGAAAACCATAATGATTATTGATAATATACTCTGGAACCCTGAGATGGTTATAACAATTAAAATGAAAGTAACAAATTTTAAAACATAAAACTTCAATACCATGTAAACTTTTAATTGATTCCATTTTGAAAATAAACAAGCTAGTTTTCTCTTATGCTTAATCTACTTTGGGGAAGAAATATATAGGAAATAAAAGAATTTTCCTTGATTTTTAAAGACCTGAAGATTGAAACAGGTACCAAATAAAACTTCCCCTTGAATTACTCATAGTTTGAGGGACAATGGCAAATGCTCTACTATTTGAAGACAAGGTAGCAGTGGAATTCTAAATGTTGATTAGTGCTTCTTGTTAAAAAGGACATCAGGTATAAACCTAAGATTTTGCTCCCAACCTTGCCATTTCTTCAAATTATGCTCGACTTTAATGTTGGGAAAATTATGCTATTTTGGAAAATTCAAATGAAAGAAAAGGTAGGGAAGGTACATATACAATCAAAAACATGTATCAGTTTACTTGGTGTGAAATATAACTAAAGCAAAGATTTATAATTGCATACATAAAAATTAGCTGAGTAGTTATTTGTTAACTGCTTACCAAAAATATCACAGGGAAAGGTTTTTAAAAAATAATTCATCACTACAGAATTGGCTGTCAGTGAATACAATAATCTCTTTCAGCAGAACAATGCACTTATTAAAAAGTATAATTTGCTGTTTCATCATACTTTCTATACACCTTGGATTTGAATGCTAATCATTCATGGTTTGCTGCTGTTGTTTGCAACACCTTTAACATTCATTACAAACTATACCAAGATTGTAAACACCTGTGTATTTCTGCATACATATGTATAGAAAATCAATATTGCTATGCTAAAGTGTTTGAAAAAGTATTACAACTATCTCAGCAGTTCTCCCGATCCTTTGCTACTTTGATTTCCCTTTATGGTGTTTTTTATGTTTTTGCAATACAAGAAAATATATGGCCCCAGTTTACTAATCCTTCTTGTTGGGAGAAAGATAGTTCACCAAGTCAATTAAAGTTTCTTTTGGAAGGTATCTTCCAAAATGTAAAAAGTCTTTATCCAGATGGTAAAATGAGCAAATGAATAGTTAACAAAATTTAGCAGGTCCTTTCACAGAATCCCTCCTACACAGTCATTCTCAGGCTACAATAAAAGAGAGAGAGAGAGTTTTCTTGGAGACAATACTGAATACACCAACCAACATTCCTAAGTCTTTGAGTATTTTTCAAATGTTTTGGAAAATTATCATAGGAGTCTACGCAGCCTACTTTCTGAGAGCAAAACATTGGCTAGCTCGCAAAGAATTTTGCCAACTTATGACTCTCTAAATGAGGGGCATTCATTCATTCATTCGCTCATTCATGTTAATCTAAGAACTCTTGATTGAAATTTTAAGAGGACAGTGTGTACATCAGGTGAAAATAGACCCATTTTGGGATAAGAGCAGGAACCAAACTATTCTGAGGTTCTCCTCCACTTCTTACAGGACACTGACTACAGGTATTTGAATACCAATCTTCTAAAAATATATAGTACAACTCACATTTAAAATTTTTCTGCTTGGTTTAAGAGAAAGAGAATAGGACACTGTATCAAATGACTTCATTTTTCATTCCAGTAAAACTTACTACCAATGTGACTGTGGGTAAATCTTTTACCTACTGTTCACTGTCTCATCAGCAACATAAAGACAGCTTTGCCTACGCTGGGTAATTCCTGACATAGAGTTCACCCTCACAAATATTATTTTATTCTATATTTAAGGAAAAACAATATCAATGTATAATTCTAAGGCACACTTCCATTTTAACCTCGAAGTCTATTCGGAGTCAGGCAGAGCGTCTGTTTCTATTTGGGTTGATCAGGGATGAACCTAGATGTCAGAAACGTAATTTGCAGTGTCATACAGGATGTATGGTAAATAGCAGCACCTAGACTTGAACCCATTTTCCTGACATAAGCCTGGAACACTGCCATGATTCTGTTACTTAGTTAAATGGCCATATAATGGTGCTAATGGGGTTCTGTAAATCATCCCAAATCTAAATTATCTGCCTAGTTCTTTATTCTTTATGCACATCAAACAAGTGGCATATTCACTGTTTGGGGGCAGAGCTACTTTCTCTACCTAAGTGACACTGACACTGCTATAGTGATTCTTTCAGTCTCATAATAGTTAGGTAAATATTCACATGTGTTCTCAGGAAAGCCCAGACAATTCAAGTCATACAAATGCAAATACTTCTGACTAGGGTATTAAATATTTTTTCAATAATTGTAAAGCCCTCTAAGAGGGGATGGAACTTGGAGGACATGAGGTATTGGAAAGCAGGGTGCAAGATGGCCAGGAGCTCACCTTCCCAGAAAAGCCTGCCCAGCATGAGGTAAGGGGACACTGTCAACATCACAGGGAATTTATGGGGCAGCCTGGAGAGGCCCAACAGTGCGCAAGAATGTGGTGACCTGGGAGCTCATGAAGGACCACGTCTACTGTTAATCTTCCTTACATTATCCCGCTAATTTCTGCCGTAACACTTATTACTATCTTTTCTTTAACGTTACGTATCCCTTTTCCAGCTGCCAACTATAAGTCAAAAAAGGCGAGTATTATGTCTGTGGTTTTCTACCACTGACTCCTCGGTACCTGCGATAGTGGCTAGGTACAGAATAGGCACTAAAATATGTATTTATTGAATGAATGAATGGTGCCCAAAGCAATACTAGGAGCAACGTACACCAGTCAGAATGAGAGCACTGTTAGAGGATTCACAGCTATAACTAGAGGATGCTGAATGAGAAGCTGTGGTCCCTTATTCTGTTGATGGGAAATGTATATCCAATAATACCCAGTTGAGAAACATAGAAAATGAAAAGGATTTGTTAAATTGCAAATGAGATTTTCATTGTACCATAGGAACTATATTAGGTTAAAAGTTTCCTTGACCTGGCTTTATAGATGGGATAGCAGGATTAAACTATCTTAACCCTTTCATGCTTTTTTCATGAATGTTCTGTTATTTGACACATACAAACATTCTATTTCATCAGAAAAATAGAAGGTTACCAGTTATCTTTATACCTGTTCAGTTAAATGTTTGGAAGACATAAACAAGCTTCATTAATTCATATATTAAAATCCCATTATACTCAGTTTACCAGGTATTGTCATCAGCAGATACAACTACCAAATTTTCCTTTGTATTACATTTTTCTCTTTCCCCTGTGACAACAGTGTTGGTATAAAAAACTACAATCATTACCTAAATCACCTGTAGAAGTTCTAGGAATGAAAAATCCTTTTATCTGTGTGCTACAATTCTAAAATGTCTATAATCTGAATCTAACATTTTAAGAAACTCTTCCAACCACCTGAGCCCATGTTCTGTTTCTCCTTTGGTCCTAATTGAACAAACAAGACAGGATCTGTAAATCATACTTTGTAAAAGCTACTAAAGAAACAAGCCTTCTTCATCATTTTACCTTACCTATGACATTTTCAAACATTTGGTAGTAGAGTGTTCACCTCATCCCAAAACAGAGCCTGGCAGCAAGGCCCCTTTTCAGTTAAGCTAATGGGCTCTTATCAGAAAAGAAAGAATTCATGGGCCTGATATTCATGAAAGCTCTGTATGAGAGTGGATTAGATTACTACTTCATTTGAATTACAGAGTAATTAGACTTCTCCTTTTGGAAATATTTTCACATATGTGTTTAGAAATAGTTATTTTAATGGAAAGACCAAATTGCCATTTGAAGCCTCTCACTGGCACTCAGATGTCCATTTACTCATTATTTCATTCATTAATACATTGAGTGCCTACTATGTGCCAGGTACCATACTTGGGGCTAGGGTTTCATAGCTAAAACAGAAGTGAAAACAGAGTTTCTGTCCACAAAGCTCTTACTATATGGTGAAGAACTAGACAAATAAACCAGAAGTATAATAGAGTGTGGCAGTAAGTTGGAGATAAATAAGGTATAAAAGAGAATACGTGGATGGGTGACCTAACAGCCAGGACAGCAGGGTGTGAGGGTGGGGGATGTTAAGAAAATATTCCATGATAAGCTGATACACTGACTGAGTCTGGAAAGCCAAGTTTATGTGATTCAGGCAGAGAAAGAAAAAGCCTTCTAGATGCAGAGGACAGCATGCTCAAAGACATAGGGGAATGCAAAAACAGGTTGCTGCTGCTTCAGGTGAAGGTGGTTGGTGAAGAATCAGGAAGGTGTTGCCCAGTGTTGACTTGAAAGAAGCCACACCATTAGGAAGATACCAGATTAGGATGCTACCACCTGCTGAGTCAGGAAGCTACCTCTACAGCTACTGGCTCCAGAACCATGCTGCTTCTGCTACAATCTGCTCCCTGCCCCCAAAATGGATGCCCCTTAACCCCAGGTTATTCAGTTATGAATCCAAGTCTTATTCAAGTGCATCTAATTTATACATAGAACTGTAGCTGCAAGGGAGTCTGGAAAATGTAGGTTTTAGCTTTCTATTTTTTATACTGTAGAATATATTTAGAATGAGTAGTGAATGACCCAAACCCAATTTGTGCCATAGAGTTCAACTTAAAATCACAAGTCAAAATAACTATCCATTTTGAATAGCAATTTTAAGACTGGCCTAAAATTATCTACGAAAAAATTTTTTAAATAGTATAAGTAATATAAAATACTAAATATTACAGACTCTCTAACATGAAAACAATTATATATTGCTTTTGAACTTCTTAAACATTCCTATTCTTAATTCTATATATTTCTTGGGTTGAAAAAGACTTGCTATTAGAGAGACATTTATCATCTCAACTCACCAAGCTGAGGACATACTCTGGACAATATTTAATAGCTGTTATATCATGAATTCCAGAATTTAAGGGGATGAGGATCCAATGGTCCAAATCACTGACTGTCAAGTATTTTATTATTTTTACATCATGTTAGGGCCTGTAACCCACACTCTGTCCATACCACATGCTGAGCTTCCTCTGATCTAGTTATTGCTTTATTACCTTCTCAATTATTTTTATGTTTGTCCTATTATAACCAAAGTTCTAGATATATTAAAATGCTAGTCAAGTAAAGTTTTAGCTCTCATGTCTTTGACCTGCAGTCAGCACTTCTAAGGTCACTCTTCTGACAAGTCAGGAAGAATTCTGAGAAATATCACTATTAAAGGAAAGGCAGTATTAGGGGACCCTGAAAATAAAGGAGGAGTAAACATGGGAAGAAAACTAAGAGTATAATGTCATGAGAGCAAAGGGAAGAAGAGTTTGGTTAGATGTGCTTGGAACAACAGAATTAAATGCCCAGGTTGAAAGAGAGCAAAGGATAAAAGAGTCCTCCCTGGATTTGGCAATTCAGAGATCAGTGGTGAGGAAAGCAGTTTCAGCAGAGCGTGCAGGGAGAGAGTTTGGCTTTGAAGGGGAAAAAGAGAGTGACAGCTGGACTCAAAACATAATTTTGACAGTTTTTTTGGTTTGGTTTGGCTTGATTTGATTTTAATGGGAGATCACGCAACATAATTAAATGACACAGAACACGTTTTAAGAACCAATCCCAATATCTAGTCCAGTCTTGGAATGACCACACTATTTGGCATTTATATGTTGGGCTGACAAAAATAGCTGAAGTATTTCAGGCTTTAGGCTTGAAAGAACCAATATCTCATTGTACTGGGTGTTCCGAGTACTTAGCAGAGTCAAAGATTTGCTGACTGTCCAGTCATTCTGTAGAGAAACCATCAGGGTCACACATACGTCGGGTGTATCTAAGAATCTGTGGGGGTAATGTTGAATTATTATAAATAAAATCTGAAATTGATCTTTTTTTTGCTGGTAATTATAGTAAATTAAGGAAGTCTTAAGTTTGTAAGAAAATTCAGAAAATTCATAGAAGTGAAAGTTTTTAAGAGACATAATAGGATTCACAGCTCATTATGGACCAGAGAGAGACAGAGAGAAAGCTCTCCAGAGGGACCACTTAGAACAGTCAGAGGATGACAAAAATTCATCTATTTTAGATTTTAGCATATAATGAACAATTCATACATTCACTCTCATTTGCAAGGGAACTTCGATTCCAATATTATTCACATTAGCTTCATTGTCCTGGAGAGTTAAAGAAGATAATGGAATAAAAATGTTTAAGAGATTATTTAAAAGTTCCATGTGTAGTTACTTTTTATGCATAGTTCAGTTTTGTAGTTATCACTATTTTGTATACTTCATTTTATTTATAAAAATTAATGAGTTGAGAAGAAAAAGTTTTAAATCCCATGTAAAGCTATTCCTTATTAAACATTCTTAAAAATCATATGTAAGCCATACCATGATGGTATAACAGAAATATTTACCCTAAACATTTTGAAAATGAATAGCATGTTCTACATTAAAAAATTAATGGATTAAGCTTCACATACTTGAGTCAAACTTACAAAAAATTGGTCATCTTTGAATTAGTATTTAACTCCATTATTAATAAAGTTGTTAAAGTAATATATTACAAGTTGATAGGATTTTAATATTTTTAGAGATCTTAGATACTAAGTTTCTCACTCTTATTTACTCCTGAAGAAGCCAAGCTCATGACAGGTTTTTTTCGCTCCCATTTTTTCATATCTTAATTAATTAATTGATTAAAATTGCCAGTAGGACTTCTTAAATTATTTTTTGACAAAAGATGTGTGTGTGGGGGGGTGGGTATGGAATATAGAGAAGGAGAGAGGGAAGAAGAGATAGGCATGAAGCTCAGAGGAAGAAAGAGGGGAAGACGGGGGAGAGACCCTCAGTATCATGTCCTAGCTAAGGGCATCTTCTCTGCTTGAGCATAATCCCAGGCCTAATCCACTACTCAAGGACATGGCTCTAGCAATTCTCCCTTCTCCCCTCTCTCTCCTGTAGCACCAAGATTTCTGTCTTCCATTGACCACCAGTTCGTAGCCATTACATGCATTTCTCTAATCTAAAAAAAGTAACAAACAAAACTCTACTGACTTCAATTCTTCTAGTCAAGACCTCTTTGTCTGCTCTCCTTTATAACAAAATTCTTCAAAGGAGTTCTCTACATTCATGATGCCAACACATCCTCTCCTCCAATTCCTTCTTAAACCTAGGCTTCTGCCCACAATTCCTCTGAAACTACTTGGTCAAGGTCACCAACGGCCTCCATGTTGCTAAATGCAAAATGTGTATGCTCAGTCCTTATTTCCAGATCTGTCAGCATCATTGGACACAGTTGATTACTCCTTCAAATGCTTCCTTCACTTGGTTTCCAGGACGCCACTCTGCTGAATTTCTTCCTTATATCACTGCTTTCCACTCTCCTTGGTAGGTTTCTCATCTTTCCAACCTCTAAACATGGAGGAAGCACCCCTGGCTTCGGTCCTTAGACAATTTGTTTGCTTACACTCATTCATTTACATACCAGGTAGAGGTAGATGAATCCTAAACAGATATCCCTAGACCTCAACCCTGAATTCCAGACTCACATATCTAACTGCCTTCTTGATAACTCCATCTGGACCTCTAGTAGGCATATCAAACTTAAAATGTCCTGAAACAAATTCAGGATCTTCATCTGATGAAGATCTTCATCTGATCATCATCTTCAAACCTGTTCTTCCTATAGCCATTCAGTAGATGGTAACACCATTTTTCCAATTCTATAGGCTGAAAACCTTGAGGTCATCCTTGACTCCTTTCTCTCACGATCCACATACAATCCTTCAGCAAGTCCTACCAGCTATACTTCTAAAATATTTCTGGTCAAGCCTCACTACTTCCACTGCTAACCCCATGGTATACTGTCATTGCTAATCATAACTTCACCTGTATAATTGGAATAACCTCCCAGAATTTTTCTTGCCCCCTACCCCCAATATCAGTTCTTTACTTGGCGGCCAGAATGATCCTTTCAAAGTGTGAGTCAGCTCATGATACTCCTCTGCTTAAAAGCCTCCAGTGGTTTTCCATCAATTTAGTGCCAAATCACCACAATGACTTAAAAGCTGTACGTGGTCTGGCCCCCACTATTTCTCTGACCTCATTACCTACTTCTCTCCCTCTCCCTTACTTGGCTCCTGCTGTCCCTCAAACATTCCATCCATGATTCAGTCCTGAAATCCCTGCTATCACTGTTCCCTCAACTTGCAATGCTCTTTTTTTGGATGTCTACATGACCTGTTCCCTTACATCCTTTACACCTTTGCCCAAATATCCCTTCCATGAAGCCTTCCCTGATCATCCTATGGACAACTGCAAACCCACCCACAACCCAGCACTCTATTCCATCAACCTTGTTTTATGTTTATCCATAGTGTTTACTAACATTTAGCATACAAATTTCACTTTTCCTTTTATTTGTGTTTTTTTCCGATAAAAGCAAACACTTTTATCCACTTTATCAACAGCCATAACCCTGGCACTCAGAACCAGGCCAGGCACATAGTGGGCACTCAGTATCTCTGTCTGACCTTGTATTTAACAACTTCTCAGTAACTGTGTAGAAAAAACATAAAAAACAAATATTTGAGGACAAAATAATAGGGTATTGTCTGGAGATTTTCTCTTTGTGAAGCTCTTCTGGGTTTACTCGACTTTTAAAATCCCTTGAGTTTCATCTACCACTGATTAAAGTTAATACAGAAGTAAAAGCACTGCCAGTTAATGCAGCATGTCATGATTCATTTGTGCATAGCCACTTTTTCTTTATTTAATGCTAAGAAGAGGATTCAAAAACACATTTGATAAAATGAACAGAGTGAGCTGACATTTGTTTCTTATAGAGGCCAGTACCAAGTTCAGAGCCTGGCCAAGGCAGTATTAAGTCTGAAAATTATCGTGTCTTCTACCTCAAGTATATGCATATTCTAAAAAATACTAAATTGTAAAATGAGGTTGTAAAAGCCAAACACAATGCTACTTTGTCCAATTATTCCTATTTCATATATATTTTTGAAACATCAATGCATTCTTTAAAACATATTCAGCACCTTTGCTGTTATGGACAGACTATTTGTTTCCCCCCAAAATTCATAGGTTATAACCCCACCCTCTGATGTGATGGTATTAGGAGATGGGGCCTTTGGGAGGTAATTAGGATTGGAAGAGGTCGAGGGTTGAGACCTCATGAAAGGGATTAGGGCCCTTATACAAGTCACAAGAGAGCTTGCTTCCTCTCTCTGTTCTCCACCATGTGAGGATATAATAAGAGGTCAGCAGTCTGCAATCAGGAAAAGGGGTCTCAGCAGAACTTGACCATGCCAGCACTCTGATCTCAGACTTCTAGCCTCCAGAACTATAAGAAATAAATTTTTGTTGTTATTAAGCCACTCAGTCTATGGTACTTTGTTATAGCAGCCCGAACAGACTAAGACACTTGCTTTGCTATTGCCTTCAAGCACTTGCTTAGTCTACAATTCAACCCTAGATGCATCAGAAGAAACGTTTACTGAAAGAAAAAGTGAGTAACTATTAATCCAAATTGATTTTTTTTTTTTAAATGCTGGGCTGAATCACTAAACAGAACCTTGCCAGATAAGAGTATATTTGAAAAATAAATGTTCTCTCTTTCTTCTCACTGTCATACCCTGAAGGAAATCTGGCCTGGCTCTAAGTACTAGCTACACTCCAGTAATTCCAAAATAATTCCTTCCAAATAATACCTTCTATCTCTGACACTGCTCTTGAGCTACGGGGTAATATATGCAATGGCCGAGGCGACATACTTTCTTGGCTCCTCAGTCTTAACTTCTCCAGCATTGAAATCTTCCTTTCATATCCCCCACCAGCCTCCAAACCTGCTCTCTATCCAGGCTTCTCCATCCCCCGGTAGCAACAATATTCACCTAGTCACTCAGGTCAAAAATTTTAAGCCTCCCTTCATCCTGTTTTTATCTCTATCCATTTCTTAAGCAAAGAATATACATCTTCATGTATGTCAAGCCTCCCTAAGGATGCTGTTACCACCCAAGTCCAAGATTCATGCTCACATTATTGCAGTGGCCTCCTAACTAGTCTCCCTGCTTCTGCCCTCCAGCCCCTAAACTCATTTCGCATACAGCAACCTGAGAGGTCCTCTTACATGTAGATTATGAAACTCTCGTCTTTAAATTCTCCAGTGGCTTCCCAGGGTCCTCACAATAAATTCCAAACTTCTTCCCTGAAAAAATTCCATAGTCTGGTCTCGGCCCAGCTCTCTGGCCTCAGCTCCAGCTCATTTCCCTCCCTGCTCACTCCACTAGAGCCCTATAGGCCTGTTTTAATTGCTCCTCTGACTTCAAGCTTGATGCTCTGTGGTGGCCTTTGCACTTGCTCTTGCCTCAGCCTTAGTGCTTATGCTCAGGTCCATTCAGGGCTCTCCCTCTCACTTCCCTCTAGGTCTTTGCCCAAATGTTACCTTTGACCAAGATGGCTTTAAAATTCCCCTTAGTTTGACTAAACTTTATATGGGTTTCTTCCTGACTATAGACCCCTGACCTCCCTTTTCTTTGAGCATTTACTTTAGAAAACTTCCAACGTTAAATTCTTTCTCAGTCCCATTTGAGGTGTAAATCTTCCAACCTCTAGCCAGTCTTACAACTGACGAATGTGTTTCTCAAGGACCTGGGAGCCACCCCTTTGATACGTAATCATCATGGAAGGTGGCGCCGCTATCGCCACTGTCTTCCAGTCTCTGTGGGTGGACAGGAGCCTAAATTTTATAAGGGAAAATTAGCAAACACAGATGGCCAAATCACTTGACCACCTACCCATAATATCCTCCAGTACTTTCCACTAGCTCACCCCAGTGCTTAAAAATTCTACTGCCTTTTGGGTCAGCAGAATTCACTCTGTTTCCTCTATTGCAATAGTCCTGACCCCACTGCAATAGTCTTGAACAAAGTCTCTCTTGCCTTTTTAATTCTGTCCAGTGCAATTTTTCTTTGACATCTTCTCAGAGATTCTGCTCTGACCCCTACATCTAGAATAGCCTATTCTCACCATCCTCCCCACACCTAAATCTAGTCACTCTTTATGCCTCACTCTGCTTTATTTTTCTTCGGAGGACTTATCACCACCTGACATTGTATTACACATTTATTTACTCATTACTGTCTCCACTGAAATATGAGCTCCATGAGTCTGTTGATTTTGTTTTTACTTCATTACCATTGTATCCTCAACACCTAGAAGTATACCTGGCATGCTGTAGGCTCACAATAACTGTGTGGTCAGGGAGGGAGGGAGGGAGGGAAGGAAGCAAGGAAGAAAGGCTGGTCAGCAGGTCAGCCAACCGGTCAGAATTAGGGATATTAAAAAGACTGAGCATGGAAGAGGAAATGTAGAAGAAGTTTATGTTTTCAATTCTGCCAACCCTGTATTCTCTTAGGCTTCCTGAAAGCTTGGGACTTTTTTCTGGTATTTTTGAACTACTTATACATCCTAATTGTACAGAGTTCTCTGCTTACATCAGGCTGTAACTAAAGTTCCTATCCCATGTTCACCTCTTTCCCCAATCTGAAGCTTTGAGAGCAAGGCCTGGAAGGGGGTAATGTTCCCCAAAGGAGCTCAGTCTTCTCTGTGGACAAGCAGTCCCATCTATTTTTTCTCTTTGAGGGATACACAAAGACATTCTCTCATTGTGTTTCATCCTGTCAACCACTCCCTCAATTTCCAGGTAGGCTAGGAGAAGAAAACCCACTTCTCAGTTGACCGTTCATGGCCCTGGATCTCAGAGAGTGTGGAAAAGTCAATTCATCCTCTCATTCAGCAAACATTATGGAGTCATGGGCATATGATAGTAAACAAAAGCTGTGCTACCTCCTCTGCCCTCAGAGCCATCGTGGAAAATCCATTCTCATGGTGAAGATATACTTACAGTTATCACGAGAAAGTAAAATGAAGATTATGAGAGAGGAACTAAAGGGGCAGTAGTAGAAGAGACTAATCAAGGAAGACTGAAACGTAAAAGATAAGTGGGAGCAAGCCAGTCAGGCAAGAATATGTTACAAGAAAAGGGGACCATATGTCCAAACATAAGGGTAGAGGACGGGAGAGTAAGGGGGCATTTAATTCAGTACAGAGAAAGGGGGACTGATGAGAGATAAGGATGTTAGGGAGTCTGGGCTTTTGAGGACAATAGCGACATTGAAAATTACAAGGATTTCTGCTGTTCAGAAAGATCATTCTGATTTGCAGTGAAGTATACATCAGAAGGGACCAAAACTGAAGCCAGGAATTTTATTTCCTAAAAACTAAGGACAGTTTTAGGATTCCAGGCAAGATATGTTAGTAGCATGAATTTGAAAATGGGATGTAGAGAAGTAAATGGATGAGTTAATTATATAAGACTTGGTATTTGGATGTGAGAAAACGGGGGAGAGGGAAGAGTTACAGTTGGTTTCCAGGTTACTCTTGGGCCTCCATTCACTGTTAGGAGTAATACTGGAAGAAGAGTAATGTTCGGAAAAAGGTGTGAGGCCCACTTGTCCTGTTCAGGGCATTTAACCATGACCCGTGTCCTCTTGCTCCCCAGCACAGGTAGGCAACCACTCATAAACTTCAGGGTTACACAGGTTTGCAAACTACTGTGTTCAACTTTAGCTCAGGCTGTCAATTATATTTTATAAGCTACCTCCCAGTCATCTGTTATTGAGATCAGAGAAAAGGCTACAATTGTTTGGTTTTTTTTAACTTCTTTATTGGAGTATAATTGCTTTACAATGGTGTGTTAGTTTCTGCTGTACAACAAAGTGAATCAACTATACATATACATATATTCCATTTCTCCTCCCTCTTGCGTCTCCCTCCCTCCCACCCTCCCTATCCCACCCCTCTAGGTGGTCACAAAGCACCGAGCTGATCTCCCTGTGCTATGTGGCTGCTTCCCTCTAGCTATCTATTTTACATTTAGTAGTGTATATATGTCCATGCCACTCTAGGACGAAGTGAGGGCTACAGTTTTGATGCTTGAAATTGATGGGTAGGATCTTAATGGTTACAGCAAAAGTCTAAGGCATATGTGGTCACCTTTTGAAACTGAACCTTGATAGGAGGCCATAGAACCTCTGTCTTGTTAGCCTCTTGCTAGTAAAGCGCAGATTTCAAGATGTGGCTTATAATTGCATTTCACATTTGTCTTTTTTCTCCTCCTTTCCTTTGTCTTTGGATGTGGATCTTAGAAATGCTATGGATGGAGAAAAAGGAAATAAGCTCCCATGGAGAAAAGACTAAAAGATGTCAGCAACTCTTTTCTCAGATAAGAGTGCACAGCAGGGAGTTGTTCTTTTCTATGCCTATAGCTGGTCGGGCAGCTACATTACACTTGACGGATACATTTCAGATGGATTATTTCCTTTTTGGAACACTGGACCTTTTTTCACATTGACTCACAACGGGCAAAAGGTTAGAAAATAGGAAGGGTACTAGTAATTGAATGTTCCTTTTAGAACATAGACAGGTCACAGGGGCTGAATGGCAGAAACAGGTTTTCATGCTGAGTCAACTTCCACAACCCAGGTTAAGTTGCTACTAAGGGATTTCTGATCAAATGAAAGTACTGGAGCTTTAGATTTAAAAAAAGATGCTTATTTACATTACAGTGATGAATGTCTGAGAGAATGATGTCTACATAATCAGTAAAAGCAAATAACAACAAAAGTCCTCAAGTCACTGTGGGTACTTTATGGCACAGGGAGAGTTGCTGCGCTGGGAAGTTCCAAATCCAGCACAAACACTGAGTAAGCAAGAGACATCCAGTAAAATTCACTTAGTGCCTCATCATTTTTACACACAAATATATTAAGTTCATTTCCAGGATGAACAGAAGATAGACAAAGGAATAGAAATATTAATATATATAGGATCTCTGGAATTGAGCATATATATATTTCTGGGTTTTTATAATTTTCAGTCCATCGACAGAGGAATGGATAAAGAAGATGGGATACATATATACAATGGAATATTACTCATCCATTAAAGAGAATGAAATAATGCCATTTGCAGCAACATGGATGGATCTATAGATTGCCATAATCTAGGTGAAGTAAGTCTAACAGAGTGAAGTAAGTCAAACAGAGAAAGAGAAATATCATATGATATTGCTTACATGCAGAATCTAAAAAAGAAAAGATACAAATGAACTTATTTACAAAACAGAAACACACTCATACACTTAGACAATGAACTTATGGTTATGGGGGAGAGGGTGGGGGAAAGGGATAGCTAGGGAGTTTGGGATTGACATGTACACACTGCTATATTTAAAATGGATAACCACCAAGGACCTACTGTATAGCACAGAATACACTGCTCGATATTATATAACAACCTAAATGGGAAAAGAATTTGAAAAAGAATAGATACATGTATATGTATAAGTGAATCACTTTGCTGTATACCTGAAACTATCACAACATTGTTAATCAGCTATACTTGAATATAAAATAAAAAGTTAAAAAATAAAATAAAAATTTCAAAGATCTTTTTCTACTGGCCTTGGATTTAAACCACAGTAACTAATGTGGCTACTTTGGTCATGCTAAATTAAGGAACTTGCAAATTTCAAGAAAATAAAATCGTTCTACTTATGGTAATGCAACAGTTCAAAAGTCCTAATAAAAACAAATTTTGCTCGTCTGATGCCAGCTTATAATGATTTCTTGTGCTAGTTGTTTTCAAATAAAAATACATTAGTGAAAGAAAAACTCTGGAACTAAAATTGAATGCACTTCTATACATGTTTAATCTTTATTTGTAAACTGACCTTGAATAACATTAAGCGATAATCTAGAGTAGTCCAAAACTGAAACTCAGGTTATTGAACAAATCCAGAAAATCTAGGTACTATTCAGAAAAATGGTGCATAAATGGCTTTATGTTACCTGCCAATTATGTTTCCCTAATGAACCATCACAAGTATGTCCCACATAAACCCTCCGTCGAGGCCCACCATAGCTGTTGGTGAGTTTCTCTCATATCATCACCCCAGTAATTAAAGAAATATATATGTAGTCACCATCATCACTGAAGCCTTAGAACCCCAGCACTTTCTCCTCTCCTTTGAATTTGATTTCACCCCAAATTCAGTTTGTATATAACATACAGAAATCTGCTTTATTTTCAAGGTAAGAAATCCTGGGGCAGGCAAGACAGAATAAGAAGTCTGAATTTCGCGCACTTCTAGAGTAAACTGGCGGTTTCACCTCATATTCAGCTTGTAGAAATTTACCTGCTTTTCCAGGTGAGGAATCTGGGGGCAGGCCAGTTAGAGAGAGAAGTCTAAATTCTCATCATAGTGACCACAGCTAGGTCACCTGAGTTAATTCTGTTTACATGAATCTCTAATTCGTAAGGAAACCCAGTCTATTCTGACTGTTTAGTACAGACTGAGGCTGAAACTATTCTCAACAACTGACGTTTCTCCTCTGTGCTTTCCTGATGTACACACAGAGTGTGTGTGTACATGAGTGTAAGGTGTGTGTGTGTATAGCTATCTATACTCTAGGTCCCCCAGGTCAAATTACTTGAATATTTTCTCCAGCCCTTGCTGTTGAATAAACAATGGTCTCTTAATTCAGACTTACTCCTTTCTATTCCAGAGTATACCCAGTCACTTCCTTGAGCACACTTCTCCATATGCATCTACAATATCTGCTTCTTTAATGTTTACTAATTCCCCCCCAGCTTTACTGAAGTATAATTGACAAATAAAAGTTATATGCACTTATGATATACAACATGATGATTTGGTATACCTTTACACTGTGAAATGATTACCACAACCAAGCTAATTGGCACATTCATATCTCACATAGTTGTGGGTGTGTGTGGTGAGAACAGTAAAGATCTACTCTCTTAACAAACTTTAAGCATACAATACTCTGTTATTAACTATAGCCACCATGTTGTACATTAGGTCTGCAAAACATATTCATGTTATATCTGAATTATGTACCCTCTTACCAAAGTCTTCCCTAGTTAATTGCTATCAGTTATAAAACAACTTTATACAACCCATATTTAGACTCCTATAGCAATAGCTCCTCTAATAATAAAAACTGAGATGATGAAAACAGATATGCCTCTGAAAATGGGGAAATTCACCATAGTGACTATTTTATAAAGTTAAGCAAATCAATAATTTACCAAGGAAGGAATTTTCAGCAAATGAACCCTATCAGTGTTTAGAATCATTTAGCTACCATGGGCTAAGTTACATAACCTGTAATTTTGAGTAAATTATGTTGCTATCTCCAGTTTCCTGGAACACAGAAAAGATACTCCATATATATAGTTTTGGGAATGTTGCAAATGAGAATTTAGTTTTGTGGAATACATCTTGGTACAAAAAGGCCCTAACCTAGGATGAATGAACTGATTAAGGAAGAGCTAATGGAAAAAAGGGAGGTAGGGAGGGAGAGGGAGAAAGACAGGAGAGGAAGAAAGAGACAGGAAAGGAGGAAAGGAAGAAACGGAAGAAACGGAAGAAACGGAAGGAAGGAAGGAGATAGGGAGGGAGGGGAAAATAAGTGAGGGAGAGGGATAGAGAGAAGAGAGGGAGTGAAGAAAATATAAATTAAGAGAAACAGGAAAGTTAAATTGAAAACTACTATAAGAAAATACTTGAAAGTAAGAAAAATCTTTTATGGTGATTTGGTTCAGTTAGACAGGTAAGATTCAATAAGGAGCAATATGGTTGGAGTCCAAAGATACACTCAGGGGAATCAAGACCCATGAAGTCTGTGTTTAAATAGTTTTGCAGAAAAAAAAGTATGGAGAGATGGTTCTGAAGTTTTGTGAAGATGGATCATCTGGCCAACTTGGAAGTAAAACAGAAGCACAGTAAAAATTTGACCAGTGAATTAAGTAGCATTGATCCATTTTAAATAATGGGTCTGTGTATTAGTAAACTATTCTCTATATTGTTTGAACACTTTGGAAACATAAATTGTACTTTGCAATTGGATAGTTCAGGCTCAAGTCATTTGTCTCCAGTCATTAATGTGTAGATACATTACTAAGCCCTCTCACTTATCAGTCAGAGAAATAAATAAAGCAATATCAGATCAGTGTAGAGGAGGTGCAAGATATTAAACCACTTAAGTGAAAGATAATGAATAACATTTATTTTGAACAATACAGAGACTATGTCTTTAAATTCTATTTAAACTTGGAATACTAAAGAAACACAAGCTTTGAGAGTATAAAATGTAAGGAGATAAACACCTAGATAAATCATCACAAAAGAAAATACAACTCATAAAAGTCTTAAGGTCCCTCAAAATGTATTAACTCTATGATATGCCTTCTGCCATTCAATGTTTTAGTAGACATTATTTCTATCAGTATTTCATTAATCTTCAAGATTACAAGAGGAAATTTTCTGCAGAATATGTCCCCATCATGCACTCCTTTAAACATAAATGTTTCTTATGAATCCTTTTGAAATAATTTTTAATTTTGCATAGGCTAAATTATAGTCAATTAATTTCTAAAAGTGATTTTAGCTGTATCTTTTAAGGTTCTAATGCTTTGATGTAAAAGTACCACAATATTTAGCTGTAGTTATACCTGAAAATTTTCAATTATAATACATGCTGATCATCGGATACTGTTTTACTAATAGTCTACTGAGTTTTCATCTTTTTCATGACTTTGGGAAAATTGAAGATTTCTTTAAAGAGAGAATGTGTATGCTCTTCTGCTTAAGTTCAGTCTGGCTATATTCCTGGAAAACTCTTGTGTCTTGCATAGGATTTGAATCTGGTTGTTCATGAATTTCTGTCACTGATATGAAGCTAACCAGTGTCAACCACTAGAACTAATCCATCACGTACAGTTGTCACAGCACAAAGAATGTCAATTATCTCTCACAAAGTAACTGCGATGGCAAAATCAATTCAAGAATGTGCAGCAAATTATCTTCTAAATATAGCATGAAAAGCTAGAGTCTGTGGCATTCTCAAAAGTTGCTTTCCTAAAGAAAAGCCAAATGGCAGTCTGTTAGACAACACACCAGACACAGAGATTTGAGACCTGAATAAAAGCCTTAAAAAACTAGGAAAATTCCATTGTATCTCAAATGGAAGAATCCAAGCATAATATAGAGGTGAAGAAAAGCAATAGCTCTCCGTTATGAGCTAATCTCTTTTTCTTGTTGGCCCACTGAAATAGGATTTACGTTAGTTTTCCAACTGAAGAGAGAGGAAGGAATGGTATCCACCTGGCATGATGTTCTTTTATTCCTGATTTATATCAAAAAATCCAATCTATCACATATGGGGTTTATGTGGATGAATTGTGACAGAATCTAAAACATAGCTTTAAGTGATGCTTTATGTAGAAGGTTAAGGTCAATTGCTTTCGATTAGCATTACAAAAGAAGTACAATACTCATAAAACATCACTTAAAACGGGGATATTGTTATTTGCATACACCACTAAAGGCCAGATATTTACAACATTTATGTTAGAATTTAGATAATTTAGTCTGAATAAACAAGGGCAGCAGCATGACTTATTTGCTAATGTTTATTGAGCGCTTATTATATCAAGCACTGGACAAGGCAATGGTATACAGTCATGAACAAGCTAAAAAGAATTACTACCCTCATGGAGCTTACACTCTGTAGAATAAAATGTAACTCTTAAGAAACATTGCAGTAGACACCTCTTACAGGATTTCTCCCTCTTTGTGCTTTACATGTGGAGATGCCTACCTGACTATATTAACAATAAAAGGACCTTGTCCTGACAGTGTGTAATTACCCTAAGCATATTGCAATTATTTTGCAATGCCAAATAGAAAAAACAAGAAGGGAATTGTATGAAAGCCTCCTTTGAACAAAGAGGAATAACAGATTTTATTAACAGTTTCAAATGGAGAAAAAACTTGTGTTTAATTCTGTTTAGAGTTTAATGATCTCCACCTGACAATTAAAAGGGAGACCCTAAGAGATCAAAATTAGAAATTCAATGAATATGTACAGTAGAAATTAAAGAAATTGCATTCCAAAACACATTTTATTTATTTTGACAAGTGTGATTTAGTTTCAATTAGTTAAGGTCATTTTAGTAGTACTGTGTTATTGATCTTGTAGAACATTTCACAAAATTGGCTAATTAATTCTTTCCTAGGAAATTAATGGCATTGATGAGCAATTTAATGGGAATGCCTGGGTTTTCAGATTAACAAAATAAGAAATATTAGTCTTTGCCAAACATCTATTTTATTTCTTAATCTGCCAATAAATGAAAAAGGACACTGAACAGATTGATTTTTCTAGGAGGTGTGGTTTTTGGTGGAGGCAAGAAACTGCATAATCAGTAACTGGTTATTCCATACAAATGAACCACAAGTCAGTCAAAAAGTTATGACATTGATGAATTATATGATGTATAAGGGGGTGGGAGTGGAAGGAGAAGTAGTCCTTGAACCTCATTGTCTAAGCCATTTTTAAGCGACAGAGCAAATAAATGGCACCCCAAGGGAGCAGTAGACACAGATGTATTAATCTTTCAGGCTTAGAATTAATGTTCTTAAGAACTATGTTTAAAGAATAAACAGGATCTTATGGTTTCCCAGTGACTGTTTAAGAAATTGACATTTAACCTCCTGACTCTGTGCTGCTAGGCCGTTGTTATAAAATCCAAAAAGATGCCACCATGCAATCCTCTCACTCAATACACTATTCTCTTGAGAGGCAAAGAGTTACAGACTGTACATGTCTGACCTTGGTATTTTGAACACTGCCAAGAGCAATATTCTCTTAAATTTTCTCCTCCTAATTAGTACAAGCTGTCTCTTGCTTTTTATCTCTCTACACTTAAGTGGAAATATGAGTCAAAAAAAGACAAATTGTTCTTTGCTCCTTTCCTAGCTGCCACCAAGACAAATGATGTTCCTATAGGTTATGGGAACACTTCAAGTAGCTAAGAACCCTTTATTACTTTTTACTAGTACCATGTGTAATAAAGGGATGAAGAATTAGCAGTATGGCACATCACTTAGATAACGAGCACCTACTGAAATTTGAAGCATTAGATGTTCCTTAGTCAACGATTCTATTGTTAATTCCTTTATTTTTTTATATTTGGAGTAAAAGTAGTGAACAGAGGGATATATATAAGTATATATACACACACACATATAAATGCATGCATGGGGCTCTAAGTGTGGGTGTAGGTGTATATTCTGCTATGCAATTTACAGGCGCAGATGTAAAGATAGTCTCAGGGATGATAAAAGGTAATGCCAATATCAAGAAGCATATTTATGCATATATATATATATATATAAAAAACTTACATGGTACATGGCATAAAAAGGTTTCCAAATACATTGGCATGGGAGTTCTACATGACAAGAAGGATAATGGGTCTTAAGGGGTAGGTAACTCTGGGCCTTAAAGTATGGATAGATAATTCTTTGTCCATATGACAGGTAAGTTCACGCAGAAATCTGCCCCAGTACTCCCCATCCCTTGATTCTGCTCCAGAAAAGAGAAAAGTGGAGAACACACTCAACCATATATATGTTTTATAGATGTGAAACAAAAGTAGCATGGAAAATATACACAAACACTGACAACAGTGTGAACTATGGAGGGGGATGATATGGAAGAATGCAACCAGAAGTGGTGGTTAAGGACCCTTTTACTCTTTCCACAATGATTTCTTTTCCTTTTGACAAGTAAAAATTTTGCAATAAAAGATGATAAATTAACTGTTTTTCACTATGAGTGGCAAGAATATGGATGCTTATTATATGACTAATTATTTTACTCTTTTATTTTTTTAAAGGATTGATGGAATTTCCATAGTTATACAGAAAGGGAATGGAGAAAGTCCACAGGACATATTGAAGAAATGGTCACTAATTCAGCAAGGTCATCAAGATACATAAATCAGAAAGTATCATTGTGGACTTTTTTTTACCAGAGTAAGAAATCTCGATTTTCTTCAATAAGCAGTAAGTGGCCTTATAAAGCTTCTGAAAAATATGACATAATAGTAGTTGTTTCTTAAGATACTAAACCTAACAAAAAATTCCTAAAAGGTTCAATTCTTGAAATCTGCATATATTCATCATGTGTTGATATAACCCAATGCTTTTTCCTGGGCTAGAGAACCGAGAGAGGCAAAGGTAACAGGGGTTACTCTATTTGAATTATTCAGTGAGATGTTAATAAGGGACTGAACTAAGTGGCAGCAGGACACAATAGATGAAGGAGGTATAACTGATTGATTGGACTTAGCAAAGGGTTAGAGAGGAGCCGAGAACATCTCTTAAGTAATTGGTAATGTTAAGGGCAAAAAAGGAAATTGGAGTTTTTTTAAAAGATGAGAGATATTACAGCTTCTTTATCTGCCAATGGGAATGACAAGATAAGAAGAAAAAAATGGGTGCTGCAGGAGAGAAGGGTCTCTTACAGGAGCCATGTCCTGTGGTAGGCAGAAAGGATGGAACCCTGTGCCTTTATCAAGGCCCTACCCTTAGATAGTGTCACTGGGAGTTCCTCCATCATCACTACACATGTAGATGGGTAGATTTGGAGATGTTCCTGTGTGACTGTTCCCTTCTGATTGTTTCTATGTTCAAATAGCATGCAAGTTTGATAGCTCAAAAAGAAGAGAATGGTAGAAATGGATGTTTGACAAAGAAGAAGAAGTGAAATAGTCATCTAGGAGAGTAAGAGACAATTTATGAAGGAAATGTAAAGGGTTGCTGGACAGAGCTAGGATCCAACTTGAGGATAATGCTCATTTATTTAAGATCAGGGAATATTGGTGTACACTTTTCTCCAGACATGAGTAGATGCAAAAGAGGCTAAAAATTGAATATGACCAGAGTTGGGTTTTGCAGGCATATAAGAAGATGCAATGGAAGAGGCCAAAGAATTGAAGATGTAAGCAACAGGCAAGTGTAAATATGAACTACAGAATCTAAGTTTGGATGAAGGAATATGAGAATTTTAAGGAGTTGAGAAAATGTTTGGCATGAAAACGCCATGTGACCAACAGACTGAAGATCCCAGACAAGTGGATGAATTGTGTGGGGAAGGAAACAGCAGGAATGTGTTAGAAAGATATGAAGGATGGATTGGAGATTGGGGTGCTTCAAACTGAGATTATGCAGGGAGAGCTATTACTAGTAATGACAAAGTCTAGGATTACCCCATGGGAGTGAGCAGCTGATATAAAGTAGGGAATGAGATTCTAGTCAAAAAGGAGAACAAGGAACTAAAAAGTCAGGAGGTTAACAGGATCATCTGCATGAATACAGAATCACCAAAAATTGTGACAAAGTACTAATGGAGTGAATCATGTGGTAAAATCTTCAAGAAATGAAGAAAAGTGATCTGGGAGTTTGTTAGATACAACAAGTCTGGGTAGTGGGCAATCTCTTGGTAACAACTTCAAAAGAAATCAGGGGTTTTGGAGGAGGACAGAAGGAAAAAAAGGTCTTAAAGAAACAAGAGGAATCAGGAAATAACATTATCTAAACTCCAGACCCAGTAGTTCGAAGGGCATGCGAGAGAAAACCAACACTACTTGAAAAGACAACTCTTTAAGTCATCTCTAGGGAGAGCCAGAATGTAGCTGGAGAAAGAGGAGGAAGGCAATATTCTGAGAAGAGGTGAAGTATGAAGCGGACATCTCTGATGACTGACTGTATATTCCAGAGGGCGAAGAAGAAGGGTTTGGGGTTGAGGAAGGTGGGAGATGTGGGCTAGTTAAAGGATATTCCAAGAATGAGCATCCATGTGATGAGATGACTTGAGTATCTTGGGCTTCTTGTGTGACTGACAGAAATCCAGATATCGGGCATGGTGAGGTTAATGCTGGAATTTTCTAAGAGGGTGGTGGTGTCTTTGGTGCTGTGTGGGGAGGAAACCATTTGGACAGGAGCACATGTAACTAATCGTGTCACTTCTTCAGTTGCATCAAAATACACTGAGGTCGGGAATTGCTAGGGGCCCTGAACCAAGATGGCGGAGTAGAAGGATGTGCTCTCACTCCCTCTTGTGGGAACACCAGAATCACAACTAGCTGCTGGATGATCATCGACAGGAAGACACTGGAACTCACCAAAAAAGATACCCCACATCCAAAGACAAAGGAGAAGCCACAATGAGACAGTAGGAGGGGCGTGATCACAGTAAAATCAAATCCCATAACTGCTGGGTGGGTGACTCACAGACTGGAGAAAACTTATACCACAGAAGTCCACCCACTGGAGTGAAGGTTCTGAGCTCCACGTCAGGTTTCCCAACCTGGGGGTCCAGCAACGGGAGGAGGAATTCCTAGAGAATCAGACTTTGAAGCCTAGTGGAATTTGATTGCAGGACTTCAACAGGACTGGGGGAAACAGAGACTCCACTCTTGGAGGGCACACACAAAGTAGTATATGCATCGGGACCCAGGGGAAGGAGCAGTGACCCCAGGGGAGACTGAACGAGACCTACCTGCTGGCGTTGGAGGGTCTCCTGCAGAGGCGTGGGTGGCTGTGGCTCACTGTGGGGAAAAGGACACTGGCAGCAGAAGTTCTGGGAAGTACTCCTTGGCATGAGCCTCCCAGAGTCTGCCACTAGCCCCACCAAAGAGCCCAGGTAGTCTTCAGTGTTGGGTTGCCTCAGCCCAAACAACCAACAGGGAGGGAACCCAGCCCCACCCATCAGCAGTCAAACGGATTAAAGTTTTACTGAGCTCTGCCCAACAGAGCAACAGTCAGCTCTACCCACCGCCAGTCCCTCCCATTAGGAAATTTGCACAAACCTCTTAGCTAGCCTCATCCACCAGAGGGCAGACAACAGAAGCAAGAAGAACTACAATACTGCAGCCTGTGGAACAAAAATCACATTCACAGAAAGACAGGCAAGATGAAAAGGCAGAGGGCTATGTGCCACATGAAGGAACAAGATAAAACCCCAGAAAAACAACTAAATGAAGTGGAGATAGGCAACCTTCCAGAAAAGAATTCAGATTAATGATAGTGAAGATGATCCAGGACCTCAGAAAAAGAATGGAGGCAAAGATCGAGAAGATGCAAGAAATGTTTAACAAAGACCTAGAAGAATTAAAGAACAAACAGAGATGAACAATACAATAACTGAAATGAAAACTACACTAGAAGGAATCAATAGCAGAATAACTGAGGTAGAAAAATGGATAAGTGACCTGGAACACTGAATGGTGGAATTCACTGCTGTGGAACAAACTAAGAAAAAAGAATGAAAAGAAATTAAGACAGCCTAAGAGACATCTGGGACAATATTAAACACAACAACATTCGCATTATAGGGGTCCCAGAAGGAGAAGAGAGAGAGAAAGGACCTGAGAAAATATTTGAAGAGATTATAGTCAAAAACTTCCCTAACATGGGAAAGGAAACAGCCACCCAAGTCCAGGAAGCGCAGAGAGTCCCATACAGGGTAAACCCAAGGAGAAACACACCGAGACACATAGTAATCAAACTGACAAAAATTAAAGACAAAGAAAAATTATTGAAAGCAGCAAGGGAAAAATGACAAATAACATACAAGGGAACTCCCATAAAGTTAACAGCTGATTTCTCAGCAGAAACTCTACAAGCCAGAAGGGAGTGGCATGATATACTTAAAGTGATGAAAGTGAAGAACTACAACCAAGATTACTCTACCCAGCAAGGATCTCATTCACATTCGAAGGAGAAATCAAAAGCTTTACAGACAACCAAAAGCTAAGACAATTCAGCACCACCAAACCAGCTCTACAACAAATGCTAAAGGAACTTCCCTAAGTGGGAAACACAACAGAAGAAAAGGACCTACAAAAACAAACCCAAAACAATTAAGAAAATGGTCATAGGAACGTACATATCAATAATTACCATAAAACGTGAATGGATTAAATGCTCCAACCAAAAGACACAGGCTTGCTGAATGGATACAAAAACAAGACCCATATATATGCTGTCTGCAAGAGACCCACTTCAGACCTAGGAACACATACAGACTGAAAGTGAGGGGATGGAAAAAGATATTCCGTGCAAATGGAAATCAGAAGAAAGCTGGAGTAGCAATACTCATATCGGATAAAATAGACTTTAAAATAAAGAATGTTACAAGAGACAAGGAAGGACACTACATAATGATCAAGGGATCAATCCAAGAAGAAGATATAACAATTATAAACATATATGCACCCAACATATGAGCACTTCAATACATAAGGCAACTGCTAACAGGTCTAAGAGAGGGAATCGACAGTAACACAATAATAGTGGGGGAATTTAACACCTCACTTACACCGATGGACAGATCATCCAAAATGAAAATAAATAAGGAAACACAAGTTTTTATGACAGAACAGATAGATTTAACTGACATTTATAGGACATTCCATCCATAAACAGATTACGCTTTCTCTTCAAGTGTGCAAAGAACATTTTCCAGGATAGATCACATCTTGGGTCACAAATCAAGCCTCAGTAAATTTAAGAAAATTGAAATCATATCAAGCATCTTTTCTGACCACAACACTATGAGATTAGAAATGAATTACAGGGAAAAAAATTTAAAAAACACAAACACATGGAGGTTGAACAATACGTTACTAAATACCCAAGAGATCAGGAAGAAATCAAAGAGGAAATCAAAAAATACCTAGAGACAAATGACAATGAAAACACGATGATCCAAAACCTTTGGGATGCAGCAAAAGCAGTTCTAAGAGGGAAGTTTATAGCAATAAAAGCCTACCTCAAGAAACAAGAAAAATCTCAAGTAAACAATCTAACCTTACACCTAAAGGAACTAGAGAAAGAAGAACAAACAAAACCCAATGTTAGCAGAAGGAAAGAATTCATAAAGATCAGAGCAGAAATAAATGAAATAGAAACAAAGAAAACAATAGCAAAGATCAATAAACCTAAAACCTGGTTCTTTGAGAAGATAAACAAAATTGATAAACCATTAGCCAGACTAATCAAGAAAAAAGGGAGAAGACTCAAATCAATAAAATTAGAAATGAAAAAGGAGAAGTTACAACAGACACCACAGAAATACAAAGCATCCTAAGAGACTACTACAAGCAACTCTATGCCAATAAAATGTACAACTTGGAAGAAATGGACAAATTTTTAGAAAGGTATAACCTTCCAAGACTGAACCAGGAAGAAATAGAAAATATGAACAGACCAATCATGAGCACTGAAACTGAAACTGTGATTAAAAATCTTCAAACAAACAAAAGTCCAGGACCAGATGGCTTCACAGGCAAATTCTATCAAACGTTTAGAAAAGAGCCAACACCCATCCTTCTCAAACTCTTCCAAAAAATTGCAGAGCAAGGAACACTCCCAAACTCATTCTATGAAGTCACCATCACCCTGATACCAAAACCAGACAAAGATACCACAAAAAAAGAAAATTACAGACCAATATCACTGATGAATATAGATGCAAAAATCCTCAACAAAATACTAGCAAACAGAATCCAACAATACATTAAAAGGATCATACACCACGATTAGGTGGGATTTATCCCAGGGATGCAAGGATTCTTCAATATACACAAATCAATCAATGTGATACACCATGTGAACAAATTGAAGAAGAAAAACCATGTGATCATCTCAATAGATGCAGAAAAAGCTTTTGACAAAATTCAACACCCATTTATGATAAAAACTCTTCAGAAAGTGGGCATAGAGGGAAACTACCTCAACATAATAAAGGCTATATATGACAAACCCACAGCAAACATCATTCTCAGTGGTGAAAAACTGAAAGTATTTCCTCTAAGATCAGGAACAAGATAAGGATGTCCACTCTCACCACTGTTATTCAACATAATTTTGGAAGTCCTAGCCATGGCAATCACAGAAGAAATAAAAGAACATAAATTGGAAAAGAAGAAGTAAAACTGTCACTGTTTGCTGATGACATGATACTATACATAGAGAATCCTAAAGATGCCACCAGAAAACTACTAGAGCTAATCAATGAATTTGGTAGAGTTGCAGGATACAAAATTAATGCACAGAAATCTCTTGCATTCCTATACACTAATGATGAAAAATCTGAAAGAGAAATTAAGGAAACACTCCCATTTACCACTGCAACAAAAAAAATAAAATACCAAGGAAAAAACCTACCTAGGGAGACAAAAGACCTGTATGCAGAAAACTGTAAGACACTGATGAAAGAAATTAAAGATGATACCAACAGATGGAGAGGTATACCATGTTCTTTGATTGGAAGAATCAATATTGTGAAAATGACTATATTACCCAAAGCAATCTACAGATTCAATGCAATCCCTATGAAATTACCAATGGCATTTTTTACGGAACTAGAACAAGAAATCTTAAAATTTTTATGGAGACACAAAAGGCCCCGAATAGCCAAAGCAGTCTTGAGGGAAAAAAACCGAGTTGGAGGAACGAGACTCCCTGACTTCAGACTATACTACAAAGCTACAGTACAAAGCTACAGTAATCAAGACAACATGGTACTGGCACCAAAACAGAAACGTAGATCAATGGAACAAGATAGAAAGCCCAGAGGTAAACCCAGGCACCTATGGTCAACTATTCTATGACAAAGGAAGCAAGGATATACAATGGAGAAAAGACAGCCTCTTCAATAAGTGGTGCTGGGAAAACTGGACAGCTACATGTAAAAGAATGAAATTAGAACACTCCTTAACACCATACACAAAAATAAACTCAAAATGGATTAGAGACCTAAATGTAAGATTGGACAATATAAAGCTCTTAGAGGAAAACATAGGCAGAACACTCTTTGACATAAATCACAGCAAGATCTTTTTTGATCCACCTCCTAGAGTAATGGAAATAAAAAGAATAATAAACAAATGGGACCTAATGAAATTTCAAAGCTTTTCACAGCAAAGGAAACCATAAACAAGATGAAAAGACCGCCCTCAGAATGGGGGAAAATATTTGCAAATGAAACAACGGACAAAGGATTAATCTCCAAAATATATAAACAGCTCATGCAGCTCAATATTAAAGAAACAAACAACCCAATTTAAAAATGGGCAGAAGACCTAAATAGACATTTCTCCAAAGAAGACAAACAGATGGCCAAGAAGCACATGAAAAACTGCTCCACATCACTAATTATTAGAGAAATGCAAATCAAAACTACAATGAGGTATCATCTCATACCAGTCAGAATGGCCATCATCAAAAAATCTAGAAACAATAAATGCTGGAGAGGGTGTGGAGAAAAGGGAACCTTCCTGTACTGTTGGCAGGAGCTAAGTTGATACAGCCACTATGGAGAACAGTATGGAGGTTCCTTAGAAAACTAAAAATAGAATTACCATATGATCCAGCAATCCCACTCCTGGGCATATATCTGGAGAAAACCGTAATTCAAAAAGACACATGCACCCCAATGTTCACTGCAGCACTATTTACAATAGGCAAGTCATGGAAGCAACCTAAATGCCCATCGACAGACGAATGGATACAGAAGTTGTGGTACATATATACAATAGAATATTACTCTGCCATAAAAAGGAATGAAATTGTTTCATTTGTTGAGACATGGATGGATCTAGAGTCTGTCATACAGAGTGAAGTAAGTCAGAAAGAGAAAAGCAAATATCGTATATTAACACATATATGTGGAACCTAGAAAAGTGGTACCGATGAACCGGTTTGCAGAGCAGAAATTGAGACACAGATGTAGAGAACAAACATATGGACACCAAGGGGGGAAAGCGCCGGGGGGGGGGGGTGGGTGTGGTGGTATGATGAATTGGGCGATTGGGATTGACATGTATACAGTGATGTGTATAAAATGGATGACTAATAAGAACCTGCTGTATAAAAAAATAAATAAAATTGAAAAAAACCCAAAAAACCCACATTGAGGTCAAAGAGTAGCACCAAGAACACATGAGGTTCTTCTGAATGTTCCCCGTCAGCTCCTTCAGGATGATGGGCTGGAAGACGGTCAGTCTTCCCTAGGAGCTCATGGACCTCTGTGAGTATTTTTGGTATTCTCTTCCTATCATGAGCTTTAGCCTTGTGACAGCAAACTCCAAATCTCATAAGAGTGATTTGGACTGGGCAGCTACTATCTTTTTCTACCAAACACATTCCCACCAATTTTCCCCCTCACCCACTGTGCAAAGCTGCCTGGAGAGTTATGTGTATAAGGTGAGCTCATCAAACTTGGACAAAGGGAAAAAGAAAGGCTCTGTCCTGGAGAGAAGTTTTTGGCTCTATAAAGAGAAACAGAAAGAAGAGGGCAGACTCTAGGCAATATCCTAGTGCCCAAAATAAGATAAGTGGACTAATAGAAGTCAGAAGAAAAATAAACAATGACAGGGCAATGACACCAGACTGCGTGCCTCAGTTGTTAGTGGTGATGATAGCAGACAATTTAGAGGTAGGAATTTCTAAATCTCTTTTGGATTCCTCTAGTTTAGATAGTTTAAATAGGGCTTTTATCTTTTCTACTGGCATATTCATATAGGAACTACAAAAGCTAGTGGTCGCTAATGGCTTTGATTTTGAAACTTTGAATCCTTTTGCAATGCAAAACTACACATTGACTACCAAAACCAAAACTTGGATGGCCACATGTGGTCTTTAAAAATGACTGAACATGTGAACACAAACGGTCTGACTCTCTTTTCTCCTACTGTCAAGGCCTTAATCAGATAAACTGACATTACCTGAATTTTGACTTACTTTACAGAGCAAACCAATTCAATGAAAAAATGTGAACTAGCCATTCATCATAGATAGGACAGAAAGCCCAGATTAGGAGTAAGGAAAAGCAAGATGATCATTTCACATCCTTGAGGTCTCCAGGCATTCGTAGAGTACCTCCTACACTAGCAGGCCCAACGACATTCACAAAGTAAGCCCTTCTGAAGTCATCAGTGTGTACTCTCACCTCCCACTCGAGAGGTCTGTGTTTAGTGACAGTCATCTCATAAAAGCTCCTTAGGCAACATCGTGTGTGTCAAGGTTGATAAAACAATATTAACATTTGTGTTTCCTGACTCTCAAGTCTATATTGTCAATTTAAACATCCAAATGCTATTGGTGCTTTCATCTTGTTATGTGCATTTACATATGTATATAAAAATACATCACACAGCATGACTAACCACTTCCTTCAGGTTCATGAGTATACATTTTCCAAAGACAAGTATTTTCAGCTCCTTGATGTTGCAAGTATCCTGAACAGATGTTATTCTGGAAATATGTGATTGCACCAACATCAGCAGTAGCGAGGAGAAAGTAGATGTGACTTCGGTATGCTTAATTTATCATAGTTTTAGCAATTTTCTGAGAAGCACTCTGCATTTGAAGCAAACTTCTATTAGATGGAGATTATTTTCCAGGTATTAATTCTGCTAAACTATTAGTTCCTTAATGGTTCTTTTAAAAAAACTGAATAATTAATTTTAAAGGACTTTTTTGAATGTTCCCTCAAAATGTGTCCATATTCATTGTTATCTTTGTAAAACTGCCAAACCACTAGCATAAAACACATTGGTCTTTCATTGCATCGAATCATGAATCATTTTCCTCCCTTAAAGATTTAGGGGAACTCAGTGTGTAAATATTTTAAAATTATTTCCTGGAAGTTTCCTTGGCCTTCTAGCGATAATAGATTGCCCTTCTGGGTCAACCTCATTCCATCCATACGTCCTAGATAACATTAAAAAATACAATCTCTTTAATCCTCTCAGATTGTAAAAAAAATCACTGTCCTATGTCCAACACAACATGAGCATTTTCTCCTTAAACCACATCCACTAGTGGTAGTATGCCGTATCTTCACAAAGAAATAAATTTAAATGCACCTTATCTGCATCCTTTGCTTCATTTCATTATCAAGACAGAAAATGTCAAAGCATATGTTCAGAGAAGCAAGCCATTAAACAAAGAGGTTTGCACATTGTTTTTCTTAGGTTTAACATTCCAAATCACATAATAAGAATAGGTAAAAATATATAAACCTGTAACTTTATTAGATTCATTTAATTTGGTCACCTTTTCCAAAGTCAGCAGAAAGAAACCAAAAGATCACTGGCTGGAATCAGGGGGCCTGGGTTCTGGTCAATGTTCTGATACTTGCTCTACGAACTTGGAAAGCCCATGCCTCAGTTTCCTTATTTGTAAGATGAGATAACAACACTTCTCCTGTGTACCACACAGAGTTGCTGTAAGAATCCATTTTTGTAGACACCTAGATACATAATTTATTAACAAACCTTTCGCCAACTGTGAAGTTAAATATGAGTGGGAATCATTATTGTTGCTACAATTATTATGTGCATAAGACACATGATGGAATCCAGAAAGTGAACTATCATTAGTACTTTGTTGTTCCATGACCTTTACTCTAATAGTTAAAAGATTTATCCATGCATAAGTTTATAATATATTGTCGTAATCAGAGTGTGAATATAACATCCATAAAATTGACTGCAAAGATTCACTACCTTTCTCCAATATGCCCAGCCCTTCTGCTCTTTTCTCCCTACCCTACACCAATAGGGTATGTACAAGAAGCTGGAGTTTTTTATTTATCATCACGACTGTACATTTTTTAAAGTCTTTCAAAACACTTAAAATGACCTCTAATTAATTGTTGCCAAGATGATAAGATTTTGATGCCTATGAGGCTTTGCTACAATTTATAAGGCTTTGTATGTTGTTCACAGAAACAGTTAACAGGAGAGACGTGGGGAATTTATTCCTTGGGAATAGCCAAGGGTAGAATAAATATGCCTGGGACTGGGTTAGAGGTACTCAGAGCTAGAGCTTAGGTGAAAGATCCCCTCATTTGCATTGGCAGAACCAGAAAAAGAGTAATAGATAATAAATTACTTTCCTAGAGCTGCCATAACAAATCACCACAAGCTTCGTGGCCTAAAACAACATAAATGTATTCTCTCACAGTTCTGGAGGCCGGAAGTCTGAAATCAAGGTGTCAGCAGGTCCGTGTTCCTGCTCAAGGCTCTAGGGGAGGATCTTTCCCGGCTCCTTCCAGCTTGAGACGGCCCCTGGTGATCCTTGGCTTGTGGTAGCATGACCCCAGTCTCTGCCTCCGTCTTCACAGAGCCTTCTGCTCTGTATCTCTGACTCAGTCCCCTTCAGTCCAAGCTAGCAGTGTTTCAACATTCTCAAAAACCTTGTAGGCCTACCATGTATGTCATGGGATCCACACCATTAGACGGGAGGTCCTCCACAGATCTTTCCTGGATAACCCCATCTCTATTACTTGTGCCTGCTGAATTGGTCAGTCAGACACCTGAGTCACATACCTAGTCTGTTCAGCAAAAGGTTTCCGAGCCATACCCTCAGGCTTCAGTTCAGAGCATGCTTTCCCAGCAATGAATTTCCTCATTTTAGCATCCTTTGCAACCTGGGTACCCTGAGAACCTCCCAAATCATCAAGTGCTGCTTCCTTTTTTGCTTAGCAGTTCCTTCTTCAATTCTTCTCTTTGCTTTTGCATTTTACTTGTTTTCCATCCAACAGTAGAATACAATTCAGCCATGTTCTCTGCCACTTTATAATGAGAATCCCCTTTCTTCCAATAACATGTTCCTCATTTCCTACTGAATCGTTACCAGAAATAACTTTAACATTTATATTTATATCAGCATTCTGTTCACGACAATATATGTATCCTTTAAGACAAGACACTTTCTCTACTGTACTCTTCACTTCCTTCTGAGCCCTCATCAAAATAGCCTTTAATGTCATTATTTTCACTAATCAGATCTTCAGTGCAGTTTGGGCTTTTTCTATCATACACATCAAAGTTCTTCCAGCCTGTACCCATTATCCAATTCCAAAGCAACTCGCATATTTTTAGATGTTTTTTTACAGCAGCAGCCAACTTCCTTGTACCAAAGCCTCTATTAGTTCCCTTGGAATCTTCTAACAAATTAACACAACTTTGTGGCTTAAAACAACAGAAATGGAATCTCTCACAGTTTTTAGAGCCAGAATTCCAAAATCAAGGTGTTGATAGGGCCACACTACCTCCAAAGGCTCTAGAGGTAAGTCCTCCTTTGCCTCTTCCAGCCTCTGGTGTCTTGAGTGGCTCCTTGGCTTGGGACTGCATGACCCACACCCCCATATTCACAAGAACTTCCCTGTGTGTCTGTGGCCTCTCCCCTTCTTATAAGGATATCAGTCATTGGATTTAGGGTCTGCAGTCCTTAATGTAAAGGTCCTATTTCCAAATAAGGTCATACTGATAGGTGTTTGGTATTAGGACTTGGATATATCTAGTGGCTGAAATATAGAAACCAAGGTTCAGTTTGGGATTGACCTACTGAAGTAAGCTGTGACTGACCCTCACTTCTCTCCACCCAACTCTGATCATGTGGAGGAGGTACCTCCCTCAGGGCCACCATAGTACCCCCACATATGTGTCTTTATTACTGTACCTACAACATTATTAAATTATTATCTTTTGTATGTAGTATCTCCCACTAGACTCCAAACAGGATACAGCATCTTCAACAGTTCTCCTCTGTTCATGGGCAGAGCAATCACAGAACTGGAGAAGACTGACTTTATGACAAGCCATACATACAGCATGCATTTTGGGATGACATCAATTCCTTAATCAATACTCTTTGATCATGGTTTTTCAATCAACTGTAATTTCTTATATTTATGCTCACACCCAGTCCTCATTTACTTCTCTTGTTCACAAGGATCTCATGAGAAACACATGAGATGTGTGTACACGTCCATGTCCCTAATTGGCTAAGTTAGTAAATCCATCCCATAAGGGAAATAAGTTCAGGTTGACATGACTGCTCTCATTAGAACAACAGTTGAGTTCTCCACACTAGAGCAAAGTCCCTGGTGCCTGGGGAGAAAGAAAGCAAAGAGAAAAAGGGTGGCTGTGTAGTCACAAGCCAACCTAGAGAATCTGTTCTCCTTGCAGTTAGAGGCAAGACAGGCTAAAATAGCTAATCCTCCTTATGATCACATCACAGAGGCAGAAAGTAAAGGCGTACCCCAGACAGGAAACTGCAGAAGGCATTATCATACATTGTTTGAGCACTTCCTTAACCTCTAGCTTGTCACAGGGCAGTGCCATAATTACAGTAGCAGGGATTGCCCAGGAAGTTTAAAAACAAATACTTGATGAAGACTATAAATAATGTGTAAACCTCATAATTATAGACATATTCCTTGAAAATAGTATAACACAGCATATAAGGGAGTGAAATTTTATTATTGTTAACAAAAGATGTAGAAAGATGAAGCAAAACTAAGATGAAAAAACTAGGAATAAGACAAGCACATCTTTTTACTCAGACCTGTCCAAGTATAGAGCCAGTTGTTCTGTGAGTAGGAATTAGAAGTTAATGCCCAAACATACATTAGATTATTTACATTTAAGTGTAGGATGTCATGATGGTTAATTTCATATATTAACTTGGAAGGTATTTTTAGATGAGATTAACATTTAAATCAATGAACTCTGAGTGGAGCAGATTGCCCTTCATAATGTGGGTGGGCCTCATTCAATCAGTTGAATGCCTATATAGAACTAAAAAATTGTCTTCCCTGAGTAAGAAGGAGTTTGTCAGCTGACTGCCTTCAGACTTCATGTGCACTGCTGGCTCTCCTGTATCTCCTACCTGTGAGCCCACACTGCAGGTCTTAGACTTGCCAGCCTCCAGAACTGTGAGAAAAAAATACTTGTTGTTTAAGCCACCCACTCTGTGGTATTTTGTTATGGCAGCCCAAGCAACCTAATAAGGCATCAAAGTGGGTGATTCTACTACTGCTGCCAGCAGACCTTGGCTTCTCCTTTTCTTCTGCCTCCCAAAGCAAGTGCTTCTCATTGGTATTCTATTATCCAAAATTATATGGGGAAGGGGATTCCGAGCAAGCGAATTCCAGAATCGCTGGCAGTGATGCTGAGCTGACATCATAGTCCGGTACAATTGATTTCCTAAAAACCTAGAACGCTAGAATACCTAAAAAATTGAATGTCTACAAACCTGAAAATCTAGAACTCTAGACAAAATCTAAGCATCTGGATGTTTTCTTTCTTCTCTTGTCAAGGATAAAGATATATACATACTGTCCCTGCTATCTCTAAACGTAAAAAAAACAAATATTATATGGTATCACTTAAATGTGGAATCTAAAAAATAATACAAATGAATGCATATGCAAAATAGAAACAGACTCACAGATACCGAAAACAAACTAGTGGTTACCAAAGGGAGAGGGACGAGGGGAGGGACAAATTAGAGGTATGGGATTAAGAAATACAAACTACTATGTATAAAATTGATAAACTGTAAGGACATATTGTATAGCACTGGGAATTATAACCACTATCTTGTAATAACTTTTAATGGAGTATAATCTGTAAAAATACCGAATCGCTATGTTGTATTCCTGAAACTAATATACTATTGTAAATTAACTATACTTCAATTTAAAAAATAGACAAAAAAAAATTAAAAAAAAGTAAGTCCACCCATAGAGCCTCACCTTGGTCATGAACTACAAATATGTCTCCCTAATCATTATAAACCCTTCTTGCTCCCAACAACTATCCTGATTTCAAACCATAGATCTCTTTTGAAGTTTTGGAATGGAATTACAATATCCATTCTTTCATCCCATACTGTGTTTATAAGATCATTCAGATTGTAGCAAATAGCTATAGTTCATATATTTTCACTGCTATATAGTATTTTATTGTAAAAAATATCACAATTTACTTATCTATTCTACTGTCAATGGACTTTCAGATTGTTTCCAGTTTTTCATTGATAATAATTACTCTAAGAATATTCTTATACAAGTCTCTTGGGATCGATATACAGTGAACTTTAGAAGATACTCCCCAAAAGTTTTTCTAAAGCACTTGAAAAAATTTTACTCCTAGCAGCACTATATGAGAGTTTTAAAATTTTGCTTTCCTGGTGGCTATTCTCTTTTCTTTTAACCACCACTTTATCATTTTCAGGCAATTTTGCAAACTCTTCTTTATCATGTCCATGGCTTAGCACAAAAATAAACTCCAACTATGATGCCAGATGGGAATATTTTTTAACCAGCTGTGACATATTTTAACGTTGGGAAATTTTCTTTTAAAAGTATTGATGTGAGACATAGTAAATCATGGAGTAGCTAGGAGAAACTTAGAAACCAATAACTCAGCATTACTTATTATGATGCAAATTAAGATTTTATTCACTGACAATCCACCATGTCCTACTTGATTAATAAGAGATTTTTGCCCCTTCTTACATATTCTTTGGGATTGCTTGATCTTTCTTTTATTAAAGATTCCTATCCTCTAATTTTCTATTAAGATTTCATTCCCAAAGGGCTACTGTACTTCTCACTTAAAATATGTGTTGCTGAATATATTATTTTTGTTTGCAATTTTAATTTAATTGTTGTTATTATATATTGATATAACTTTTGCATCACTGTGTGTTTAAAAGGAAATTTTAATTATCATTGTACAGGGGTTGTGATCTTACTGAACACAAGGTGGTGATTAGCAGGCCTGGTAGCTACCATTTATTGAAGGCAGGTGTGCCCAGCACTGCACTAAGCACTTTACTTACCCTATCAGGATTCTCTCTCACAATACCATTAAGATGTTGATGCTATGTAAATCAGAGGTTTGTTTTTTCTGCATCTCTGTTTTCTTTCCTCACAAACATTATTGCTTTAAATTTTCCAGGAAAACAAATCCATTTATACTGAAAGAATTATTGAGCAATAGAGATTTTAGCAAAGGTGTCACTGATAAGACAGAGGAGAGTTTGGCTGCTTCACATACAGCCTCATTTGACTCACCTCTTCTCCTGATCTGTCTCATCCTGTATGTCCACTTCCAACCCTTCTTTCTCAATCTCCTGATTATGTAATGTAGCGTCTTTTTTCCACTGGCAACCTAGGCCCCCATTGTTGGACTTTCTTCTATGCCACAGTAATCTAAAAATCTCTTTGCACTAGCTACTAAGAAAATTAAAATTCTTCATTTTGTTATAGTCATAAATCTGTAATTTAACCATAAGTAAACTAAGGTGCAGAGATATAAAATTGCCTGCTCTAGGCTACTTAACTGGTAAGTGTCTGCTCCAGGAATCAAATCTAGGATGATATGACAGGCTACCTCCAAATTTACCAACATATTTTTGTTTGTTTTAAAATATGGATCTGAAACCTCCAGGAAATTTACTAAGCACATGAGTTCTTGGCTGATTTCACTTTCTAGTTCTTCACCAATCCTGAATCACTGTGTACCAATTTATGCATAAATGGTGCACTTTAATCTCCAAATAAAATGCATAATTAAAGGAGGCAAACTCTAATCCTAACTATACCACCCAAGGTAGGACAGACATGATTTGTGTACCACCAGGCAACAGCTATATATGAAAACTTAGAGTTGTCACTGCATATTTATATGATCAGCTGATGGGTGCAGGTTCTTGAAGTAAGTAGAGGCCAGATGATGCTCTGAATAGCAGGTAAATAATCAGACAATCCTAGGAAAATCCTTAGAGTCAGTTCTATGTGTTGGTGGAACTGTTCACCTCTTTCAAGCTATGATTTCATAGAGGCCACAAATCCAGTTTTCCTTTCTTCAGGATACTTCAGTAAAGGAGATGATGCCTTCATTCCACAAGTAGAGTTCAGGCTTAAACTTCAATAGCCACTGACAGGTGTGGTTCACTGACCGATCAAAATCACCTAGTCATAAACATAAAACATCAGATCCTTTCTGGAGAGCACATGGTATGAAAACAGGCAGTGTGACTGGGAAGCTGAGTATCCTAGACACTGTTTGTTTTGGTATCACATGGGTTAGAATAAATTTAAACCACAAAATCATAGTGTTAGTGTTGGAAAGGACCTTATGGTTCCACTAATCCAGTGATTTGTAATGAGCATGTGTCCATATCAAGGTAGGATGAATCCACATGTAGTATGGAAAAGCTCATTTAAAGTCATAAGTTCTTAGGCATTATTTTTTTATCATTCAAGCTTAGACAGTAAAACTGTCTAGAACTACAAGGTTGGTGGAGTAAATAAGCCCAAAGATAAATTGTATATTCTTTTTATTGGTGATTCCACAAAATAGAAGGTGTTACTTCTTTACAGAAGTGGAAGAAGTAGAGTGATCTCCAGAGCAGTGTACAATTTTATCAAATGGAGGCAAGGGTTTAAAGCAAAGATTAAGAAAGAATGTCATGTTTCATACTCCTCAGTCTACTGATGAAAAACTGAGGTTTGTAGATGCTTTAAAAAATTAAAAACTGGCTACTTTTCCACTCTACTAGCTTTTACTATGTAATAGATTACCACAGTGTAACAGTTTGAAACATTTCACATTTACTTTCTCACAGTTTCTGTAGGTCAGAAGTCTGGGTACATAAGCTGGGTTCTCTGCAAGGCTACCATCAAGATGTCAACCAGGGCTTGATTCTCATATGGAGGCTTGACTGGGGAAAGATATGTTTCTAAGTTTCTTCAGATTGTTTGTAAAATTCATCTCCTCATGGTTATAGGACTGATGCCCCCATTTTCTTGCTGGCTCTTAGCCAGGAGTTGTTCTTAGCTCCTGGAGGTTGCACATCATTCCTTGCCATATAGCCTTCTCACAACATGGTGGTTGACTTCAATCCAGCAAGGGAGAAAAGTCTCTCCAGTCAGCTAAAATAGTCTCAGATAATGAAACATAATCACAGAAGTAAAATCCCATCATCAGCTTTGCTTTATTGACTTGGTTAGAAGCAAGACACAGGTCTCCCCTGCCACACACACACTCAAGAGCAGGGGGTTACAAGTGGTATGTATCATTGGGGGTTAAGTTAGGGTGTATATGTCATATCCTCAGATACTTTTAAGAATTTAGAGAAAAATCCAGATCTTCTAACTGCACATGATATTACAGACAACACTGCTAAGATAGGCAAAAGAATCATGGCTCTTCCCCCTGAGTTGTTACCACTGGCATTTGGAACGAGCAGGATCAAGTGCAAGGGAAAGAGATTTCCAAGTGAAGAGGAAAGATGTCATTGTATGGGAACTCAGTGTGTGTTAAACAACACAAATGCATGGGCATAAGCCACCCTTGTGCCACTCCAGGATACAGAGAAGTGCATGAAATGGTAAGATGTCCATATTCCAGAACTACTTTAAAGAACACTGGGACTACTGCAATGAAAGAAACAAGTTTTAATGTGATTGATTTAACAATTGTTTACTATCCTAAAACTAGAAGTCTGGGCAAATCTACTGCATATTTAATTTCCAAGTTCTGCACATGCCTCACTCTCGTAAAACATTGTGTGTATGTATACACACATAGATACACACACACATTTACTTTAAAGTAATAATGTCCCATAAGGTCATTGTCACGTAAAAGAAAATGGCTCTGATAGTCCTTCTTTCCTGGAATATCATTCCATTCCTTTTTGAAAACCCCGTCATTTTATCTGGTTGCACATCAAGATCCAAATTGCTTCCTCCAGAAAGCTTTCTCTGCTAAATTCTGTTGAAAAATGAACTCAGAATATTCTGTGTCTAAGGGATTTTAAAACACACCTGAAGGAGTCCTGGTGGCTGAAGGAAGTTTGAGTTTTGGCTTCATTTGCCCATGTGCTAAAAAACAATACTCCCCTGAGAAATGGAACAGGCCTGACATAGGTTAGAAATGAAGTTGAAATTCTTAGAAATATGGACAAGAGGGAGGGAGTCCAAAATGAGCTGCATGTAGTCCAAAAGGTTAGCAAGACAATCCACTGGATGATGGAAGAAGAAAATACTAAAATGTGTGTTCTTCAATATAAAAATATAAGAATTATGTTTTGCTAATATTTAATATTCAGATGGGCCCTGGTCTTTGTTACCCTACATGTTCAATAGTCCTAGGTTATCTGTATATCTGGAGCATCCTGAAGGAAAGGTAAGGGCGATTGACAGTTGATACCTCTATCTTTCACTTGCTTTTAGCATATTGTAATGCTTTGCAGTTTATTATATCGAGTTAAGAAGATGGAATTATGTTGTGTAATTCTAACTATACCAACCCTGTTGAAATGTCTGGGAAGTCTTAAAAGAATATCACTAAAGAACAATGTATAAGACACCTCTACTGTTGGGTACAGCTCTCTAAATACCACAGAAAAGGATACTGTGTTATTACCAGATCAGACAAAAAGACCAAGCTATGTAAATAATCTAGAAGCTTACTTAAAATATGGATCCATGTCCACCATTGCTAATGCTGTTCTTAATCCTATGTGTAATACATATTACACCTATAGGCACTAGTTAATGTAATTCAATGCCATCTTCCATTTGTATTATATTTTATATATATCGGGCTACCTTTATTCATATGGTCATTTAAAACTTATACGGAAATAAACTCAACTTAGAACCCCTCCTTTGACTCATTATAGCATACATTTTAAACCAGGATTTAAACCAAGAGTTTCAATACACAGAAATATATTTAGACTTGGAAGAGTCGGCAGGGTTGCCTTGGAGCTCCTTTGGCTTGTTTGCAGCCAGCAGAAAAGGGATCACAAAAAAGCGAATGCCTGTACAGTCCTCTTCATCATTTGTGACCTGGGATATTGAGCTCTTGGGATGTCAGAATTCCAGTTCATGAGGCAATCTATGACATTCTGGTCTAGCCAGATGAGGCTGAGACTTTTATCTAAAAGACTGGAAGGAGAGACCTTCAAGATGGCAGAGGAGTAGACATGGAGATCACCTTCCTCCCCACAAATATATCAGAAATACATCTACATGTGGAACAGCTCCTACAGAACACCTACTGAATGCTGGCAGAAGACCTCAGACTTCCCAAAGGGCAAGAAACTCCTCACATATGTGGGTAGGGCAAAAGAAAAAACAGAAACAAAGGAATAGGGATGGGACCTGCACCTCTGGGAGGGAGCTGTGAGGGAATAAAGGTTTCCACACACTAGGAAGCCCCTTCACTGGCAGAGACGGGGCTGGGGTGGGGAAGCTTTGGAGACACAGAGGAGAGTGCAGCAACAGGGGTGCGGAGAGCAAAGCGGAGAGATTCCCGCACAGAGGATCGGTGCCGACCAGCACTCACCAGCCTGAAAGGCTTGTCTGCTCACCCGCTGGGGCAGGTGGGGGCTGGGAGCTGAGCCTCCAGCTTTGGAGTTCAGATCCCAGGGAGAGGACTGGGGTTGGCTGCGTGAACACAGCCTGAAGTGGGCTAGTGCGCCACAGCTAGCCAGGAGAGAGTCCGGGAAAAAGTCTGGGCCTGCCTAAGAGGAAAGAGACCATTGTTTCAGGATGTGCAAGGAGAGGGGATTCAGAGCGCCACCTAAATGAGCTCCAGAGATGGGTGTGAGCTGCGAATATCAGTGTGGACACCAGAGACAGGCACAAAATGCTAGGGCTGCTACTGCAGCCACCAAGAAGCCTGTGTGCAAGCACAGGTCACTATCCACACTTCCTCTCCTGGGGGCCTGTGCAGCCCGCCACTGCCAGGGTCCTGTGATCCAGGGACAACATCCCCAGGAGAGCACACGGCACGCCTCAGGCTGTGGCAATGTTATGCTGGCCTCTGCCACCGCAGGCTTGCCTTGCATTCCGTACCCCTCCCGCACCCTGGCCTGACTGAGCCACAGCCTCCTAATCAGCTGCTACTTTAATCCCTTCCTGTCTCAGTGAACAACAGACACCCTCAGGCGACCTACACGCAGAGGCAGGTCCAAATCCAAAGCTGAACCCCAGAAGCTATGCGAACAAAGAAGAGAAAGGAAATTTTCCTAGAGATCAGGAGCAGCAGATTAAACCTCCACAATCAACTTGATGTACTGTGCATCTCTGGAATATCTGAATAGACAACGAATCTTTCCGAAATTGAGGTGATAGACTTTGTGTGATTTTGTCTGTATAGCTTTACTTTTACCATTTGCCCTAGGGTTCTGTCTGTCCATGTTTTTTTTTTCTTTTTTGTATAGTTTTTTAGTGCTTATTATCATTGGTGGATTTGTTTTTTGGTTTGGTTGCTCTCTTCTTTCTTTTTTTTAAAATTACTTTTCAATTTTTTATTTTTAATAATTATTTTTATTTTTTATTTTAATAACTTTATTTTATTTATTTCTTTTTTTCCTCCCTTTTCTTCTGAGCCGTGTGACTGACAGGGTCTTGGTGCTCCGGCTGGGTGTCAGGCCTGTGCCTCTGAGGTGAGAAAGCCGAGTTCAGGACACTAGTCCACCAGAGACCTCCCGGTTCCATGTAATATTAAACGGTGAAAACTCTCCCAGAGATCTCCCTCTCATCACTAAGACCCAGCTCCACTCAATGACCAGCAAGCTACAGTGCTGGTCACCCTATGCCAAACAACTACCAAGACAGGAATACAACCCCACCCATTAGCAGAGAGGCTGCCTAAAATCATAATAAGGTCACAGACACCCAAAAACATACCACAGGACGCAGTCCTGCCCACCAGAAAGACAAGATCCAGCCCCACCCACCAGAACACAGGCATCAGTCCCCTCCACCAGGAAGCCTACACAACCCACTGAACCAACCTTAGCCACAGGGGGCAGACACCAAAAACAATGGGAACTAAGAACCTGCAGCCTGTGAAAAGGAGACCCCAAATACAGTGAGTTAAGAAAAATGAGAAGACAGAGAAACACACAGCAGATGAAGGAGGAAGGTAAAAAACCACCAGACCAAACAAATGAAGAGGAAATAGGCAATCTACCTGAAAAAGAATTCAGAGTAATGATAGTAAAGATGATCCAAAATCTTGGAAACAGAATGGAGAAAATACAAGAAAGGTTTAACAAGGACCTAGAAGAACTAAAGAGGAAATAAACAATGATGAACAACACAATAAATGAAATTAAAAATTCTCTAGAAGGAATCAATAGCAGAATAACTGAGGCAGAAGAACGGATAAGTGACTTGGAAGATAAAATAGTGGAAATAACTACCACAGAGCAGAATAAAGAAAAAAGAATGAAAAAAGAATTGAGACACAGTCTCAGAGACCCCTGGGACAACATTAAACGCACCAACATTCGAATTATAGGGGTCCCAGAAGAAGAAGAGAAAAAGAAAGGGACTCAGAAAATATATGAAGAGATTATAGTTGAAAACTTCCCTAATATGGGAAAGGAAATAGTTAATCAAGTCCAGGAAGCGCAGAGAGTCCCATACAATATAAATCAAATGAGAAACGTGCCAAGACACATATTAATCAAACTATCAAAGATTAAATACAAAGAAAAAATATTAAAAGCAGCAAGGGAAAAACAACAAATAACACACAAGGGAATCCCCATAAGGTTAACAGCTGATCTTTCATCAGAAACTCTGCAAGCCAGAAGGGAGTGGCAGGACATATTTAAAGTGAGGAAGAACCAAAAACCAAGAATACTCTACGCAGCTAGGATCTCACGCAGATTTGACAGAGAAATTAAAATCTTTACAGAAAAGCAAAAGCTAAGAGAATTCAGCACCATCAAACCAGCTTTACAACAAATGCTAAATGAACTTCTCTAGGCAGGAAACACAAAAGAAGGAAAAGATCTACAGTAACAAACCCAAAACAATGTAGACAGTGGTAATAGGAACATACATATTGATAACTACCTTAAATGTAAGTGGATTAAATGTTCCAACCAAAGGACATAGACTGGCTGAATGGATACAAAAACAAGACCCATATATATGCTGTCTAAATGAGACCCACTTCAGACATTGGGAAACATACAAACTGAAAGTGAGGGGATGGAAAAAGATATTCCATGCAAATGGAAATCAAAAGAAAGCTGGAGTAGCAAGCTCATATCAGATGAAATAGACGTTAAAATAAAGACTATTACAAGAGACAAAGAAGGACACTACATAATGATCAAGGGATCAATACAAGAAGAAGATGTAACAATTGTAAATACTTATGCACCCAATATAGAAGCACCTCAGTACTTAAGGCAAATGCTAACAGCCATAAAAGGGGAAATCGACAGTAACACAATCATAGTAGGGGACTTTAACACCCCACTTTCACCAGTGGACAGATCATCCAAAATGAAAATAAACAAGGAAACACAAGCGTTAAATGATACATTAAACAAGATGGACTTAACTGATATTTATAGGACATTCCATCCAAAAAAAAAACAGAATACACTTTCGTCTCAAGTGCTCATGGAACATTTTCCAGGATAGATCATATCTTGAGTCACAAATCAAGCCTTGGTAAATTTAAGAAAACTGGAATCATATCAAGTATCTTTTCCAACCACAATGCTATGAGACTAGATATCAATTACAGGAAAAAATCTGTAAAAAATACAAACACATGGAGGCTAAACAATACATTACTAAATAACGACGAGATCACTGAAGACATCAAAGATGAGATAAATAAATACCGAAAAAAAATGACAATGAAAACATAATGACCCAAAATCTGTGGGATGCAGCAAAAAACAGTTCTAAGAGGGAAGTTTATAGAAACACAATCCTACCTCAGGAAATAAGAAACATCTCAAATAAACAACTAACCTTACAACTAAAGCAATTAGAGAAGAATAAAAGAACCCCAAAGTTAGCAGAAGAAATCATAAAGATCGATCAGAAATAAATGAAAAAGAAATGAAGGAAACAATAGCAAAGATCAATAAAACTAAAAGCTGGTTCTTTGAGAAGATAAACAATATTCATAAACCGTTAGCCAGACTCATCAAGAAAAAAAGGGAGAAGACTCAAATCAATAGAATTAGAAATGAAAAAGGAGAACAACTGACACCACAGAAATACAAAGGATCATGAGAGATTACTACAAGCAACTATATGCCAATAAAATGGACAACCTGGAAGAAATGGACAAATTCTTAGAAAAGCACAACCTTTCGAGACTGAACCAGGAAGAAATAGAAGATATAAACAGACCAATCACAAGCACTGAAATTGAGGCTGTGATTAAAAATCTTCCAACAAACAAACACCCAGGACCAGATGTCTTCACAGATGAAATCTATCAAACATTTAGAGAAGAGCTAGCACCTATTCTTCTCAAACTCTTCCAAAATATAGCAGAGGGAGGAATGCTCCCCAACTCATTCTATGAGGCCACCGTCACCCTGATACCAAAACTAGACAAAGATGCCACAAAGAAAGAAATCTACAGGTGAATATCTCTGATGAACATAGATGCAAAAATCCTCAACAGAATACTAGCAAACAGAATCCGTTAAAAGGATCATATACCATGATCAAGTGGGGTTTATCCCAGGAATGCAAGGATTCTCCAATATATGAAAATCAATGTGATACATCATATTAACAAACTGAAGGAGAAAAACCATATGATCATCTCAATAGATGCAGAAAAAGCTTTTGACAAAATTCAACACCCATTTATGATAAAAACCCTGCAGAAAGTAGGCACAGAGGCAACATACCTCAACATGATAAAGGCCACTTATGACAAACCCACAGCCAACCTCGTTCTCGATGGTGAAAAGCTGAAACCATTTCCTCTAAGATCAGGAACAAGACAAGGTTTTCCACTCTCACCACTATTATTCAACATAGTTTTGGAATTTTTAGCCACAGCAATCAGAGGAGAGAAAGAAATAAAAGGAATCCAAATCTGAAGAGATGAAGTAAACCTGTCACTGTTTGCAGATGACATGATACTATACACAGAGAACCCTAAAGATGCTACCAGAAAACTACTAGAGCTAATCAATGAATTTGGTAAAGTAGCATTATACAAAATTAGCGCACAGAAATCTCTTGCATTCCTACACACTAATGATGAAAATTCTGAAAGAGAAATTAAGGAAACACTCCCATTTCCCATTGCAACAAAAAGAAAAAAATACCTAGGAATAAACCTACCTAAGGAGACAAAAGAGCTGTATGCAGACACCTATAAGACACTATGAAAGAAATTAAACATGATACCAACAGATGGAGAGATATACCATGTTCGTGGATTGGAAGAATCAACATTGTGAAAATGACTATACTACCCAAACCAATCTACAGATTCAATGCAATCCCTATCAAACTACCAATGTCACTTTTCACAGAACTACAACAAAAAATTTCACAATTTGTATGGAAACACAAAAGACCCTGAACAGCCAAAACAATCTTGAGAAAGCAAAATGGAGTTGGAGGAATCAGGCTCCCTGACTTCAGACTATGCTACAAAGCTACAGTAATCAAGACAGTATGGTACTGGCACAAAACTAGAAATATAGATCAGTGGAACAAGATACAAAGCCCAGAGATAAACCCACGAACGTATGGTCACCTTGTTTTTGATAAAGGAGGCAAGAATACACAATGGAGGAAAGACAGCCTCTGCAATAACTGGTGCTGGGAAAAGTGGACAGCTACATGTAAAAGAATGAAATTAGAACACTCCCTAACACCATACACAAAAATAAACTCAAAATGCATTAAAGACCATATGTAAGGTCAGATGCTAAAAAACTGTTAGAGGAGAACATAGGCAGAATACTCTATGACATCAATCAAGGAAAGATCCTTTTTGAACCACCTCCTAGAGAAATGGAAATAAAAACACAAATAAACAAATGGGACCTATTGAAACTTAAAAGCTTTTGCATAGCAAAGAAACCATAAACAAGACAAAAAGACAACCCTCAGAATGGGAGAAAATACTTGCAAACAAAGCAACTAACAAAGGATTAATCTCCAAAATATACAAGCAGCTCATGCAGCTCAATATCAAAAAATAAACACCACAATCCAAAAATGGGCAGAAGACCTAAATAGACATTTCTACAAAGAAGATATACAGATTGCCAACAAACACATGAAAGAATGCTCAACATCACTAGTCACTAGAGAAATGCCAATCAAAACTACAATGAGGTATCACCTCACACCAGTCAGAATGGCCATCATCAAAAATCTACAAACAATAAATGCTGGAGTGGGTGTGGAGAAAAGGGAACACTCTTGCACTGCTGGTGGGAATGTGAATTGGTTCAGCCACTATGGCGAACAGTATGGAGGTTCCTTAAAAAACTAAAAATAGAACTACCATATGACCCAGCATTCCCACTACTGGGCATATACCCTGAGAAAATCATAATTCAAAAAGAGTCATTACCACAATATTCATTGAAGCTCTATTTACAATAGCCAGGACATGGAAGCAACCTAAGTGTCCATTGACAGATGAATGGGTAAAGAAGATGTGGCACATATACACAATGGTATATTACTCAGCCATAAAAGGAAATGAAATTGAGTTATTTGTAGTGAGGTGGATGGACCTAGAGTCTGTCATACAGAGTGAAGTAAGTCAGAAAGAGAAAAACAAATACCGTATGGAACTGAAAAAAAAAAAAAAGGTTCTGAAGAACCTAGGGGCAGGACAGGAATAAAGACGCAGATGTAGAGAATGGACATGGGGACATGGGGAGGGGGATGGGTAAACTGGGAAGAAGTAAGAGAGTGGCATGGACATATATACACTACCAAATGTAAAATAGATAGCTAGTGGGAAGCAGCCACATAGCACAGGGAGATCAACTCAGTGCTTTGTGACCACCTAGAGGGATGGGGTAGTGAGGGTGGGAGGGAGACGCAAGAGGGAGGAGATATGGGTATATATGTATATGTATAGCTGATTCACTTTGTTATAAAGCAGAAACTAACACACCATTGTAAAGCAATTATACTCCAATAAAGATGTTAAAAATAAAATAAAATAGAAAAAAATATATATATACATTTAATAACTTTAATCACTTTGTTCAGTAAAAAGTGTCATTATTTAAATATTTTGGCAAGAGGAAAATGTCTTCAAACAGTCAAAAAATAAAATAAACATGACCTTTAAAATGTTCTCATTTTTCTCATCTTCTGGATTTCTATTTTATGTGTGCTATAACGTACATAATATATTAGAACATAGTAATATGTATGTAACTTAAAAAGAAATATAATAGCTTTATTAGAGCTGTGAACTCAAAATTTTGGAAACCCTTGGTTTAGATTCTTGCTTGTTACTTGAGTACCTACTCATAAAAGCTATTTTTTTTTTTTTGCTTCCTTAAATTGCTCAGGCACAATTTGTCAAACTATGTTCCTGTAAGTTAATCTTTTATTTGGGAAAAAAGAAGTTAAACAAATCATTTTTTTATAATGGAAACATCTCAAAACCTCCCATATGCTGACATGTCAAGTGAACTTCTGATAGGAGGTTTGAATGTACAGCATCTCCTAATTTTATTAATCCATCAAACCCTATTTTCATAAAGCATCTCCCAGAATTGATGTTCCAAATAACAGATTTTAGAAGACACTGGAAAACATGCGTTGGTTTTATCCATCTATTTGTAGAACTCATAAATATTTCTGTAGCTCCAATCTTGATAAAAGTAAAGCTCACCCATGGAGCCTCTTCTATCTACTTCCTGTGTTAAACAAGCCTTCCTCAATCAACCACTCTGTGCCTACATTTCAACTCCTAACTGTCCCAATCCACCACCCTCATCCTTTACGTTCTCTATTCCCTGATTCCCAGTCCCCTAGTATCTCATTTTTAGCAACTTTACTTCCTCTACCACAGTCATCAGTTTATACCTAAAAACTGTCCTATCCCATCATGACCAGACTATGGCCAAAGTATTTATTATCTGATCAAGTAACTTATTATAATTATTTCTAGATGTTAAAGGCTTCTTTATAGATGTTCTTGTAAACCTCAGAACTAGAAGCAACACCTAAACTTAAACCAGTAGATTAAAGTAGAAGCGTGGAAACGAAGAGCAAGCCACCTAGGTAAGAGTTCAGAAAAGTGCCTACGGATAACCCAAGGATGCCGGAAACATATTTTTCCGTGGAGCTGGTTCTGTGGTATAGGTAGGGCCTACTAACCTAAAGACAGTTTTCTCTAAGAAACATGCATTTTAGTGGCGTCTTTAATAACGTAACTCGGAGTAATGTTGTCATGTAAGCCAATATGGTCGCATCAAGCGAGAAAAGATGCTAGAGAGCCAAGCCTGGGGAGTGTGTTCTTTAAGGTTATTTCAAATCCCAGTAAAGAGACAGCTGCTTATTCAGTCTATGTGTATGGCTGGCTCTGGATTGCCACTTCAGTTCATTGTCACCTGTATCACATAGTTCATTTGCTCAAAATGAATTCTGTATCTGTGTTGGCTATCATCCAGATGGGTCTGTCAGCTGTAGTGACTCAGCAGCAACCCACAGCTCGGCTGGCGTAGGAGAGTCAGTTCTTAGTCAGGATGCATGGATGAAATCTCCCGGGCCACAGTTCTAGAAATCTCACACGAACTCAGAAAGGCTATGCCACCTGATGGTACAGCGAAGGGATAAGATTTACATCAACAGGACGAGTGAGTTGCCCCATAACTAGTGCATAGGCAATTGTTAATCATGGTACAAAATACAGTATTGCTAAATTAAAATATGGATTGAAATCAGAAAATAATTACAGCGTTATTATGAATGTAGTTAAACTCTTGTGGGTGAAATTTTAGAACATCACAAGGGGACCCAGCTGCCCAATCCCCATAAATGCCTTGAAAATGTACTCCTTACTGAATAATTTTGTAACAGGAGATAAAAAACAACTTTGAGTTTTTGGGCTGCACTACATTTTTTTTTCTTGGTCAGCTCTATCCTGCTTTCTCAACTGATGGGAATTAATTTACAGCAGAAATGCTTGGTATACAACATTTCTAGTTGTGCCCTATAGTGTGCTTTGATATCAGAAACTCTGAATTTCACAGCTCTAGGGTCCCATTCAGCTTGAGCCTGAAGAGTGTTTGAAAGAAACTTTCATTGGAGAAATTTAAAGTAACACATGGAAAAAAATGTTACCAATTTGAAACCTGGGAATTTCTCATGCCATTAAAAAAAATGACACATATGGCATTTCCTTTAATCTGTCTTCAATTATAAATAATCTTGATTTCAGAGAGATTGATTTTTTAAATGCGTATTTTAGGATTGATAAAACCTCTAAATACAATTGGCTGCAGATCAAAAGTGACTTAAGCTATCTTTATATTACACTATTTAAAACTGACATGCATTTGACTGGGATTATCAACCTATATCCCTTTTTATATCAAATATAAATGTGGCTTTTGTGTGTGTGCCCTATAGATGCTACCTCCAAAATACATCTCAATTCTGTCTACCTCTCCTCTTACCCACTGCTTCCACCCATGCCCAAGCTCAAGCCACGATCATCTCTAGCTTGGACTACTAGAATGGCTGCCCAATTGGTCTTCCTGCTTTCATTCTTGCCCCAGCAACCCATTCACCATAAAGCAGACAACCTAAGTTGGATCCTTTCAATAACCTCCCATTACCCTTCCTGTTAAATCCGAACTCCTCACTATAGCCTACAAAGCCGTGAACAGACTTACACCAGCCAGTTCTCTTGCCTCCAATCTGTTCCTGAGTCACTCTCCCTTTCCATCTTGGCTCCATCGTTTTAACCTTCTTTCAGCTAATAGATCAGGTCAAGATTTTTTTCCTTCCTGAGGGCTTTAGGCTATGGGACTCCTTCTGCCTGGATGGCTTCTCCACTCCACCCTGCTGCCATCATTGTATTCTCTTGGTCTTTAAAATTTCACCTTAGATGTTATTCCTCAAGGAAGTTGTCTCTGCCATCCAATTTAAAATAAGTCCTCTTCCATTATTCTCTCTCTCTCTCTCTCTCTCTCTCTCTCTCTCTCTCAGTCTCCTAATTTTCCTTCAGATCACTTCTTCATAATTGAGGATGATACAGTTATGTGTTTACTTGTTTATGGTATATCTTCTTCACTAGAGTTTAAGCCCCATATAAGTAGGGCTTGGTTTGACTTTGTTTAGATTCTGTACTCAGCATCTACCAGACTAGATTCTCAATAAACACTTACTGAATAAATGAATAGTTTTATACCCTATTCTGCCCACATTTGCCACATACATCCTTCACTCCCACTTCTCTTCATTACTGAGCACATACTTAACACAGCCAGCCACTGTGCTGAGAAAGGTGTATGCATCAACTTATTTAAAAAAGCTAATCGATATGCCTTCTTTTTACTATGTGCTAATTTGCAATAAGGACTTAGGCCCAGAGCGGTTGGATAACTCGTGCATGTTCTCACATCTGTAAGTGATGGTCAAGCAGGCAGTCTCACATTACAGACTTGATTTTCTTAATCACTCGACTATGGAGCATCTTCTGTAATGGTAACTGTCCTCTTATTTGTTCTATGCCAGGGGTGCTCCCCAGGAGGCTCAGAATTAGCCTACAGGCTTACTGATGACCAGCACACTCAGAAGCGTCAATTATACATAAGTGATTATCTTGTTATGTCTCCCTTAAGCCTCAATAAAAGGAACCTAAGTGGTGTTAGGCTTACATCACTTCTGTTTGGTCTCTGTAGTAGTGGTTGGTTTATGGATAAACTAGAGCACATCTGCCTGGCAGACCTGCCCAGAAGGTCTGGTCAACTCTAGCTATTTCTCAGATGTCTTTATTGATTTTTACATTGCTTCTGGCTTGTTTTCAGCACATCACTTTAGTGTCTTAAATTGACAGCCCTCTGACCTATTCAACTACTGAATTGTTGTTCAGAAATGTACTCTTTTGCCCTGCCTACACAACAGAGCTGAATTTCTACAGTGTTCTGATCAGCCTGACACGTTAAAGGGGTGATCATATAGATGTGGTGGAAGTTTCCATGGCCATGATTTAGTAATGCTTAGCAAAATGGGTCTCAGAATAAGAATGTAGTATTTTTTTTATCTTTTATCATTTTATTGCAACTATATTAAGTGACTTATTTAGTTCAATTACTAGGTGTTGAGTATGCTATCAGGCTAGTATAGTACAAAAATACAGTGTTATATGAAAAAATATATAGTTCTCTTAAACCCTGTGTAACCTTACGGGGAAAATGTTTCCTTTAAATAAACACCTTAGATAATCATCTATGACAGCATAAGGTCAAGTACTGGAATGAATGTTGCAAACAATGCAATTGGAATGAAAAGAAAGCATATGGCTATGGGCAGGAATTGATGGTGAAGGCTTTAGGAGCATGTAAGGATATCTGATCTACCATGGGAAGCAGTGTGGTATAATGGTGAAGAGTATGGGCAGGAGCAGTCAGAGGGCCTAGATTCAAATTTGGATTTCTCCATTCACAAACTGAATGGCCTTGGACAAGTTATTGGATTTCTATGGCACCAACTGAATTATATGTAAATTGAGAACAATAACAGTATTTACCTTACAGAGTTGTGATCAGGATTAACGTGAATAATACATATATATACAAATTTAATTTAGTGATGGGACACAGAACATAACATGTAACTGCCATTGGCTCAAAGTATGAAGGATGGATGGTAGTTGCATGAGAGGATGGGCTGGGAAAGAATTTTACGAAAGGAAATAGCACCAGCAAAGACCAGGAGCTGGAGATGAGCATGGCGTGAGCCCAGGAAGGAGCGTAGACCCGCCTCAGTGCAATCCACAATAGTCTAGTCCCTTCTATTGGATACTCTGTTCTACCCATTTGATTTTGGACAAAAAGCAAAGCTAATGCAATTGCAATTTACCAACACTTTCACCCTGTCTCCAAAGAGAATTCAATACCATTCTCTCTTTGAAGGGTTGATTTTCATCTACACGGCACACTGCTCCATTACCATTCCTGCCAGTCTTCAAAGAGATGCTCTCACTTTCTTAATGCAGGTTGTTATCTCCTTGTCAAATGATGCCTCAGTGCAAGGAACATTCCCAAGTTACCATGAATACAGATACAACTTTCAGCTTTGGACTTTTGATAGTCTAGCAATTCAAAGGCAGGGCAAAGTAATATATATGCCTCTGCCTTTTACCCAGTCTATGGTACACAGAATTTTTTTTTTTTCATTTTCATGAGATTGTCTTTGTGTCCTTTGTGGCTTTTATCAGCAGCTACAGTGAGATGCTCAACAGAAAAGTTAGACTATATCTGAGCCCTTCCATAGGGCAAGGATGAGAAACCTCAAGCTTGCCGCATAAAAGGGCAGGGCATGGGAAGCTGAACTGCAACAAGCTAATCTCTTCATATTAGAAAACTGACTCCTTGTTTCTTTCTGAAAACAGCAGGAAAATTCTCCCTTCATTTCCGTGCAGTCTGTAACAGGGAAATACAATTAAATGGCCTATGAGAAAAACAGTGTTCTCAGAAAGATACTGTACCACTTTACCCTTTTATCTGAGACGCTCATAATACCTTCAGAAAGTCACATGGCCAGCAGACCCTTCCAGCCAGGCTTTGCTTTAATCCCTTCTAATCCTCACAGCATCCCTGTTCTGTTGTTATTCTTCACTTTTGGTCCAAAGCACATAGAATGTGTAGAACCCTCTGTACAGTTTGTGTTCTCAGGTATTCCATACTCACTGCCCTGTACCACTAAGATACCCAATCATCCCACACTTGAGATATGACTAAGCGAAAAGAAGGAACGCTATAAACTGTGCTATTTTGATATGCAGAAGCTTAACAGAGAAAGAGGGAGAGAGGTTTCGTGGGTCCTGCTCATACAATCTGGGTTTCCTGGAGAAGCAATAGATGAGTTGTACAGGCAGAGGTCATTCTGCCACTTCTGGCTTAATATTCAAACGGAACACTGGCACATTTGGCCACATTAGACTTTGTCCATTTGATGGCAAAACATTCAGAGCAGAATGCAAACAAATCATCTCAACCTCTAGGGTTTTGGAGTTATGTTGACAAAATTCCACGAGATCGGGTAAAATGCTTACTTCCCTTTGGGACATGCTGGCATCCCACACAGGGGTAGAAACTCCTCTGATGGCGGAGCAGAGTGACAAACAGAGAGCATTCCCCGCCCCGCTTCAGCTTCTGACTGGCAAATGTCTACCTGCAATGCATTTAGACTTAGAAGTCCTCGAGCAGCCAGTGCATAGACATGGTGGGTTCTATTTCCCCTTTTAGGTCCTAGCAAGCCCTCAGCCCACACAGGCTGTGTGATGCCACAACAGTGTCCACAGACCAGCACGTGCTCACAGACAAGCCAGATAGACAGTGGACCACCCTATCTTGGTGCCTCTCTCGGGCACTGAAATCCCATTTTTAAGTAATTCCATTTTTAATAAAGCCAGACTGCCTTTTGATGATTTCTCTTTTCTGCTTTAAAATAAAATAACTTGCTTAGTAGCCTTCTCATGTACCCTTCCTGAGAGAATAGCGCAGACGGACCATGCAAATGAATATCTGGGGCATCTAAAGACTGTGTTGGCGTCCATGCTTATCCAAATCCAATCTCTGCCGAGCCCCCACACTTCAAAATTCTGCAGCCAAAGAAGACTGGAAAATGTATAAATCATGATTTTGCTCCTGGGTACCTAGCCACAGTGATGAGGCGCTTAGCATCCTATCCCACCTGCATCCTAGAGGGCCATAAGCTCTTCTGGTTTTTCTGAGGCTTCACTGAAAGTAGAGAAGATACTTTCACTGAAAGTAGAAGAAGATCCATATTTACTATTCAGGACTGAGAAGAAACACGCTGTAAGCCATCCCTTATGCTTCGCTGTCAGCACAGACTTGCAGGGGGAGCGTACTAGATTGGATTGCTTTAGAATGGCATCCAAAGCGATCCTCAAGGAAGAGGCCACAGACTGGTTAATACCTGCAGTGCTCTTGAAAGTTGTCTCAGAGTTCCTCACTGTTAGGAGTCCCGAGGTGATTGTAACTATGATGGTCACGGGTAACACGTGGAGAGGACAGAACTCATATGCGCCTTACATAGTCAACAGCCAAGCTCTTTGTTCTCAGTCAATTTCCCCCTATGCCTCAGAGTAGTCTACCAGTAGTCAGACATCATTTTTCTGATGTTGTGTAGGTACTGGAAGCATGCTAGGGGAAGAGCTGACATCTGGCAGCAGATCCTGTGGGATTTATAAAACTGACAGATGTCACATGTAAGAAGCATGCTTTGCATTTGACACCCAATGGTGTTACAAAAATGTCACTTTTAATGCAAACTGAAAACCAAAGTTTAGCATCCTTTAAGAAAATAAGTTGACATTCTAAGGCATCTCTCTTACAACTTCCTTAAGAATCTATGCTACATTCAAGTTGCAAATGACATTGAAATATTTGTTAGATATTGATTTCAGAGAGTAGTTCATAGAAAGCGGACTCTGGGTTTGACCTAATCTTTTAAAAATTGATCTTGGAGTTCCATGTCCTGTTTTAATCAGGAATTAGGGAACAGTTATTTTGGAAAGAAAAATTATTTAGTTTCTTAATAAGCAGTATGACACTTTTACTGTTCTCATCAGCCCTAAGGTTCTTCTTCTTGACACTCATGGGATAGCAATGTTGCCTCATGGATTCACAGCTGGGTACAAACAAGCTTCCATGATTCTAGAGAGCCACCTCTCCTTTAAACTTTCTGGTCAGCTCATGTGGGAAGGCCCAGAGCATAATTAACACTACTTAAAGAAGGTCTCTTGCCGTTCTGAAAATCCTCAGTCTCTGGAGAAAACAGAAGAGGCAGATCCCATAGGAAGTCTTTTCTTCTTCCTTCTAGTGTTAGCTGTGTCAGGCAGCAACTTGACAGTGGGGACCAATTGTGTAAAAGCACTAAGTATATACTCACATTTCTCATCTAAATCTACTTTCATTCATTAAAAATGTACTGAGGGCCTATTATGTGCTATGCATTAATTTTCAATGTTACAGCTAGAGGAATAAATGAAAAAAAACAAAAATCCTAGCCTTCTCTATTCCAGCAATGGAGATCGACATCAAGATAAATAAAATATGTATCTTGCTAAGTAATGGTAAGTGTCAGGGAGTCAAAGAAAAAAGCCAGATGTGTTGGGGTAGGAAAGGAGTATAGAAATTTTAGGTAGGATATACGGGAAGAATTGTTAATAAGATAATTTCTGAGTCAATGCCTGAAGGCAGTAAGGTAACAAGCCATGGAATTATCTGGAGAAGGACCACTCCAGACAGATGAAATAGCAAGTGCAAAATCCCCTAAACATGGCATGTTCAGGAAAAAGCAAAAATGCCAGCACATCCAGAGCATATGACAGCAGAGCAGGAGGAGAGGTCATTGGTCAGATCATATAGGGTCCTAGAGGCCATTGTAAGGACTTCTGCTTTTATGCTGAGTGAGATGGGAACCCAGGAGAGGCTTTTAAGCAAAGTAGTTACATCATCTTACTCATATTATAATAGTATCACATAGGCTGATGTGCTGAAACCAAATTATATTAGAAGCAAGGATGGGAAGACAGGTAGGAAAGAGGCTACTGCAATAATACAGTCAAGAGGTGATGGGTTTTGACTGTTGAAGGTGTGGACTTTCAAGGCAGGGTTGGATTCTAGATATATATGCATATAGGCTGCTTTAGTCAGACTTAATACTTGGTTAAAACGAGGTCAAGCAAACAACTATCAGAAAACCTTTCAGACATTCATAGAATACACAGAATATATCACGTCCTCTGCAAACACATGTAGTAAAAAGATCTACATAAATTCATATACAGTATATTCTCCATACTTATTTATGTTCTCTACTCAGGTTGCATATTTCTTCTTAGTTATCCCATTACTAGAAACATCTTGAATAAACCAAATTTGATGACTTAAATTTTGAGCTCCTTTGGAAAAGCATATTTTATATATGCATAACTTTGGAATACATTTTCATACGTAAATGTAATTACTAAGTGGAAATCCACCATTGTCATTAGTACTTGTAGTCTTTCTAAAATTTCTAATGTGCCTGCCGTAATTTGTGGAAAACACTGTAAAACTCTGGTCCTCCTATGCCATACCTGTCTCAGAGGATTAGTTTTCAGTCCTAGACAAAATATTCGCAGCTCTTCATTTGGAAATCACCTTTTGCAGAAGTGAGCTCCCTGATGAAAGGTTGTGTTCCCTCTCTGGGGTAGCCCATATCCAATGGCTGGTCCATGCAGGGTACAAAGACATAGCTGCTCTGCCTTGACTCACAACTCTGAAGGGCCATGCCAGCTCCAGAGCGCTCTGTGGACTTGACTGTGGCCTATGCTGTAGCCTCATCACGTTCAATTTCTTCCTCTGCACATCCTGCCTTTCTCACTCCCTCACAGGTATCGTTCCTGAGAGCACTCACCCAATAAACTTACTGCATGCAAATCTTGGGCTCAGAGTCTATTTTCCTGGAACCCAAATTAAGACATCATGACCTTATTTATACAACTTTTATTTAATGAAATTGACTACTGAAGCCATGGATACAGCCAAAGTATCAGCCACCTAAATAAAATAAATACTCACCAAAGGGAATGAATGTTAACTATTACTATTTTAAATTTTAATTCTGATCTAATCCCCAAATTGCTTACTATTTCAGTCCATTATTTACCTTATGGAAAAGGCTTTTAAAATGAAAGACGAACTTCCAAGAGAAAACTCTTTGCCACTGTACAAAATGTATTTCCTACTCCGCAAATTATAGAAAACACACATGAAGAATTCAAAAGATAGATGTCCTTAGAAGTCAGAAGTATATGACAATTACCTGAGCATACATATATCTTGGAAGGAGATTAAGACAGTCACGTTTGAAATTGTTATCTAAGTTCCTCAGACACTCAGCCATTAATGAAATGAGCTTTATACATATTAAAAAAATAAAGTTGTATCTATTCATAGGTGAATATGCTTAGAAGTGCTCTCTTGACTGGGGGTTCTTTCATAAAGTATTTTAAACACAAAGAAACATTGCCTGCCATTGGAGATATCTGTATGCCACTGTCAGTTCATCTCCCTGGAAACAGAAGAGAGGTTCATAATATAATGTATTCTGCTAATAGCAGTAACCCTGATAATATATGACATAGAGACAGCAATTTTAACTATGCACCACGAAACACTTTATGTATGCATTAATGAATTCCAGTAAAACTGAAATACAGTGAGTTGGAATTATTTCTTTTCTCCTTTGTTTGACTAACAGCATCTTGAGATCAGAGATTCTCTATCTCCTATTTTGGCTTTGGCTTGGGAGGGATTTTTGTTCTTTCTAATGTTTTTATAAAAACCAGATAAACAGATTGTTCTTTGGGGGGCTGAGAAATTACTGCATGATCACAATAATTCACTGTAATGAGACACATAAGTAATCTGAGAATAGTGATATGGGAACAGTTCAGTGTTGTTACAAGATTTCACTTGTCATACTTGGAGCTCTATCATTCCATTTTGTACTGTTAGAATTAGAAATAATTTAAAAAATCACCTATTTCAAGTTTTTTCAGAAGAAAAATATCAGGCCCAGTAAGATAAAGTTATTTGTCTCGAGGCCATAGAGGTATTTGTTGCAGAATTAAAGCTGGAAATTCAGGTCTCCTTCCTTTCAGGATGGTGAACTGAGTACAAATTTAGCTTTGTCCCCTCCCAACATACCCCAAAGTGAAGGAAGACATATAAGAATCATAATTTTATAATTATGCTAGGACTCTAGAGAGGATATCATCAGCAGGACAGAAATGCTGAGGAATTTCTAGAAGATATAGATGGGCTTCTGTGTCTCTTAAACCTGTGTTCATGTCGAGTACATCTGTCTCTTTCCTGGCCCCATTCAGTGAACCCACCAAGAAGGACCTCCCTTATCCAAGGGGGTGGGGTTTTCCAGCTTATGTGTCTGCTACCTAGTAAATAAATTCACACAAGAGTGAGAAATAGCTCATTCTGCCAGTTTACTTAACAGTGAATCCAGGTTTACTAGGACAATTCAATGTACACGCCTGGAGTCACACTGCCCGGGTATGTAACTGGGACTCATAATTACACTTGCTCATAACTGAACATACTATTTGCATCCTTGGAGACTCAGTTTACTTATCTCTAAAGAATTAATAATAACAGCACCTATGTTTGCAGCTATTATTGTTTGTTATTTTTAATTATCCTTTTTTTCCTCCAAGTCTCAAATATAAATAAACCTACTTTTAAAATACCAGATGGGCTCAGATTGATGCTGAAACCAGAGCAAAGCACTGCACATTCTAATATACGTACAGGAGAGGATTGACAAAGGTGTGAGCTGTTCCTCCCAATGAGGATGGTAAGAAACTCTGCATTTAGAAGCAGTAAGTGTAAAGAACAGGAGTTTAAAAAATACAATGATGTTCAGAATAACTAATTAGAAAACTATCAATATCTTCCAGAAAGCTTGGACAATCAGGCCCTCCCCATCTCCACATGTTAGAAGAGCTGAATGTGGACTTTGTCTTCAGGATAAAGCCAAGGAAGCATTATCTAAATCAGAAGCTAATTGAACTAATCTGGGGTAGGACTTAGACAGCCGAATCTTTTCACAGCTCTCTAGGTGACTCTGGAGTTAAAGGTCATTTTTCTAAGCCAATGGTTCTCAAAGTGTGGGCCCTGGGATAGCAGCATCACCATCATTTGAGAACTTACTAGAAATGCAAATTGTCTGACCCAAAACAATGATGCTAAACCTGCTAAATCAGAAATTGTGTATGGAGCCCAGCAATATGTGTTTTAATAAGCGTTTTGGATAATTCTGATGCGTGTTAGTTGGAGAACCACTGTTCTTAATTAAGTGGATGATGTAATTTAGAGGACCCTTAATGGCCTGGGGACTTGGGCCAGAGCCTAAAATTAGGGAATAGTATGATGTAACTCCAGACTTATATGATGGGAAAAAAGATGAGGGAGGGAAAGAGGAGGAAAAAGGATGAAAATTTAACTCTATTCAGGAGAAAAAATGATTTATTTTGATAGCACCAAGTATTGTTAGTCAAAGTCAGCTTTCTCATTCATAAGAAATAAATGATGCCATCATAATCGGCTGTCTGACCAAAAAGACCCTTAAATATATATATTTCAAGACAGACTCAAAAGAATCAAATGATAAAAAAAAGTATATATGAATAAACAGTGTGGGAAGCAACTTCTTTAATAAGAAATCTGATTTAATCAAATAAAATGCACACATTCGACCACATGAACATTCTCAGCACCATTTTACAAAGAGTGACTGATTTATCTAAAAAATGATCATGGGGCAAAGGATACAAGCAGAAAAATCATAGAAAAAGAAATCCAAATGATTTCTATGAAATGATGTCCAATCCCGAAGGTAGTCAGGGAAATGCCAATTGAACCCATATTCCACTTATCAGACTGACAAAAATTGAAAACTGCAATAATACCCTGTATTGAAAAGATGCAGAGAAATTAACAGAATCAAATATTGTTGAGAAGGATGTAAATTTCACAGAAAAAACAAAAGCAAAAAATTTTGGAAAATGTACATCTCTATTAAGATAGAGTAGAATAAAATATATGTGTTTACACCAAGAAATTCTGTTTTTGGTTATCTACTCTGTAGATTAAAAGTGCAAATATGTAATAAGTGAAAGGTATTTTTACTATAGCATTGTATGTAGCAGCAATAAAGTAAAACTCTATCTATTAATAGGGGAATGGTAGATGTAAGTATTTTTTTTTAATCTTTACTATGTACTATTACGTTACTATTCAAAATACGTATTTTAGATTGTATCTAGGACCAGGAGAATCATTAATGGTTGAATGATGCCTTTTTTGTTAAAATTAAATGCAAAAAATACTCCTATGTATTTGTGTTTATGTAGTTAATAAGGGATTAAGTCGCTTGGAATTATCATCTCTTCCTCTCCACGCACACACACACACACACACACACACACACATGCACACACAAGACAGTCACATAGAAATTCAAGATGAAATATAATAAAGTTGCCTTTAAAAATTGAAAATACATGGCTGGACTTAAAACTGAAAAGAGCTCCTTGAAAACTCAGGAGCTGGAAATAACAGAGATACACAGAGTAGTGATCAGAGGCTGCAGATAAATTGTTTACAGCTATTACAGGTACATACAAACCCTAATGCTGAGGGCTGTGGAAAAGGACATTTGAACAGCCCAAATCGCTCCCAGTGCTATAGCAGCTCTAGCAGCATGATAGAGAGAAACACAAAGGGCTAGTAAGAGGGACTTGATACAGGATTTGAAAAAGTCCACCAACTGACTCTGAGAATAAACTAAGCACCTTATGATTCACATAGGGCCATGGATTAAAAAAAAAAAAATCAACCACAAGAAACTGAAATTACACACTAATTAACCAAGACCAAAAGCCAAAAAGTTAACATGAAAACAGGTCAGAAATCATGGAACCCATGGGACCAGATAGAGGGAAATGGAAAACCACTGTCTAGGACTGACTTCACATTCAGACAATTTGCAAAGGAAAACAAAATAATAACAAAAATTCACTGCAGATAAGCACACAGTGTATAATAATGAAGATAGTAATGTACAAAGAAGATACAGGAACCCTGATTTCTATGCAACTGACAACACTGTGCAAAACATATAAGGCAAAAACTGATGGAATTACAGGGAGCAATTCAGTAATCCACCATCCAAGCAGAATATTTTGAATCATCTTTTAGAAACTGATAGGTTGAACATTTGTAAAGCTACTATAGCTATAGAAGATTTTAACAACACACATTAACACGCTGTATCTAGTAGATATTTTAAACTCTACATTCAACTAATTTTCAAGTGCACATGAAAATGTTCAAAAGCTGACCAGTCACTAGTCCATAAAGAAAGTCTCAACAAATCCCCCAAAATAGCTCTTGTAAAGACCATACTGTATTATCACATAACAATTAAATCAGAAATAGCTAATATCAGAACTATTTAAAAATATATGTGTAACTAAAAGTCACACTACTACATAGTACCTGGGTTGACTAAATCATAATGAAAGTTACGAAAAATTGTATATTTAGAAAATAATAACAAATATCAAAATAGACCCCCAAATACATAGAAACCTGGTATATATAATAGAAACGGAACTAAACATCATGGGGAAATGTTAGATATTTAGTAAATGGCATAAGTAAATGGGATTTCCATATGGAAAACATTAGATCCTTATTGAAAACTATATTTTGAAATGAGATCCAGATATTTTGGAGACCTTAATGAACACACAAAAAAAACCCTACAAAGAATAAGAAGGCTTTGAAACCATCAGAAGAAATTATAGAAGACTATCCTTATGACCTTGACATAGAAAAGAATTTCTTAAACAGGGCACAAACAGCATAATCAATGAAGGAAATATGTTGATAAATTTGAGAATACCAAAATTTTAAAATTCCACATGAGAAGAGACCCCATAAACAAGTTTAAAAGGCATGTTAAAAACCGCAAGAACAGTTGGCAATATATATAACAGTTAAAAGATTTTCACTTAGAATATCAATGAACTACAAATCAGTAAGAAAAGGTCAAATCAATGGAGAAAGTATACGAAGCTGCAATTCACAGAAGAGGAAACCAAGTGGCCAATAAACTTCTAAAATGCTACACCCCCTTAGTAATGAGGGAAATGCAAAAAAAAAAAAAAAAAAAAACAGTAAAGAAATACCTCTAACTGCCAAAATTAAAAGTCTGAGTATATTAAATGCTAAGGAAGTGGTAGCCAACAGGAGCTCTCATACTCCAGGGGTAGGAGTGTCAAATTGAACCACTATTTTGCATAGCAACACACCAGAGCTGAGGATGGGGGCTAGGGTCTGTTGCAGTGGATGGTTAGTTATAGCTACCTATACACCTCACAAACCCATGCTCTTGCCTTTACAAAACAAGTGTAACACGTTTCTTTCTGTGTACCCTACAAACCTAATACCATACTCACAGGGAGCTCAATAAATCTTGTAGGTGCAGGTAAGGAGCCCTTCAAAGAACGCCAGCTGAGTCATTATTCCGGTCTACGGGCTCCCTCTTCAGCATTTTAAAATTAAATTAGGTTCTCAGTGTCCATCTATTTCTGGACATTTCAGTCAGCAGCCCCAACAATGTACATAAAACAAGGTGGTTTTGTCAAATGTGATAGAAAAGGACAGACAACTGGCAATTTATTTGTAACTCCACAGAGAATTTTTCACACATGCAACACAAATGCCAGAGTCCACACCCACTTCAAAAGCTCCCATCATATTTTGGTTTCCAGTCCAGAACTTTCTTTTTTTTTTTTTTTTTTGCAGTCTGCCAGCCTCTCACTGCTGTGGCCTCTCCCGTTGCAGAGCACAGGCTCCAGACGCGCAGGCTCAGCAGCGTGGCTCACGGGCCCAGCCGCTCCGCGGCATGTGGGATCTTCCTGGACCAGGGCACGAACCCATGTCCCCTGCATTGGCAGGCGGACTCTCAACCACTGCAACAGCAGGGAAGCCCCCAATTTTTCTTTTTTTTTTAAGATAAATTTATTTACTTATTTTTGGCTGCATTGGGTCTTCGTTGCTGCACATGGGCTTTCTTTACTTGTGTCAAGCGGTGGCTTCTCTTGTTGCAGAGCATGGGCTCTAGGTGTGTGGGCTTCAGTAGTTGTGCACGCAGGTTCAGTAGTTGTGGCTCAGGGGCCCTAGAGCGCAGGCTCAGTAGTTGTGGCGCACGAGCTTAGCTGCTCTGCAGCATGTGGGATCTTCCCAGACCAGGGCTGGAACCCATGTCCCCTGCATTGGCAGGCAGGTTCTTAACCACTGTGCCACCAGGGAGGCCCTACAAATTTTTCTTTTGAAAATTTCACTCAATCCATTAATCAATCAGAATATGACTACCTGCTATGTGAAGAAGCAATTCTTCATTACCACTTTCAGAATGCAAAGGAGATAAACATATGATTTAACTAATAATGGAAAATGAATAACCACTCTCAAAATATTTTTTTGCATTTCACTTAGGCAAAGAAAAATAGTCTAAGAAAATAGAGCAATCTAGGAGAACAAGGCTGTTAATATTAGCCTTAGGACTTCAGCAGATTTAAACACTTTACTTCTGTATGTTTAACATTTATAAAATAATAAGCATGAAACCTAGGTGCTGTTGGGTTAAGGTACTCCTAAGAGGCTAAGAACTAAGGGACCTGAATTTCTTCTCTTTTTGAAAAAACACAAAAAAATGTATGAGAAGAAATCAGCCTTTATATACCTCTTACACAGAATTGGTTAATGTTGTTATTTTGTTAAAGATTAACAATAACACGTAATAATAAAAGAAACAAAACATAATAAAGTAGAATTCTTGCTTGTATGACCCTGCAACACTTCCTTTCCCACCCTAAGGTTACTCCTCTGCTATCATTAATCAGGTGAATATATCTCCAGTACTTTTTTTTAACAATTTAATAATATACATATCCATAAATAACAGTGTGTTACTTTCTGAAACTCGCTTTTGTATTCCCTATTGTGTTTTTGAACTCCATGTATGTTGTCCTATACTTTCATCTTAACTTTTATACAGCACGCCATTGTTTGAATGTATTACCCTTTATCCATTACTATTGGTGGATACTTGGTTTATATCCAATTTTTCACATTACAAACATTTTACCTGTAAAAAATACTGAAGTGAACATCTTTGTATGACTTCTGGTAAACAGAAGGAATAATTTCTCTGTTAAAGAGCTAAAGAGTTAAGCATGAGTTCTGGGTTATTAGCATTTTCAGCTTTATTGGCTATTGCCAAAAACACTAAGGGAGTGGGAAGGTAGGCCTTCTCATACAGTACTGTGAGCAGTGAAAGTTGGTGCTGTTGCCTTCATGACAAGGAATTGGCAAAGGTCACCAAAATCAAAAATGCATATAAGCTTTGGCTGCAGAATTCTATGTCTGAAAATATATCTTCACAACATACTTGCTTATGAGTACATACATGTATATTTAGGACATTATTAAACATAGCTTTTTTTGTAATAGTGAATAATTAGAATAAATTGGATGCTCTTTTCATAGCATTTTTACAAGAAATACTATAAACACTTTTGAAGTCTACAGTCCAAACCTCCCTATACACACACACACACTGAGCAGTTGGAAAAAACAAACAAACTAGGTTTTATGTCTGGTGCTAATTTCAACTGTCTCTTTAATTAGCTCAGGTCTTTAGCCCAATGTCTAGGATTTTAAATCACCCTCCCCTTACCTTCTCTTGCTGGTGATGATGTGTGGTATCTGTGGAACTTATTGTGTCCTCCCCGGGGGCTATGGGGAGGGAGTTTGTGTATGTGTAGTGACCTTTGGTACTACTAATCACCATAGGCATGTCTGTACTGTGTGTCCTGAAGGCAGAATTCAAGGTATTGTCCCCCTTAATTTGATTGATCTTAATGATGATCATATATCAATGCTTCATGGTCCTGGAAAAAGAGTAGAGGCCTCCTGTTCTCTACACTTCCCCCTCTGTCTCCTCTATCCTATACTGTATGTCATAGAAGCTTCTCCAGGTTAACTTGCCTCTATTCATGGCAGCTTCAAAGAAGCTCCACCATCTCTCAGTACAGCTACTCTCAGTCAGTGTTAGGGGACTATGGGAAAGTGTGGATCCCATACCTGGCCTGTAAGAACTGGGGACACCTCAGAACATCTCACAAAGTCTGGCCTTTCTCCTGCCTAAGTTGACGGCACTAATGAATTTAATTGATGTGGTCACCCCCCAGGTTATTTCTGGAGGCCCCGTCTGTGACAATCTTCTTCTAAACATAAATTGGGATAAAAACTCCAGGCATTTTTCTCAAGAGAAACGCCTCCGACACCCTAAGTCAAAGTGTGAAGAAAAGGGATTGGGAGTCACGTACTTTAAACCCCTTCTTCTGCTTTTCTCCCCATTCTCTTTGATGCAGCCTTTGGGTCCTGCTAGGGCTAGATTTTCTCTTCATTTTCCTACTCTGCCTATTTCATGCCCTGGCCATCGCAGGCAAAAGGAATATCATCATACTATGCAAGACACCCTATAAATCTGAGTCCTTATAAGTTGATTCTTAATATAATAAATTTAGAATATTCTCTCTATATTAGTGCCTGGCTTTAAGCTTGGTGTTTTGTTGTCAAATTCTATTTTGGAAGTTAGAAGCTGAAAAGGTTCTCGTTGATTGCTTGCTGCAACACTTTGTTCCACCGCCCCCCACCCCACACACCCCCGCAAATACACACACCACCATCAAGATGGGCAGAAAGGGGCTTCCCTGGGCTTCCCTGGTGGCACAGTGGTTGAGAGTCTGCCTGCCGTTGCAGGGGACACGGGTTCGTGCCCCGGTCCGGGAAGATCCCACATGCTGCGGAGCGGCTGGGACCATGAGCCCTGGCCGCTGAGCCTGCGTGTCTGGAGCCTGTGCTCCACAGCGGGAGAGGCTACAACAGTGAGAGGCCCGTGTACCGCAAAAAAAAAAAAAAGTTGGGCAGAAGGATGCTTTAAGCTGACTGGAGAAGAGCATGTACGAACACAGGCAAACGAGAAAAGTATATTAACATGTGTCAACACATTACATTCACTCCCCATATACACATGTAACCGGATATTAAGTAGGAGTTTTTCTGTAATCCTAGAATTGCCTGCTAGGATCACAAACTGTGCACAGTGTCTCCAAATACCAAACTTTCCCAAGACAGACACCAATGAGTGGTGTCAGAAACCTCCCTCAGATATTACCGAGATAGCTGAGTAAGCTCCACTACTCCAACCACTTCACTAGCTCCCCTCCTCTACCATCCTGACACCTAGTCTATCGAAGGGGAAGAATAAGGAAGGGGGAGCAAAATAATTAATTGTTGGAGTTGGAAGAGTCATCAGGAGTGTAAGCTTTACGGGTAACTTGGAGCGTTCATCCCCTAAGCGAGGTCAGTCCGTTGTATCATTTCCCTCTTTCTGGCCCAGAGATAAAAGGCATTTCCATACAAATTCCTAGGGGCAGGAAGTACATGTTCCCCTGCCCCCATCCCAAACATGTCTTAAAGTGCTTTAACTGGGAAATGAGATGGGAGACTTCAACCAGAGAAGACAGTGGTCTATTTTTGTGTTTGCTTCTTGTTGTTTATTTGTTTTAATAATGGGAAATGATCAGCAAGTTTTGGAATCTACACAAGTTTTTGTTAAGGGGGTCAGTCACATAGTCTAGAAGATAGGTAATAATAGAAGAAAGATAAAAGTTTTCACATTCATGCTCTACTAAGTTTGGGCTACTTAACAGAATGGCTACATGTGCTTAAAAGTTAAAGACTAGAAGTATATATACCAATATATTAACAGATATTATTTCTTGCTGATAAAGTTAAGGGTGATTATTTTTAGTTTTATTTAATGCATTTGCAAATCTTTCATAAATTCCACAATAAACTTAAAAGTCAGAATAAAGCTCCACTCTTTCCAAATGAACAGATGAGTAGAATGTTATGAGTGTATCAGTCACTATTTCTAAGTTATATTACTTTCATACGAATTAGTCTTCTACTTAATTCTCAAGTTAAAGAACAATGGTAATCCCAATTGTCACTGTACATTTAGAAATTAGTATTTTCTGAACACCAAGGTAAAATGAAAAACCATACCCCTGATTAGAACCACAAGAAGAGAAATAAAAGAGTTACAACCCTTGCCCTCTATATCCTTGAGACCTGTATTTTAAGCTCTAAAATAATCCACCTGATGGGGGACCTGAGGCTCAACAGAGCTTCAACTAACTCTGGGCACAACTGCACTTTCCTATCTCCTCTCACTTTGTTCTCACTCCTACTGTCTTCAGAGCTTTATTTTGGGAACACCAGGTGCTGAATAAATGAATAAATGACTCATGCCATCCACATGGCAGCCAGCAGCCTCTAGTATCCCCTTCAGGAAGAAGGTTATTAATGCAATGTTGTCATGGAATTTGATCACTCCCTCAGATCTAAGTGCATTCTGTTTTCATAACCAAAAAGACCTTCCTTGATAGTCTTAACTATTGTAGACCAGAAAGTATTCAGTGAGGCCAAGTACAATTTTGATCATCTTAATTCCAAGGACACTAATTTCTTAATTATATTAAAAAAAAAAAACCCAGTGTTTCCAGATGGATTATTCTTTATCAAATATTTTAATTTAGCAACTTTACCGCTTTTAGTGGATCTTATACCACCATGCAGGGGGAAAAGGTTGGAGAAGCAAACTAAATTAATGACTGAATTATTGTTTTATCTTAAGCTGAAAAATCCTTCAGGCAAAGCTATTGAAAGCACAGGGCCAAATTAACATGTAATTTACTCTTTTCTTCTTCATTGGATATTAAGGTCTCTTTCTCATAGTTATTCTATAATAGCCAGTTCTGGGTCATGCAAGGAAACAGCAGATTCCTTGTTCCTAATTCGACAGGACATAATTAAATGCTGGAAAGAAAATTCTCATAATTATTTTTAAAAGATATAAAGAAAGAAAACACAATTTTACTAGCAGTTTTATTGACTGGAAGAAATCTCTTCAATTAACCTCTTCTTCTATTGGCCACAACAATTTTCAGTTGGATTATTAGAAGAGTTTTTGCTTTGTATTAAAATTTTGAATCAAGAGGAGTCAGAAATGAAAGTTTTCTTGGCACGGCCCCGTACTGACCCCAGCCCGGGGAGAGTGAGTTAGCAGAAGCCCGCTTACCCCCTCTTCCTCTCCCACTCTCTGAACATACACTTGAAGGTGGCAGGACTCTGACTGAATTGTGCTGATCTCTGATGTGGATGTCCAGCCTGCTGCATTTCATGCTGAGCCAAACCTCAAGCATGAGCTGCAGGTAACGAGTTTACTTCCTTAGGAGTTAAGGAAAGATACGTACATGGTCAGTTCATCAGAAGTAGTCTCCACAATGTCACAACTCAAAACCCCAGCCTGGAAAGCAGAGAGGCAGGGAAGCCTCTGAAACAGAAACCTCTCGTTGCCTCTTGGTCACTCAAAGTACCTGCTCTGAATTCTCCTGTCTCTGCTTTAAATGAGCATCAGAAAACCACAGTCCTGTTGAGGGAGAATGTCCCTGGTTCCTGTGAAACATCCCTCTCCCCTCGAGCCAGGTTTAATTGCAAAACTGAAGAAGTATTGTGACAGGACCCTCTGCATTTTTCTGATAAGGTACAGTTTTTCATTTCCCTCTGGCTTTATGATCCTCGAGGGTGGGGAAGCGCTGCCAATGCAAGTCAATGACCAGAGGTGTTGACTCTCCAAGTGCTGATTTTTCTAAAGGAAGGCAGGCAGAGAAAACCTAGGAATTAAAATTGTGGTGAGGAAGAAAGCGTGGCCATGGCAACTGATTTGGATACTTGAGGAGGAAGAGAGGCTTCAAGATGAGTCAGTAATATCTCTATCTAAGTAAGTGCAAATTAAAGAGAAAGATAAAAATGCTTTGTCGCCATGACTACATTGCTGGGAAAGCCTCGGTGTTTACATCTATCCTAAAGTTGGAGTACTAGTATTGCTGCTGCCGCTCTGCTACTACTTCTACTACTATGAATAGCAAAAATAATAATGGTGGGTACCATTTATAGAGTGTTGATTTCTATAACCAATTTTTTTAAAATTAATTTTTATTGGAGTATAGTTGCCTTACAATGTTATGTTAGTTTCTGCTGTACAGCAAAGTTAATCAGTTATACATATATCCACTCTTTTTTAGAGTCTAGTCCCATATAGGTCATTACAGAGTACTGAGTCGAGTTCCCTGTGCTATACAGTAGGTCCTTTCTGGTTGTCTATTTTATATATAAATATTTTCCCAATCTCCCAATTTAACCCTCCCCACCCTTTCCTCCTTGGTAACCGTAAGTTTGTTTCCTACATCTGTGACTCTATTTCTGTTTTGTAAATAGGTTCATTTGTACCATTTTTTTAGATTCCACATACAAGCGATCTCATATGATATTTGTCTTTCTCTGTCTGACTTACTTCACTGTTATCATCTCAGTAGTTCTCACACATTGCTGATATAAGCACTCTCACCATCCCCATCTTCAAGAAAATGTGGCTTAGAAAGATTCAGTAACTTCCCAAAGGCCAATGAGCAAGTAAGTGGCAGAGGTAGCATCCAATGCCGTAACTAACTCCAAGTCCTCTAGGCTATGCTGCCTCAGGCTCAGTGTCACCAGAATCATGTCGTACTTGGTCCTTCAGGCTTCTGAGAGGCAAAAGCCAACTAGCCAACCTCGTCTCTATTGAAAGCCTGCCACTATTGAACGAGCATCATGTTTCCCATAGTCCAACCACTCCCCTAAAGTGTGCCCTGCTTGTAACACTGCTTATGACAGCTATAATTAAACATTCAGTCAAGATTAGCAAACTTCATTTAAAACAAAGCCTTTTTGTCTTGCGACACTTTTATCACAAAGAACTCTCAGGCTTCTCTGAGATTTCTAACAACTCAACTGGTCCTCTGAAGGCTGTAGGAGGCTGACAGCAAAAATCTCTCCCTTCCAAGGTTTTAATAGTACTGAAATTACAACCCCGGCACAGTCTACTCCAGGACATAGAAAGCTGCTTCTCTCTCCAACAAAGTGCTCTCTTCAACAAAGTGATAAATAAAAGCAAAAACAAAAAATTCTGTCAAACCATGACAGAGTAAGCCAATTAAATTCTTTACTTTTTCAAGAGCGGAGTTTGGTAAATGGCACAATATTTATATGAAGTATTTTTCAAAGTTTAAAGTGCCAGATTATGTGTATCGTCTTAGGATTGTCTATTTCCAATTAAGACTAAGTAGCAAATATTTTGAGCACTCATGTGCAACACCCTACACTAGTTTCAGGGAGAAATACAACACATAAAATGTTGACTCTCCCTTCAAATATCTGTTCTAGTTTCGAACTCCCACAATTCAATAAGCTCCATAAAAAGTGGGTAAAATATTTGAAAAGACACTTCACGAAAGATTATACAAATAGGTAATAAGCACCTGAAAAGGTGCTGGACATTGTTAATCATCAGGGAAATGCAAATTACTAACACAACAAGATATGACTACACTTCTGTAAGGCCTTGTCTTACCTGGACAAGGCCAGGTAAGAATGTAGACCAACTGTATCTCTCCTGTATTTCTAGTGGGAATATAAAATTGTATAACTACTTTAGAAAAGGGAGGTCTGAGTTTTATTTAAAAAAAAAAAGTAAACATATATATGCCCTATGATCCAGCAATTTCATTTCTAGGTATTTACCCAAGAGACATTAAAATATATGCCGACCAAGAAACATGCACAAGAATGTTCAGAGCAGCTTAGTCATAATAGCCTGGCACTGAAAACAGCCACAAATTCTTCCATAGGAGAATGGATAAACAAACTGGAATATTCATATCAGGAAATACTATTCAGCAATAAAAAAGAATGAAATACTGATAATGTAACATAAATAAATCTCAAAATGTGCTGAAAGAATCCTTATACAAAAGAATATGTACATTCCTGTTTATTGAAAGGTCTAGAACAGATAAAACTAATCTGTAGTAGAAACAAATCAGAACAGCAGTTTCCTCTGAAACAGTGGCAGAGGGGATTGACTGAAAAGGAGCATGGGAGAACTTTCTGGGTTGATGGTAGTGTTCTATATTTTAATAGGAGTTTGGGTTACAGAGCTGTATATTTGTCAAAAAGCAGCAAGTGTACACTTATGTGTTTTTCACTGCATGTAGACTTTACCTTAAAAAGCTATTACATTTAAAAAATTCTAGTTAAAAGATACTTAAGCTGAAATATTTAACAGGAGTTGAACTGATATCTTCAATTTACTTGAAGTGTACCAAGAAATAAAATGTACTAAGGATTAACAGAGGGAGAGATAAATGGATAGATATATGATAAAGCAAATGTACTAAAACAATGATAAAATAGTAAAAATCAATTTAATGGTGGAGATATATATATATATATAATATATATATATATATATATATATATGGTCACTGTAAAATTCTTTCAACTTCACCCCATATGTCTGAAAATACACGTAGTAAAATGTTGGAAAAAACATGCTTCATTCTTTCAGTCTTTACATGAAATGGTTAAAGAGAATGTGTGTAATGAGGAAGGAAAGAGAAAAAGTGGGCAGGAAACAACAGCCAGGTAGATATTATTTTCTATATATAGTTAATCTCCAGTCTCGTTCAACTGCTACACAGTCTTTGTCACACATTTAACAGATATTTATTGAGTTTCTACTATGTACCAGACTCTGTACTAGAAGAATTCAGACACATTGATTTGATTGATTGGGTTTTAAAAAGCTTAGAGTACAGTGGGCATCCAAAGCTTTGATATACATAAAACTTCTTAATAAGGCACTATCATTCTACAATTTTTTCTCAGTTTCTAAATTTGCAGTCTTTTTAATACTTGGGGAATGACCAAAGTAACCAACAGCACTATGATGCTGAAAGCACTTACATTATAAAAAATATACATAATTATTCTGTAATTTATTATAAAGCAAATATGCAGGACATTTGCTTAATTATTATTTTAATAGAGTACTTTGCCCATTTAGGGAGTTAAATTTAAAATATCATGATAAAATCATAATAATTATGACATTTAGGTAACCTCACCTAAACCTATAACTTCAAATAAAATCAATGACTCCCAAATGTGTATTTTTGGCCAACAGCTTGTTTCTGAGTTTCAGAAACTTGAAACCAATGCCCTGCTAGATATTTCTACCTAAGTATCCCTCAAGTATTTCAAATTCAAAAGGTTCATATATAAACACAATATTTTCTCTCACAGAGCTGCTTTACCCTCAGTACGTTTTAGATTAGTTATTCATCCCAGTCCCAAGAGTTAACCTAATCCCCTGCTTCATATTTATTCACTAATATCAAATACTATTTATTCTAGGTTCTAAAAAACTTTAAAAGTTTGTTTTCTCATAATAAAAATAATGCTATCAAATAAAATTCGGAAAGTACAGGAAAACAGCAAGAAATACAATCGCTTGTGATTTTACTATGTAATAGGTAAAATGCTATGTAATATTTCTACTACTCCTTTTCTTTCCTAAATATAGAGTTTTATAGGAGGTTTCTTTTTTCACTTAGTAATATATAATATAAATGATTCAGTACACTGCTTTTAAAAACTTAATGTTATATCATAACCTGTTTTCAATTATGCCATTTCGTCCTTGTAAACTCTATTTTTATTATTTTTCGTTTTTTATTTTTTTTAACATCTTTACTGGAGTATAATTGCTTTACAATGCTGTGTTAGCTTCTGCTTTATAACAAAGTGAATCAGCTATACATATACATATATCCTTGTATCTCCTCCCTCTTGTGTCTCCCTCCCACCCTCCCTATCCCACCCCTCTAGGTGGTCACAAAGCACCGAGCTGATCTCCCTGTGCTATGCGGCTGCTTCCCATTAGCTATCTATTTTACATTTGGTAGTGTATATATGTCAGTGCTACTCCCTCATTTCATCACAGCTTACCCTTCTCCATCCCTGTGTCCTCAAGTCCATTCTCTATGCCTGCATCTTTATTCCTGTCCTGCCCCTAGGTTCATCAGAACCATTTTTCCTTTTCTTTTTTTTAGATTCCAGAACCATTTTTTCTTTTCTTTTTTTTTAGATTCCATATATATTAAACTCTATTTTTAAATGCCTGCAAAATTCTTAATTACCTAATGTTCTAACTGTTACACTCTGTAATCTGGTTCACATAATTATTTTTTCTGCATTATTATAAAGGTTATTTTAACCAGGCTCCTCTAAAATCTATAATCTACATTGAGCTATAGTTAGCATTCAAATTCAAAAATGATTCACTTCCTTTCTTAAAAATCTATTGTGGGACCTCTGTATCCAGGATAGAAGGAAGGTACCTAATTAACTCTCCTGCTTGAAAAAATTAAAACACTCAACAAAATATGTAAAACACATTTAAAAACATTGGACATCATATAGCACAGAACAGTTATGCCTGAGATAGGAAAATCAAAGAGGTAATCCCTATGATTGCCCGACTTTATTGCTTGGGAAGAGTTTCCAGGCTGTGACCCAAGATAGGGAAACCCAAGCAAAATCTGGAGCTCTTACAGAATGGAGTAGATGGAGTTGAGAGTTCAGGGAGGTCAGTGTGACTGGACTTTACAGAATAGAGTACTACAGAGAAGAGAGGTGCAAAGAGAGAACACTCTGGATATACGTAGAGGGACCCCCTTGAGTACTCATCAATGTTCTGATCAGCATACACATGGAAAGAAACTATCTGAGGCCAAGGAAAGAGTTGCCTGAAAAGATAACAGGGAAAAACGTCTTTGCAGCACAAACAGAGCTGGGAAAAACACAGTTCCCATGAGCCAGAATAGAATAACTGATAATTCTGAGTATCAGGTAAAGTAGAATTTTGTAGAAAATCCTACAAAATCTTACAAAAAAAGTAGGAAAGAAGAATTTTTGCCTCATAAGTGGGCAAAAGAAAAAAATGTTTGAGGAAACATTAATCTGGCCCTGCCCAACAAAGATTTAAATCAAGTTCCAAAAAGATTAAATGATTTCCATGTAATTTAACTATGACCCAGAACAAAGTTCAAGAACGTACTTTGTGAATGAAAATTCCTCGACAGTCAATAAAGTAAAATTACAATTTCTGTCATCTAATAAAAAATTACCAAACATACAAATAAACAGGAAAATATAACTTACACTGAAGAGAAAAATCAATAAATGAAAACCTGCATTATGCAGATGATAGAAATTTTAGGCAAGAACATTAAAACAGCTATTATGACTATATTCCATGTGTTCAGGACAGTAAAGGAAATAGTAAATATATTAAACAAAAATACAGATGATATGAAAAAGACTCAAACCTAATTTGTAGAGAGAAAAAGTACAACATCTGAGATGAAAATATACTGAATGGGATTAATAACAGATTAAAGACAACAAAAGAAAAGGTTAGTGAACTTAAAACTTAGCAATTGAAATTATTCAAAATAAAGCACAGAGAAAAATGAGTGATAAAAAATGAGCAGAGAATCTCTGAACTATGGAGTAACACCAAGCAGTCTAACATAGATGTAATGGGAGTCCCCAGAGGAAGTGGGGTGTGCATGCAGAAAAATATTGATAAAAATCATGGTAAAAATTTTTCCAAATTTGAGGAAAATGAAAACAAATACATTCAACAAGCTTAATGAACCCCAAGCATAAGAAATATAAAGAAAACAACATCAGGATATATAAGAACAAATTGTTTAAAACCAGTGAAAAATTTAAAAATCAAGAAGGCCAGGTTGGGGGAGGGAGAAGAAAACAAATTGTGTACAGAGAAATGAAGATGACAGATTTCTTATCAGAAATAATACTAACCAGAAGAGCACTAACAACATCTCTAAATTAGAGAAAGAAAAAAAATCTACCAATCTAGAATTCTTTAGCTAGAGAAAATGTATTTCAGAAATTAAAATAAAATGAAAAATTTTTCTAGATATACAAATTTCATGTAAGTCACTACCAGCAAACCCTCACTTAAGAAAAAAAAGTTAAAGAAATGTTTCAAGCAGAAGGAAAATGCTGCTGGCTGGAAATCTGGATCTACATAAAGAAATGAAGAGCACTAGAAATGGTAGATATGTGAGCAAATGTAAGATAATCACTTTTCTTTGAAATATAAATGACCCAAGAAGAGAAAATAATAAAGTATTAAGAGATTAAAACATAGTAGACATAATTTATGGCAACAATAATAAAAAGACCAGGAGGAAGGAAATGGAGTAAAATATTATAAAATTCTTACATTATATGTGAATGGAATAATGGTCAAAGTTAGTCAGAATTAGACTATGTTATTTTAAAGATGTATACAATAAACCCAAAGCAACAACTAAAAAAAAAAGAAAAGAAACAAGGTGATTTACCTTTTAAGAAAATAAAGGAGATTTAATGGAATCATAAATTATTCAATCCAAAAGAAGGAAGAAAATAATGAAAAGGAAACAAAAACATATGGCAAAACGAGAAAATAATAGCAAAATGGTAGATTTAAACCAAACCACATCAGAAGTCACATTAAATATGCATTATCTAAAACCCTAAATAAAAGTTAGAGATCATCAGATTGGATAATAAAACAAGATTCAACCATAGGCTATCTTCAAGAAATGTACTTAAAATATTAAGATATAATTTAAAATAAAATAATAGGAAAAGATATGTCAAGCTAACAGAAGTCAAAAGAAAGCTGGAATGATTAAAATATTATCAGACAATATGAATTTTACAGTAAAAAAATATAACCAGTGTAGAAAAAAGAAAGTTTATTATTTCATATGGATGAAGGAATCAATTCGTTAAGAGGACCCAAGAAACTTAAATATTTGCAACTGATAACAGAACTTCAAAAGGCATGAAGCATAAACCAACACAACTACAAAGAGGAATAGACATATCCATATTTATAGTCACACATTTCAAAATCCATCTCTCAATTAATTGACAGAACAAGTAGACAGTCAGTAAGAATAAAATAAGTAAACAGCACTATCAACCAACCTGAGCAAACTGACATTTACAGAAATCTTCACCATCCTATAGCAAAATGCAAATTCTTGGATGCACTCACAGAAAATGTACTAAGATAGACCATATTCTAGGGCATAAAACAAATCTTAATAAATTTAAAATTATTCAAACCAAGCAAAACATATTTTCAAACCAAAATGTAATCAGATCAAAAAACAACAGTAGAAAAATATCTGAAAAAAAAAATCCCCCAAATTTGAAAACCGAACAACACATTCAAAATAACTCTGGGATCAAGGGAGAAATTAAGAGAAATTTTAACAATTATTCAATTGAATTAAAATGAAAACACAACATAACAAAATTTGTGAAGAGAAGCTAAAACAATAGAGAGGAATTTATAGCATTAAATGTCTACACGAGTGAAAGAAGATCTTAAATTAGTAGCTTCAGCATCACCCTAAGAAACTAGAAAAAGAAAACCAAATTAACTAGATAGTAAGCAGAAGAAAGGAAATAATAAAGAGAAGAAATCACTATATTGAAAATAAATCAATAAAACTAAAAGCTAGTTCTCTGAAAAAAATCAATAAAATTTGTAAACTTTCAACCAGAATAATGAGGAAAAAGAGAATAAACACATTATCACAAATTAAAGAGATGACATCATTACAGATTCTACAGATGTTAAAAAGATAATAAGGAAATAGTATAAACATAAGTACACAAAAAATTCAGTAAGCTGCATGAAATGAACCAATTCCTTGAAAGACACAAACTGCCAAAACTTACACAAGAAGAATGAAATAATCTGAACAGCCCTATATAGCAGGTAAATTGAACTTCCAGCTTAAAAATTCTCACTAGGAAAATCCAGGTCCAGATAGCCTCAGTTGTGATGGATACCAAATTTTCAGGAAGAAATAATACCAAATTTATACAAATAGAGAATTGAAGAAGAGGAAATATTTTCAAATTTATTCTAAGATAACAACATGACCCTGATATCAAAACTAGACAAAGATGTTACAAGAAAATTACAACCCCAAATCTCTCATAAACATAGATGCAAAATTTAACATTTTAGCAGATCAAATTCAAAATATATAAAAAGTCTACTACATCATGCTCAAGTTGGGTTCATCTTGAAAGTACAAGCCTGGTTTAACATTTGAGAATCAATGTATTTCACCACATCAACCAACTAAATAAAAAACCACAAAGGACTATCTCAATAGATGCAGGAAAAACATTTGACAAAATCTAATGTCTATTCTTCATAAGAACTCTCAGGCAACTTGAAAAAAAAAAAAAGGTAAATTCCTCAACCTGATGAAAAGCCTCTAATATAAAAATGAACTAAAAATCAATCAATACTTTAACATTAAACTAAAAAAATTTAAAACTTTGGCAAGAAACACAGCAAAAAATTTTCATGACATTGGTTTAGGCAAAGACTTCTTAGATAGAACACCAAGAGCATAACCCATAAAAGAAAATATTAAAAAATTATACTCAAAATTAAGAAATTCTGCTCTTTCATAGATGCTGCTCAGAAAATAAAAAGTCACAAATTGGGAGAAAAGATTTGCAAATCACATTTCTGATACAGGACCTGTATCCAAAATATATAAAGAACTCTCTAAAATCAATAATAAGGAAAAGAAAAGCAAATGATCAAAAGATCTGAATGGAAACTTTACCAAAGATATGTCAATGGCAAATATGCAAAGGAAAAGATGTTCAACATCATTAGGCATTAGTGGAATGCAACTTAAAACCAAAATGATATACCACTACATATCCACTAAAATAGTTAAAATTTAAAAACCTGACTATACCAAGTGTTGGTGGAGATGTGAATCAACTAGAACTCTCACACACTGCTGGAGAAAATGTAAAAGGAAACACTTTAGAAAACAGATTGATAGTTTCTTAAAAACAAAGCACCTATCATACTGTCTATTTCATTCGTAGGTATTTACTCAAGGCAAATTAAACCATATTTGCACACAAATACTTGTGCAAAAATGGTTATAGCAGCTTTATTTATAATAGCAACAAAACAAAACAACACAAATTCCCATCAGTAGGTAAATGGATAAACAAATTGTGGCATATTCATACAGTATTATGCAACATAGATGAATACCAAAATAATTATGCTGAGTGAAAGTCTAGACCTAAAATGTACATACTCTATCATTTCTTTTATATATACTTCTAGAAAATGCAAACTAACCTACAGTGAGGAAACAGATTACAAAGTTACAAAGGGGCAGGAGGAGATTTTAGGGGTGATGAATATGTTCATTATTTTAATTGCATCGATGGTTTTATGAACATATAGATTCTTGAAAATTTTTTCAAATTTTACCTCTTAATGATGCATGGTTTTTTTATATAGGGGAGGGGAGGGGAGGGGAGGAGAAGGGGAGGAGAAGAGAGAATCGAATAGAACAGAACAGAGTGAGGGAGGAAGGGAGAGAGGAATGAAGAGAACGGGAAAGAAACAATCCCTAGTGCTTCCCCAGAGCTCTCAGACTAATACCTAAAGTCTTTAAATCATATTGGTGTCCTTTCATGAAGTGGCTTGTCTCCCTCTACAGTCTCCTTTATCACAACTCTATCTCCCATCTATTTCCAATTTCTTTCACCACATACTCTACATTCTAGTTTACATTACCTCAAAGCTTGTTATCCCCAGTGGTCCCTGAAAGTCTTCTTTGTTTTTCAATGATCAGTGTCATCTGCCCTTTCCCTGAGATGCTACTCCCAAGCTGAGTTAGTTGCTCCTGCAGTGCTCCCAGATCAACAATTCATAGCTCTAACAAAACATTCTTCACTCTGTTTGGTCACTGTTGACTCACTTTTTGGTCTCCCTTTTGTTGAGAAAGCCCTGAAGAAAAAATTTTCTTGTGCACCCCATGTCTCTCAGTATCTCATATAGTGCCTAGTACACAGTATGCACATAACATAATTTGTTGCATGAAGGAATAGACCTAATTATGTTAATGTATACTCCTTCCCAGTGGTGTCCTTTCAGTACCATAGCATAAAGTCATAAAGAGAGTCATAGCTATTTATCCCAACATTTATTTCTAGTATGGGGATAAAAGACAAAACATTAAAATAAATTCCAGATGTATGAGAACATTAAAAATGTTCACCACATCATAGCAAAACATCTCACCTCCAAGGTTTGTAACAGGCTACACAGCCTCGTTGAATGATCTGCCAAACAAATAGACATATAGGTAGCTTTTTAATAGGGATGTCCTGATTGACTTTTACCTATGTTTTCAACAAGCACAGCACTAACAATAAGACATAGTGGAGCAAGTTGCATGAGAAAGAGCTAACAAACTGCTTCTTTATTTTGAGTGCAGGGTACTTACTTGTGAACCCTTGAAACCTAAAATTTAGTCTGGCTCACAATTTTGCTGAGAGAAAGTGTATGACGATCAAGAAGTAAATGAATCTAGTTCTCAGAACAATCCCCAGTGGGAATTATAGAGGAGTGAGGGGAATTCTCTGGGATGAACAGATGTTTTTTCATCAGAATGTTTTTCTCTCTACTTTGACAGTGTTTATGAACTATTCGAAAAGTACGCATTTACTGTAAACAGGTATTTTGCTGCCCACTTATGCTTAGGAGCCACATTTCCTGGAATAGGCTGGAATGAACCCAGCTGTATTGTTTCTGCATGATCCCAAATGGAAGACCAATATGAAAGAAGTTCTGAAATGTCATTGGACTGGATGCTAAGTGTACTCCATTGTGAAATGAACCCTAGAGTCAGCCACTTAAGATATTGTTCTGTGTCATTTAGGTCAGACAGTAGATGGAGAAAAGAAAATGCAAGTGAAGAATTTTTTTAAGCCAAGCTTTTTAAATAAAGCTAAGAAAACTTGGGTGAGGATGTGTGAATTTCAGGCACTCTGGAAAGAGGTGCAAATTAAAATCTAGCTGGTAATTCCCTCCAGAACAGGTTGTTTCTTCCTCTTGAAAAACACAAAGAAGAAATCATGCACCAAGTAAAGCCAAATCCCTTTAAAGCTTCTGTTAGTAGTAGGTTCATTTATTTTTCCCCTGAGCAAGCATCATGGGATTCAAATAAAAGGCTTGAGGCATGTTCGGTAGATGATAATAAATGATGAAGAATCTATCTAGTAAAGTTGCAGTGGAAAATCAGAATGGTAAGGTTACTTTTACAAACATTTATTTAATAAGGACATGCATAGAAACGTGGAGGCAAAAAAGAGGTAGACAGGAAACAAGATATACCTAGGGGCACCTTTCAACATCTATTTCAAACTGATGGCAACTGGAGAAAAAAACAACAGCAAATGAAATCCTCATCAGTCAATCATAAGAAACATGAAATGTAGCAACATGAAAATATCACTCATCTTCTCCATACACAGAGATAAGGGGAAGTCCCCTTTGTAGAGTGTTATTTCCAGTCACGGTGATAAATTTGGAATAACTGAAAAGAAAACAGCAACCGTTCCAGTCTGAAACACAGCCCAATACATCCACTTGTTACCTATCTCTAAATAGTTTCTTTAAAAAAGAAGTTGATAGTAATTCAACCATTTCATCTCTTCCAGACATGATTAAAATACATAAAGAATTTAAATTGCCCTGTTATGGAAGATGTGTACATGTTCAGTTATATCACATTAAGCAGTAATGGGGTGTGTGTGTGTATCAATTACCATTTCATTTTATTGTGGATCACCTTTGCTCCTGAATTTATGTGCCTCTTAAATTATAGGAGAAAACATCGCAGAAATGACTCATGACATCAGGCATATTCTTAAACAACCAAGCTTAGAGGGCAGGTAAAAGATTCTAAATGCTCAAAAGCTTTTCTGCAGTGTCAGTAGCAATTCCAGAAGCCTGTACTTTTTTTTTTTTTTTGCAGTATGCGGGCCTCTCACTGCTGTGGCCTCTCCCGTTGTGGAGCACAGGCTCCGGACGCCCAGGCTCAGCGGCCATAGCTCACAGGCCCAGCCACTCCGCAGCATGTGGGATCTTCCCGGACCGGGCCACGAACCCGTGTCCCCTGCATCGGCAGGCGGACTCTCAACCACTGCGTCACCAGGTAAGCCCAAGCCTGTACTTTTTGAAATAGTTATTCTTCAACCCAAAAGGTCATGAAGTGCCAAATTCTGAAACAGCAGCATCTTAAAATATTTTTTTTAAAAGGATAGTCTCCTCTTTAGTGGCACTATGCATAGAAACTAGTTTTTCTTTCACCCAACATAATGGGCTTGAGGCGGGCGAGGGACAGAAGACAGAAGAGTCTTCAATAGCTACCATGCTCGGGGCATGAGATCCAGCACTGTGCAGACATGATCTACTTTAATATTTGGAACATCCTGAGTCAAGTGTGATCACCATTTTATGGCTGAGTACTGAGGTTAAGTCACTCTAGCCCAAGTTGACCCACTTGGTAAACAGTGGGCTGGAAGTAAAACCCAGTCAGCCTGACCCCAAAGCCAAGGTTCTTAACTCTACACCAATCAGTTAAATTCTGGGTCCTGTTTATGTTTCCAGTGTGGTTTTATTCTAACAAGTTAACCATCAGATCAACTTCTACAGAAAGTCCTTCCTTACAGTTCCCAGACTGCATGTCTCTGCAGTCCCACATGCCAAGCAAATTTTAATCAGAATATTGAGCACATTAAATTAAATTATGCAATAAATCCTCTCTGGAATGTAAGCCCCTTGAAGGTTGGAACCACAGTCTCTTCTGTATCCTAAGAACTTAGTGGAGTATCAGCAATGTAGGAGATGCTCAACAAATATTTGGTGAATTATAATGGAACAGAGAGCTGATTAGATCAACAATTTCCAAACTCTGCTCCATGGAACTCTAGAAATTCTTCAGAGCACACCACCTGTGGGGAGGGGGATTGAATTGCAGGAAGAGAGTGCTGACTGGGCAAGAGTCCTGGTCTCCTCCATCAACAGAATCACAGGTACCCGATTTCCACTGGAGTGCTTCTTCCTCAATCTTTTTTTCTCTTGAACTTCCACATAACATTTTATTTTAACAAAGGAAGGTATGGCTTAAAAAATGTTTAAAACTATTGGATTAGATGGTCACACTTTCACTTCCAAATTTATATCATTGCTTTCTACTTTCCTCTTTTTTTTTTTTTTTTTTTTTGAGGTATGCGGACCTCTCACTGCTGTGGCCTCTCCCGTTGCGGAGCACAGGCTCTGGACGCGCAGGCTCAGCGGCCATGGCTCACGAGTCCAGCCGCTCCACGGCATGTGGGATCTTCCCGGACCGGGGCACGAACCTGCATCCCCTGCATCGGCAGGTGGACTCTCAACCACTGCGCCACCAGGGAAGCCCCTCTACTTTCCTCTTAAAAGTCCATTCCTGGAATCCAAGTCATCAAATGTATGCCAAGCACATATGTAACTGAAGTTGCTGTGGGAAACCTGTGTTGGTGGCTGTGGTGTACTTCATTTGTGTAATGTGTTCCAGAATCTCGTGGAAGAAAATCGTGGAATAATCCAACATGTCAAACTCATGATGACATTTCCCCATGTGGTCCTTTGGGAAAGATTTCCTCATCCGATTTTCAGGAATGTTGAAAGGTCATCATGACTGAGAGAAGGCATGAGTCACCCCAAGTTTGGGGTTAAGCATTGTGAGTTTTCTTACCAATCACGGAGAACAATAAACTTTATTAGAGATTATTCTCTGAGGAGGTATCTCCTAGGATCCTTTGTTATTGAAGGAGGTTGAAATCACCCCCAAGGGAATAGTCTTCAGAAGCAGCTATCCCTGTATATTCATAAAGAGCATAGAGGGGAAAGAAAAAATCTAGCAGTAGCTAGTGGATCATGTGGAAACTTTTACCTTCTTCTAATGTTAGTCACTTGTAAGTAGGCGGAACTGATCAACCATAAAGGCAAGGAAAGCCCAGAACATGGTTGGAGTTAGACCACGGGTTCAAACTGGAGTTCTTTTGCCCATACGCTAATCTCAGTTTCACTGGCAGTGGGAGTCCCCACTCCTCCCCCGAAGTCTTATGTCTGTGGCATATTAGGAGGCAAGACTGAGGCAAATGAAGTGAACAGTAATTAGAGGCAAAGTCAGTTGTGGCTGCATCCACTCCACAAGATCAGAGGCTGGGGAGTTCATTAAAAAGTATTTAACACAGAAAAAGAATATAGTCACGAAGGAGAAATGTGGGAGTCAGTGTTCTTAGGAGTGCTTCTGAGCATGGGACACCCGTTGATTCACCCAGAGAGTGAATAAACAATGCTGTTTCATATCTGTGGTTTTTGCTTGTAATCAGAGCTGCCTGAAGGGACCCAAGGACAGGCTAAATGAGACGCTCAGTCTTCTGGGGCCTTGTACATACTCATTTGTCCTGAGACTGAGCGACCCCCATGCCTGAAGTTTGGTTGTTCTTGCTGTTCTGACTCTCCCTCTGGGGAAGCTGGGGTCGGGCACTCCCCAGAGGGGAGTGTTTAGTGAAGAATCATCCATGACATGCTTTTATCTTTGACTTTGCTCCAGGACAGAGGGGCAGTATCATCCACGTTTTGCAAAAGAGTCATCATACAGAGGTTAGCTGACCCGCCAAGCTCCCACAAGGTAAGTGATAAGCTGGGATTTGAATTTGTTTTGTTTGACTCCAGGCCTCAGGTCTCTGATGACTTTGAAATAGTCTCTTCTGATGCCACATTGCCTCTCTCTTGACCTAGGTTGTGCCAGGTGTCGCAATAAGTCTTGTAATAACACTAATAGGTGGGTGGGAATTATTTAATCTTTTCTGGAAAGTGAAGAAACACAAAGTTTAAGGATTTGCCTGACACTCAGAGTGACAGGGCTAGAATGAATTATAAAAAAAATCTTGACATCTTCCAGTAGGCTATGAATTTTATATTCTAACCCATAAGTCAGCTAGGTTATTAGGGTCAACTTTATTCTCTCCTTTTGAATTAGAAAAACTTAACACAGTAAAGATGTAAAAGTCTTAAATATGGTGATGCCTCTAGAAGGTGTGGGAAGCTACCAAAGCCAAGAGATATATAGGCCCACCTTCAAAGAGTGGATATCTTTGTGGAAATGATTTGTGCTAATGGAATACAAGCAAGCACACACTGGCAAACTCATGCCAGCAGAAGGTGAACAGTATAATATGGCACAGTGTTTGAGAGCAAGGGCTGCAGAATTATCCAGACCGGAGCCCAGGTCCTGGTTCTGCCGTTTACTCACTGACCTTGAGAAAGTTACTTTAATTTTTTCATCTTATGAAAACTTCATGGAACTGCTAACAAGAATGAACTAAGTAAATGATGTAAAACCTTGGCATAGTGCCCAGTACATAATAAGAGCTGTATAAAATGCCAGCTATTATTATTGATGTTGCTATTATTGTATTTGCAACCACGTTTCAACATCACACTTTATTTCTTTCCTAGCAAAAACAAGTTTTGCCTATTCAACCCTTTCTTATGATGCCATCAGATACAGCAGGGATCTTAAATGTATTTACAAATGATCGCTTCTCACTAGAGAACTCTGAATATAACACTAATGAATTAGTAAGTTAGTCACATTATATATACTTGCATGTGCCAAAGATTCTAGCAAAAGAGGAAATTTAACAAGGAATTTTAAAAAAGTGATTACTAATGCTAATTTTCTTAGGAGTGATAATGGCAATGTGGCCATGAAGGAGAATGTCTTCAATCTTAGGAGATATACATTGAAGTATTTAGGGATGAGGGATGTCTGTAACCTCCTCTCACAATACAGTTCTCAATGGGACCTTCATTTCTGCACATCTTGAGAGCCTGAGAACTAACAAGGTTTTCTTCTGCACTATCTTTTCAAGGATGTTTGTATAGTGAACAGCCTTGAAAGACACACAATGTTTCCCTTTGGGACAAAAGTTAAGCAGATTTGAAGTCCTCTTATAAAAGTCTGATACTCCTCAGCTGTGACACAAACCTATTCTGCACCCGGCATCCACTTGGACCCATGCTGCATCACTCTCGTGGGACTTGGGGACAAGGGAACCAATGTGAACATAAAGCTCATGGTGCCTGCTGCGCTGTGAGTTATAATATTTTGTTTTGTGACCCAGAAGTCATAGGTCTTATTTCAACACAATATCGATAGAACTCGAGCAGACTACGTTGGTTTTCAAATACAGTAAAAATCTCTTCACAGCCCTTGACCTCTGTTTTCACATATTTAAGCACGTAAAATAACATGTATGTCTATGTGTTTACTGTGGTAAAAGTCAAGGGATTAATTACCTGTCTTAAGAACATAGGTGTATTAACCTCATCTACAAATCACTGAACTCTACACTTCAGTGCACGGTCCCAAGTGAAAGCTGAAAGAAACCAGGTGTTCCCTGGAGCTGGGTGGGCATGCAGGCATCAAGTGCCTCTTTCAGGGATCTCCTGCTGTTGCTTCAGATACGAAATTAAGAGAAAATGTACTCAAAAGGGCTTCAGGGAACCTGAAGCAGCATATATGTCTGGCTCAATACTTGGAAAATAGATAAATATTTAGGTAGATAGACACATTATTTACATACTGCTTTAGTCTTTAACTCTTAAACACATGTTCTTCAGTGTTTCTGACATTTGTTAAGGACCTAGGTTGTGCCAGGTGTCACAATAAGTCTTGTCATAACACTAATAGGTGGGTGGGAATTATTACTAAATCTTTTCTGCAGAAGAGGGAAGTGAAGCAACACCAAGTTTAAGGATTTGCCTGATACTCAGAGTGACAGGGCTAGAATGTCAATTATAATAAAATCTTGACATCTTCCAGTAGGCCATGAATTTTATATTCTAACCCATATATCAGCAAGGTTATTAGGGTCAACTTTATACTCTCCTTTTGAATTAGAAAAACTTAACATGGCAAAGATGTTACTGATGTAAAATCTACAATTTTTAAAGATATATAATTTCACATATCATTTAAAGGCGATTTTGATAATGATTTCCACCTGGTTTGGGCAATCTATGTATGTTTTCCTTATTTAACATTTATTTTGAAGACCTTTATTAAAATAGTAATAGTCTTCATTTCCTAGCACATTAAGCTTGGGGAAGTTTGTCCACAGTTGTGAATCTATAATGATTTGACTGGATTCAGATTTATCTTTAAAATGTGAATTTAAGTAAAACTTTCAGTCATTAAATGACTAGCTATGATAATAATCTTTCAGTCAGTTGATTTTGGAAACTCCAAAGACAGACAAATTGAAAACATAGCCAAATCATTTTGTTGGCAATATGCCATCTTACCAGGATACATATGTAAACGTTTAGTCGTAGTCAATACAATCTTTGGGCATATTCAAGTGATACATTTCACTGAATACTATTTTTCATAATCAGATTTTTATCTGTATGTGAAATGTGGCTACTGGCTTATGAAGTAAGTTCAAGCTGATCTCAGCCTGGATTTATTCATTGATTGCCTTAGATTTGAAAATGTATGATCAGCTACTGAGCCGTTTGAATCTTTCGGGCTGATTATGTAGGGCAAATTGTCTTAAAAAGATTTTGCTTTATGATTTCTGATTTTTTTTCATTAAAAGGCAAGAAAAAATCTTAATAGTTTTTTCTTATGATATTTCATCATATCTAAAGTTAAAAGCGTAAACTGCCCAAAATGAATATAAAGCAAGAAAGATGCCAACAAGTAGCTATGAAATATACACAACAGTTGTATCTATGCGGAAAGAAAGGAGACAGAGGGAGAGAGGAAGGGAAGGAAGAAGGAGACAGACAGAGAGAGAGAGAGAGAGAGAGAGAGGTAGGGGGAGGCGGGAGGGAGAATCTCTTGAATTAATCTAACTCAACCCAACTCAATCAAATTCAATTCTGATCCTTCTGATTGAAGGATCAGAAAATGGTATTGTTATACTGGGAAGAGTTACAGAAGAGTTCTCTGAATTTTATACCAAAATGTATAACACTCAATAGATAAATAGACATATGGAAAAAGTAGTTTAAAAAAACTTCTTCCTCTTACAAGACTAATGGACAGAAAAAAGATTATTATATTCAACCTGAATAAAGATGGGAATGCACAGTGTCCTTCATGAATATTCTTGGCTTTTTTATGAGGTAAATGCTGACCAAGTCTCTAACCCACTCTAGACTTCAGGCATTTTATCTGAGGAATTAAACTAGATGATTTTTTCTTCGGGTACCTTCTTGTTCTAACTCTCAGTTTCATGAAGGCAACGAGAATTCAATCTCTTCATATACCAGGAATCTTGGAACTATGAGAAAGATGTCATCTAAACATTATTTGTGGGGCTTCCCTGGTGGTGCAGTGGTTGAGAATCCGCCTGCCAATGCAGGGGACATGGGTTCCAGCCCTGGTCTGGGAAGATCACACATGCCGCAGAACAACTAAGTCCGTGTGCCACAACTACTGAGCTTGTGCTCTAGAGCCCACGAGCCACAACTACTGGGCCCACGTGCTGCAACTACTGAAGCCCACATGCCTAGAGCCTGTGCTCCGCAACAAGAGAAGTCACTGCAGTGAGAAGCCCGGGCACCACAACAAAGATGAAGAGTAGCCCTCGCTTGACGCAGTTAGAGAAAGCCCGTGCGCAGCAACAACGAAGACCCAACACAGCCAAAAATAAATAAATAAAATAAATTGAAGAAAAATAAAAAACTTTATTTGTAAGCCTTCAGTTTGGCCCAATTTGACCTGAAGTGTTAACTCAAATTTTACAAGTTCTCCTTTCATTTTGTAAATTAGCCTGAGCCTAGAGGTGGTTAAAAATTCTTTTTTGTTTTTGATCTCGAATTGTGTCATTTGCTACCACTCTAACTTGGGATATTCTACAGACTTAAATATACGTGATAAATATTTACTCAAATGTTGGTTTTAAATTTTGACTCTGCCATATTGAACAGTTTTGTGTTTGTCAGTAAGTTATGGTTGGCCCTATCTTTCTTATCCAAATATCTATGGGAATGAAAAACAAATGGAGAGAAAGATCTTTTTGAAGTGGTTCTGGTTAAATAATACAACAGTAGAATATAGTTTGGGAAATGTTTTTCCCATATATACAAAACATTACAGAACGTCAGGATAGGAAATGATACAAACATTTAACCAAAATACAGAGAGCACACCACCAATCAACATAATTGCCTTCTCCATTCTATGCCTTCTATCGTTAAGGGGACTGTTCTCAGTGCCTGATCCATACTGAAGCTCAATGAATGTCTGCTGAACAAGTAATGATCTCTGTCTCATTTTATAGATATGGCTATGGAAGTAAAGAGACTGCATCATTTGCTAATTCATGGCAAACCCAAAATTAGAATTGTGGTCTTCTGACTCATAGTCCAGTCATACTTTTTATGTTAAGAATTTTGATATTGGTTAGATACATAATAAAGAAGAATTTAGATATATGAGAATTTCCATTTAGAAACTGATGATTTTTAAAAGTCATTACCTCAGTTGGCAATGTACAGAACAAGAACCCTTTGCTGTGCCTTAACAGAGTACAGCAAAGTCATCAGAGATCCAATGAACTGAACGACTAGTTCTCAGCGGTGCTGCCTCTCCACTTCATGTGTTCCACAGGGATGCAGTCTGTGTGTTTTGCTTCAGAGGCCTGGGTTTTAATAGGGGCTCTAAAATCCAATAGTATTCTAGAATTCTGTGTGACCCGGTGGATCTTTTCTAGGACCTCAGAATTGGAAAAGAATTAGAAGTTAGCTTACTTGACATCTCACCTAACACAAATCCTTTGTACACTAACTCCTGCAGAGAGGTACCCAGATGGAGCTAGAACTCCTCCTGTTAACAGTTTGCCCTACTTCACAAGGCTGCTTGAAGTAAGGGAAAAAACTCAAGGCTTTGAAATGAAAAGACGTGAGTGACAACAGTAAACGTTAACTTTTTGGAGCCTCTTTAGTTTTTAAAATGTAAATACTAATATCTGCCTTGCAGATTATTACTACATAATAAATTATATAAAACACTCTCACTAATTAGGCAGTCAGAAATACTCATTTCTTCCACAGATGCTTTATCAATCAATTTGAGTAAAATTCTTTCTAGATGTATTAGTTTCTTAGGCCTGCTACACAAATTCCCACAAACTGGGTGGCTTTAAACAACGTAAGTTTATTTCCTCCCAGTTCTGAAGCCTAGAAGTTCCAAATCTAGGTGTTGGTAGGATCACACCCTCTCTAAAGGTCCTAGGGGAGAATTCGTCCTGGCGCCTTCCTGGCTTCTGGTGGTTGCTGAGAATCCTTGGCAGTCCTTCCTGTGGAGATGCAGCATGCCAGTCTCTGCCTCTGTTATCATATGGCATTATTCCTATGTGTCTCTGTATTGAAATTTCCCTTTTCTTATAAAGACACCTGTCATACGGGATTTAGACCTCACCCTAACTCAGTCTAAACTCAACTTGATTACATCTGCAAAGTCCCTATTTCCAAATAGGATACCATTTACAGGTTCTAGGTTGACGTGAATTTTGGGAGGACAGTATACAATCCAGTACAGTAGAATTGTTATGACAAGTAAATGAAATATTGTGTAAACTGCAAAGTACAGGTTGATTCCATTTCTCCAATTTCCAACTGTTAATTTTTATGTATATCTATGAAAACAAATTATTCAAGAAAATTACTTTCAAACATAGTAAAAAAAAAATTCACCAATTAGAGGAGAAATGAGATAATTCCTACTCCCAAATAATAGTTATAAAAGAATACAAGAGTTTTTATGTCTAGTATGACATTTCATCATATAAAATTAACCCATTTTAGAAAATCTACAGTCGTGGGATGTATGAGGCAGGAATTACAATGTATTGAACATCAAATTCAATTTTCCATTAACTTATGTTGATTTATATTGATGTGAGGATTATTGTGCCCTTGAGCCAAAGCTTAATGGTTCACTTACAGTTTTTTAAGAGAAACTTCTGAGGAATGATGATAGTGTCACATCGTAACAGCAGGAATAGATTTAGTTCAGTGATTATCCACATACAACTATTTAAATGGAAACGTATGGCATCAGTCATCTTTTATAATTCTTTGATTGGGTTATATAAAGAAACCTTGGGATGTTTCACTTATGCTTAAATTGTGAACATTGTAAATATCAGCATTTAAATTAATATTAGCAGAATAATTGAGTTGGGTGAAGTATTTTCTTCATAGGAACCTGTACAAAATCAATCAATGTCACTGGAATTGCTGCACTTGGACTCCCAATAGCATATGATTTTCACTGAGTGGTACTGTGTAAAATATACCTCAAATACTATGATCAGCCCTAGGAGAGACAAAAAGGAGACTTCCTTCACAAAGACAAGATGTGATCATAAGAGTACGTCATGCTTTCTGCATTGAAATACAAAAATCCATAAAAACAGTAAAAGGCCTACATTTTATCGGAGCTCTGATCCTAATGTTTTGAATACTTAAAGACACATTTGGGCTGTATTTCTCATATAAATAGCCTATTAGAAGAAAATGAATTTTTTTTTAAATTATCTAAAGGGAGAGTGAGGATGGCATCTACAATTTTTTTAATCTTTAGAAATTTTTATCCTCTAGTATAAAAAATAGAATCTCTCAAGGTTCACCAATCCCTTTCTAGAATCGAGTTGTCAGGCCTGTGGAGCTACAAGAACTTCAATGGATTCATAACGGATTATTCACATTGCCATTGTCCCCAGCCTAAAGTTCTTATCACTGTCACCTGAAACCACTGCATTTATATCCAACTGTTCTCCCTGCCATAGTCTTTTCTTTTCCTTAATCCACTCTACTCCACATTTCAGACTGATCTTCCTATAACATATCTTTGCGCATGTCATTTCTTTGAGGAAGTATCTGCATGTACTAACACTGTAGTCACAACACCATTGCCTCATTCCACTCATCTGAGATCTAACTCCAGCCAGTTTCTCCAGTTTTATTCCCCAAGTCTTCCTCTCAAAATCCTACACCTCAGACAATCTAGATTCTTCTCCATTGTGTAGAGCTAGTCAACACTTCCCAATTTCTCTGCCTCTGCTCAGATCATTCCACTTGAGTTGGCCTTTCTCCATCCAAACCTTTTCTGAGCCACTCAAATGTCCTTTCCTTCATGAAGATTCTCTGAATCAAACCCCCTTCTCCTCACAATTCCCTCCCAATTACTAGGTTTACGTGTATCAACATTTAGCACATTCTGGTTTATCTTTAACTTACTTATTTTTCTCCCTTACTGATCCTACTTGTACAGTCCATGAGAAGGGGAATCATGTTTTCATCACATATGAATCATCCCCAGCAACTAGCAATAACACATTTTTGGATTAAGTCGAAGTTTTTCATGTGGATTTTTCTGAAAATTCCATGAGAGATTATCATCTTAGACAGAAAACTAATTTAAGACTCCTTTACAGATTACCAGATAAGGATGGCAGAACTAAAAGAAGAGGAATATGGAATTGTTACAAACTTAGTTCTCAGAATACAGATGAAGGGAAATTATATATAGTAGCTTCTTCAGTAAATACTGTACGGACTTGCCCAAAAATAAAATCTGTATAATTCTACCCCCACCTGAGTGATCACAACACATATTCCTTTCTCTTCTTTATATTCAGTGTTTTCTCTAGCAGATGTTGCTACAATCCTAAAATACAAAATGAAGGTGAGATTTGGGAATTTTTAGAATTTTTAAGTTTATTTGATTGGTATTGTCACAAACTGACTTTCAGGGGGAAAAGAATAGGAGTCTGCCTTGGATACCATTCCTAAGGAGATGGTATAAAAGATGTATGAGTAACCAATCTTTCTCCCATTGCTTATTTGTGAGGCAAAGACTCTAAAATAAAGCCAGAGTGACTGAAATACCTTTAATGGTGTTGGAGTGTTTAAAGACAGTCCCTATAAAATAGAAGTTGCATTTCTCTTCACCTGGCCTTCATTCAAACACTTCTCATTTTGTTGGGCTCTCTTTTCAGCAGAGCCTCTTGATGATAGAAAACACATCTTCTACATTCTGCCAGTGGAATTGCTTGGCACTGGGATTCTGGCTGGATGCTGCCCGATGAGAAATTCGCTTTCAGTATGCATCGTCGAGCATCCTACTGTGTACTTAGATCAAGCTTTTATTTCATGATTTCTTAGTTCCTCTTCTTTATGAAATCAAGTAGTGTAAATCATCTCTTCTGACTTGTACATATTAATTAGAAGAGTAGTTAAGAAAAGGTATTAATGAAATCCTTCCATTAAAATGGAGGTCAAAAGTGGCATATTACTACTCCATAGGGAGTTTAACCAAATTTAAAGGAATAGTGAGCTCTTTGGTAGATATTATGCTCTGGAGAATAATTAAACTCCTGTAAACTTTCTTGAAAAAACCTCACTATCTAATAGGAAATGTTGAATGAAACTCTCTTAGATTTTAAACTATTGGATGTCTTAATGTTTGCCACTGTTACTCATAAAGATGGTTATTCATAGAAAAATTAATTGCTCTCCTATTTTACTTTATACTACTCACTTATTTTGAGGATTTTTAAAAAACTTTGCTTTACTTTGTTTTGGTATTTAGGTACATTGGTTTCCTCCATGAGACATTAATGTCTGCCTGTTTTACTTTCGTATTTGCTCAATCATAGTACATAGGACTGTGAAATGTAATATTCTCTGTCATCTAGATTTCTCCCCCAGGACCAAAATCTGAAAGAAGTTTCATGTCCTGTGTTTATCAATATCTTATATAGAAACATTCGAGGCATTTGATGAGATTTTCATGTATAATGAAGCTAAGAGGGACATACACAATCAGAAATAGGATACAAAAGACAACAAAGTGCTCAATTAATATTCCAGTTTCAACAAGGTAAAGCTTAATTAGGTTAAAAGTACTTAAGTATTTTTAAAAATACTGTACAAATATAGAAGAGGAGCTATACATTAAAAGTAATTCGTATAAATACTAAATGAATAAAAACAATCTCAGAGTTATCCCAAGCCCTTTAAGTTTAAATAGGAATGAGATGCCCAAGTCAAGAGTGACTTGACCAAAGTGACTCAGTTACTGGTAGCTTCCCGGGACATCCACTCAGCATCTCCAGCTTCACGTGATTGAGCTGCCACATTACCACAGGACAAAGACTGGGCAGTTTTAATTGACTCTAAACTGAAAATGTGGAATGACTCCAAAAAACAATGTTCTTTTAAGTCAAATTATTAACGAAAGAATAATGTCCAGCACTAAAGGGATAACATTCTCCATTGGTCATACCCCAAATGGGGTTTTTCATAGTTCTAGATACTGTTTTTTGACTATCAGCTCAATAAAGCCCCTTAGGCTCAGCATTCCTCTTCCCTTTCCCAGTCCTTCACTCGTGTTCCTTGGGCTCATTTCTCTAAAAAAACAACTGGCAAACTATGTCCTTGCTCCAGGTTTTCTTTTGAGAAGAACCATCTAAGACACATACTGAATCTGCCCCAGGGGGACACAGCAGTCTGGACTTCATAATCTACTTTACTGTAAAAATATATTTTTAAAAGAGCATTTCTTACCTCAGGTATTCCACAGAACATACTCAGGGAAACACAGAACTAGATTTATTCTCTCTCAACATAGAATAAAATCCAAGTTCCCTATCTTGATCTCCTACAAGAAAATGTGAGGCAGAGATGTGACCTACATAATCCAGTCCCCAGCTATCTTCTCATACTCCTATCTTACCTCTCCTTCTCGGTCTCTTTACTCTGGATCAGCTGTTCTTTGTACTCCTCTTTAAACGTGCCAAGCATTTTCCTGCCTCTGAGCTTCTGCCCTTGCTGTTCCCTCTATCGGGAACAGATATTTGTCCAGATAGTGGCATGGCTCACTTTCCCACTTCATTCCTTTCTCCATCTAACTGTCACCTCAGCAGAAACGCCTACTACAGTATCTAAAATATCTCCCCTAGTTACTTTCTTTCATCCAGCTTTACTTTTCTTCAAAGCACTTCTATTTGAAAGCACTTTTCACTTATGTATTTATTGGTTGTCTCTCCAGTAGAATGTAAGCTCCATAAAGGCAGATTTTGTCCGTTGTTGTGTTCCCAGTACCTGGGAAATCTGTGTGTCTTTGAAAATGTGTGTGTCTTCTTCGTCATCCTCATTTTTCTCATTTTGTTACAGACACATGAAAATGCAATCCTAAACCAGCTTTTGGAGAAAAGCACTGCTCTGTAGTACTGAGCAATTTCCTTAGCATAATATAATGCCTTCACTCATTCTGTTTCTTTTGTCCTTTTCGCTTTTCTTTCTCACATTTGCCTCGAGAATGTTCCCTCTTCAGCACTCAGATCCAGCTTCCTATCCTCCATGAAATCTGGCTGACGGCCCATACCATCAGGGCAGACACTCTCTCCTGCATGCTCACTTGTCTTAAAACATGTCTGAGTGTGCTGTAAAGGCTTGATCATGTGTCTGCACCACTAGACTCTCAGTTCCTTTAGGGCAGTGGCCCTGTACCTTTACAGGGAGAGTGCCACTCTCATACCTTTTTCACCACCACCATCCTTGTCTGACACATTGTGTTATTAAATGGAACATTTTTGAAACTACTTTGTCTTTTCTTCCTAGACCTTATAAGTTATTTGTGTGTCAAATGTGGTTTGTCCCATAAAGCCTTTAGTGGTGCAATTTTCTTTTTTTTCCCATTATATTTTCAATCTTTGAGTAAAAGGCATTGTGAATAATACAGTGTATTATTACTGGATGGCTTTAACAATATTTTTATATGATTAATCTGTGTCATCTTGTGGCTTGTTTATAGTAGTTATTTCACCACCAAACCAGAGATCACAGCTTTAGGACCTAGCGACCCATCTATTTAGCTCACTGCAGCCTGTGTAAATCTTTTGTAAATGTGAATCTGATCAGGTCACACACTCTTATGTCCTTGCTATCCTGATTCTCCTTACAGCCTTTGCCAGTGCAGTTCCCTTTTCTGAAATGTTCTTTCCTCCCCCGTCCCTATGGCATACACCTTCTCATCTTTCAATGTCATAGAAGCCTCCTACTCTGTGTGTGACTATTCTCTCCCTATTACAAGCATTTATAGCACCAACTACCTCTCCTTCCAGTATCTTTCACATTTATTGTTTCATTTTGGTCATATGATTAATGTCTGTTTCTCCCCCAAAGAATAAGCTCCAAGAGGAAACAGGCTATAGATGCTGGGTACTTAGTAGGTAGTCAATTAGTCAATAAATACGCTTCAGGTAAATGAATGAATGCAGGTGCAAAAGTACTTATAATCTAACTAAGTTTCCAACATGCAATAAAAGGGTTGCTATGGAAAAAGAGAACACTTTTCAGGCGTCTCGAGAGGATTTGGTTTCTAAAAGAACCTTAACTTCTTACAGAGTTAAAAAAAGGAGTAACTTTTTGAACCCAATCATTTTTAGAATGCTAGCCTAGGCTGTAAGTCAAAGGAAGGAAGCTTTATGTTCACAAACCCCAAGGGGTTAAAGGCACGATCCAGGGAACCTGGAAGAAAAGTCTGCCACTGAAGCATGAAAAACCTGGTGTAAAAGGGCTTTCAATTCAGGTCCACCTGTTAGGAATTCTAAATTTTACAGTCCTTGATCCTCTCTTCAGCAGATTACTTTATAACTCAATTGTTTCCTCAACTCAAAAGAACACGATTTTACTTTTTTAGATTCAGGTTTTGAGTGAACTGAAAGAGAATAAAGAAATTAATTAAAGTAAGATAACAATGGTCAAGTTTGCTCTCTGCTGAGTGGATCGCCCTCATCTTAAATCTTCTTAAACCACATGCAATTATGCCCTGGAAAGCCTGAGGGCACTTGCACGGAAAGGCTAATGGGGTGAGACTTTAAATGTTACAAAGTCCTTAATTTGAAGTGTCTCTACTGGTTTATGTTAACACCTTAGCGATTAATCTTGTGATGACTGAAGCTGTTCTATTCACGGATATCAAATTGACTGAATCTATCCTATTTTTGGTCACTTTAAATTCTCATTCACCACACAATTGATTGCACTGACTGTACTGTAATCTAAATCTTAAAACTGCAAAAAGTACCAGGTTGGTCATTGCTTATAGATAATGTAGACATAACTAGTCTCTGATATTTTCTAAATATTTTTTAAAAAGTAGATGTACACATCCATACATATACAACCACAGAAAACTAATTTGTAAATTACCTACGTGGACAACTGTAAGAGGCTGATTTGTAAATTATAGCACATCTATATAAGGGCTGTTTTTGTTTTTTTTTTTTCGCGGTACGCGGGCCTCTCACTGTTGTGGCCTCTCCTGTTGCGGAGCACAGGTTCCGGACGCGCAGGCTCAGCGGCCATGGCTCACAGGCCCAGCCGCTCCGCGGCATGTGGGATCTTCCCGGACCGGGGCACGAACCCGCGTCCCCTGCATCGGCAGGCGAACTCTCAACCACTGCGCCACCAGGGAAGCCCATAAGGGCTGTTCTGATGCAACTTTTAAAATAATGTTTTCAGAGACAACTTAATGACATGGGAAATGCTCACAATGTTAAGAAAAAGGGCAGGTGACAAAGCCATATAAGGAATATAAAGCCACTTTTTTGGGAGGGATTTTATATATATATACATTTTATATTAATATATATACATTTTATATATAATATATATATTTTATGTTATATATATATACACATACACACACACACACACACACACACACACATATGGACTAGAAGAAGGAAAGGACTAGAACGTAGGAGGGAAAGAGGGGGATAAGAGGAAAGAAGCAAGAAAAAGACAAAACGAAAATGCACCAAAATGTTAATACTGGTTAAACATATAATGGAATTATAGACATTTTTCCTTTCATTTTCATACATTTTCCAAAGTAGCATACTTTTATAATGAGAATAAATCAATATTTTAAAAGTTAGAATATATACTCTATGGCCTTCAAATGAAGAAAATAATCTTCAGAAATTTCTCATAGTTTGGGAAGGCTAGTTGTAGAGAAGTGGGAAGGAAGAAAAAGGATTTTATCCCCCATAGTCTTCTGCCACTACTGAAACATGCATGGTCTCCCTCTGCCTTTCTCCCTTTCTCTCCCTCTTCCCTTCCCCTGCCCCTCACACACACACACACACACACACACACACACACACACACTCACACAGTGATGCTGCTGTAGGCTCAGTGCCTTGACATCTAAAAACTGTGCTGTACCAGGCAATCACTGTAAAAGTCCAACTGTGTGTTCTTAGCTACTGGTAACCTAGAAATGATGCAGCAATCCAAACAAGCAAAAAGTCCTCTTCATTTTTGACTCCAAAGGCTTCTGGCAACCAAGGTGCTGTGTGGCCACCATCAATTGTGAATAAAGAAAAAGGTAAGAGAGGGAATGCAAAAAGACTCACAGAGCAAGGCCTCTCCTATGATGGAGTCTCCATCTCTGGAAGATGCGGATTTTCTACAAAGACTACCACCCCCATGGGCCAGAGTCGTCAGCCTACATGATGTAGCCTGACACCGGCGGGGGGGGGGGCGGGGGTTACACAGGGATGTCTCTCTCTCAGCCCCTTCCTGGAGCCATAAACACTTTTTGGAGATCTATGATAAAGAAAGCAGAAATAAAAGTGATCCTGGGCTTCCCTGGTGGCGCAGTGGTTGAGAGTCCGCCTGCCGATGCAGGGGACACGGGTTCGTGCCCCAGTCCGGGAGGATCCCACATGCCGCAGAGCGGCTGGGCCCGTGAGCCATGGCCACTGAGCCTGTGCGTCCAGAACCTGTGCTCCGCAATGGCAGAGGCCACAACAGTGAGAGGCCCGCGTAACACAAAAAAAAAAAAAAAAAAAAAGTGATCCTGAGAACATTCCACAGGGCAGCCCACAAGATTTGCAGGGCCCAGAGTAAAATGAAAATCTGGTACTTCTTGTCTGAAAAGCTGCAACAAAGTATCATTAAAGGTGCTAACACATAAAGCTTTTTCCTTTCTTCCTCATCTTTCTCCTGACCTGTCACAGTGTTTTTTTTATTTGCTATCAAATGTCATTCTAAGAAGAATTTAAATTTTTGATTATTAGCATGAATTTTACCATTCCTGTTTATATTGCGCAATGCCTGTTTTCAATGCAAATAGAGAGCATTTAGCTCAATGGCAGAATCATCAAAATTACACAATTCATATTTTGTAGCTTTGTACATGCATATATATGTTGTTCTTAAAACAGTGGAAATACTGCACAAAACTCAACTGTTTTTATCTCACTTCTCGATATGCGCACATTCTATCAACACTCTACTTTAAGCCTACTGACAAGTTAGAAGTAATGAAAGGAAAAGAACCATGGTTTTCCTATTTCCTTTTCCTTCTATGTCATCATTTTCAGCATAAGCAGCTGGCTAATACAGGGAAGTAACATGAGTCAGAAAGGATATGATATGATTCCTTGGTGATTGTGTAGGAAAAGCACTCTTAGTGTTTCTCCTGTACTACTCACACAGAACACTCTGACACTTCTGAATGTGTCTATGTTGGAGGGGGAGGTTCCTCACACCAACGTCAGCTGGATGTCCTACAATTTAACTCAATTCTGATGCCATCTATCTGGATCCCACAGGTCAAGGGCTCAATTCCACAAAACTGCCCCCAACCTTCACTTTAGAAGCCAATTATAAGTTTCAGATTGTCACCTGTGCTTCTGACTGATTGGCTATAAATTTGGGTTCCCATGACCGCCTCCTGGGTTTGACAATTTCCTAGAATGGCTCACAGAACTCAGGGGAACACTTACTTACGTTTACCAGTTTATTATAAAAGGATATGATAAAGAATATAGATAAATGTGCAGATGGAAGAGATGCAAAGGGCAAGGTCTTGAAGGGTCCCAAGGAAGGAGCTTCTGCCCCTGTGGAGTAGGGGAGGGCTATCCTCCAAGCACAAGGATGTGTTCACCAGCCTGGAAGCTCTCCAAACCCTATACTTGGGATTTTTACAGAAGCTTCATCACAAAGGCGTGATAGATCATTAACTCAATCTCCAGCTCCTCTTGTCTTCCTGGAGGATGAGAGGTAGAGCTGAACATTCCAAGCTGCTAATGATGGAGTGGCTCTTTCTAGCGACCAGCCCCTGTTCTGAAGCTCTCCAGGAGTCCACCAAGAGGGACTCCTTAGAACAAAAGACACTGCAATCACCCAAGAAACTGCAAGGGATTTAGGAGCTCTGTGTGAGAACTGGGATCAAAGACAAAATGTGAGAAAAAATGCTCTTAGTACTCTTATCACTTAGGAGCTCTGTGCTAGGAAATGGAGGTAGAGACCAACTTAGATATTTTCTATTATTTTACAGTTGTTCATATTAGAACACCATTGCCTTCCCTCTGCATTTGAAACAAATTCTGGTTCCAACAGAAAGCACAGCGCCCCAGGCTGTCAGTTCACCCACTTTCTCAGTTGTAGATAGAACATGCTTACCTTGGACTCACTTTTTGTATTGCTGAACATTCATACATTGCGGGTCCACCAGAATTCTGTGCTCCTGGGGCATCCCAAACACTGTATGCAAATGAGGTGACCCAAAAGGTGGGCACACATTTTGTGCTAACCTCCTCTGCTCACACACATGCTCCACTGTCCCATCAAAGTTCACTTACAAAATACAAGTTGAAAGAGATAACTGTTAAGAATTTCAAAACACCACCAAAGCATTAAATCAAAGGCAGGGCCCTTCTGATCACAGGCCTACACAGGTTGTACATCCATGAATCCAGCCAGACATACTGCCTTGTTTTTTTGGCCAAGGTACTCTCCAGTGCACTCAGCAGCCTATAACACCTGCTTGCCTAATTAATGAAATGAAAATTCACCATTTCACCAAAGAGCAGGACATGTACACACTGAGTTCTACACAAAGAGATTAGAACTTACTAAATAAAAGAGCTAATCACAATGATCTGATATGCACACATGACATTAAATGACTATGTCACCAAAATCCCACTTTATAATTTATGGATAAAGCTGGTAGTGGAAGAGAGATCAGAAAGCAGCAAAGAAGGAAAACTTGCTCACTGGTTATTTCAGACACAGTTCCCGAGATTGACTGGGACACTAATTGGAGAATCATTAAACGAGAAGGCACAGTCTTACATATATCAAAGGTCTGTTTTCTTTCTGGTTGACAAAACGAACAATTCCAGGAATCATGCTGAACACTGTAATCTGATAATTAAGGAAGGGCTCAGTGGAGCAAGGAAAGGAAACATGAAAATTAAATTTAAGAAGAAGCTGTTGAAGAGCCAGACACCAGCTGACATAAAATCATCCGTTGAAGATGTTCTTAAAGAGAAACTGAAAATGCTCTTCATAAATAAGGTTTAGTGGCATCAAAAAAAAGAGAAGCTTTTCTATAAAATAACACTAAGGCTGTCAAGGCAATGCATTTCTTAACCAAGCAAGTTAATACTGTTTTTGTGTACTGCTTGCTTTAAAATGGGTGAGGTCAGGGCTTCCCTGGTGGTGCAGTGGTTAAGTATCCGCCTGCCAATTCAGGGAACATGGGTTTGAGCCCTGGTCTGGGAAGATCCCACATGCCGCGGAGCAACTGAGCCCGTGTGCCACAACTACTGAGCCTGAGCTCTAGAGCCCATGAGCCACAACTACTGAAGCCCATGCACCTAGAGCCTGTGCTCCACAACAAGAGAAGCCACCACATGAGAAACCCGCGCACTGCAACAAAGAGTAGCCCTCTCTCATCGCAACTAAAGAAAGCCTGCGCACAGCAACGAAGACCTAACACAGCCCAAAATAAATAAAGTAACATAAAAAAAGGAAAAAAAAAAGGGTGAGGTCAGCCTTATAATATGATCAAAACAAGTGCAGTTGACGTGAAATGTTTATGCACATTCTGTTGCCATCTACATACACAAAGTGACCCTCATATCAATACATCAGGGAAGCAAGATTAACCAGAAGCTTTTTGCTAGACACCGATTTGGCATAATTTCTACCTCAAGTTGCCTAGTTTCCTGGTTTTCCACAAACAAACCAGTTCTTATGGCCTCCCTCCTAACAAAACATTTTCACTTGAGCAAGATTCTATTACCCATTCCTTCCAGTGTGGTTCAATCTCCAATATTCATATGTGGAGCAGTCTCCATTGGACAAATGGCACCTGCCGGGGTTACAAATTGGACACCACCATATGTCTCTCACTATCTTTCCATTGCCATCATCCAGATTAGAGCTCTGGGTTCAGATAATGCACATCCCAAATCATTCCAAACATTGTTGCTTTGGACCACCCAGCTCTCAGTTCTGAGACCATTCTTTACCAGCTAATGTGTTTTCCCCAGCTCTTCAATCCATAAACTAAAAAGGTTGTCTCCATCTAATAATGGCTTATCCTATTGCTATTGGCACCAAGGTGTCAAGATATCAACATATCTTTAACTTGAGTTCATCTGAAATACTAAATGAGTCTCAGGGTCACTCAAATGGGGCATCCTAGCATCTGTGCCTAACCAAAACTCTACATTTGGAGAGCACTGCTGTTCTCCACCAATGGTGCTTGTGTAGTCAACTTCTGTGCCCTTGGATCCCACTGTAGGTTGGGAGGAGGAAAAAGAGTGCCAATGTAAGAATTATTAAGAAAGTTCTTTATTTCAAAAAATGGCCCAATCCAGGTACCAAAATATTTGCAATATCTTCATTAATAACTCAATTCAAGGTAAACCCTTTTAGCACCAACCAAAGAAGACACAATGGGTAACTCTATATGTAATAAAGATAAATGAAGCACAGCTCCTGCCCTGGAGGAGCTCACAGTCCAAGTAGAAGAAATAAGATATATGATACTATATAATGATTATTTTATAGATGTAGATAAAGGAAACATTTATGAAGTGTTATGAGGATATAGACTGAAGGTCATTTTCTTTCAGTTAATCATTGCTCTCTTCCAGACATTATTTTATTCAAATTATTCCAAGTAGCAGTACATCATTTATTAGATCTATCAGTACCTTATCTCTTCTCCAAGCAAAAAGTATCAGGAAAATACTCATTAATGCATTCATGCATGCATTCAACATTTGTAAATCACCAAAACTATGGCAGATACTGTGCAGCATGAAAAGTTCTATCAGGCATAGTTACTGTCTTCAAAGGAACACGTGTTACCACCTATTCCTTGATACTGAGAAATTCCTTGATATTGAGAAATTAAGTCGGGACTTTTGCAACTTTGAGCTTAATAGCTGCACTTTCAATATTTCAGGATTTTAATATCCCATTCCATTGTACAACAAATTCTTATAGTTACAGACCTACCTTACACCTTTTATTCCATTGACGTGTCACTTGTATTCATTCCTACTGTAACATTTTTTTTTTAAAAGAAAAAGATTAACTGCTTATACCTATATTTCACAGAATGGAGTCACAGCTACTTATACCAGAAAGATTCACTTGGGTACTTACAAAACACAGAAAACCTGACTCAGAATCTCTGAAGTTGAGGGCCAGAAATCTACATTTTTAGTAAGCACAGATTATTCTGATTAACACTAAAGTTTGAGCACTACTATTCTAGACACATTTACCTTTGCCTTATACTCTTGAGGATTTAGATCATTCCCCTTTTTAAGTAATGTTCTGCCTCCTGCATTCATTTCCATTCAAAATATAATGATTAAGGAACTTCCATAGATATGAGAATACAATTAACTCATAATGTGGCTACAAGGCCCTGAAGATCAGACTTCTGCCTTCCTTTCCAAACCCATCCCTTACTAAGGTCAGCTGTGCTCTAGCCACAATCTGTCTTCCACTTTCTTCCTTGTGTCAAGCTCTTCCGCAACAAATGAGTTTATACCATGTCATGTCTAAAGCCTACAAGGTTCTTCCCCATACTCTTTGCCTAGAAAACTATTTTTCATTCTTCATATCTCAGCTGAAATATCCTTTCCATAGAGAGACTTTCCCTAACCACTCAAAGTTAATTAGGTCTCACCTAATATTATTCTTTAATAGATCCCCATTCCTTTCTATCAGGGAGTTTATCACAATTTATTATTAACACTTGCATATGTTTTGCTTGATGTACATTTCTTCTGCCATTCCAACCTGCTTCAGAGTGGGGACCATTATCTTTTCATTTCATGAATGGATATCATCTCCTAGCAAAATGCCAGGCCCAGAGTAGATATCTAATAAACACTTGAATGAATAAGCAAAATAAGTAAATAGTAATTACCTTCATTCAAGTGAAGATATGAAAAAGAACACTGCATAAATTAAATAATATGTAACAGTTAATTAATCAATTATATGCAAGTCATAAAATGGTTTAAGAATTCAAGGGCAAAGAGATCAATGTGCACTGAAGTGGTCAGGAAAGACTCAGTAGGTGAAATAGAACTTTAGCTGTGCCCTAGATAGTAATTAATGTAGGTAAAGAGAAGGAGAAAGGTCTCAAAGAAAAGAGTTCAGAGGCTGCAGCTCTTGTAGCTGCCGAGAGAGGCAGAAAGATGCTCATGGGCGTGGAACTGCTGTGGGTCTTTTAAGGACTCCCGTGTGCATGACAGGCTCTTGGTGCCCCAGCCAGGCATCAGGGCTGTACCTCTGAGGTGGGAGAGCGAAGTTCAGGACACTGGTCCACAAGAGACCTCCCAGCTCCATGTAATATCAGACAATGAAAATCTCCCACAGATCCCGTCTCAATGCCAAGACCCAGCTCCACTCAACGACCAGCAAGCTATAGTGCTAGACACCCTATGCCAAACAACTAGCAAGACAGGAACAAAACCCCATCCATTAGCACAGAGGCTGCCTAAAATCATAATAAGGCCACAGACACCCCAACACACACCACCAGACGTGGACATGCCCACCAGAAAGACAAGATCCAGTCTCATCCACCAGAATACAGGTACTAGTTCCCTCCACCAAGAAGACTACACAACCCACTGAAGCAACCTTAGCCACTGGGGGCAGACACCAAAAACAATGGGAACTACGAACATGCAGCCTGCAAAAAGGAGACCCCAAACACAGTAAGTTAAGCAAAATGAGAAGACAGAGAAACACACAGCAGATGAAGGAGGAAGGTAAAAACCCACAGAAGCCAACAAATGAAGAGGAAATAGGCAGTCTACCTGAAAAAGAATTCAGAATAATGATAGTAAAGATGATACAAAATCTTGGAAATAGAATGGAGAAAATACAAGAAACGTTTAACAAGGACATAGAAGAACTAAAGGGCAAACAAACACTGATGAACAACACAATAAATGAAATTAAAAATTCTCTAGAAAGGATCAATAGCAGAATAACTGAGGGAGAAGAACAGATAAGTGACCTGGAAGATAAAATAGTGGAAATCACTACTGCAGAGCAGAATAAAGAAAAAAGAATGACAAGAATTGAGGACAGTCAAAGAGACCTCTGGGACAACATTAAATGCACCAACATTCGAATTATAGGGGTCCCAGAAGAAGAAGAGAAAAAGAAAGGGATTGAGAAAATATTTGAAGAAATTATAGTTGAAAACTTCCCCAATATCGGAAAGGAAATAGTTAATCAAGTCCAGGAAGCACAGAGAGTCCTATACAGGATAAATCCAAGGAGAAACATGCCAAGACACATATTAATCAAATTATCAAAAATAAAATACAAAGAAAAATATTAAAACAAGCAAGGGAAAAACAACAAATAACACACAAGGGAATCCCCATAAGGTTAAGAGCTGATCTTTCAGCAGAAACTCTGCAAGCCAGAAGGGAGTGTCAGGACATATTTAAAGTGATGAAGGAGAAAACCTACAACCAAGATTACTCTACCCAGCTAGGATCTCACTGAGATGTGACGGAGAAATTAAAAACTTTACAGACAAGCAAAAGCTAAGAGAATTCAGCACCACCAAGCCAGCTTTACAGCAAATGCTAAAGGAACTTCTCTAGGCAGAAAACACAAGAGAAGGAAAAGTCCTACAATAACAAACCAAAAACGATTAAGAAAATGGTAATAGGAACATGCATATCGATAATTACCTTAAATGTAAATGGATTAAATGCTCCAACCAAAAGACATAGATTGGCTGAATGGATACAAAAACAAGACCTGTATATTTGCTATCTACAGCAGACCCACTTCAGACCTAGGGACACATACAGACTGAAAGTGAGGGGATGGAAAAAGATAATCCATGCAAATGGAAATCAAAAGAAAGCTGGAGTACCAATTCTCATATCAGACAAAACAGACTTTAAAATAAAGACTATTACAAGAGACAAAGAAGGACACTACATAATAATCAAGGTATCAATCCAAGAAGACATAACAATTGTAAATATTTATGCAACCAACATAGGAGCACCTCAATACATAATGCAAATACTAACAGCCATAAAAGGGGAAATCGACAGTAACACAATCATAGTAGGGGACTTTAGCACCCCACTCTCACCAATGGACAGATCATCCAAAATGAAAATAAATAAGGAAACACAAGCTTTAAATGATACATTAAACAAGATGGGCTGAATTGATATTTATAGGATATTACATCCAGAAACAAGAGAATACACATTCTTCTCAAGTGCTCATGGAACATTCTCCAGGATAGACCATATCTTGGGTCACAAATCAAGCCTTGGTAAATTTAAGAAAACTGAAATCGTATCAAGTATCATTTCTGACCACAATGCTCTGAGACTAGGTGTCAATTACAGGAAAGAATCTGTAAAAAATGCAAACATATGGAGGCTAAACAACACACTACTTAATAACCAAGAGATCACTGAAGAAATGAAAGGGGAAATCAAAATATACCTAGAAACAAATGACAATGAAAATATGATGACCCAAAACCTATGGGATGCAGCAAAAGCAGTTCTAAAAGGGAAGTTTATAGCAACACAATCCAACCTTAAGAAAAAAAAACATCTCAAATAAACAACCTAGCCTTACACCTAAAGCAATTAGAGAAAGAAGAAAAAGAAAACCCCAAAGTTAGCAGAAGGAAAGAAATCATAAAGATCAGGTCAGAAATAAATGAAAAAGAAATGAAGGAAACTATACCAAAGATCAATAAAGCTAAAAGCTGGTTCTTTGAGAAGATAAACAAAATTGATAAACCATTAGCCAGACTCATCAAGAAAAACAGGGAGAAGACTCAAATCAATAGAATTAGATGTGAAAAAGGAGAAGTAACAACTAACACTGCAGAAATACAAAGGACCATGAGAGATTGCTGCAAGCAACTATATGCCAATAAAATGGACAACCTGGAAGAAATGGACAAATTCTTAGAAATGCACAAACTTCTGAGACCAAACCAGGAAGATATAGAAAATATGAACAGACTAATCACAAGCACTGAAATTGAAATGATTAAAAATCTTCCTAACAAACAAAAGCCCAGGACCAGATGGCTTCACAGGCAAATTCTAACAAACATTTAGAGAAGAGCTAACACCTATCCTTCTCAAACTCTTCCAAAATACAGCAGAGGGAGGAACACACCCAAACTCATTCTACTAGGCCACCATCACCCTGATACCAAAACTAGACAAAGATGTCACAAAGAAAGAAAACTACAGGCCAATATCACTGATGAACATAGATGCAAAATCCTCAACAAAATGCTAGCAAACATAATCCAGCAGCACATTAAGAGGATCACGCACCATGATCAAGTGGGGTTTATCCCAGGAGTGCAAGGATTCTTCATTATACGCAAATCAATCAATGTGATAAACCATATTAACAAACTGAAGGAGAAAAACCAAAGGTTCATCTCAATAGATGCAGAGAAAGCTTTCAAAAAACTTCAGCACCCATTTATGATAAAAACCCTCCAGAAAGTAGGCATAGAGGGAACTTTCCTAAACATAATAAAGGCCACATATGAGAGACCCACAGCCAACGTCGTTCTCAATGGTGATAAACTGAAACCATTTCCACTAAGATCAGGAACAAGACAAGGTTGCCCACTCTCACCACTATTATTCTACAGAGTTTTGCAAGTTTTAGCCACAGCAATCAGAGAAGAAATAAAAGGAATCCAAATTGGGAAAGAAGAAGTAAAGCTGTCACTGTTTGCAGATGACATGATACTATACATAAAGAATCCTAAAGATGCTACTAGAAAACTACTAGAGCTAATCAATGAATTTGGTAGAGTAGCAGGATACAAAATTAATGCACAGAAATCTCTTGCATTCCTATACACTAGTGATGAAAAATCTGAAAGTGAAATTAAGAAAACACTCCCATTTATCATTGCAACAAAAAGAATAAAATATCTAGGAATAAACCTACCTAAGGAGACAAAAGACCTGTATGCAGAAAATTATGACACTGATGAAAGATATTAAAGATGATACAAAGAGATGGCGAGATATACCATGCTCTTGGATGGAAGAATCAACATTGTGAAAATGACTCTACTACGCAAAGCAATCTACAGATTCAATGCAATCCCTATCAAACTACCACCAGCATTTTTCACAGAAGTAGAACAAAAAATTTCACAATTTGTATGGAAACACAGAAGACCTCGAATAGCCAAAGCAATACTGAGAAGGAAAAACAATATTGAGCAATATTGAAATATTGAGAAGGAGCTGGAGGAATCAGGCTCCCTGACTTCAGACTCTACTACAAAGCTACAGTAATCAGGACAGTATGGTACTGGCACAAAAACAGAAAGGTAGATCAATAGAACAGGATAGAAAGCCTAGAGATAAACCCATGCACTGATGGTCACCTTATCTTTGATAAAGGAGGCAAGAATATACAGTGGAGAAAAGACAGCCTCTTCAATAAGTGGTGCTGGGAAACCTGGACAGCTACATGTAAAAGAATGAAATTAAAACACTCCCTAACACCATACACAAAAATAAACTCAAAATGGATTAAAGGCCTAAATGTAAGGCCAGACACTATAAAAAATCTTAGCGAAAAACATAGGCAGAACACTCTATGACATCTATCACAGCAAGATCCTTTTTGACCCACCTCCTAGGGAAATGGAAATAAAAACACAAATAAACAAATGGGACCTAATGAAACTTAGAAGCTTTTGCACAGCAAAGGAAACCATAAACAAGACGAAAAGACAACCCTCAGAATGGGAGAAAATATTTGCAGATGAAGCAACTGACAAACGATTAATCTCCAAAATTTACAAGGAGCTCATGTACCTCAATATAAAAAAAAACAAACAATCCAATCCAAAAATGGGCAGAAGACCTAAATAGATATTTCTCCAAAGAAGATATCCAGATCGCCAACAAACACATGAAAGAATGCTCAACATCATTAATCATTAGAGAAATGCAAATCAAAACTACAATAAGATATCATCTCACACCTGTCAGAATGGCCATCATCAAAAAATCTAGAAACAATAAATGCTGGAGAGGGTGTGGAGAAAAGGGAACCCTCTTGCACTGTTGGTGGGAATGTAAATTGATACAGCCACTGTGGAGAACAGTATGGAAGTTCCTTAAAAAACTACAAATAGAACTACCATATGACCCAGCAATCCCACTACTGGGCATATACCCTGAGAAAACCATAATTCAAAAAGAGTCATGTACCAAAATGTTCATTGCAGCTCTATTTACAATAGCTAGGACATGGAAGCAACCTAAGTGTCCATCAACAGATGAATGGTTAAAGAAGATGTGGCACATATATACAATGAAATATTACTCAGCCATAAGAAGAAACGAAATTGAGTTATTTGTAGTGAGGTGGATGGACCTAGAGTCAGTCATACAGAATGAAGTAAGTCAGCATAAGAAAAACAAATACCGTATGCTAACACATATATATGGAATCTAAAAAAAAAAAAAAAAATGGTCGTGAAGAACCTAGGGGCAAGATGGGAATAAAGATGCAGACCTACTAGAGAATGGACTTGAGGATACGGGGAGGGGGAAGGGTAAGCTGGGACAAAGTGAGAGAGTGTCATGGACATACATATACTACCAAATGTAAAATAGCTAGTGGGAAGCAGCCGCATAGCACAGGGAGATCAGCTCGGTGCTTTGTGGCCACCTAGAAGGGTGGGATAGAGAGAGTGGGAGGGAGGGAGACGCAAGAGGGAAGAGATATGGGACATATGTATATGTATAACGGATTCACTTTGTTATAAAACAGAAACTAACACACCATTGTAAAGCAATTACACTCGAATAAAGATGTTAAAAAAAAAAAGAAAATAGTTCAGAGGCCAGAAACACAGAATGTCCAAGTTAAATTATCACAAGATTTATTTCAATTCAGCACATTCTGCTTATAGAGAAATGTGGTGAGAAAATTTTCGATTGTGATTGATTCTCTTGCCCCTGTAGAAATGATCCACAGAAAAGCAATATTCTAAATTTCTCAGTGGTTTTATTGATCCCACCACCAATCCCCAGAAATAGTAACTCTTGTGTTTTTCAAAGTATAAAGAGAGGTTAAAAGAGCATCAAAATGTGATCAGATATCCAAGCTGATATTATGAAACTCGACAGAAGTGATGTAAATATTGAAACAAAGCACATCCAATTTATCGGGGAGTTAAATCAGAACATGAAGTTGCTGATTCCTCTGATACAAACCAAGATTCTGCATGTCAGTCTCCTGTGAACTTGAAAAACATCAGTGTCCTTTCTACTTTTATTTCTGCTCAAATTGTTTTCCCTTGTTTAGAAAATGCATCCCCCACCGCCAAATCTTTAAAGCATTTTCACCTAAAGTCCTAGTCTACTGAGCAGTCTGAACTTAGAGATACAAATATAAAATGACTTTTTTTCTGGGTTTTTTTTTGCCAAACATCTTTTGAAAGCTCCCCCTTCATGAAGCAATGTTGTCATTTTGAAACTTTAAAAGAAGCCTCTTGACTTGTTACTGTGTGTCCTTTTCTGAGACTTCTACCATATTAAAGTAAGTAATTTGGTCTTGCCTGAACTTTGTAAACAACCAGAACTCTGGTTAAAGAAAAAAAAATGAAATGAAATCACTGTTTTTAGGAGTTGAACACCATGATCTCTAAGAGGATAAAAACAAATGAGGTATCCTTCATTCTCCCTGACTTTTGGCCTGGAGGAACACTGTGGACTGCAGCACATGGAAGGGGAACCTAAGCACAGTTTGGGGGTTTCATTGAGCTCAGGCAGAAATCAGGGCTTGGGTTTGCTGAGGCAGCTGCAGTTTTTCAGGAAGAATACAGAGAGGAGTGAGAATACAGAGAAAGAACTCCAGAAACCTCTAAGGTGGTTTTTCTAGTCTGTTTTTGAATACTAAGCTATCAGGCATAGGATGAAATTCCAAAGACCAAGCAAAGAGCTAATGGAGAGCTGTAAGATGAATAATTCCCAGAGATCAAACTGGACTAGAAGGTATTCAAGTACCAATCAGGCATAGTGGAGAGATTTGATCCAATAATCAGAGCAGATAAGAGAGACTTCAGAAGATTTGCACCTTACAAGGAAGGCTAAACTAGGTGTAAAGAATACACTAGATATATATGAAAAAGTCACTGGATAGCCAAAATAGGAGATTATACACTGATGGAAAAAATCAGTAATTGTGAAGACATAGCAATAAAAAATATTCAAACTGAAACACAGAGAGAAAGTGACTAAAAGAAAAAATGAACAAAGCCACAGTGACTTATGGGACAATTTAAAGTAGTCTGACAGATGTGTAATTTAAATGACAAAAGGTGGAATCAGCAGAAAAAATTATGTAAAGAGATAATGTCCAAAGATTTTCCATATTGATGAAAACTATAAACCCATAGATCTGGGAAATTCAATGACTCAAAAGCAAGAAGAAAGTAAAGTATGAAGTAGCCACACGAAGGCATGCATAATCAAAAAAAGTAAATCTTAAAAGTGATCATAGAAAAAAAAGACAAGAATGACCAGAGCCTTGTTCAAAAACAATGCTATCCATAAGAAATATAATTTCTTTAGAGTGCTAAAAACATTGTTACTGTAGAATTTTATACTCAGAAAAAAAAAGGAAGATAAAAAATGTCATTTTCAGACCAAAAAAAGCTGAAAATAAAATGTGCTACCAGCAAGTAGGAACTACAAGAAATGATACAGAAAGTTCTTCAGGCAGAAGAAAAATGGTACCAAATGACAACTTTGATCTGCATGAAGCATCAAGAGCTTCTGAAATGGTAATTATGTGTGTAAATATAAATGAAATCCACATTTTAAAATTTATTTAAAAGATAACATGATGAAGGAATAATAACATTACAGAAATATTACATAGGTAGAAATAAAAGGTATTACAACAACAGCATAAAGGATGGAAGAGGAATTGGGGCAAACTTTCTAAGGTTCTGACACTATATCTGAAGGGGTATCATATTATTTTGAGGGTGACTCTGATAGGATAAAGGAGCTTATTGTTAACTCTACAACCACCAATAAAAAATAAATAAAGAGCTATAACTTATACTTCAGTAATGCATATAAAATGAAAGACAAAAAATAATCCAAGAGAAGGCAAGAACCAAGGGACAAAGGAACAACCACAGCAAAAATGGTACAAATAGAAAATGAATATTATTTGGCACTTAAACTCAACTATATAAAATTTTACATTAAATATACATGAAACAAACACAATAATCAAAGTAGAAATTATTAGACTGAATCAAAATCAAAACCAAAATATACATCAGTCTATAGAAATGCTCTTTAAATATAAAGATATATATAGACTAAAAGTAAAAGGATGAACAAAGAGAACTACAAAAATGCTAATCAAAGGAAGCTGGGAGTAGTTATATTAATATTAGACAAAGTAGATCTCAGAACAAGTAATTTACCAGGGATAGAAAAGCAAACTTCTTAGTAATAAGAGGGGCAATTCATTCCAAAGACATACTAATATAAATATGCTTATCCATTTTTGACTGGTGACTTCAACACTCTTTGCTCAGGAATTATTAGAAATCATAATTTAAAAAATAATTAAGTACAAAGAAGAACTGAATCACACTATCAACTAACCTGATTTAATTGGCATTCATAGAACAGCACTTTCCAATTACGTTTCAAGTGCAAATGGAGTACTCACCAAAATAGATCATCTGTTGGGCCCTAAAAGCAGTCTCAGTAAATATAGAAAGATTGCATTCAAACAGATTTGATTCTCTAACTACAACATAACTATGTTAGAAACCCTATTTTTGTTTTTGAGTTTCATGGAATATTGCCAAATAATTTGAATATTAACAACACTCTCCTAGGTTACCCACAAAGAAGTCATAAAAGATACTAGAAAATATTTTGAACGAATGATGATGAAAGAAAACATGTAAAAAAAATTGTGAGATACAAATAAAGCAGTACTTAGAGGGAATTTTATAGCTTTAAACATTTATATTGAAATAAAGATCTAAAATAAATTATCTAAGCATCATTCTTAAAAAGCTTGCAAAAGAAGAGCAAATTAAGGAAATATAAATCAAATAAATCAATAAAAGAAAAAACAAGGAAAAATTAATGAAAGGTGATTCTTTAGAAAAATCATTTAAATGGATAAACCTCTACCGAGATTAATCAAGAAAAAAGGAAGCATAAATGACGTATAGCAGGAATACAAGAGGGCATATCAATACAGATACTACAGAAATTAAAAGGATAATTTGAAAATCTTTATGCCAGTTTAAACAAAATAAAGTCCTTGGAAGATATAAATTACCAAAACTGAAATAAGATATAGTAAGTATAAATAGCCATACATCAAGAATTTGAAAGGCTAATTAAACTCTCTCCACAGGGAAGCTTCAGGATAATTTCATTGTTGCAGTCTATAAATCATTTATACCAAAAAATAAAAAGCCAATCCTACACAAATTATTTTAGAAAATAGAGAAGGATGATACACTTTCCAAATCATCCCACAGAGTCAGAAGTACTCCAGTGCCAAAACTAGACAAGAGCATTACAAGAAAAGAAACCTACAAAGTCACTATCTCTCATGAACACAAATGCAAAAATCCTTAACAAAGTATCAAATTGAACCCACAATATATGTAAAAAAAAAAAAAAATATTATGACCAAGGGGCATTTATTCCAGGAATTTGAGGATGCTTTAACAATTGAAAACTAATGTTATTCCCTATCTTAACAGAATAAAGGGAGAAAACATGATTATCTCAATAGATCTATGTGAATATACTGGACAACCACTTATATAAATTTATTAGCAAATTAAGAATGAAGGAAAATTCAATCTGACCAAAGGCATCTATGAAAAATCTGCAGTTGATGCCGTATTTAATAGTGAAAGACTGTTTCCCTGCTAATTTTGGGAGTAAGGCAAGTGAAACTCTGCTTGGCTAAAGGGTACAAACTTCCAGTTATAAGATGAATAAGTTCTGGGGATCTAATGTATGGCAGGGCAATTATAATTAATAATACTGTATTTTATACTTGAAAGTTGCTGAGAGTAGATTTTATATGTTCTCACCACAGAAAAGAAATGGTAATTATGGGACATGATAGAGGTGTTAGCTAATACTATGGTGGTAATCATTTTGCAATATATAAGTGTATCAAATCAATGGATGTTAAACTTACAATGTTATATGTCAGTTATATATATAAATTATATAATGTTCCAATGTTATATGCCAATAAAGCTGAGGAGAAAGGAAGTCTGCTCTCATCACTCTAATAAATATTCTACTGAAGGTTCTAGCAACTATAATTATACAAGAAGAGAAAAAAATAAAGCATATAGAATTGAAAGGAAAAAAATTAAACTGTCACTATTCTCAGGAACCAGGACTGTGTATATAGAAAAAAAACCTACAATACAAGTACTTGAACTAAGTGCATTTACTAAAGGTCTCAGTATATATGACTAAAATATAAGAATCAACTATAATTTTATACACTAGAAAATAAGATTTTTTAATGATACAACTTCCAACAGCATCCAAAAAATGAAGTATTTACAGATTAATTTTCTACATGTCTAAAACCTATGTATTGAAAACCATAGAACATTGTTGAGAGATATCTTAAAAGACTAAATAGATGGAAAGTCATACCAATTTAATGTACCAGTATAGTTAAGACTCAATATTGTTAAGATGTCAATTTTCCCAGTTAAAATGCCAACAGTTCTATAAGAATTTACAAGCTGATATTTATATACACACGCACACACACACACACTATATATATATATACACATATATCTGACAAAGAACTTGTATCTAGATATTTAAAGAACTCTTACAATTCTAAATAATAAGACGAACTATCTAATTTAAAAATGGACAAAAGAGTTTAACATGTGCTCACATGAAAATATGTGAAAGAACAATAAGAGCCTGAAAAAGTACTCAACATCGTTACTCACCAGGGAAATGCAAATTAAAAATCACTGAGATAATGAAATTTAAAAGATTGATGACCACAGCTTAGAACCAGATCTGGGGGCTTCTACTCCAATAACTGGGGAGAAGACCTGCACCAGACAGGGCTGTGGCAACCACAGAACAAAGAGGAGGCCCCACCCAACATCCAGTGCAGGCTCTGGTCACCACAACACCACTTACACCCCCTATCAAGGGGATAATGGCCAGCACACTCTGAGGAAAGATGTAGCAGCCATCCATACCAAAAAAAGCCCTCGCACCAAAAATACTAGACTCATGCAGACTACACAGGGATGCTCCCACACGAAAACAGCCCATCAAAACCACAGGGGAATGGGACAAACCAACCTCAGGCACCTCTTGATACGACACACTGAGAAGGATTCAACATCATTTCTGTGATATTCCTGCCCAAAAATGCATGACCTGAGTGTAATCTTGAGGAAACATCAGATAAATTCAATTGAAAACGTTCTACAAAATAACTGGCCAGGACTTCAAAAATGTCAATGTCATGAAAGACTGAAAATGACTGGAGAACTGCTCTTGATTAAATGACACAAAAGAGGTAATTAAATACAATGTGTAATCCTTCATTGGCTCTTGGATGATTAAAAATACAATGAAAGACATTATTGAAATAACTGGGGATATTTGAATAAGGACTCATATTAGGTAATAATATTAAATATAGTATCAGATCATAGAATTGTATCAATTTAAAATTTCCCAAGTGTTATAACTCTATTGTACCTATATTAGAGAATGCTCGTTTTTAGATGATACATGCTGAAGTCTTTAGGAATAAAATGTCACAATGTCTATAACTATTTCAAAAAAAAACCACAATGGATAACTGTTTCTCCTAAATTCATAGAGTCACATAAATATAAGTAAAACCACTTATAAAAACCACTCCCAATTAAAAGAACAAGAGAATTTCCCTGAAAGAAAAAACAATGAAATAAACCTCTCCAGTCTACTGCATGTTCAAAAAGCAGGTAATAACAATGCTGAAGGAATTCAGAAGGCTGTTGATAGAAATGCAGATCACTGTGACAAGGAACTGCAAACTATGAGGGGCCAACCAAAATTAGACAAGTCAATTGCCAAGATGAAAACGAAGCTAAATGCAATAAATAGCAGAAAATAAATGCAGGAAAATGAATAAGTGATTTGGAAGATAGAATAATGGAAATCAACCAATCAGAACAGCAGACAGAAAGACAAATAAAAAAATATTAATGACATCAAATGCTGCTAAGAATGTGGAACAACTGGAACTTTCATATACTGCTGGTGGGAGTATATAATGGCATTTTGGCAAACATTGTGACAGCTTCTTATAAAATTACCCATACACCTAACATACAGTGTTGCTAATCCCGTCCATTTACACAGACCCATGAAATTACTGTTCACACAAAGACTCATATGAATGTCTATGACAACTTTATTCATAGTAGCCCCAAACTGGAAATGTAAATATCCACCAATAGGTAAATAATTAAATTGTAATATATTTATACAATGAAATACTGATCAGCAATGGAAAGGAATGAATACTGATACAGGCAATACGGATGAAGCTGAGAAACATTATGCTGAGCAAAAGACGACAGAAAGAAAAGCACATGCTATTTGCCTTCATTTATATGAAGTTCTTGAAAAGAGAAAACTAATCTAAATTGACAGAAAGCAAATCAGTGGTTGCCTAGGACCTACAGTGGAGCGCACAAAGGAACGTTCCTCGTGATAGAAATGTTCTACATGTTGACTGTGGTTGTGATTACATGGGTAGTAATTATATTTATCAAAACTTATCAAACTATGTATACATTTTAAGTGGTGCATTTTATTGTATACATGTAAAATTTACCTCCATAATGTTGAATTTTTTAGCTTCTTAAAAACCTTGGGGTTGGGAGGCTATCAGACCACCCCAGCACTCTCCTCCTAGATCAAGGACTCACTACTCTAACGTATCCTTCTTCTTTAACCAATGTTTCTCTAGTTTTACCTTCTTGTTGTAGGCCAAATGGCATGGTGAGTGAGGTTCTCAGAAAGTTTTGTTTGCCCCTTAATCAGCCCTGGAAGAAATACATGGCAGCAATCTTGTGCTTTCTGTAGAATATGGATATACTTATCTCTTCGTCATTAGTTTGGGACTTCACTCAGAATTATGAGTCCCCCACTCTCTCCCCCCCAAAAAAGTCACATTCAACATCATCTTACATGTTTTATGAAATATATTTTATAAAACTTCTATTTTGTTTAGGAACCCATTCCAGTCACGATCAAGAGGAGGAATCTTAGTAATTAGGAAGTATAACCTGAAATCCTTACAATGTCAGCTATTTGTTCAATAGCTTGGACAAATCAAGGTGATCTGAGCAAGTTAAGTAAATCTGGCTACTTAGAGGAGTTGAAGGAATCTGTAAGTTTCTAGGTAAATCACCTACTCTTGGGTAGCACAGTATGGTGAATCCTCCTGATGAAAAGGAGAATCAGAGACTGTCACTGGTGAGCAGAGTCCACCTAGAGAACCAGAATCTAGACAACCTTAAGGGGAGATAATGCCAATTTCTGCATGGCTGGATGGAATGGAAAGTTTGTACAGTGCAAATCATCTCAAACATTTTCACAGAAGAATTAAAACAGAGCTCAAAGTAGTACTGTACAAGCATAAAATACTCTTGATTTATTTTAAGAGAACATGAATTAACTATTATTATTTAAACTACTTATTACTGAGTAAAAATGACACTCCAAGAGATGATTCACCATGGTGATACTGTGGCTTTGTATACTTCCTGGTACAGGACCAGATCTGTCATGAGCATGCATACTCATGCTCATGAGTTTTCCAAAATCTAGATGTAACAATAGAATAAGAGATGAAGTCAAAGTGACTTAGCCCACAGGTAATGAAAGACTATGAAGGGTTTAATGAAAGTAAGGTTTTAAAAGTTTTAGAAAAATTTATTTAGTAGTAAGGTGGATTAAAAGGAAAAAAAATGGAACAAGGGCGATCGAGTAGGAAGCTACTGAAATACTTTAAGCAAAAAGGGAGTGCCTCTCAACTAATATTACCCTTAAAAATCTGAAAAAGTCCTCCACAGAACTTTACCAAGTAAAGACACATATTTTATTTTAGCTACAGACAAGGATTACAGCCTAAATGCTGCTAAAGGATTCCTTTTCCTTCCATCTTGAAGAGGAATGTTCACAGAAATCCTAGACATAGACAAATGGGGACATATGAGTAACTCTGAAAAGATAAAAACTGACTCTCTTTTCACTAGTATTTTAGAATATGTTTAATATTTAGTGGTAGCAGTGAGAAACAAGTGTTTTATTAATGAAAGCTGTACAACTCAATTTAAATTTGAAATAAGGAATTTATCATATGCACTGAACGTATCATCGCATTTAGAATATTTGAATTGTCATCAAATTGCAATTTTCCAAACCAGAGAACTTCTTAAGGGTCATAATAAAGGTATTTAAATTAGTTAATGAAATAGAGTACTCGTTCCTAGTAAACACCACACCTCATGGATTATTCAGTTTCAAATTTTCAGCTGTCTGCAACCATCAAGTAGCTGGCCTCGGGATTTGGTGGGTGTGCTGTGGTTGTATAGTACATTCTGCATGGAAAGCCACAAAAGTACTCCTTAAAACATAAACTGGCAACAATGAGGGTGATTGTTTTCTTGTTTGTTTGTTCACTCAAAGGCAGTAACTTTGTTAGGAGTGGGACCCGTCATCTCTGGAAACCTGAATTTATTGACAACATTTCTAACTTATTTCTCTGATGTTTTAGTGCATGTCATAAAACAGCAACATCATATGTCCAACTGGCCATGCTTTGAGAACTCTTCTGGCCCATTATGTGTTGGGGAACAGAATTCTAAGAGTGAAAAGAAATTATAAGTGTTTAGGCCTATGAGGTCTTATTAGTGTTTTGTTTTGTTTTGTTTTTTGTTTGTTTGTTTTTTGCTTGCACTGTGGCTGCTTCTCTGCTCTGGAAGGTCACTCCACTCTCTGAAGGATAACAGAGAGCTGGGGTACAGTCAACAAAAAAGGAAGCATCATCAAAATTGCTTAAACAAGCCTAGTCCTTGATAAAGGACCTCTCGGCTCCCCTAGGATCTACACCACAGGTTTTCAGACATCGATGTGTACCGGAATCACCTGGAGAGACTGTTAAAACACAAATCCCTGGGCTTCCCTGGTGGCACAGTGGTTGAGAGTCCACCTGCCGATGCAGGGGACATGGGTTCGTGCCCCGGTCCGGGAAGATTCCAGATGCCGTGGAGCGGCTAGGCCCGTGAGCCATGGCCACTGAGCCTGAGCATCCGGAGCCTGTGCTCCGCAACAGGAGAGGCCACAACAGTAAGAGGCACGCGTACCACAAAAAAACAAACCAAAAAGAAAAAACCACACACACAAATTCCTGGGCTTCTTCCCCAGAGTTTCTGATTCAGTAAGTCTGAGGTAGAACTGGAGGTTTTGCATTTAGCAAGTTCCCAGGTGATTTTAATGTTACTAGGACTGGGATCACGCTTTGAGAACAACTAATTAACTAATTCATGGGGGCCTGAAGTTCCGAAGAGAAATTTGGGGACCAAATCCTGGATATTTCTAAGTGTTTTGCTTTGGTTTTGGCCTGACCTTCTTCTTTAATTCCCTTTTGTCTTATAAACCTGCAGTGGTTGTAGGAAGCCGATGGAAGAATTATGTCAGAGTTCCAAATACCTCTGTGTACCTTTCAGCCCTGGGCACGTGACAAAAATATGCAGTGTGGGTCTTGTGGCTCCCCCCTTAGTAATCACGATAATAATTATTATTAGCACTATTTCATAGCTTGTAAGAGATGACATTTGCGATTGGTTGTTTTACTATTTTGCTACTTGTTTGTTTTTTCTTGTGTCAGGAGGCTGGAATCTGTAACCCGCTTAAGCTCTGTGGAGGAAGATTTGAGTGAAGACGGACAAGCTTTAACACCCTGCTCGTGCACAAGGAACAATCATCAAAATGCATTTTAAACGACCTTGTGTACAATTTATACTGCAACAGCTGTCATCATCAGATATTATCTAAGTGAAAAATAGGAGTTGAATGATATTAACATATTAAAAAGTGTAGAGAAAATGAGAAATGAGTCCAAGAAAAATAATTTCTGTCCACAACTACACAATATAAACCAAGAAGAAGAAGAAGAAAAAAACTATTTAGGAAAAGTAAGTAGATTTGATTAATCAGATTCAGAAGGCAAATGACAAATAGGTAAAAATGCAAATCTGGAAGAATTAAAAATGTAAAGAAAAATAAAGGAGGCGTTAAGTAAAAGAAACAATTCCTGTGCAGACAAGTTTACTAGGATACTTGATACATGTTAAATACAATATGGCTTTATAGTTCTCAGATAAATATGTTACACATTAGCTTTTTCAAATTAATAATGGGATAAAAACAAACAGGATGGATTCAGGTAAAGAATGAAAAAAGGAAATCTTTACCTTAATCAAAATATCCAGTATTGGATGATGGAAATCTATATAATGTAAAACTTAAGTGACACATTGTTTTATTCAGCAGGGACAAGAAAATGTTGATTTGTTTGAGGTTTGAGATACAGTTAAGTATAGAATCAACCAAGGCCTGACATTTGTCTCTCTACATTTCTACCCACTAAGAATTGGTGATTTTAATTATAATCTTAAGGTACTGTAAGATGCTCACTTATAAAATATTAAATTGTGTTCATTATATTTGACTAAAGTTAAATGAGTGTTAAACTTAGAAAATCTTTTGGAAAGATTTTCAATAACCAGAAATGAAGAGAAAGAAGACTCTGTTTATCCCATCGCTAACTGACAGGAAGGACAGAGAGAAATGACTGAAGTCAGGCTTCTGGAAAGCTTACGCAGTACTTATTTACTTACATTTTAACTGAAGCCTCAATTTTCACATCTCTAAAATGGAGCTAATGATAGTACCAACCTCATAAGTTTTTTGTGAGATTTAAATTAAGTAATTTTTGCAAAATTCTTACGTTGCAGGCACATGATAAGTGGTCAATAAATACCACCTATTTTATTATTACTAAAGGTTGCTGTCAGAATATTGTAGCTGTGGTTAATGGATGTTAGTTTCCTAGTGCTACTATAACAAATTACCATAAACTTGGTGGCTTAAAACAACACCAACTTATTATCTTATGATTTTAACTTACCAAGTAGGAAAACAGATGTGAGTAGGTTAGACGTCTAACATGGGTCCCATGGGGCTAAATTTAAGGTGTTGGTAGGGCTGCATTCCTTTCTGGAGGATGAGGGCAAATCTGTTTTCTTGAATTTTCCAGCATCCAGAAATCACCCACAATTCTTGGCTCATAGGTGGCCACAAAGCCAACCACATGCATCTCTTGACTATTCTTCACTAGTCACATCTCCCTCTGACTCTCTTTTTCTGCCTCCCTCTTCCTCTTCCATTTATAAAGACTCTTGTGATTTCACTGAGCCCACCACGAAAATCCAGGAAAATCTCTTCTCAAACTACCTTAACTTAATCACATCTGCAGAATCCCTGTTGCCTATAAAGTAGCATATTCATAGTTTCCAGGAATTAGGTTATGGACATCTCTGGGGTCATTACTCTGCCTACAACAATAAGTTACTCAGTACGTGCCACTCATCTAGCATTCTAGTTAAGGTTTCATCAAAACAAACAGAGAAGCAATACAGTTATCTAGGCCATTTATATTTCAAAGACAGCCACAGCAGATAATTCTAGCCCTCTTTTACAAAAAGAATCTGCTTTAGGGTGTTAGTTACTTTCAGCAAACGTTTACACAGCCCAAACTTAATTACAATCACTCTACTTACATCTTATAATGTGTGGATTTGCTTTTTTTTAAGCAATATATCCTGTCAAAAATGCAAATTAAACCATAAATACCAAGATAGATGTCACAAGGAATATTAAATCTTTCCCTTGCTTACAAATCTCAATAAAAATATTGATTTTAGAAATATTAACTCATTAATCCCATTCACTGTGGATTTATAGAATGAGAAAACAATCAAGAGCATTTCTCAGGCTTTTTTAAAATTTTTTATTTACTTTTTGGCTGTGTTGGGTCTTCCTTGCTGTGCACCAGCTTGCTCTAGTTGCGTTGAGCGGGGGCTACTCTTCGCTGCAGTGCGCAGGCTTCTCACTGTGGTGTCTTCTCTTGCTAAAGAGCACAGGCTCTAGGCACGTGGGCTTCAGTAGTTGCAGCATGCGGGCTCAGTACTTGTGGCACACGGGCTTAGTTGCTCTGCGGCACGTGGGATCTTCCCGGACCATGGATCAAACCCATGTGCCCTGCATTGGCAGGCGGATTCCTACCCACTGTGCCACCAGGGAAGCCCCGTAAGGCCTTGTATTTTGATGGCAGTTTCATTTGTTATATGGAGGAAGAAATGGATTCATAAGTTTCATGTTTTTCCTATTTAGATATCATTTTTCTAAACAGAAAATTTATCTATGAGAAATTTATCTATGAGATATAGCAAAACCACCAAGTAGAAAAACTTTGGGAGTTCATCAAACATTATATAATAACAAAAGAACTATTCAAGGATGGTCAGGTACTGTTACATTAAAAAGTATAATTTGTTCTGTAACCCGATTATACATTCTTCTAATTAGGGTAGATTGATGAAATCTAAGTGTTTAGAATGACTACTCGGGAAAAAAGTGGTATTTAATTAATGCAACTCATAACAGCTTCTACAGTTCTTTGTACTATTGATTCCTCTTTATGTGAAAAATTACTCATGAATAACTCATATAAAAGAACAGCACCATTCATAAATATAACAGCAGGATATATATGGTAAAAAATATTCAGCAATTTACTCAAAGGAAAGCTACTTTATTACTATTTATTTCATAATAATTCTTGGTACTGGGCAAAAACAGAAAAAGCTTACTCTTTTGCTTCTTGACAAATGTTTAATTTTATTTCTAGATTCACAAAAAAATAGATGAGTATTTGAAATTATCCATAATTAAATGATAATGCATAATCACTCACCATTAAGTAAAACGTATGTTAGAGAGTCTAAAACTAATTGCAGGTTGTCAAATGCATATGTGTAATAAAAATTTCTTATTTTCATAATAGTCTGTAATTATATATTTCACAATAGACTAATGGATTTTCAGGAGCCATCACATTGTGCAGTGCTCACTCATTAAACAACATGGTGAATAATTTAGAAAGAGCTGTTTTCTTTCTTATGCTATCAAAAATGAATTAGAACCAAGTAAAATTCTGGTTCAGGCAACCAGAATCAATTTGTATTAACAGTCTAAAGGAAAAAGATCCGAGTAATTCTTTGTCAGGATTTTTTTTTTAATATTTTACTAAAGGTGTCGTGTTAAAAGACCGAATTTTGGTACTAGGCACATCCTTATGGAAACCCATCCCATGGGGTTTGTTGGTTAAAGTAATAATAAATAAATTAATCACTTTTAGTATAGTAATTGAAAGGACTATGAAAACTAATTCTTGGCTACCTTTTTATATCATACTTTGCCCCTAAACAGAATACAAGTGAGAAGGGGAATAATGTAGAAAAGCAAAAATAACTTCAGAATACTTGTACTGTAGATCTCTTTGTCATGGGTTTCTTTAGTTTTACATCAGATTCTGAAAGACTTTGTACTCCGTGGGCCATGTCTACACTAACTCAGCCAAGCAGGCCGTGGGATGAGAAACCTGATTGTGACAAGCTCAGTCTACAGAGTCAGTATTCACAATTGGTAGGGATGCCATAGCTCTACTGATGATGCAGTGGCCCATGTTAATTTATAAAACCACAATAGCCATGAAAATAATCTTGGGTTTTGAGTATCCTTGTAATTTCTGTCCTGTCATACCATTAGAATAATAATAAAAGAAAAATCAAGCAGCACACACATAATAAATTTTTAGGATTTTATCTTTAGTCAAAACAGCAGAAGTCAGAGGCCATCATTCATATATCAACATTTATTTAGTACTTATTAAGTTCCAGAATCTGGGCCAGTCACTTTCACTTATTACTTCGTCTTATCACATATTTCATTCAGGCTTTAAAGTGAAAAATCTAGGTTATTTTGCAAGTTAAACACACTATCATTTCTGTTTTACTGGGGAAAAGTTCAACTAATTGTTTTTTGATTCTTTTTTTTTTAATTTATTTGTTTTACTTATTTTTTTAAATTTTTGGCTGCATTGGGTCTTCATTGCTGCACACAGGCTTTTCTCCAGTTGCAGCAAGTGGGGGCTGCTCTTTGTTGCAGTGTTTGGGCTTCTCATTGCAGTGGCTTCTCTTGTTGCAGAGCACGGGCTTCAGTGGTTGTGGCACGTGGGCTCAGTAGTTGTGGCTCATGGGATCTAGAGCACAGGCTCAGTAGCTGTGGTGCACGGGCTTAGTTAATCCATGGCATGTGGGATCTTCCTCGACCAGGGTTCGAATCCGTGTCCCCTGCATCGGCACGTGGATTCTTAAGGACTGCACCACCAGGGAAGCCCTAGCTTTTTTTTTGATTCTTTATTCTACAATTCTCAAATCATTTTTTGGTTATATTTATACTTCTTTTATTGGTTTTAATTGAGTTAATTTAATTGGATTTAATTGATCAATTTTATTGATCTTAAATCATCTTTAAGAATAAAAATCTGACTTAAGAATAAAACTACCAGTTCCTTTGGTTCTGATACATTGGTTCTGAAGACTGAGTCTCTGAAAATACATCAGCATTTCTTTAATGTAATGATAAATAGAAAATATTAGATATTTTCTGACACAAGGAGGGGAGAAGAGAGAAAATAGAGAAGAGAGTAATGTTTTTCAGCCAAACTCAGAGCTAGTTGACTTCCTACAAAGGAAGAGGAGGCAGGGGTAACAAAGCTATTTTGTAAGACTAAGGCCATGAGCTGGGCTGGATAGGTACTTGTGAAGGCAGAGGACATTCTGGATATGTTTTTTATAGTTAATTAAATGGTATTTATTATAATATTGTTCCCTGAGTTAAGTTTTTTGGTATCTGTAGTAAAAATTGTCACTTTTTTCTCACTTTCTAACATGAACTAGCTCTTTCTCCAAATCATTTGGTAGGAACTAAATGGTCCTTGGTGTTCCTACCCACCACAGAACAGAGTCACTTCAAAATAGGTATACAGTCCTGAAAACACACATATGAAAATAGCTCACAGTACCCTACTGGACTGAAAAAGCATGTCAGGTCCTTGTTGACAGGTCTAAGAATTACAGTCATGTCGTTAGCAAGGACTTCAAACTTCAGGGGACAGATCAGCTGTCGTAATGGCTCCCCCTGTAGGGCAATGACATTCATTGGAACGGGGATTGAATTTCCATTCGGCCCTGACAGGCTGTCCTCAGATGCCAACCCAAGACTCCCTCTCTTGTTTATCATTGTCAGAAAAAATATCTGATAGTTTTTTCTCCTTGAGCAGATGTGTAAACAAACAGGAAAGTACGGCCTGTCAAAATGACAATTTACATTGATTCCTCTTATCAAGATGTCTTTGGGAAGACAGCTTATCTCAAATTTACAAAAGAAGAAACTCAGTATCAGTGTTTCTTCATCAATAAATGATGATGGCAGGCCTGGTTTGTAACTAATTGCCTGTTTCCAAAGCAACATTTAAAATGTAATGCAAAGCATCCACCCACTCTAAACTGATGGGAAACTACCTTTGCTTCTGAATAAAAGCACATTATTTAGAAGGGATAAAAAACAAAAACATTATTGCTGTTACAAAAGTATAAAAATATACATAATTTAAAGTAAGTTATAAACTAAGAACTAAAGTATAAGTTTGTAAGGTTATATTTATACGAGTAAATTATAATATGTGGACCATAAGTAATATAAAAGATGCATCTTACACATAGGGGAGTATTTTCAATAAGATGTAAAAATACAGTAAAGTGGGTTTTATCACTAATCATCAGGCAAATACAAATGAAAACCACAATGAGATATCACCCCACATCTGTTAGGATGGCTATTATCAAAAAGACAAGAGATAACGAGTGTTGGCAAGGATGTGGAGAAAAGGGAGCCCTGGTATACTGTTGGTGGGAATGAAATTGGTACAGCCATTATGGAAAACAGCATGGAGGCTTTCTCAAAAAATTACAAAATAGAACTATCATATGATCCAGCAGTCCCACTTGTGGTTATCCAAAGAATTGAAATCAGTATTTCAGAGAGATACCTGTACTCCCATTATTCACAATACGCAAGATATGGAAAAAAAAACCCTAAATATTCATTGATGGATAATTGGATAAAGAAAATATGGTATACACATACGACGGAATATTATTCAGCTTTGAAGAAGGAGAAAATCCTGCCATCTGCAACAACATGAGTGGATCTGGAGGACGTTATGCTAAGTGAAATAGGCCAGACACAGAAAGGCAAATACTGTATGATCTCACTTATATGTGGAGTCTAAAATAGTTAGTTGAACTCATAAAAGAAGAGAGTAGAATGGTGATTACTGGAACTGGGAGGAGGAGAAAATGGAGAGGTGATAGTCAAAGGGTACAAAGTTTCAGTTATGCTAGATACATTCTGAAGATCTACTATATATTAGCACAGTGCCTATAGCTAAAAATAGCTAACTATGGCTAGCAAATACTTAAAATTTGCTAAGAGGGTAAATCTTATATTAAATGCTCATATCACACACACACAAATAATGGACTCTGGAGGAAACTTTGGGAAGTGATGGATATGTCTATGGCCTTAATAGTGGTGATAGTTTCATGGGTATATACTTATCCCCAAACTCACTGAGTTGTATACATTAAACATGTACAGCTTTTTACATGTCAACCATAATTTAATAAGGTGGTTTATATAATAATAATAAAAGAATTCTGTAACTTTTTACTCTTATACTCAACTTTTTCTCTTTATTTTTAAATGCATAAAGTTTGGAAGGGTATCATATTTTATACCAAATATCAAAACCTTCCTATCGTTATAAAATATAGGTATTTATTAATAAGTGTGATTGACCAGTAAATGAGAGAAGAGGACAAAACTCATCAACTCAGTGCAAACCACCACCTTCTTACCACTCCATCCTATCTCTCTTCTAGGCCATTCCTCAGATGTAGTGTGAACCTGGGAATGGAGGAGGTAGTGTGCTAGAAAGTAAAAATATACGTATTACTTATAATTATTTCCATGTCCCTAAAATTTTACCAGCTAAGGAGAGTGGCCTAAGTGCATTCTTTTAGTCCTTCTGAATTTCTGGACTCATTCCTTCAGCTTAGGATGTAGATACAAAGAGCTAGAGAAGAATCATCTATAATTACTCAGCTATTACATCTGGGGTGCCACATCCATTCTGAGCTTGAAGTTTGGTTGCATGTTGAAATCAATCTGAACTGTTTCACTCACAGCAATTACCAACTATGTACCATGCAAGCTATTTAATTTCCCCATACTTCAGCCTCCTCATCTGTAAAGTGAGGATAAAAGTATTTACTTCAAGTGTCTCTGGAAGGATAAAATGAGATATTTCACATAAAGTTCTTAGAGCGATGCCTAACACATGGTGAAGTTTCAATAAATTTACACTAAACACCATTAAACTATAATGGTTAATAACTATGGTTCGGGCCAGTTCTTCAAAATGGACATTACATATCAATTAAGCCTAATTAATAAGTTATTCTTAAGGATTCGAAAAGCTAAGTTTGCAGTGTCCAAAAATGATCACCTTGACTTCTGTGAAGTCATATAAACTCAAGAGATTTTGGCTGAGTTTTACTCATACAAATCAACACCTCTGTTTGGATAACTTGTCCTAAAAGTGTGTAGCCTTAAAGTCAAAAATATTTAGAAAAAGTTGGGCTTTGCTGTGATAATTCTCCTTTACAGAGGAAGGGTTGGGTAGAAGAAGTATACAGTTTATTTTGATAGAGTGATGCATGCTTTGAATTTTGAGTGCAATGTCTCTATTCTTAACATAGACTATTGAAAGGTGTTTCTAAATTTATTTGCCAGCTAGCCATGTAAATAGAAATAGCATATTTCTCTGGGAATACTTAATTTAAAAGCTAGGTAGATCTTACCCCGAATAGCCAAAGCAATCTTGAGAAAGAACAAAGCTGAAAGTATCATGCTCCCTAATTTCTAATTGTATCACAAAGCTATAGTAATGAAAATGGTATTGCACTGGTATAGAAACAGACACCTAGATCAATGGAACAGAATAGAGAGCCCAGAAATAAATCCATACATATATGGTCAAGGACTTTACAAGAAAGATGCCAAGAATATACAATGGGGAAAGAGCAGTCTCTTCAATAAGTGGTGCTGGGAAAACTAGACAGCCACATGGAAAAGAATGAAACGAAACCACCACAGTCTTGCATCATACACAAAAATTAACTCAAAATGGATTAAAAACTTGACCATATGATCTGAAACCATAAAACGCCTAGAAGAAAACATAGGTGGTAGGTGTGTTCATTGAAATTGGTCTTGGCAGTGATATTTTTTTGGATTTGACAACAAAAACAAAAATAAACAAATGGGACTATATCAAACTAAAAAGCTTCTGCACTACAAAGGAAACCATCAATAAAATGAAAAGGCAACCCAATGAATGATAAAACATAAATCACGTATTTGATAAGGGGTTGATATCCAAAATATATAAAGAACTCACACAACTCAATAGCAAAAAACCAAACAGTCCAATTTAAAAATGAGCAGAGGATCTGAATAGACATTTTCCCAAAGAAAACATACATGGCAAACAGGTACATGAAAAGGTTTCATCAGGAAAATGCAAGTCAAAACCACAGTGCGATATCACACCTGTTAGAATGGCTATTATCAAAAAGATAAGAAGTAAGAAGTGTTGGTAAAGATGTGGAGAAAAGGAAATCCTTGTGCACTGTTGATGGGAATGAAATTTGTGCAGCCACTATGGGAAACAGTATGGAGGTTCCCAAAAGAGGCAAAAATCTAACTACCATATGATCCAGCAGTTCCACTTCTGGGTATTTATCTGAAGAAAAAAAATCACTAACTCAAAAAGATATATGCACTCCAATGTTCATTGAAGCATTATGTACAATAGCCAAGATATGGAAGCAACCTAAGTGTATGACGATGGAAGAATGGATAAAGAAAATGTGATATATATATATAATATATATATGATATATATGTAATATTATTCAGCCATAAAAAAGAATTAAATCATGCCATTTGTGACAACTTGGATGGACTCTCAGGGCATTATGCTAAGTGAAATAAGTCAGACAGTAAAAGACCATATGATCTCACTTATATGTGGGATCTAAAAATAACACTGAACTCATAGATACAGAGAACAGATTGGTGGTTGCCAGAGGCGGGGGATGAGGGAATGGGCAAAAGGTACAAATTTTCAGTTATAAAATAAATAAGTCATGGCGGAATGTAATGTATAGCATCGTGGCTATAGTTCATTTTACTGGATTGTATATTTGAAAGTTGCTAAAAGAGTAAATCTTAAAAGTTCTCATCACATGAAAAAAAAATTTTAACTATGAATGGTGATGAATGTTAACTAGACTTATTGACCACAATAAGTCTAGTTAACATCCATCACCATACATAGTGGTGTACACCTACATAATTTTTTCAGTATATACAAATATAGAATTAAAAAAAGAAACTGGACAGCTCTTCTTCACTCTTCCCTTCTTCCCTTGCTGAAAGAAAAGAACAAAGTTTTTGCTTTGGTACCTGTCAACTTCTGAGTGAAGCAGATGAGTAGGCAACTAATGTTCCACCAAGTACATGGTTCATACCCCCAAATATCAACCCTATTTACCATCCGAGTCACATACAAGATCTGACTGGCAAATCAGACTTAAACAAATCAGAGATTTTACCAGGCATTATGTTTTACTAGTAATTTCAAGGATGCAGATAATCAAGAGACTCCACAGAGCAGAAAGATGCCTAGGACATCAAGGGCAGTTCCCCGAGTCTTATCCTGCCATGTGAAACATTAACCTCTGGCCCAGAATAATAGATGAAAAAGAAATCTCTAAAAGTGAAGTCTGCGGGGTTACGTCATATAGTAGAAGTAGGCTTTAATTGCGAAACATCTCCATTTAATATCCTAGAGAGTTATAACACTTATATGGACTTCTCCAGGAAGCCATGACTCATAGATTCTAAGTTTATGAAATAATCTGTTAGCCAGGGAACAGTTCCACCCTCAGACCTACCAAGTAGAGCCCCTGCCCCAGGACAGGTCCCTCAGAGGACTCTAGAGTCCCTTCATCAGAATTTTCTAAGTTCCGCTTCACTGTCTGGGACTATATGAAGTAGTCCATCCAGGCAGGATGCCCTAAGCTCAAATCTGGTCCTACATGGATCCTGGTCACCAGGAGAACCTAACTCAAAATTTTTTGTCTCATTCTGATGGCTGGGACTGCCTGAGACCAGCAGTACTGTCTCATCAAGATGCCCTTGGCCAGGACCAGATTCTATCTGGGTCCCTTTGCTAGAAATGTCTTCCACAAAAGTTTCTAAGTCCCCTCCAGTGGCTGGGACTGCCTAGAACCAGTAGTTCCCTACAGGTAGGGAGCTACATGTGCCATGGTTTCCATTTCTTCTCTTTGGAGCTCTCTCTGAACCTTTATATTACACATGGAATGGACCAGATGCCCTGAGAAGCTCTGAGATTTATGGGTTTTGATGTTGCTCCACAGTCCAAGGCCTGGGCCCCAGTTCCAGGAGGGTGACCTTATAAACAGATTGCTTCCACTGGACAGAATATTTCTTTCATTACATCTCATGAAATTTGGCTACCAGAATTGTGCTTATACATTGATTCTGTGTGGCTCTCACTCATGTCGGACACAGGACAAGTACCGGGCTATAAATTTCTGAGAGTCCACCTCTGATCCTTGGGCTTGAGGCTGCTTGTTTAGGCCCATGTGTCAGCTCTCACCTGTCTATGTCCTGACCATGGTGCTGTCTATGGGCTTCAGTACCCAAGAGTGGTAGAGGTGGTGGTAGGCATCCTTTACCTTGTGTCCCCTAGTGCTGGCACACAATGCAGTTACTCTACCGCTTCTGCAGGTTCTATACCACATGTAAGGCAGTCCCCTCAGGTAGTTACAACCATCTCTTCCAAGGATTTTTCAATCATTGTTTTGCAACACTAATGGGCCATTGCAGTTAATGTCCTCACTTGCATCTGATTGATGTAGTGATATCATGCTCTCCTAGGCCAGTCTTAAGCTGAACTGGACAAATGACAAGCATTCCTTGCACAAATAGAATCTCTCTTTTTTCTCTACCCATGACCTCCTGCCTATTATTCCCTGGTGTTGGTGAGTAGAAAAAAGAGTTGTGGTCAACAGTGACTGAAGTCTCATCATAGGAATGCAGTGATTATGGTCTGAGGAGTTCCAAAGAACACATAGTTGGAATATGTGGTCTATATTTGAAGTAAATTATTGTTCACATTTTCCTGCACACTCTATGAATGAAAGTCTTACATTTGTGGGTATCAACAACAAAGCCCAGTTACAACCTTAAAGAGAGCCTTTGAGGTCCATATTCATGGGTGCATGAGGGATGCTATAGCACCCTGTATAATGATGCAACCAGACTAATAAATATTTGGTTTTAGGGAACTGTAGAGCCAATAAGATCCATATTCTTTCAATATAAATAAGGTTTGAAGATCCATGACATTGTAACAACAGTATCATTACCTTTTTATTGTGTGGGAAATAGAAAATTTATCAGGAAGGGCACATTTGACAAGAAAGAACATGAAGAACATTGCTCCTGGATGTGAACAAAAAGAGGTACTGTCTGGACACCATGAAGAATCATCATGTACTGTGATCAGAAAATAAACAAATAATCATGTACTCTGATCAGAAAATAAACAAATACTTAAGTACTACTTCTGTTCATTACTCTAAGTTTTCATCAGTATATCACTATACATCATGAGTATTAATTAATTTTGTTACACATTATGTAATCAAATTATTTATCTAGGCAGGGTTCCCATCCCCCAATCCTTGGAAAATATTTGCCCAGGCTTTACGTGCCCTAGAAGCAGCATCCTTTCAGGAATACTAAATACATACAGTCTCTTTCTTTTGGGTAATATTATTGCTCTGTTTATCCAAAGTTCCAGGTGACAAGGAGATGTGATGTGGTCACCTACCTTCTATTCTTTCCCTCAGGGTATCCCCCTTGGATGGAATGTGAATAAATCACAGACCAGCTGTTTTAACTCTTTTCATTTTGAGAAAAGGCAGCTTAAGAAACTGCCTATATTTCAATTTCAGCTCCACTCTGTACTGGCTGCATGACCTCACACAGTTATTTAACAACTTTGTGCTTCAGTTTAGTTATTACATGTAAAGCATGAGTTTGTTTCACAAATATTTATCGAACATCTACCATGTACTATATAACCTTCTAGGTGGTTGAGATACATCAGTGACAAAAACAAAGACTCCTGTCCTCATGAAAGTAATTAGGAACTCCCTCCCACCATCAAAAATTTTTCCTAAGTACTTTGAAAGATTTTTCATCTTAAAAAAATTTCCTGTCTTGAAATAAAAATATTCTAGATGGAAGGTACAGTTTAACATGTATCAGCCAAAAAACCTCACTTAGTAAACATTTAAGCAGAGTCCAACTGACAACTAAAAACACAAAAATGAAACACTGGTCAAATATTTTCGGGCTGGAGCTGTGTGCTGGTGAGCTGAGTCAAAAAAAAAAAAAAGTTTTAGGGCTTCCCTGGTGGCGCAGTGGTTGAGAGTCCGTCTGCCGATGCAGGGGACGCGGGTTCATGCCCCGGTCAGGGAGGATCCCACGTGCCGCGGATTGGCTGGGCCCGTGAGCCATGGCCGCTGAGCCTGCGCGTCCGGAGCCTGTGCTCCGCAACGGGAGAGGCCACAACAGTGAGAGGCCCGCATACCGCAAAAAAAAAAAAAAAAAAAAAAAAAAAAATTTTGATGTGCAGGGTTTGCTGATTTCTGTGATGTAAATACTCTCTTCATAGCCACCAACAGTAGCTTTCAACCAGCTTGTAAAATTCCTGAATTTTCCACAATCAGCTGAACAGCAGGTACAAGTTGGCTTCAGCAAACCACTGCGCTGGTGGAGAGGGTCAAAGGCAAACAAAGTGAAGCAGAGCTGGCAGTAAGGAAGGCAGAGGAGGTCAAGGAAACTTTGTCCCACGTACAAATACACATAGGATAGGTTCTGGGCTTCTCCATAGCTTCGCGCCCACACACGGATGAGTTTCTATACTGACCAATAACAGCACTCAGTGTTATTTTAAAAAAATAGTAATAAAGTATCAGTTGACCTTAACCTTAACAAGAACAATAATTAACCCAGCTATTAAAGCAATTTTATGCTACTTTCAAAGAAGTAATGTTCATTCAACTTTAAGAAGGTAATAATCCTGATGTATTCAGCACTAGTGAGAGTATGTCTGACATAGTTTGACTACTTTGGACACCATCTTCATACACAAATACACGCAAACACATGCACACATAACTAATATCATTTACCATGTGCCAGGAGCCATCATAAGAATGAGAGTGAGGTACTCTGTTTATGTCACTTCTATTTCTCAGCCACCTAGAAGATTGCGTGGTATATGGTAGGTGCTCAACAAATATTTGTAAAATGAATATTTTATGTGTAATAAGTAAACAGGCACAAAGAGGTTAAATAACCATCCAAAGTCGTGGAGCTAGTACGGAGTGGAACCGGAATTCAAACATAAGCAGTCTTTTAAGGGGTTGTTTGCAAAACTAAAGACTGGCAAGAGGAAGAGAAATAAGAGTATGAACTTAACAGGAAATCAGATGGTATACAGAATGGGTGGCAGACATGCAATTACTCAGGCTGGAAGAGACAAAAACTCAGGTTAGAACTGTTTTGACCTAGTAAAATATTAGCTGTTTTGAAAATATTGCTGAATACCTCAGGTTAGAAGAAGAGAGGTGAGAAGAACTCTAAAGTGATAAATCCTCAGGAAGGCAGAATTTCAGTTCAAAATAAGAGGAATTACTGGTGTCCAACAATGCATGTAGGACATATAGGAAACAAGTGACCCCACCTCTTCCCACTTCATTCATAGAAAGTATTCAAGCAGAGGACAAAGAAATCTCTTCCTCAAGTGGCAAGTTAGGTTTATGGCCATTAGGATCTTCCCAGTTCAAATATTCCTTGTCTTAAGTAGAAACAGGAATCCAATAAATACATTTTAAAGCATCTTCGCCATCTTACGTACCACCAAGTCATAAGTTGCCTTAAATATTTGAGAATATATGGATATATTTGCCTGGTTTGAAATTGTCCTTTTTTTTAAAATCAAAATGAAGACTGAGAAAACTAGATACAGACAAAAAACCCAAGAGAAAAATGTTTGCTAATCAACCCCGCCTATGAAGTCTCTAAAACATCACATATTCAATAGCATCTAAAATTTTATCCTAGCTAATTTTTCAGGAAGTGCACAAATTCAATAAGAAATGTTTTTAATCAGTCACTTGCTCATCAACATGTCTCTAAGCTATGGAAATTAGAAAAAGTTTCTCACAAAGATCAAGGGGTAATATCTCACAGTAGCAGGTCAATGCTTGCATACGGGTTTCTTATTTCTCTGTGGATCCTTCAGAAGAATGCAGTCAGTACCAAGATGTAATGTAGCTGCTATGCATAAAGTTACTGGAAATGATTTATTTTTCTCTCCAGCATTAGGTTTGTGGAACTTCCATTTGATAAATATTACGAATATTATATAGAGAAACCTGAAGTACTTTATGTCATCAGAATCTACACTGGTGATTATTATTACCAGTGTTATTGATTTTTGGATGTACTTTTGGTACCCTTAGGGCCAGGACATAAGCACCCTTATGCAAATTAGAGAAAAGGTTCCTGTTGGGCAGATCGACTAAAAACACCTCTCTTCCTGTGTCTGCCTTCTCCCTTTCCTCTTCCCAGGGTCATAACTTGGCAAACAGAGCTTGAGGTAGATTCTTATGCCTCAGACAGGCACCCTTATGAGGACATGATCTGAACAGATACTGGTGGAAACCTGCGTAGATTTTTAACCATAGAATGTTTCTGACTCTGAAAAATATATTCAAGATAAGAGTTGAAAGAAAAACATTCTTTTCCAATTCATTAACTATCCTCCACTCACTACCACTACACCACTCCACACCACCTCCCAGCGCAAAACAAATGGGAACAACCCAGAACCAGTGACTCTCCAGCTAATTATTTCTTACATTACCTTCTCAAAACCTAGCACAACTGGTTAAAAAATTCTCACAACTAGTTAAAAACCTAAAACAGGCCAGATGCAAATCACTCCTGCTCAAGATTAAGCCTACTTTTTCCTTTTGATCCCAAGGGCAGGCTTGCTCTGCTGAAGTTGAGGTATTCCAAACTTACCCCATGGCTTTTTACCATTGATTTATTATTGTTTTTTCAAACCTCAGTTTTTGACCTTTTCTTGCTCTTGGGTACTACAGATCCTCAAGATATTGTTTTTGACCCCACCTTCCAGACCTTAACCTTCCTTCACACTCCTGATAATTAATAAACTAATCTTTCAACTATTATTCATTAAGCATCTATCATATGCTTGGTACTACACTAATTGTTGAGAATACAAAAATAATTAGGATACATTGCTTATCCTATCAAGCAGGGCATTCCTAAAAATAAACACGTGAAAATAGTCTTATAAATTCAAAATATGAAGTAATCAGTCTTTCAGGTAATGTAACTAAGACTCAAAGAGAATTAGGTCACCTGCTAAAGTGACAGAACTGAGGACCCAGGTTCTCCCAACTCTAATCTAATGCTGTAAACAGTACTTCGTGATAGGGTCATTCTTTTCATGTGTTTATTAATTAAATGATTCATTTATTTATTCAGAAAGTGTGCTTATGAACAGAACTATGTTAGTCATGCAGACTGTGAACTCAGAGTTTATAAATTAAACCAAAAGGCAGAGAGAGAGAGAGAAAGGGAAAAAAAGGAAATGAAAAAAATATGCCTTGACTTATATAAAGTGAATGGCTTAGATTAAATTCCATAAACTTCCTACACCTTTGTTTACATTTTCTGACATTCACAGCACACTGTTTACAAGGGTTTCTAACGGACAGATGTGAAAGGTCATGTTGAGCAGCTAAATTTGCATATACATTATATTTCTTATTTTGACATTGTTAAAGTATGTTCTTTTTATGTACCATGGAGACATAGGAACATTTTATACATTTTATAATTTTAAAATAGCTCCATTTCAAAGTAATAAAATGGATCAAGATATTTCTCCACAGTTTAGCTCTTACAGAAGAACATGTTAGTTTGAGCTCCCACTTTAGCTAATGGCCTTTACCTGTTTATCTGGTCAACCAAGCCAGAGCTAGAAAGGTTATGCCTAATCATCTCTCACTGCACATCTCCAGATCACATCAGCCAATCACTAAATTAAGTGGAACCTCTTTTGAAACCACTCTCCTCTCTTCAACTACCACAGCATTTATATAATTTTCACCTAGACTATGGCATTTGCCTCCTAAAATACCTTTCTGCCTCTGGCCTTGACCCACTCCAATTCCTCCACTTTATGGCTATTAAGAGTGATTTTTATACAGATCTCTGGGGCTCAAATCTCTTTATTGGTTTCAATTTCCCACAGAAAATGGTTAAACCTCTTATATGTGTTTCTTCTGACTTCTGCCTGCTTTCCAACTTAATCTCCCCTATTGCCTCTTGGAACTCTTAATTTCCATCCATACAAATATCCTTGAATTTCCTCTAAATATTTCATCTTTCGGAACATATGCCCATTGACATCTTTGCTTAGAATGACTTTCACTTTGCTCGCCAGCCAAAAATCCATTTTTCTTCACTTTACCTTGAATTATGTCATTATTAGTAGTATCCTTCCAATAAAAACCACTTTTTTGTTGCCATATTTTCCTTCCCTGCTAACCTATGAGATTTTGAAGAAATCTGACTTGTTCATCTTTGTATCCCCATAATTAAGTGTAATATCCGACACAGAGTACTCAAAAAATAGTGGTTGAATTCAACACTCTAATATAGAGCGTTTCTAAGGATGACTGGATTTTTTAGACTTTGGGCATTTAGAAAACTGTATCAGAGATAGAAAAGAACTAGGTTGTTCTGGATTGTCTGTTGACAACCTGACACAACTGCTACTTCTTCCATTCAAGTTTGGGAAATTTATTTCACAGAATCCCCTTCTCTGTGTGGTTTCACGTTGACATTTGCCAATGAGAGGATCTCACAAACTATTTGGAAAATTGGAAGTGAGGTAGAAGCCATTATTCTTAGGAGGCCATGGGAATCAAACATGATGACCTGATTCACTGTGGTGCTTCTTCAAATCTCTTCGTGAGCTCCCAATTTGAGGTTTCATGTGTATAACTTCTCAAACATCTTGCAAGATTTTTCACTCATGCTAGTGCTTCAGAATGAAGTGATTAAAGAGAGTTTATCTTCTAGCTGCAGCTTTGTAGACAAATCTCTACCAGCTACACACAAATTTGTATAAATTCAATTCCCATATTAAACCATTTATTCCTGTAATACTTGTAGTGGCTCAGTTTTCCTGGACAAGGGCAGACTTATATTGCTTTTGGTACTAAAAGTGGATCCAGGGGAACAGAATCTTAAAGATGGTAATCTAGAATTGGTTCTATAACATGATTAGATTTAAAGGCACTAATAACCTCATGTCAGTGGTAAATATGATATAGACCACAATATACAGTTGTAAAATAGTTTCTTAAATTAACCCCTGGAGTCAGGTGCCTACAACTTTGGGTGACCAAGTACCTACCTACCTACAAAAAAAAAATCATGATAATATAAAATATAAAGACAGAGTAGGGGCAGGGGGAGATGGCTGGCTATTTTAACTGCACAGGAAAAGTTGGAAAAAAGTAAATGATGAGGTCAAGGCTTTAAATTCCCATCTCAAATCCTGAGTAAGGAACCAGAAACACCTATGACTACCCTGAAAGATTACTATTGCTTTTATTGCAAGTTTGAAAGTTTTGAAAACCAAATGCAAAATCTAATACTGCCAGTGGCTGAATTAAAATGTGAGTCAAATTCATAACTTCTTGGGGTTTTTTATAGTATGTCTATGACACTGATTGGGTAGGAATGAAACCCTAAAGATTGAGATCGAGATATCGGGATAAATTCCAATGAAGCTGAGGACCTTGAACCCCCAAATTCCACCTAGTAGGAACCTCCTTTGTTTGAGTAAATTCAGCTTCTCTTACTAAAGAACCTGTAGCCTTATGGGAGAAATGCTGATTCTCATAACAACCCACTCCATCACCTCTCATTGATTCTAAACCTTTAAATGGATTCAAGCCTTAAAAAAAAAAAAAAAGTCTTACTCTGGAGGTGATATTACACATACCAAAAACATTGCAATATTTTGACAATTTACATCAGTGGAAACTGGGGAAATTATCTTTGGGAATGAACACTAAGGATGTTAGAACAGGGAAGAAGAAATACACTGTACGATTCAGCTGGATTCTTTTATATGAATCACTGACAGGTGATTTTGGATTCACCGTGCTACCCTAAACAATTGGGAATAACTGTAACACCTTGTTTGGTTGACTACAACTGGGTCCCTGTGGTGGCCAAACTGAACTGAAGAAGACAGCATCCAAAGGCTTATAGAGATAGGAATGGAATTATTGTTCCACTGCTCACACCCACCCCTTTCTCCAAGTTTTTCAGAAATACAGTGATGACGGGGAAACAAGTAACCTTGAAAGCCTTTAATGGCTATTCTTTGCAAGTCAGGAATGACAGAGAGAGGCTATCAGTGGAGCAGACTCCCAGAAAACAGTGAGGATGGTGGGATTCTGAAGTGGCGAGAAGCCACGTGATGAATTTAATTGCATCTAGAACTTAATTACCAGGGTCAAGGTAGGCATGGTTACCATAATGGGTAGGAGGGACATGTAGAGATCCTTGTCTGTGGCTAAATAATTATATTCCTAGGACTAATAGAGATGAAAAGACTACTACATTAAATCTACCTGATTTGTATAAGCACAAGCCTTTGGGACTGGTGAGTAGAGGCCTGACTTGCGTTATCACAATAGTCGTGGTCCTTATTCACTTCCCAGACTTGAGTGGTTTGCAGGCTCAGAGCACCTTAAATGAAAAGGAGGCTTGATTCCCTTGAGTGAGGATACAGCTACACTGCCAAAAATGTATATTGTACATTAACTATTTAGATCTTTCCAAAAGAACCCGCAGCCATTTACTGGGGTATTTGTGCTTTAGAAAAGAAATAAACAAACATCTTAGAGATTACTGGACACTAGGTTTGAGCTAACAAATTCCTGGAGAAACAAAATAACACAGTGATCTACTTTTCAGAAAGAGGGCTTAAGAGAGCCAGGTGATTGATGCTGTTTAACCGAGGGTCCCTCAAGACACCCTGTGGTCATGTTCCTTGTACTAAAATGTAGAGCTGAAATAGATACACTCAGCAACATGGGCGTCCACTTAACAAGATTGATTTGGCTATATCAATGCTGAGTGCCTGACCTACCAACAGTAGAGATGAACCATGAGCCCCTGGTATAATAGTATTCTACTGTGGGGGTTTGGGGGCAGACAGCTATATGACAGCAGGTTAATTATACTTCTTTCATGAAAGGGGCAGTGATCTGTTCTTATTGGATTAAACACTTAAGCTAGATTTGAATTTGTCTTCCCTGCTCGAAAGTTTTCTGCTGATTTAGAGATTTAAGTTTCCAATAAAATAATGATTCTGCAAGGAGCTAAAATAATGGCCCCATTAAACTAAAAGATAAGAATACCACCTAGTCACTGTAAGTTCCTTGTACTATGGAATTAACAGACAAAAAAAGTGGTGACTCTAGTGACTGGTGCATTTGGGTTGCTAATATACAATGGTGGCAGAAAGAAGTATGCCCAATGTGATAGGCAGACTTCTAAGATGGCCCCAACAATCCCCACCATTTGATATTTATGCCATTGCACAATCCACTCCTTTTGAGCGTGGAATGAATGTAGTGACATTCTTCTAACCAGTAGGGTACAGTAATGGATTTAGTTTCTCACGGAATGTGTTGCTATTTCATTATTAGGTTACAAAATATTATGATTTCTATCTTGTTAGACTCTACTGTCTTTCCAGCTTGCATAGTTTGAGGAAGCAAGCTGCCATGTTTGCTTGGCAATGAACCGATGGAAGCCTCTGGCCAACAGTCAGTAAGGACCTCAGGCCCTCAGTCCAACAGCCCATGACAAATTCAATTATTAAGGTGATATGGCATGAGGAGTAAAACAAGGAAGATGTAATACCAGCTTATGCCTATGTGACCACAATGCGGAAATAAGGACTATTATAGTGATATGTATTTTCTTGCATCTATATACATACACACGTACACCTATTTGCATTATATATATATAACATTATACATAATACAGTTATAATATATAGTATGATATAATTATTAGTCAGATGCATGATGTGGTTATTAGCCTCATTTGAAAGTTTAAAAGGATTGTATGAGTGCCAAGTTGACAAAAGGGTAGACTGTGCTGGATTGTGCCATGTCATCTTGGTTAAGCTTGGAACTATGACTAATGGAGTTTATAAGTGAAAGAACTTAGTGTTAAGACAAAGCAGAATTGAAATAAACAACATTTTTCTAGGGAGATCATGAGGGAACTGACTCAGTATCTTTGCTCAAGTGGCTAGTAACTTTCTCTGATCTTTTAGATACAGGCTTACAGACTATCCTTCCCGCAGCTACTCCCACAGCTATGAAACACTTAATTCCTATATTAAATCCCTTGTTCCTTTAATACTTGTGACTGGTATCTTCAGCAAATCTAGACTGATATACTCAGTAAAATCTGTATATATTTTTTTAATTTAGAACTTGTATATTTGATTTTTTTCAATTTACTACTTTAATATAAGCTTGAAAGTAGTGAAGAAGTACAAAGATATATTAAAAAAAAGTTTGTCATCTGCTCCATGTCCCCTCTCCCACCCCATCTTCCTATCACAAGCAAACCCATGTCTTGTGTGTATTTTTCCATACATCTCAACTTGCTTATTCAAACTTATACAAGCACCTTCATGCATATAAAGGGATATTTTAAAAATCCCCTTTGCTCAGTTGCTTATTTTGCCATAATAAAATCATACTGTAAAAAGAATCTGCAACTTTGGCAAAATCTTTATGTAGATCTACATATGTATGCCTTTTTGCTATTTTCTAAAATTAAAATATTAAACATATTTTCTACATTCTGCTTTTCTTATTCATAAATACTTTATGGCAATCCCTCCAACTCAACAGGCATAGCTGTAATTCATTTGTTCATTTAAATTAGTGCAAAATATCCCATAGTTCGGCTGTTTCATTATTATGTAAGCATTTTTCTAGCACCAAGCATTCACATTGTTAACAGTTATATGCCATCAACATCCATGTGAATACCTTAATTTGCTTTTATTTATATAAGATAGTTATGAAACACTGAGTTATCTATGGCTAAAGGTTTGTGGACTTTTAATGATCGCTGCCAGAAAAGTTTGCAGCAATTCATATTTCTACCAGAATGTAGGAGTGCCTGAGTTTTTTAATATTAATTTTCAAGTTTTGTTACTTTTGTTTGCATTCACACAACTATTAATTAATTTAATAATTTTTCATAAGTTCATTGGCCATTTGGTTTGCTTTTTGTGAACTGACCACATTCCTATTGGTTTGCCTATCTTTATCTTGTCTATTGGTAAGTCTTCTTTGTATCGTATAGAAATGTCCCCCCTTTGGCTGTCAGGTAGGTTGCAAATAGTTATTTCCAAAAGCTATGTCTTCTTCAATTTAACTTTGCCTATGCTATTTTTTGCAATACTAAAGTTCTATATTTTTATATACTCAAAAGATTCTTTTTCAATCATACAGCTTCCAGTTTCAGCTCCCACATTCAAATAGCCTGAAAGGCATCATTCCCATCCTTACAACAAGAAAAAGCTATACAAACTGAAGATCAACAATTTTTTTGGAACCATCAGAGAACCAGAGTTGCAGATAAACTATCAGCCCAAAATCTGGAGAGACAGGTGCCTCAAGGAAGAAACAGCAACTGAAATCTGCTTTCTTGGAGCAGAAGTTACTAGAGCAATAATGTGGTGATAGGAACATTTAAATGTAATTTTGATGAATTACTGGAGGCTGATTATGAACAAGTGAAGAATGAGAAACTCCAGGGGCAACCACACTTTTGGGGCTTCTTCTCCCAGAATTCCACCAAGTCCTTATGCTGAGGATTCTAGGAAGATCCCCAGTGGCTCTGGCAGGGGGAGGGGAAGAGCAGCCATTGCAAAACCAGCCCAGAAACTTGTCCATAACAAATGCCTACACTCCAGAGGAAATAACTTAAAAAGCTCTGCTAGGGGAAGGGAATTGCTCCCACTCAGCTCCCTCCAGCCTTCCTGTCTCACCTAATTAGGGGGCAGGGGATATATAGCAATCAGGGATCACAGATTCAGGAATAATGGGGCAAAGGAGAAAAAAACCCAAAACTGTACCACTGGAGTAGTTTGTGAGTATCACAGTCCTGAAAATATAAGTCCACTGAAGGACTGAGATTTAATTAGAAGATTATAGAACACTCATCTTCCCCCATACCTTAGCAGCACACCAACAGGGTTCCAGTGTAATAACAGTGGATTATATCTGAAAAATCTATAACACGCAAACTCTCTGAGGAGGAGTACTTAGGAAAGTCTTAAGTCAAAAGGGAAGATAAAAACAAGGACACTAGCGAAATCTGAAGCCTCTGGAACCTGTAACTCCTATTTTAGTCCAACTCTTAGCTATTAAAATATGTTACTATATTAATAATTAATAATATGTTATAATAATTAACATATGTTAATTCATAAATTCTTGTACTAAAGGACTATTTACTTTATTACCTTCTACAATGTGTCCAGCTTTCAACAAAAAATTACAAGGCATGACAAAAGGCAAGAAGAAATATAGTCTGAAGAGACAAAGTAAGCATCATAACCAGACTCAGATGTAATACAAATGTTAGATTAGAAAAATTTTAAATATTACTATTAAAATTTTAAGGGCTCTAATGAAATTAGGAGAAAATATGCAAAAGCAAATGAGTAATGTAAGCAGAGATGAAAACTCTAATAAAGAAGTAAAAGGAAATGCTAAAAACCAAAACCACTGCAAGAGAAATGAAGGATGCCTTCAATGGGTCCATCGATAGAGTAGACATCAAGAGGAAAGTTCATGAGCTTGAATATAGATCAATAGATACTTCCCAAACTGAAATTCAAAACAATAAAGAATATGAGGGGGGGGGGGGCGGGAAGAACAGAGCATCCAAGAACAGTGAGATGAAGTCAAAAGATGTAACATACACATAATTGGAATACCAGAGGAAAAGAGAAAACAGACCAAAATAAACATTTGAAGTTATATGGCTAAGAACTTTGTAAAATTAATGACAAACACCAAACTGCAGATTCAGAAAACTCAGAGAACACAGAGCAGGATAAATACCAAACAAAAACATGTATTCCATAGTCATATTCATATTCTAACTACAGAAAACCAAAGACAAAACTAAAATCTTGAAAAAACCCAGGGGCATGAAGGGGACACTTCTCTTATCTACAGAGAAACAAAGGTAAGAATTACACTGGATTTCTCATGCTAACACTAATCAAAAGAAAGCTAGAATAACTATATTAATTTCAGTCCAAGCTGACTAAAGAAAAGGGTGGATTAGCACAGATAGAGGCATGATATAATGATGAACAAATAAATTCTCCAAAACCCATAATAATCCTAAACATGTATACAACTAAAAAAGATGAGGCATCAGCTGATGGAACTGAAAGGAGAAATAGACAAGTATTTTGGGTTTTGTTTTCCAGTTGTAGTTTTCCTGTTAAGAATGTTTCCCAAATTTAGAATAGAGAAGTATATATGTAGATATCCTTCAAGCCTTGTATTAGGCAATTTTATGTACATGGTAATATGTTGATAAATGTTTAACAACTGGCTCCAGGTGGGGTAGAAGTGGAAGCCCTGATTTGTAGCATTTGCTAATTTCTGTGTTGTACATTTTTGACCACTGCCAATTTCAAGTTTTAACATGATATCCCAGAATATGGAGCTGGGAAAAGATGTGCATGATTGTCTTATGCAGGCTGTTATGAGCCAAACTCCATCATGCTACTGAATATGTCCCAAAGATTGTTCCCTTAAAAAAAAAGGTCATTACATTTTTCTTGAATTTTTAATATATGATGTGAGACAGAAGCTAATAATTTTATGTTCTTCTAAATATATATTCAACTGTGCCAGCACCATTCACTAAATAAGCCATTTTTTCCCACATTGAATTTAAATAGCACTTTTACTATGATAACAAAGAAATCGTATATACTGTAGACTATATCTGGATATTATTATGGTGTTGTCCTTTTTAATTTCCCTGCTCTGTCCCCATATCAAATTGATTTAATTACAGTAGTTTTATAGTTCTGTAATTTGGAAAGACAAGGCTCCCATTAGTATTTATAGTTTTTATTTATCTTTAGGAAATTACATTTGAATTTTAAAATCATATATTTCAATCATTCCAAAATGAAGTTCTATGTATATTATTAAATTTACACATTAATTCAGATAAGAACGATATTTTCATGATATAAATTTTTCTTGAAAAACCTTTATTATATTTGAATCTATTTTTTCGTCTTATTTAAAGTTATTAGTAGGCTGTTGACTTTCAAAGAACTTTCTGGAATCTATTGGTATAATCATGTTATTTTTATCCAACAAGAGTGATATTTTGAGTTATGTTGACAAAATTCCTGTTATTGAGCCACTCTTGCAATACTGAGTTTTCTTTGATAATATTTTTTTTACAACTTATTAATCAGATAGCTTTGCCTGTCATTTTCATTGGGGCATTGCATATATTATCTTTTATATTAAAGTTATATAGCCTTCGTAAAGTAATTAAGAATTATTTATCATTTTCAATAGTTTGACATAGTTTAAGTAACATGGAATTTATATTTAAAATTTAGATACAAATTGTATGTGAATCCACCTGTCCTATTTCATTTTAGTGGTAATCTTTAATCATTATAATCTCTTTTATGTTCATCATTTAGTCAAGTTTTTTTTTCTTTTGGGGGTTATGTTTGATCATCTCCTTTAGTTTTTAAAATTTCTTGCCATAGAATTGAATAGTTTCTTATGATCTATTAATCTTCAATATTAGTGAGTTTTCTCATTACTTATCAAGTATATTTTTACTCTCTTGTTTTTTAAAAATTCTTCCTTTGATATGGTATTTAACACTTTTTCTTCCCAAAGATCTAATTTGGGATTTAGTTTTTCATGGTATAATGCTACCACTTTTTCTTTCTTATTTATTTATATTTTATTAACTTTAGCTTTTGTATTTATTAATCTTTCTTCCTGTTTATGTTTATTTTATTATGCAATTCCCAATTGCTTGAGATACACAGTAATATTCTTTTACTCTAATGAAGGTATGTAAGCTTATTGATTTTCTTTTGATTATAGGTTTTTCTTTGTGCCCTGTAATTTGTGGTGAAATGTTTTCCTTTTTATTCCTTTTTCACTTGAAAGTAATTTTATTTTTTTATATTCCCTAAACCAAAGATTATCTGGAATGTGTTTCTTAATTTCTAGGATATTAACATTTTTGTCACCACTTAATTTCATTATTTATTTTAAACTTTATTATGTTTTGAAAAGAAATTGTGGCATTATTTTTGTTTTTTGAGGTAAAGAATCTAGTTTTGTAATTGTTCATGGATATATGCAAATATGTACCATCATTTCATATATAAGTATATAAACTTTGCATCTTGATGTATTATGTAATGTATATATAGATGTTATTTCATTCAATTATTCCATGACTTTACTAATTTTTATACGTTAAGTATTTCCAACTATAAAAGGAATATGTTAAACTCGTTCATCATAATTTAGCAACATGGCCTTTCATTCAAATTAGTTTTACTCTCTGTATCAGTTGTAATATTTAGACATACAGGATTGTTTTTATTACATCCTCTTCATGAATCATAGTTTTTACTGCTCCCTCCTATCCTCTTCATATTGTTTAGTGTCCTTAAATACCACATTGTCTAATATTAATATTGCTATGACTACTTGAATTTGCAGTGCCTTGTGCCTCTTTGCCCAATTTCTTTTTTTTCAGCCTGCCTTTATCACTTCTTGTGAAGTGTATATTTCTGGGTTTTGTGTTCTAATCTAAACTGAATCTGACTTAAGGGGATTTAAAGCCATTCACATTTAATATAATATCTTATATACTTGGCTGTATTTCTTCTATTTTAATTTATATTCACTATCATCCTTCATGCCTTCCTGTTTTACTGATCTATATGTTAGCTGGTATGATCAAGATGGTATGATTCATCCCATTTATCCCCTTTGTTAATTTTAAAGTTCTTCTTTACTTTTTCTACCAAGAAAATAGATTCCTAAGTTCATGCACATTGCTGCAAATGGCAGAATTTCATTCTTTTCTTTATGGCTGAGTAATAGTTCATTGTATATATATATACTACATCTTCTTTATCTATTCATCTGTTGATGAACACTTACGTTGCTTCCATATCTCTTAGTTATTGTAAATAACCCTGCTATGGACATTAGGGTGCATGTATCTATTTGAATTAATGTTTTCATTTCCTTTGGCTATATACCCAGGAGTGGAATTGCTGGGTTATATGGTAGTTATATTTTTAGTGTTTTTTTTTTTTTTTTTTTTTTTTAGGAAACTCCATAATGTTTTCCATAGTGGCTGTACCAACTGACATTCCCATCAACAGTGTACAAGAGTTTTTAAATGGAATACAACCTATAAAAACGTTGAATCACTATGTTGTACACCTGAAACTAATATTGTAAATCAACTATATTCAATATTTTAAAAATGAGCAGAAAAAAACTCAAGTGAAAACAAAGCAAAAAAGATTCCAAAAATAAAACACATAATTTGGCAGTTATTCTCAACTATCACATAAAAATAAGGCACTCACCATTCCTCTTCCAACAATGTGCCTTTTCTTATGCCCAAAAGATAAAACTTATAAAAAATATCTTTACTTTTTCCACTCTAAAATTGCCCTTAGTAAAGGTTTTTACTTCATCATTATCCTTCTCACCTCAGCCTGTAGATTTTACCAAATCTTCTAGTTCTTCCTGTCCTAGATTATTTGTAAATGTTTCACTTGCCTCATCATTATTTAACATTATCCATCTATTAATGTATTTATTTATCCACAATGGGGTAGAAGGCTCATTGCTCATTACTGTTTCTTCTTTATCATCTCCTCTCTTGATGTCTCCTTTGGGATTTGTTACTTGGTTAAATTTTTTTTCATTTGTTTTATTTTAAATTTTTATTGAAATATAGTTGATTTACAATGTTGTGTTATTTTCAGGTGTACAGCAAAGTGATTCAACTTGGTCAGAATCTTTACCCAAGTATTTTCCTCATTTAAAGTATGTGGTTGATATAATTTTTGAATACTGTATATTAACAAGTAACTTTCTTTCTCCTTAACAAGTGAATGCTATCTTAACTAGAATGGATTCTCATGTTCAGACCTTCTCACCCAAGAGTCTCATAGTTGTTATTCCATGGTCATCCAACTTCTAATGTACAGATTAGAAGTTTGATTTCAGTCTGATTCTCCTTTTACGTAACTTATTATTTACGTCTGGAGGCCAGAAGTCCTATTCAGCATCCAATTCTACTGCTCAGCTTCTGTTACTTTAAGCTTGAGACTAGCATATCTTCTTTCATCTTTTAGCTATCTACAGATAAAAGCTGCTCTACCACCTGCACTGTTTCTTCTCTTTTTTGTTTGAATGTCAAAAAATTCAAACAAAATGTGGGACAACAACTAAAGTTGAAGTAGGAAGTTTTTCCCTACCTACCCTGAAATTATATTATAGGCTCGTGAAAAATTAGCAAAGGTAAAAATGGTGAACTTTTACTCATGCAGCTAAATTCTGGGCAGCGATTTACTTACACAAGACAGACACCTACAAAAGAACCAGGCCATCAGCACTGTAAAATAATTCAGGGGAGAAGTGTTTTTAATAATCACAATTCTGAGTTACTCATCAAACTCATTCATTGTATATATCCCAAGAATGTTGTATAATTTTTCAAATGCCATTGCTACCACTCAGAATTGTCACTGTGCAGTCTTATATTTGCTTGCAAAAACCGTCTGTCTTTTCAATTGGCTTTATGTCATAGCGGGGAGTTGCCCAATTGTACTATGAAGTGTTTGTTGCACTGTGAAGCATTCATGTAAATATAATCTTAGGCTTGTGCCTCAGGCATTTACCAAATGTAGAAGTAAAGCAACTTATTTCTTTAGTTCTAGCAAATGTAAGTATTATATATAAGTATTATATATTAAGTATATTATATATTAAGTATTAATATAAGTTCAAAAATATTTCTATGACTTGCAAACATAAAATTCTTTTTCTATATATTTTTTCTAAAACATCTAAAGATATGGATTTCACATTTAGATAATGTATGCACTTGAAATTATTATGTGAGTATATGTTTGCATGTGCACATGCGTTTTCTGTGAGGTATGAATGCAATATTATTTTTTCACACAGTGAGCTACTTTTTTTCAAACACCATTTCTTGAACAATTCATTTCTCCCCAGTGATCTGCAATGATATTACATCATATATTACATTTCTATATATGTATGGATTTATTTCTAGATTCTTTATTCTGTTCTGTTTGGTCAATTTGTCTTGATTGCCAAAACTTCACAATAAGTCAATTTCTGGTAGAGTAAGCTTTTTTTTTTTCCCTCAGAATTGTCATTATTGGTCAGACTTTTCCACAAACATTTTTATAATCAAATTTTATATGTTTCAAGAAAACCACTAGCAGGACTTTTGACAACATACTGAGTATATAAATTATTATGGAGATAATTAACAATTGTTTTGTTATCAAGGCTATGCAATTAAGTTGTTTCTTAACAACCCTGAAGCGGATGAATGTGGTCAAAATGATAGTCTTTAAAATTTATTGAGACTTGCTTTTATGGACTGGTCTTTCCTCACAGCAGAAAATAAGTTCTAAAGTTATTCATTAGATACATTTGTCCCTATAGCTAAATTTTCTATATCTTTGCTAATATTTTTCTGATTGTTCTATCAATTCCTGAGTGAAATATATTAAAAGTTCCCATTATCGTGATGCATTTGTCTATTTTTTCCCTTGTAATCCTATCACTTTTTGCTTATATTTATTAGTAGTTTCATATATTCCTGATGAATTTACAATTTATTATTCTGTTCTATCTTCTTTATAGCAATGATTTTTTAAAATTTGTCTTGAAGTATACTTCCTTTAAAATTTATACAGATATAATAGCTTCCTATTGATTAGTATTTTCTTGATATATCTTGGTTTATCTCTACATTTACTTTCAGCCCTCTGTGGCCTAAGATTTTAGTTTTCAGTTTTGTTCTTTTGTAAAGAGTATAAAATCAGATTTTGTTTTGTACCTTTTTAGCAATCTCTCTCAATTAGGTACTTTAATTTGTTTATATTTATTGGTTTTACTTATCTTTGTCATTATGGATCCATTTGATTTCTCCACTCTTGTTTCTTTTCTATATTTTTCCCATATTTAGATGGATAAAGTTTGGTAAATCTGTTATTTTTTATTTTGCTTCATCTTTCTATTTGTTTGATAGCTATACCGTCTAACCTAGGGATAAGCAAACTATAGCCCACAGGTCAACCCTGCCTTGCTTATGGTCATAAATGAAGTTTTATTGGAACACAGCCATGCTCATTGCTTTACATGTTGTCTCTGGCTGCTTTCATACCACAGTGGCAAAGTTAAATAGTTATTACAAAGACCATATATGCTTGCAAGGTTTGAATACTTACTGTTTTTACAGAGAAAGCTTGCTGACCTCTGCTCTAATCTGTTATTTTTTGTGGGCAACCTTAAAACTTCAATTTGCATACTTAAAATCTAAACTTAATTAACATCTTTCTTGTTCTTATTAAAATTCCAAAATTATTTTTAGAAACAATAAGTTTTTAATATATATATATAATTTAATAATACTAATTTCATTGCTAACAGAAATTTCACCGCTTACTAATCTCATTCCACATCTTCATGAATTTCAGTCTTATTTGCATTCACATCTTCCTCTTGGGATCATTTTCTTTTTACAGATCCTGTTGCTGGTATATTCTTTCATTTTTATTTTTTTAAACTGCCTTAATCTTGCTGTCTTCTGAAATAACTGTTATAGGTACACAATATTATTTTAGCACTTATTTTTCCTCTCAATATTTTGAAGAAAATCTTTTATTATTTTCTTGCTCCCATTATTACTATTGAGAAGTTTCCTATCAGGTTATTGTCATTACTTTGTAGGAATCTTTCTTTTCATTCTGACTTCTTTTAAATTCTTTTTGTTTTTGACTTCCGCATTTTACTACAAGCATAGATATGGCTTTGTTTTTACTTACCCTATTTGGAATTTACTGTGAATATTCATCTCTCATCTATTCTGAAAAGGTTTTAGCTATTATCACTTTGAATATTGACTGACTTATTCTATATATTATATCTAGAAATACACTGGGACAAACGAAAGAACTTATTTTATTCTCCTTGACTCTTAACCTCTCTTATATAAATTTGATCTCTTCATGCCTCTAAATTGAAGTCTACCTAATTCTTCAGATCTGTCTTCAGTTCATGAATTTTCCCTTCAGCTCATGAATTTTCCCTTCAGCTGTATTTAATCTTTATTTAACTATTTTATTTTTTAGTGTTAAATGTCAATATTTATGTTTTTATTTTAAATGCTATAGGTGTTTTCTAATTTGCCTAACTACTTGTAATAGTCCTTATTCCCTCTTTCATGTTATTAACTTTGCCTTTTATTTCTTAAATACCATATTTTAAAAAATATATTTTGATGATCATTTTAGTATCTAATGTTTTCTGAGCTCTATTTCTGCAATTGAAATTTTCTTCTGATTTTCTCTCATGGTGGGTGGCTTTTTCCTATATTTTATTAAGACCATTTATTTGGCTGATTACACTATAGTAATCTTGAAAGGCATCATTGAAGTTATATTTCATAAGAATAATTTGCTTTTGTTTATGATAGGCACTCTGGACTATTCTAATCTATCATATTTTAAGGTAAATGATTGACTTTCCTGAAGCATGATGTTTTGTATGGCAAACAGTTCTTAGAATATCTATTTCTCCATAATACTGGAAGAAAAAGCCAATTTTTCTTTCATGCAATGTTAACAAAAGAATTATCATAGTGTTCCAAGAAAATTTTCTTATTATCATTGTTTAATTGTATATAAACAGATGTCTATATTCTCTTTTAGAGTTCTTTTAGAACTCTCTTTTAGAGTTAAAGAACATTTCCACCTCTCCATTACTTTGCATTAATAAGTGCTAAGAAAATTATAGGGTAAGCGATTGAATACCGCTTTATAAATCATACTGTTCCCTTCTTTTTTTGTAGAGTAGGCTTATGGACATAGCATATAATTTTCCTCAAGTATACTGATTTTGTCTAAGGTTCTTTCCATTTTTTCCAACTGTTTTCACTTCTTTCAGCTTGCCTTTTTACTTTTTACCCCCTCTTCTCCTCTCATCTAAATCATCTGTATTATGAACAATTAAGATTCCTATTTTTCTATTTACTGTGTCAGGTCACCAACCCACCTGAGCATCTCCTTTGCTATTAGTGTTTTTTGGCAGTGAGCCTGTAAGATAGGTCAAAAATATCTGTGAACTTTTTTCTGTTGCTCTTCTTACAGTATTAACTTTGTATAGTATCACTAAAGACCTCTAGTCAAGGATAGATGTCCACTGCTTAAGGGATCTAGTTGACCAAATGACACTTTGTCAAAATATTAAGGTACTGTATTTGTGGGGCTTGAGTTATTTTAATATAAAGGGAAGCCTTTGTAAAAACAAAAATAAATTAACTTTTGTTCAATTTTTACATCTTTTAGGAACAAAAATAAAGCAAATTTACTGTGCATAGACTAGTTTCTATAAAAATTCGATAATTGTGGTTTTAAGCTAAAAATATAAGTTTCAAACCACTATTGTATTTCTAAACAGACCTGTATTGATGTCTCTGAGGAAAGCCTAAGGAATTCATAAGCCAACTACTAATTTAAAAAATAAATGCCTTTCGGAACAACTCTTAAATCCCAACTGGTAAGCTGCTTATAGTCTGAAGTATGTTAATAGAAACTATTTTTTTCTTCTTATTAGATACATTCTTCTAAAACATATAATAAGTTTTAACTTAAACATAAGCAATATAAATTAAATGGTTTTATGGAAAATTATCCAGCATTTTTTTGTCTTAGACATTGAAATATTTCAAGCTTTATCTACATAAAAATAGATAAAATGGAGAAAAGTCCACATATATTGTTTTGTTTAGACCCTTCTGTTGCAATAAGGTAACTAAGTAAGGGCTGGATGGGTAGGTTATTAAAGGATACATATGGAACAGTAAATGAGGTAGAATTTCATGAAACAGGAGCTAAAGCAAACCTGGACCTTATTAAGAGTAGCATTCTGGATCCAAAGCAAATTAAGAAATCCTACCAGTAGGAATACGTAGATGATAATCTCTTCTTCTGACATCTGTTCCAATCTTTTCTTCTAACCATGAAACTCTGCACCCTGTACTCTATTTTTTCACCTTCTCATAGTCTCTGCTTAATTAATGGCTTCTTCTCTCTCATGCCTTTGGTTTGTCATCATGCCTTATGTTCCTGTTCTACCTTATGTCCTCGGCAATATACTCATTCAGCGTCATCTCCTTCCTCTTCATGACATTAGTCTCAGAAAGTTTCCCAGGTCAATCTTCTAAGAGGTAGAATCTAACTGACCCAGTCATCTATTTGTATGAGGCCATATCATGGGATCCTGAGCAGCCTACTACTGGCTGCTCACCACTGGTCTAATTAACCATGGCAGGAGGCAGGGAAAAAGCCATACTGTAGAAAACCTAGGCCCACAATACTGCCCATCCCCTTAAACTATGGTTGAATTCCTCCTTAGAGGGGACTCTGTGCTTTTCAGATATTTTGAGGTAACTAGCCCATGGCTGTAAGAAAATACATTTCTTCCCGGTTGCCAATCAGTATTTTCTGACTGCTCCATGTTATAAGAGTTTACAAAAGAAATGACATCTAGGTCCTGACCACAGAAAACTTATAATGCTGCCTCATTCAGCTCTCAATTTAGAGAATCTTATGCCTCTAAATATTTCTTTCAATGGCTACACTTATTTTCTTATCTCTTTGAAAGGAAAAATTCAATTGACCCATCTTCCTTAACCTTCTTTCCATTTAAAGTAAAGGATAGCTAGGCTTCTCTTCCTACCTATCTTTTGTAAATCCTACATTCCTAGTAAAAGAATTCAAAGCTGATCACTGATTTCTGGTTTCCAGTTCTGCAATATAAGGATCTTGGAAGTTGCAACTATGTCCTAATAACAAGTAAAAAGCTGAACACATTGAAAAACTGAAAATTTTTGTGGAACCGCAGGAAAGGGGAAGACATGGAGGAAATGGCTGGCCTGATGATTGGAAAGACAGGCAGGCAAATATAAGGAGCAGTGGCTTAGCAGAGTAGAGACTCCTGAGCTGAAACAGCCTTGGGAACCAGGATTGGGTAGGGAAACCCGAACTGTAATTGATGAATTGCTGGAGGCACAGTGTGCTAAGTCTGAGAGTGAAAAACTCTAGGAGGACCTAGTCATAAGGAGACCTCCACAACATTCTGAGATTTACCTGCAGGAGTTTGACCAGGTTCCCACAGTCAATATCAGAGAAAAATTTCCTGGTGCTTCCACCTGGGGGAGGGGAAAAGGAACCACTTAAAATATACCAAAGCACTTTGTTCTTCTTAACAAGGCCTGCCTTCAGGGTAAGCTAGTGAATCAGAGCCTAAACTCTGGTATTATCAGAGCTTAGCTGACCCAGAGGAAGGAAAATACCTACCTCCAGTATCCCCAGCCTTCCTGTCCTACCTGAGCAAAAAGAAAGAAAACTGAGAAACACAGGAAGTTCACAGTTCAGAGGCATAGGGTCACTGAAAGACTGAGACCTAATTATAGACTATAGAACACTTCCCCTCCCTCACTACCACATTATTACAGTCCTATTCATAACAGTTTACCCAGTACCACGTTCAGCTACCAAGAAAAAAATTACATGGCATACCTATAGGCAAAAACACAATTTGAAGAGACAGAACAAGCATCAGATGCAGACATGGTAGGGCTTCCCTGGTGGTGCAGTGGTTAAGAATCCGCCTACCAATGCAGGGGACACAGGTTCGAGCCCTGGTCTGGGAAGATCCCACGTGTCGCGTAGCAACTAAGCCCGTGCACCACAACTACTGAGCCTGCGCTCTAGAGCCTGAGAGCCACAACTACTGAGCCTGAGTGCCACAACTACTGAAGCCTGCGTGCCTAGAGCCCATGCTCTGCAACAAGAGAAGCCACCACAATGAGAAGCACACGCACCACAATGAAGAGTAGCTCCTGCTTGCCACAACTAGAGAAAGCCCACACGCAACAACGAAGACGCAATGCAGCCAAAAATAAACAAACTTATATATATATAAAAAGAAGCAGACATGGTAGAGATGTTGGATTATCAGACTTAGAATTTAAAACAACTATAATTAATATTCTAAAGTCTCTAATGGATAAAGTAGATAGCATCCAAGAACAAAGGAGCAATGTAAGCAGAGAGATAAAAATCCTAAGGAAGAAGAAAAAAGAAATGCCAGAGACAAAAACCACCATCATCCGGAATAGTTCTAGACAGTTGTCAATATCACTCAAAAGCCTTTGATACTAAAATTCAAATCCTATGAATTTATGTAGGGAAATAATCAGAGTCACATGAATACGTTAAGGTAAAAGAATACTCATAGTAACACTTCAATTCTTTTTTTAAAAAGTGTAACAATTGGGGCTTCCCTGGTGGTGCAGTGGTTGAGAATCTGCCTGCCAATACAGGGGACACAGGGAGGATCCCACATGCCACAGAGCAACTAGGCTTGTGAGCCACAACTACTAAGCTTGCGCGTCTGGAGCCTGTGCTCCGCAACAAGAGAGGCCATGATAGTGAGAGGCCCGCGCACCGCGGTGAAGAGTGGCCCCCGCTTGCCGCAACTAGAGAAAGCCCTCGCACAGAAACGAAGACCCAACACGGCCAAAAATAAATAAATAAAAAAAAAGATTAACTTGAGACATTTAAAAAAAAAAGTATAACAATTGGAATGAAATTGATAGTACAGTCATAATCTAATACCATAAGTAAACAAAATTTTAAAAAAATTGCCACAGTAAAATGCTCATATTATATTAAAAAGAGATTTCCAAAACAGTATGCACATTATGATATGAATGCATAGATAGAGGATAGGAATACATATAGCAAAATATTTAAACTGGTTAGCCTTAAGTTTTAGATGCATGAGTGATTTTTATTTTTCATTATATTTCTCCTGTCCTTCAAATTTTCTGTTTAATTGGAAATGATTTAAAAACTATTTTTATTTACAGTTTTCAAGGGTTCAAACTATTAAGCACAACTGATAAGACACAGAATCAGCCTAGGAATCACTTGAGTTATTCAAACTACTAAGGATTTGCTCTCTCAAAAATTCATGACCAGGCTTCCCTGGTGGCGCAGTGGTTGAGAGTCCGCCTGCCAATGCAGGGGACATGGGTTTGTGCCCTGGTCCGGGAGGATCCCACATGCTGCAGAGCAGCTGGGCCCGTGAGCCATGGCCGCTGAGCCTGCGTGTCCAGAGCCTGTGCTCCTCAACAGGAGAGGCCACAATAGTGAGAGACCCGCGTACCGCAAAAAAAAAAAAAAAAAAAAAAAATTCATGACCAAGACAATTAGATATCCATATGCAAAATAAATAAGTTGGACTCCTACTTCACATAATATATAAAAATTAACTCAAAATGAAACAAAAACTTAAATATAAGAACTAAAACTATAAAACTCTTAGAAGGGAACAATGGTGTAAATTTGCACGAACTTGGATTAGGTAACAGTTTCTTCCATGTAATGCCAAAAACATAAGCAACCAAAGAAAAAAATTAATTGGACTTTATTAAAATTAAAAAAAAAAACTTGTGTGTCAAAAAACACTATCAGGCTTCCCTGGTGGTGCAGTAGTTGGGAGTCTGCCTGCCAATGCAGGGGACACGGGTTCGAGCCCTGGTCTGGGAAGATCCCACATGCCGCAGAGCACCTGGGCCCGTGAGCCACAACTACTGAGCCTGTGCGTTTGGAGCCTGTGCTCCGCAACAAGAGAGGCCGCGATAGTGAGAGGCCCGCGCATCGCGATGAAGAGTGGCCCCCGCTTGCCGCAACTAGAGAAAGCCCTTGCACAGAAAAGAAGACCCAACACAGCCAAAAATAAATAATAAATAAATTTTTAAAAATGCTGGGAGTTATCACCATCATTAAAAAAAAATCCTCATCTTTCATTATTTAAAAAAAAACACTATCAATTAAGTGAAAAGACAACCCATTGAAAGAGAAAATATTTGCAAATTATAAATTTTAGAATTTTATATTTGCAAATTATATAGGGTCTGGTACCCAGAATATATAAAGGATTCTTACAGCACAACAATAAAAAGACATATAATCCAATTTTCAAGGGTTCATCAATGAAGAGACATTTCTCCAATGAAGATATACAAATTGCCAATAAGCACATGAGAAAATTCTCAACATCATTAGTTATTAGAGAAATGCAAATCAAAACCACAATGAGATCACACTTTGTAACGATTAAGATCACTACACGGCTTCCCTGGTGGCGCAGTGGTTGGGAGTCCGCCTGTCGATGCAGGGGACACGGGTTCGTGCCCCGGTCCGGGGGGATCCCACATGCCGCGGAGCTGCTGGGCCCGTGAGCCATGGCCGCTGAGCCTGCGCGTCCGGAGCCTGTGCTCCGCGGCGGGAGGGGCCACAGCAGTGAGAGGCCCGCATACAGCAAAAAAAAAAAAAAAAAAAAAAAAAAATCACTATAATCAAAAAAAGCAGGAAAAAGTGTTAGCAAGTATGAAGAGAAATTGGCATTCTCATATACTGCTAGTGAAAATGTAAAATGGTGCAGCCACTTTGGAAAATAGTTTGGCAGTTTCTCAAAAGTAAAACAGAATTACCATAGCATTGAATTAGCAATTCCAATCCTAGGTATATACTCAAGAGCACTGAAAACATATATTAACACAAAAACTTATACATGAATGTTCATAGGAGCATTATTCAATAATAACCCCCAAATTCAAAGAATTCAAATGTCTATCAACTAGTAAATGAATAAACAATATTTGTCATGTCCATACTATTATATTATTTAATCACAAAAGAAATGAAGTACTGTTACATGCTACAACATGGATGAAACTTGAAATAATTATTCTGAGAGAAAGCAGATACAATGCAAGAGGCAATGTATTTTGAGATTCCATTTATATGAAGTGTCCAGGATAGGCAAATCCACAGGGATAGAAAGTAAATTAATGATTGGTAGGGGAAAGAGGAGAATTGTAACTGCTAGTAGGTTTGGGGTTATGGGTTTTCTAATTGGGGTGATGGAAATATTCTGCAATTAGATAGTGGTAACAGTTGCACAACATAGTGAATATACTAAAAGGCACTGAATTGCACACTTGAAATGGTGAATTTTACGTTATGTGAATTATATATCAATAAAAATAAGTCCATGACTGCCTATGTCTTGCCAACTCCACCCGTTTTAGATCTCTGGCTGTGATAAGAGCTAACCTTATAACCAGATTATTTCTTAAAAAGCTTTTTGTAATTACATTGGGAATTGGGGGGTGAAAGACGTTAATTTATGTAAGAGAGTTTTCTTATAACAAACACTGTTGTTTTCCCCCCCTTGGAAAACTAAAATATGTGTAGTGGTAAAATGATAAAGATTTATATTAAGCTAGTACCAAATGCCATATATTACATCTTCCTCATTGGAACCATACACATCAAGTACAATTAATACCCCTGAAAGCCATGAGATAATAGGGTTTATCCATTATAAACAATGAGGGTGGCCTTCTAGACTTACCTGTCAAGAAGACAGTCAACTTTCAATTATATCCCTCAACTCACTCAGTGGTCAAAAATGAGAATGATACTTTGAGATCTATTACCATTGTTATTCCTACATCTATAAAAGTAGATATGGCTGGATACATTAATTCATGCATGTCATATAACGTTAAAAAATTGAGAAGCATTAACAAGACCATCTCTCCCACTTAGTTTGTTAAAAGAGCTGCTGAGAAAATATATAACTTTTTCTTTACATTCACATTTGATTGACAGGCATTTACAGTACCTATATAAGGATTTACTCTCATGATAGTTATGACCTATAAGCATATAACTTAATGATAATAGCTTGTGTGAGCAAAGCATGAGTGGAGCCCAAGTTAGGGCAGGACTAGATGCCTGTGTGGATTATTTCCAAGTGCTTTTCAGTGAGGTGAACTGACCAGTCGCTTCCTGGATTTCTGATTCCAATTGTAGACCACTGGTCAGTATGGGATGTAATTAAGAAAATGCAAGCTATCTCCATTACGAGGAAAAATCAGACGGAATAACAAAACAACAACAAATGCTGTTCATATTGTTGAACATTTGTGGAGTATTGCTTAAGTCAGGAAGCTTGCCAGCGTTTTATTTGTGTCTTTAACCGTTGATCTGCAGCCCCCCGCTATGTGCAGGAAGCATAGCACAATGTTTCCTTGGTACAGGAAAGAGCAACTGCCCCATTTACATTTATGCTCTCTCCCTTCCCTGGGGTTTCTCTTCCCTTTATTTAGTATTCACCTCCAAATCCCCAGCACCTGCCTTCTCTGATTGATTGATTCAGCCTGCTGACATCTAGCTCCAACTAAAACTCTTTGTGGGCAACAGGAACTGTCCTCAGCCTTGTCTATCCATGGAATAAGAGGAGTGCTTGCAGCTCTCCCGCTTCAACACCCTGGCAGTCACAAGCCACCACCATACTCTCTTCATCCTCGGAGAGCGTTCCTGATGTGGAAATAAAAATAGAGCTGGAGAAAGGAGCCGCCGGAGACTTGTGGGCAGGCAGCATTTAATGTCAGCCATACTGCATGAGTGGTTGCAAAGGTTATACCCTACCCACGTTGAATGAATAAGGGCCAGATCATTGGATTTCCAAAATGTCTTGTGGATGAGAACTGTAGTCAATAATATCAGCCACTTCCGGGAATTAGAAAACTCTTTGCTATTGTTAAAACCAGAAAAGAGACCTTACTGGAAGGATTGCCTGTCCACACACTAGCGACATAGGGAACGAGAAAGATGAACCTAGGGTTTACCTCAAAAGAAAGGAATTTTCTGAAATGCCTGCAAACCTACAACAATAAAAGAGTCTCAGGATGACTAATTTATTTTGATTTTTTTTTTTTTTTTTTTTTTTTGCGGTACGCAGGCCTCTCACTGCCGTGGCTTCTCCCGCTGCGGAGCACAGGCTCCGGACGCGCAGGCCCAGCGGCCATGGCTCACGGGCCCAGCCGCTCCACGGCATGTGGGATCCTCCTGGACCGGGGCACGAACCTGTGTCCCCTGCGTCGGCAGGCAGACTCTCAACCACTGCGCCACCAGGGAAGCCCTATTTTGAATATTTAAGACCTTTATTTACCTTGATAACAATCTTAAGCAATAACCACAGGCACCTTTATGTTAGGTCACCACTCAACAACAATAGCATAATTATGCAATTCAGTGCATCCTAATGGAAACACAAATGAACTGGCTTATAGCTCATTGTGATTTTTGCAGTCAACACTGCACTTGATGAATTTTGTGGCTAACTATCTTCTCTTGGTTTCACAACCATGCATGCAAGGTACAACACACATGTAAATGGTCACTTAAAGTACAAAATCTGAATGTTGCTGATGCTTTTTCCACATGTAAATTATACTTAATAATGCTATTTAGAAAATAAATTCAGTGCTATAAAGAGGCCAACTATGAAATGATTACATAAAGAGAACGAGGATTTAATTTAAATAGGACTTAGACTTGTAGAATCAACTTTAATATATAAATAATGGAAGATGTAAGAAGCCATGTGAAAAGGTAAAAATGGCTACAAAAAACACTCAACAGAAAAAACAATTATCTAAAAACTAAGTAAAAATAAGTATGTGATCAATTGCAAACATTCAGTACAGGACTACAACATGAAATTTTCAGAGAAATATGAGATTCCACAAAGCACTCTCTCTTAGGTCATTACAATTTATGTAAAACACTATATGTTTGAACTTTATAGGTACTTTATTTCTTACATCAACAATATTAAGAACATTCTCTGAGTTTATGTGAATATGCCCATCCAACGAATAAGAGTTTGCAGAGACAGAAATGTGAGCATTTTGTTTTCTCTTCCAAATAAAATATTGTGTCTTTATAACAAAGTAAAATAATGAAGTCAGCTTTTTCTTTATTACAAAGCAGAATGCACATCCAAATATACACACAGATATACACCTGTTCCTCCTTAATGGTTTGCTTTCCCTTACATCAAACATCCAGTGTGCCAGTAAGTTCTGACTTCAGAATACATCCCAAGTCCAACCACTTTTCATGACCATCACAGAGTTCATTCTGGTCCCGCCCACAACCATTTCTCATTAAGACTCCTGCCAGAGCCTCCTAACTGTTCTCTCTGTTCCCATTCCGTAGCTCCCACCACATACAGGCAGCAGAGTGATCTTTTACTATACCCATCAGATCATGCTACTTCTCTGTCCAGAACCCTCCAGTGGCTTCCTACAACATTCATAATAAATTCTAAACTCCTTTTCATGGACTACAGAGCCCTATATATCCTGGTCCCTGCCTAACTCTCCAACCTCCTCTCTCCCACTACTGTCTCTGCTGTGCTTACTCCGCTCCAGCTACACAGGACTTCTTGTTACTCCTCAGTCACACCAAGCATTTCCTGCCTCAGGGCCTTTGCACTTATTCCCCGTCTGCGTAAGTTTCTTTTTGGAAAAAAGAGCTTTATTGAGATATAATTCTCAGAACATACAATTCTCCAATCTAAAGTGTACAAAATTCAATGTTTTTTAGTGTATTCACAGGGTTGTGCAACCATCATCACTTTCAATTTTAGAACATTTTGTCCCCTCTGAAAGAAATCCCATGGCCATATCTTACTCCTCATTTCTCCTTATTCCCCTCCCCGCCCAAGACCTAGACAACTGTAAATCCACTTTCTGTCTACATTTCCCTGTTGTGGACATTCTGTATAAATGGAATCATACAATATGTAGTCTTGTGTCTGGTTTCTTTTACTTAGCATAATGATTTCAAGGTTCATCCATATTGTAATATGCATTAATACTTCATTACTTTTTATTGCTAATATTCCATTGTATGAATATACCTCATTTTTAATCTATCCATTTATTAGTTGATAAACATGGAATTGTTTTCAATTTTTGGTTATTATGAATAATGCTGCTATCAAAACTACAATGAGGTGTCACCTCACACCAGTCAGAATGTCCATCATCAAATAGTCTACAAACAATAAGTGCTGGAGAGGGTGTGGGGAAAAGGGAACCCTCCTACACTGTGGGTGGGAATGTAAATTGGTGCAGCCACTATGGAGAACAGTATGGTGGTTACTTAAAAAACTAAAACTAGAGTTACCATGTAATCCAGCAATCCCACTCCTGCATATATAGCCAGAAAAGATGAAAATTCAAATTCAAAAAGATACATGCACCCCAATATTCATAACAGCACTATTTTCAATAGCCAAGACATGGCAGCAACTTTAATGTCCATTGACAGATGAATAAAGAAGATGTGGTGTATACATAAGTATGTGTATATATATATATATACCACAACCTAAAAAAGTGATATAAACAACTTCTTTACAAAGCAGAAATAGACTCACAGACATAGAAAACAAACTTACGGTTACCAAAGGGGAAAGGAGGAGAGGGATAAATTAGGAATTTGGGATTAACGGATACATGCTACTTTATATAAAATAAATAGCAGGGACCTACTATATAGCACAGGGAGCTTTATCAATATCTTATAATCTATAATGGAAAAGAATCTTCAAAAGAATATATATATAAAATGTCACTTTGCTGTACACCTGAAACATCATAAATCAATAATACTTCAATAAAAAAATAATGGTGCTATGAATGTACAAGTTTCTGTGAAGACGTATGTTTTCATTTTTCTTATTATGTACATAGCAGAATTGTTGGATCATATGGTAACACTATGTTTAACATTTTGATGAACGATAAACTGTTTTACAAAGTGGCTGTGCCATTGTATATTTCTATTAGGATAAAATTAAAAAGACTGGCAATGCCAATTGTGGGCAAGGATTTGGAGGAACTGGAACTCACACTGCTAGTGAGAGCATAAAATAGTATAATCTTTTTGGGAATCAACCTGGCAGTTTCTCATAAACATATATGTACCTCTGTGACCTAACAACACTACTTCTAGGTATTTGTCTAAGAGAAATAAACATAGGTACACATGCACATACACAGATGACTTGTATAGGATGTTCACAGCAGCTTAATTCATGATAACCAAAGACTGTAAACAATGCTAGTTGTTTCAAACTAATAGTAATTCTCCAGCAACAGGAGAATGGGTATAAAATTCTGGTATATTCAATGCCCGTTAATAAGAAAATACTGCCGGATGAGCTGCAAGGATAAACATCAAAAACTGGTAAAATGTGCTGAACACAAAAGAGTTCGTACTGTTTGAAGGCCTATAACAGGCAAAACTAGTGCATACTAGAAACAAAATCAGAAGAGTGCTTCTGTCAGGGAGGTTGTAACTGGGAGGAGACATGAGGAAATTTTCTAGGATAATGAAAATGTTCTGTATTTCGATAGGATGTGGCTTACATGTGTGTATGCATTTGTCAGAATTTATCAAACTCTACATCTAAGATCTGTGCATTTCACTAAAAATAAATTATACATCAGTGAAAAAAATTTCAATAAACATATGCTCACGTGAATAATACACAGATTGAGAGCAAAAGAGAGAGAAAGCCAGCCAATATTTGCTAGGCATTGTGGGTCCCATGTGTAAAAGTGATCTCCATGCCAACAGAGCTTACGGTCTACTGGGAGTTGTAGGAAACACTAACTAAATATCTGCTATTTAAACCTCTGTGAGGAATATGAATGAATGACATAGTTTTGGTCCTCAAGGAAATGACAACCTTCTTTCATCTCCCACCCTATAACATCACTAAAAATGAGCCAGATATAACTAAAACCAACCTAAAAAGGAATATAAAGAAAATGCCTGATTTTTCTGAATATTCACTTGTCAATCTGTAAATAAGAGTTTCCTAAGAGAACATTCCTATAAATAATATCACTGAATCTGAGCAAAGCAACTGAAATAAAAATTAAAACAAATAAAAGGAAATTTATGAACTTAGGGTATCATAAATTAATGGGGAATGAGTAGGCTGAGTTTACTCTTAGCAAATCATGACAATTGATTTTTATATGAGTACAACTGGATGCAAAAAATTAGTCCCATAAAATACCTTACTTCAAAAATATACTCAAGAAATGTTAACTAAGAACACAGCTATGCAGGATTTTTTAAAATATCTCAAGGACTAAAAATCAAAGACAATGATACATGAAGACTCATCATTGGGGGATTGCTATGATCAGGTGCTGCAAGGGTGGTTTGAGTCCAATACTTTGAGATGCTTATTAATGAAATAGAAGTGTGGGTAAACAACATGTTAATTAAATTTACTGTTAATACTAAAGTAGGAAGTGTTAAAAAACATCGGTAGAGACAGGCTATAATTGGTTGAGGGGGAGTAAGGAAGTTAGAGAAAGAAAATAACAAAGGGACTGTTATTCTGGTATTTGTTTGTGCCTTTTCCATGTAGAATGACGCATATTGAAAATTTAAGAGCAACCATAAATAATCTGTGACAGGGACCTAGGAATATTATTACTATAAATGTGTAAACAATGGTTGGTCTTCCTCCAAGAGATTTCTTTAATAGGTTCTTCCCAGTCTAAAGTTCCCTGCAGGCAGAAAAGAGAGAAGCACCTAGATTTAGCCTCTAAAATTGTCCATGGATGGAATCATTGCCCTGAACTAGGCACTAAGTATGCAGTCATACCGCTTAGGGAAGAATAAGAATAAATAAGGGACAGAAAGCAACTGATACTGCATTCTGAAAGAAACTGGTGAGGACTTTTACAAGTCATCCTGATCTACCCACAAGAGATTCTGCCTCTCATCTAGGGGGATCAGCCTTACCCAAATACAATGAGGTGCTGGCAAAGTAGAACACTTAAAAATTATGCCAGATTCATCTACATCCAAGAGTACTTGACAAAAGTTGCACATATTATACAGGAAGATAAATTTATAGTGCCCATGGGGACTTACTGATATTAAAGATCTGCATGAATCCACAAAAATCATAGAATCTTAAGATTTTCCAGGTGGAAAGGAACTAAGAGCCGGTCCGACCCAAACTTTCAGTTTCACAATAAAAGTGTTCCCCTACAAAGTAAAGGGACAGACCTACAATTGTGATATAAATCACCTCATACCCAGAGCTTCTCTCAATATCCCCAACTGCCCTCAAATCAGGATCACTCCCTGGAATAGGAATTGAGTAGCCAGGTTGTCTAATCTAGATAATCCACGGTCTCTGCTTAATTCACAGCTGGTCTCAGCATTCAACTGTAAACATGACAAGTGTGTTGATCTTTAAAAGACTAGCTGAAGATAAAACTAATAGCACAAAAAGATTATTTGTCTTAAAAAAAAAAAAAAGGATTGAGCATATAATTTGAAAAAAATGTTCCAAAGATGAACTACTCTAGAATTAAAAGTAGAGACCCATCACCAGATAATTAAACTAGTTAATTAGTAGTTTTCAAGGTCCTTGTTAACCTGCAGTCTATTAAGGCTCTAGATATACATTTGTACAAATTCGTAGTTTTCTTTTTTTCTCTCCAGAAAGAAAAATGCCTGCCTACCACATTATGCAGTGAGGCATCTTAATGGTCACATCATTCATCAACCACGCAACAATCCATACAGTGCAAATGACACTAAATATACTTTCCGGAAAAATGTTTAGTTTTCTGACCACACAGAGACTACATCTCAAGGATTCAAAATCTCTGATCCAGGTAGAAAAGCTCCTAGTCTGGCCTCTTCTTTTGCCTTTGAACTTAATATTCTTCTTACACATTCCCAGAATACCATAAATATTTTGCCATTGTGGCATTAAAAACAAACAGAAAAATTGCTAGCCCTTTGATGTTTATCCTGACAAGGATTGCAAGGAATTTCAGTAACCAGAAAAAAAAAAAGTCAATTACTCTGTCCATTGATTTATTACCAGTTCTGGACTAGACAAAGGATGATTAGACGACTTTAGGTTGTCTAAGTTAATGGCTGTATGCTACGCAGATCAATTTAAAGCTGAAGTCAATTGAATGAGGAGACAGTAGATTTACAAAAGCATAAATAGAGCACCTTCCTCTATGATTTCTAAAGAGTGGCCTAAGCAAAGACGTGTGGAAAGATTACCTCAAGGCCTCAAAGTTCTTTGTTCTGCTTTGTTTCACAGAATTAAATTTACACACTTTTTAAAAACCTAATCCAGGGATATCAATTTAGTAGATCAAAAAGAAACAGTGATATAACACATTTCCTTTAAGAATGTTAGTATCAAACCTACCTGAAAATTCAAGAATTATAATACTCTTTGATCAGTGATAGTTTCCTGCTTTCTTCTACTACAGAAAGCATCTACCTTGTATATATGCATATAATTATATGTATTAAATCTTGTGGGGGGCTCAGTTCAAATCCATCCAAATAGGATCAGACTGAACTTTGAGGTCATTTCAGCTTGATATGACATATTTAACTAGGTATTTTGCTAGGACCTAGACACTGTCAGTATGTTAGGTTCTAATAAAATGGAAAGATACCTTGATTTTGTTAAAATCCCCCACGTGATGGAGATAGGTGTTTCTCAAAAGGTGATCTACGGATCCCTGGGATGGAATCACCTGGGAGTGGCTGTTAAAAATGTAGATTCCTGAGTCCCACACCAGATACAGTGAATCAGTGTGGGAGGTTAAGGGTATCCCCGATCCACATTTTTAACAAGCCTACCAGATAATTTTTATGCACAAAGAAAGTCAGAACCGTTGTACAGATACCATACCCAGGAATTAAATGGTAGCTGGTATATAAAGAGAGCGAAATGCAAGAATTACCTTTTCCTGTATATATCTACGATGAAAATGGTAATAACAATTTATGAACCTTGACACAACTCAGCCAGTCCCTTGAATAACCTTTTACAAGATATTTAGTCTTCCTGAAACTTCATTTCCTCATGTTAATAATATCGACATTACAAGGTATTGTCTCTCTTCTTTTACTTTATATATCTCTTTAATCCCATATGTCTTCATGCAAAAGACAGTGGCACAGTTCTATCTTTTATATTTTACAAATGAGAAAACCAAAAGATAATAAATGAGTTGTCTAAGGCCTTCCAACCACAAAATCATGCATTCTGTCTGATTGTAGTACATGATTCAGACTTTTGCTGTGATTACTTTTTACCAAATTTGCCATAATTTTTCTTAAAAAATTATAGTTATCACCTCTGCTAGAAATTTTTTTAAACAGTGAAACACACAAAACAAACTATATAGCTTGTTCCATAGTTGACTTTAGTCATATTTCAGAAGGGGGTTTGTGACATAAAACAGACATGAAGAAATAGTGTTCCTAAGTCTTATGTTAGTCCCCTTATCTCAGCAATATCTAATCTTTCTCACTGGACTGCACACTTATAGAGGAGCAGCCTCTCTTGCCCTACAGATATTAAGGACAGCACTTTATAGGCAGATTTCAATAAATAGTTTAAAATAAACACATGGATTTTTATTTTACATCTTTTTATTTTCATGTCGTTTTACTCTGGGTAGACGCAGGATACGATGTTCCTTCTGTAGTTACTTTGGCCATTCATTTGTCAACAGGTTCACATCTGAAATAAATGGCAAAGCTTTGCAAGAAACTTAGTGGAAATGATTACTCAAGAATGTATTTATTAAGCAGATAATAATACTCCCTGTTGCTCAAGAGGCTTTGAGAACTATCAAAGTATTTCAAGAAATACAAATGTAAGTATATAGTAATAATGAAGGATACCACCCATTGGGTGCTTCTGTAATCAGACACTGTGATATTTGTATTAACATCTTTACCTTACTGATAAATCCTACTCTGCTTTTGAGTCTCAGAGTAAGTGACTTGAAGTTACGAAGAATTCAATCTATCTGATGCTTTCTACACAAATGTGGATATTCTTAGGAAGGCACCATGGGCACTTCGAGCTGCCCTAACATTAAGTTGGGAAGGTACTTTAGAGATGAGCTAACCTACCCATTGATGATGTGTACAGATTTTTTTCCCCTGAATCCTGGGATAGAACAGTGGGCTTTTTTCACCTCCTGATGATTCTGATAGTTTAAACCTCTCTCTCTAGAGGTAACATCCAGGACTTGTAGGCCTATTTGCAGGCTAGTGACCATGTAAACAGGCTCCAGTGTGGTGACCTCTGACTGTAGAATCCTTCCAGAGTCAATGGGCCATGTCCTTTGCTTATGGAACAGGGTCAGCTTTCCAACTTTGGGGAATCTTGTCGTGCTGGCAAAGATCATTAGATACAATAGCATCTACTTTTCTTCTTCTGTAAGCTTGGTTTTCATAATAACCTACTGATGTCTTAAATGTCCTCTATCGTCCTAGTCACCCAGGGCCTGAACTGAACATTAACCTTCAATATGTATATGAGATGATAGAGGCATCAAAGTCATAGCATGGAGTTCAATGAACGCCTCTACTGCTATATTCCAGTCATTTTTTTAGTGGAAACCATTCAACTGAGGATGCAAACTGACCGATTCTGCTACAGTGGCAGCACAGAGCTAACCCGTGGAGTCAGTACTTCCTAAGAATGGTGAAAGATCCTAGATGTAAAGGTACTTTCATCAAATATTTGTCTATCATTGGGGAGAAATGCCAAAAACAGGTCCATTGTTGAATTCCTTGGTGATTCCATGCTTAGTACTTTATTTTACTGTACCCTATAAGCTAGATATTAATACTTATAATACCAATCCAGGGTCATTGAAAATACATAAAACAAATAACAAATATCTTTGAGCCGTATCTCTTTTAATCACATGAACTAAAGCCATTGAGGCTTAATTTATACCCAAGCTAGAAACCTAGAACTTTTTAAAAGCTATGTCTGCATTTTCCTGGAGATATTCCTCTGAGCTTTTATAAAATACTTTTAAGAGACTCATTTTTAGGATTTAGCGATTGTTTTTATGTTTTCTGTTTTATGAACTCAACTCTTGTGGTATAAAATGCACTAGTTGCTTTTTGGTACCATGTGAAGTTTGGATGATTATAAAGCTATAGGAAATATATAGAAAATAACTCATTGGTCTAAGCTGGAGTGGGGAACTGTTCCAATGCCACTGACATACATGGTAGAAAAGGAACCCCTGAAAAATTACAAAAACAATCATTTTCATCTTTAATGAGTGAGCCATTAAAAAGTAGCTGGCATCTTAAAGGCTTTAGAAGGTCCAGATCTTATAGGCAAAGTATACATTTTTAAAGAAATAATTTTAAAGAACAGTTTAATATCCGATTCAATGTCTTAGTTAAAAACTGCGTATTTTAAAACGTTTATTGAGTACTTATTGAAAGCTAGACACTGGGAATAGAAAGTAAACATTGACTGACTTATCAATATATTGTAATTGAATGATTTGTCAATTTGCTATAAATAGATGGCAGTCTAAAATGATGACGTAGAATTAGGGAGAAAGTCACTAATACAGCTGGTGTTATTCACTTACTCAAAAATCTTTTAAAAAATACTTTCTATGTTTCTATCAATGTACTAGGCACTAGAAATACCATGTAAGAGCTGAAGAGACTCATACACCCACACACATCCAGAGTCCCCGCCTTCAGGTTCTTTTCAGTGTAATGCAGGAAGAGAGAATACGTAGGCAGCTATGAAACCATGTGATGAGTGCTGCCAGAGAAGCACAAGAGAGGAGAGCATGGAACCCACTGCAGGGTTCAGACAAAGCTTCCTGGAGGTGATTATGTATGAGCGCAGTCTCAAATGAGAGCAAAAGGTAGCTAAGCAAGAAATATGGGCAACAGCAGCCCAGAGAGAACAACATTTGCACAAAGATCTAAGAGAGTCGATGGCACTTGTGGATGATTAGTTCAGAACTCTATATTAAGCCAAGAGAAGGGGAAGAAGGGGAGCAAAGCAGAAAGCTGGAGAGAATGGTCTTTGGAAGCCATACTAAGGGGTTGTATTTTATGTTAAAGACAGTGTGACTTCATTAAAGGCGGGAAAGTGGACTTGTTCATATTTGCATTTTAGAAAGATTATTTTTGAGGTAGGATAGAAAAATGATGGGAGAGAGTCAAGGATAAGCAGGAAAACTAGGTAGACTGCAGTCATTAACAGGATAGTGAGGGGTTTCATCCTGAGTGATGACCTAACCCCTGGCTCCACACCTGAGTTGGTATCTCAGGCATAGTGGTAGAAGTGGTGAGATGTTTATGGACGACAGGAGACTTGTCCTGGGACCACCCTCCCGATACCTCTCAGGCTGAGAAGTGGGCAGGGGAGCTGTGGGCGGGGCCAGCGCACTCCCTCCTGCAACTCAGCTCATTCTAGGAAACTTCCGTGGTGACTGAGGTATCAGTTAGCTTTGCAGTGTTCAAAACTGAACTCGTCTCTGCCTATTTCTGAAAAAGACCTGAGTTTGGGCTACTGCAGATTCTCTGGATATCTTGGCACATGGACAGACCCACACCCTCCAATCCTGCCAGACCCCTTGTACAAATACCTCCACTTTAAGAGTTCTTCCATCTCATTCAGAAAATAAATAACAATCCCTTCCCCCAAACACCCAACAAAGAAACAAATGAACAAAAACATGGGAGAGGTAATGAGATGATGAACTAAGTGACAATCAGGAAGGTGGAAGAGGGGAATAGATAAAAGGATATTAAAATTAACGTTGTTTGGTCATCCATTGAATAGGATAAGTTTTTTTTTTTTTTTTTTAAAAGGAAAGGGTCAAAGGTAGCATTCAGGTTTCTGGCAGAGGCTTTCATGAGGAAAGGGAAAACAGGTGTGGGAAGAACGGGAACAAGTGCTGGTGTGCAGAGCTCAGGTGTTGGCTTTCTGTGTTCCAGGTGTCTATGGGACATCCAGGTGGAAATGTCCAGTGGTCACTTGAATATATAGGTCTGGATTACAGGCAAGAATTCTGGGATGGAGACAGTTCTAATAATAATGAGTAGCTAACATTTTTGGGCAGTTAACCTGTGCCAAGAACGATTCTAGGCATTTTTATTTATTTATTTATTTAACATCTTTATTGGAGGATAATTGCTTTACAGTGTTGTGTTAGTTTCTGCTTTATAACAAAGTGAATCAGCTATATGTATGTATATCCCCATATCCCCTCCCTCTTGAGCCTCCCTCCCATCCTCCCTATTCCACCTCTCTACTCCAGGTGGTCACAAAGCACCAAGCTGATCTCCCTGTGCTATGGCGGCTGCTTCCCACTAGCTATTTTACATTTGGTAGTGTATATATGTTAATGCTACTCTCTTACTTTGCCCTAGTTTACCCTTCCCCTTCACCATGTCCTCAAGTCCATTCTCTATGTCTGTGTCTTTATTCCTGTCCTACCCTTAAGTTCATCAGAACCTTTTTTTTTTGATTCCGTATATATGTTAGCATACAGTATTTGTTTTTCTTTCTGACTAACTTCACTCTGTATGACAGACTCTAGGTCCATCCACCTCACTACAAATAACTCAATTTCGTTTCTTTTTATGGCTGAGTAATATTCCGTTGTATATATGTGCCACATCTTCTTTATCCATTCATCTGTCAGTGGACACTTAGGTTGCTTCCATGTCCTGGCTATTGTAAATAGTGCTGCAATGAACATTGTGGTACATGTCTCTTTTTGAATTATGGTTTTCTCAGGGTATATGCCCAGTAGTGGGATTGCTGGGTCTATACGTAGTTCTATTTTTAGTTTTTTAAGGAACCTCCATACTGTTCTCCATAGTGGCTGTATCAATTTACATTCCCACCAACAGTGCAAGAGGGTTCCCTTTTCTCCACACATTTATTGTTTGTAGATTTTTTGATGATGTCCATTCTGACCGGTGTGAGGTGATACCTCATTGTAGTTTTGATTTGCATTAGAAAGCCCAGAGATAAACCCATGCATGTATGGTCACCTTATCTTTGATAAAGGACGCAAGAATATACAGTGGAGAAAAGACAGCCTCTTCAATAAGTGGTGCTGGGAAAACTGGACAGCTACATGTAAAAGAATGAAATTAGAACACTTCCTAACACCATACACAAAAATAAACTCAAAATGGATTAAAGACCTAAACGTAAGGCCAGACACTATAAAACTCTTAGAGGAAAACATAGGCAGAACACTCTATGACATAAATCACAGCAAGATCCTTTTTGACCCACCTCCTAGAGAAATGGAAATAAAACCAAAAATAAACAAATGGGACCTAATGAAAGTTCAAAGCTTTTGCCCAGCAAAGGAAACCATAAACGAGATGAAAAGACAACGCTCAGAATGGGAGAAAATATTTGCAAACAAAGCAACTGACAAAGGATCAATCTCCAAAATATACAAGCAGCTCATGCAGCTCAATATCAAAAAAACAACCCAATCCAAAAATGGGCAGAAGACCTAAAAAGACATTTCTCCAAAGAAGACATACAGATGGCCAACAAACACATGAAAAGGTGCTCAACATTGCTAATCATTAGAGAGTCTAGGCATTTTATATGTATTTAAGTCTCAACCACAATTATATTATTTTCCCAGGTAATAGATTACAGTGAACTGATGCACAAGTGAAGTAAAGTTTCTAAGATCACACAGACGCTATGTGGGACAAGTTTGGTTAGCCAAGGTTTTACTGCAGTCCTTGGTGAGCAGTTAAAAATGGAGAAGAAAGAAAAGAAGGAAAACTTACGATATGTTAAAGCATGAATGAGAGGTAAAGAACTAGAAGCAATGAGTGTACATCACTGTTTTCTCACACAAATATCCAGGCCTTACTGGCCACTGATAAAATGGGATGACATTAACCTTTTGTGTTTTATTTGTCAATTCCTACATAACCATCAAAATCAGGAAATGCATTGATAAAGTTTTCCCATCTAATGATCAAACTCCATTCAAGCTTTAACGTATGTCCTTAATGTCTTTTACAGCAAAAGACATCCAGTCCAGGATCACACACATTTGTCATTTCTCTTTAGTTTCCTTCAGTTTGAAATTGTTTGTCTTTCCTTGGTTTTCAAACTTGATACTTTTGAAGATTATAGGCTACTTATTTTGTAGAATGTTCCTCACTTTATCTGCTGCTTCCTCATGATTAGGTTCAGGTTCTGCATCTTGAGCAGGAATGTCACAGAAGTGATACAGTGTTCTTATTTCACCTATTATGTGCTACATGATTTCCATTTTTCCCATCATTAGTGGTGTTAGCTTTGATTCTCTTGATTAAACTAATATCTGCCTGGATAGTAGCTGTGAAATTACTCTTTCTCTCTTTTGTAATCAGTTTTTTTATGGGGAGGTATTTTGAGGTTATGTGAATATCCTACTCATGATCAAATGTTTGACTTATTCACTTATTTATATCAGTATGAACCCATGTATTATTATTTTATTCAATTGGTTATGATCAATACTGTCAATTTTTATTTTGATGCTCAAGTTGTGCCCTATTTGACCATCGGGAGCCACTTGGAGCTGGATTCTATGCCCTTTGACGTGTCCCCACCCTTCTATTAGCACATTCTTATTTTTTAGCAAAATAAAATTCCCAGGCTCATCTTGTACTTTCTCTGTCCCAGTCCTGGAAGCAGATTTTTCCCAACACGCCCTGGTTCATTTTAGTGAATGGTATATAAAAGCCAGATCATGACATCACTTTTACTGGAGTATTGCCACTCAGGACCTTAAATCCCCATTTCCTGTGCCAGGTTATATAATACTTGAATGAAGTGTATTCAAGAATGTTAAATAATTGATAGAGAAATCTTTTCCACCTTTAGAGAAAATATTCTTCCCATTCATAGGATCATAGCCTTTCCTTATGGACAGTTTATCCAATATCAGTACTTTCTGCATCAATCAGATTTATATAACATTGAGTATTGGAACCAGTCCGGTTCCCTCTTTCAACTGCCCTTCAATGCCAGGTGCAGGTAATCCACCTCGTAACAATTCCATGTCCTTTCTGCAGGCATCTAAGTTCTTTAACTACTTATCTCTTTCCTTAACCTCTTGAATAAGAATGCCCACAACTCCCCCAAGACCAAGCAGCATTTTGCAATACTGGTCATTCTAAATTTATTCAGGACCAGAAATAGTTCTCATCTCCTCCCATCACATTAACAAAGGCAAAGAACGTCTCAGAGATGTGAATCTACTCCAGAAATACAGAACAGTTTGTATTACCAACATAATACTTAACTTCTAGGTCCAAAAAAATATCAGATTTGGGTTAATAGTGTTCTGTTCTCCACAAGAACAACAGGGAAATGCTTGCTTTATATTTATCTAACAAAGATGTCTAATTAAATATTTTTCCAGAACAAAAAAAACATTTTATTTTGCCCCTAAAAAATCTGCTTGCTATTTTGAAATGATAAAGTTTCTAGGGTCTATGGTTTAGGTTTTTCAAAATGATTAGGGCCAAGTGTCTCAGCCAGGATACCCCCAACTGCATTTTTAAGAATTTTAGACAGTGAAAGGCAAGATATTGGCAACTTGTGTGGATTGAGGATGGGTTGAATCTTTTTAATGTGGAAAAGAACTAAGCATATTTACAGGTTGAGGAGGAAGGGCCCACAGCGGGGAGAGACTGGTGATCCAGAGAAAGAACACAGTTGTTGAAGCAGGTTCCTGGGTAGGTAGGGCCTACATTTTGCGTGGTGCTCAGTGGTGACATATTGGTAAGCATATAAAACAAACCTAGAGACTCCCTAGTCTCAAGCTTTTATACGTGATTTGGGCATACTATTTTCTTAGTGGTGATATAAGTAAGCTAAGGCTTCAGGTAATATCTGAGCCTTTACCAAATGGGTACATGTGAGTCCCTGCTCAGACTGTCAGAACCATCCCTACAGTGTTCTGAAATGGGAAAAGCTCCGGAGCCCCTGAAATTTACAGCACAAGGGGATCTTGTGTGGTACATGACTGGCCAGTCAGCAAGGAATCACTATTATACTACTCTCCCCACTCCCACCACCAGGGGTTAGTAATGGGAGATTAGAAGTTCCTTCAACATGACTGGATGATTGGAGACAGAATCTCTGAAATTAGCAGTAAGAGGCTTGGTCAAGGAATCCTTCTCCTTGAACTTTTGCCTTCACTTTCAAATTAACTTTCTCTTCTTACACAGTACCTTAACCCAGAAATGTAGTCACGGTGTTTCTTTTGAGGTTCAGTGCTTAGCCTTGCTGCAGGACACTTCAGTAGGTGACTAACACTTTGCTCCAACTTTACTATATTGAAAGGAATTTAGTACAGAATTTTAGGTGATTTATACAATTAAGAGGGTTGAAGAAAGACTCGAGTCTGAGTGTCTAGGAATGGTTCCCAAACTACAGTGCAGAACAGGACCACCAAGGGAACTTCTGTCCCCGCTTCAATTAGAAGCTGCCTGTGGAATTAGGGTGTTGCTATGACAACCAACTGGCTCCAGAACCACATTTTTTTCTGCTAGATGTATCCCAGCCTCTCCATAGTTCCAAATTCAAGTCTCATGAAAGTACATCTAGTTGAGAGACCTCACATTATATCCCAAGTCCTAGTATTGAAGGAAATCTTATTGTCTACCCTCTGAAGTACAGAAGACACACTAGAAATAAAGTAAATTGGATACTGAATCGGCCAACATCTACCACAGTGTTCTACCCATATTCTTGCAGTTAAGGTTGATGATTCCTTTCACCAGAGATATTACTTCCTTGACCAGTGGCTGTCAGACATCAGTCACCACTCCTCATTCTTAATGGGTTATTGCTTGCGCTCTAATATTCCTTCCAAATTGAAATGGGGAGGAAGAAACTTAAGTTCAAATTTCTTAGTCTAGCCGGACAGTTTTCATTTTATGCAAATAAGCAGCATGAGAAAAGAAGCCTTTTCTTAGCTTAAGAATGAATATACCCTGAAGATAGCTCTGCAATGGTACATATATTCCTCAATCTATTTTACCTATGACTCTAGTCTCTTTACCTATGACTTTAGTCTCTAGAGTTTTTAGCATAAAGGACCAACTACAACGTTCCTAATGTCTAAAAACGGACAGTCTTAAGTTCAAAAAGACTTAGTCTTTTTGAACAAAAAAACTAAGGCAGGGGTTTCCGTGGTGGTGCAGTGGTTGAGAGTCCACCTGCTGATGCAGGGCACACGGGTTCGTGCCCCGGTCCGGGAAGATCCCACGTGCCGCGGAGCAGCTGGGCCCGTGAGCCATGGCCGCTGAGCCTGCGCATCCGGAGCCTGTTCTCCGCAACGGGAGAGGCCACAACAGTGAGGCCCGCGAACCGCAAAAAAAAAAAAAAAAAAAACTAAGGCAAAGTATCAGTTCAAATAGACAATAATACTGCGTTTGCTTGAAACAGGTAAGAAACAGAAATCAGGCCACAGGCCTGAAAGTGTTAATGCGTTCCAAAACCATTTCTTTTTCATCAAACTCTCATTTGAGTTTGAGTGTGCTTGGTTTCTAAGAACAAAGTCAAAAAAGTACAAATGACTGAATCAAAAGTCTGAAGTATTGGGGAATATTAAAGAAAAAAACAACTTTTACACATGTGTGAAGAGGCTATAAAATTATGCTTCTGGGTCTTGAAGAGAAAATTTATAAAAACTTATGTAGATTTTGTATGGATGCCGGGTTTACTGTATTTTGAGCTACTATCCTAGTGAGATCATAGAATAAAGTCACGACTCTGGTTACAAGTTGAAGCCTTTTCTAAACAGTATAAACTTCCCCAGTATTCATCCCCTAGGGAAGAGATGGAATGCTAGACAAGGATATGAAATTCAGAACATATTGTAAAGCAGAGGTCCATGTGGTGCTGGTCTACAGGCCAAATTCAGTCAGCAAGCAGGTTCTATTCAGCCAGAACTATGTAGGGGTTCACATGTTATTTTAAAATTTGTGCTCTCCACTTTGTAATTTGCTTTATTTTTTTCACTGTCAAAATTTCCGGATTATAATATTTCAAGTAAAAATCCAGTTTCCCATCTTTTTTGGCAGTTCTTATAACCTTGCTCCCACAATCTATCATGGTGACAACAGAGAGATCTGCAATGTTGCTGTCCCCAGTTTGTTGGGAACCCACCACACACCCTATGGTCTCTTTACCTGGCCCATTGCACTTATTTAGATTTTTCTGACAGGTGTCTGTATGCGTGTGAGTTAGTCATTTCTGCCTAAGAGAGTCAGCAAAAGAAAGTCCCATCTGTCCTTTGACTCAGTCTCTTAGACATGTCCTTAAAGGACTCCAGAGAGGTAGAACGCTCACCTAGTGAAAGAGGCATACAGAGGGCTCTACAGGGGACAGCCAATGCACAGAACCTGCTGCACTCTGCTCAACAAACGTTTGTGAAAGGAATGAGTAAGTGATGCAAAGAGAAAATGAAAATGGAGGAAAATTGATGAGTTTGGCTATCAACTTTACTCATTTAAAAGCTGATTATTGTTTCTTATAGAATCTGGATTCTGTTATTTGTAGCAAGTTTTCATATATTAATTGAACAAACATTTGTTACTTATATAAAGCACTGTAATAGGTGTTATGAGAATATACATTAGACATCACTGCTCCCAAGAAGTTTAATCAAAATGTATCTATAAAACGGCCAAAATTACCCCTTTGATAGTAATTAAAAAACAATTAGTAAACAATAGTAAATAGTAGTTAAACAATTTGAGTCCTATTTACACTACTTTTATTAATCATTTCTTTTAATAATGTTATGCTTTTGAATATTACAAACATGTTCAAATTTCACGCCTACCTGTTTTATGGTAGGAGAATTAGCTGAATCAACTTACTTGAACTGATGTGTAAAATGCAAAAAGTTTCCCTTAATGGAAAAGATAATAAAAGTGAACCATGCATTGTCTAAGTATTAATTCCTATTATGATGCTTATATAGTCTTTAGATTAATATCAATTTAATAACAAGCAGTATGGTCTTGGTTAAGAGCATTAGATTACACAGTCAAGCTGTCTACCTTGGGTGAGTCGAACTGATCTTGGGCAGGTCATTCAATGTCTCAAAGTAGATGTAAAAAGCAGATCACAACACTTCTGCGTCATTGTGAGGTTTAAATCAGATAAATTTAAATTAGTACTATGCAGCCACTTAGTACGTGTTCTGTAAGGTAAAAAATTCTAATGAAAGCATTAAATAAATCTTTTTAGGTCATTGAACCATGAAAAGTCAGTTGACATATGCCAAAATACGTAACTAGAATCCTTTGAAGTAAAAATGGGTTTTGTTTTTCCCTCGATAATTTAGAAAATATAAATTTAATACAAATGATTTGTCCATTAATTTTATTTTACTTTTAATCTCTAAGATTAGTCTCTAAACTTTGTTTTAGAGTCAGATAAAATATTTAGACAATTCAAAAGTCAAGTCTACATAAGATTTATTTTAAAACTGCTACCTCTGTCCACTCCTCTTTTCTTAGATAAGTGATAACACACTGTACATGCCATTTTCCACTGAGCTTCTTAGCTTAAGAATATACCCTGAAGAGAGCCCTGCAATGGTACATATATTCCTCAATCTATTTTATAGCTGCTTAATACTCAACTGTGTGTATGTAACATAGTTTATTCAACCAACTCCTTTGATGGATACGTATTTGGATTATTTCTGCTTGGCCAACAGAGCTTCACGAATAGCCTTGTGTATACAATAAGAGCGTCTTCGGATGGATCTCTAAGACAATTTCTAACCTAATTGAAACTTTAAAACATCCTGTAAAGTCTAGGAATTAAAATACTTCATGAAATACTGGGTTATTGCCTATATGACGGGTGTACTCTTGCCTTTGTTATTGTGACAGCATAGGAAGCAGTCTGCCTCTTCAGGAAATTAGATGATTTGCTAAAGTTTTTTGCTCTTTTTCTTTCATTTGTTACTGAAGATAGCTTTCATCTCTCTGCCTCAATGAGATGCCAGGAAAATTACTTAGTAGAAAGATGACATAAAACATTTTTCATGGCCTTTATTGCATTTCCTCATTCTCACACATTGTAAGGAGAAAGGAATTTTAAGATCTTTTTTCTCTCACCTTTCTCCAAATTTTTAACCACTTTAGTAAAAACTTATTTTCTCATTACAGCTTTATTAAGCTATAACTAACAGCATAAAATTCACCACTTATTTCAAGTCTATAGTTCAGTGTATTTTATTATATTCAGAGTTGTGGAACCATAACCACAATCTAATTTTAGAACATTTTCATAACCCCGATAAGAAACCCCAGATCCCATTAGCAGTATCCCACCCCCCTGACTAGTTCTAGGTACCAATCTACTTTATATCTATAGATTTGCCTATCCTGAATATTTTACATAGATGAAATCAATAATATGTGGCATTTTGTAACCAACTTCCTTCACTTAGCATAATGCTTTTGAGATTGGTCCATGTTTTAGGATGTATAAACACCTTGTTGATTTTTATTGTCAAAAAATATTCCATTGCATGGATATACCATATTTTATCGATTCATCACTTCATGGATACTTTGTTATTTTTTCCACTTTTTGACTATTATGAATAACACTGCTATGAATACTAGGTACACGTTTTTGGACATATCGTTTTCTTTTTCTTGAATATGCAGCTAGGAGTGGAATTACTGAGTCATGTGAAAATTCTATGCATTTAACTGCCAAACTGTTTTCCAAAACAGCTGCAACATTTACATTCCTACTAGCAAAGTGAAATGTATACACAAAGGTTCCATTTTTTATACATTTTCACCAACACTTGTTATTGTCTGACTTTTTGAAGTGTATCTATCCTAGTGGATGTAATTTTGGTTTGCATTTTCCTGATGGCTAATAATGTTGAGCATCAACATGCTTATTGGCTATATAAATGTCTTTTTCAGAGAAAAGTCTATTTAATTCTTTGCCAATTTTTAATGCGTTCAATTTATTTTTTATTGTTGAGTTATAGGAACTTTTTATATACTCTGGATAGTAGTCTATTTTCAGATACATGATATACAGTATTTTCTCCCATACTGTGGGTTATACTTTCACTTTGATAATGTGCTTTAAAGCATGAAAATGTTTAATTTTAGTGAAGCCAATTATCTATTTTTTGATTACTTTTGATTTTGTTGTCATATCTAAGAAACCATTTTCTGATCTAAGGTCACAAAGATTTATACCTATGTATTTTTCAAACTGTTTTATACTTTAGCTCTTACATTTGGGTCTTTGATTAATTTTGAGTCAATTTTTGTATATGATAAGGGTCCAAATTCACTCTTAGGGATGTTGTTATTCAATTGTGCTTGAAAAATGTTATTGAAAATACTATCCTCTGCCCATTCAACTGTCTTGGCACCTGGGTCAAATCAGTTTACCATAAATGTATGGTTTATTTCTGGATTGTCAATTATATTCCATTCTCTATATGTCTTGCCTTATGCCAAGACCACACTGTATTGATTACTGCAGCTTTTTAGTAAGTTTTAAAACTGGAAAGTTTGAGTACTCCAACAGACACAGGAAGTAAATCGAGAAATACAGATCTAGGTCAGTTATGAAGGAGTTTTCACTTTATTTTGTTTGGGATATTTAATCAGGAGTGTAACATGATCAGATTTGACTTTTAGGAAGATAACTGACCACACAAGATGGAGGATCAGTTGGGAGAAGCAGAGCCCCTGTGGCAAAAAGACTGGTTAGAAGGCTGTTGCAACAGTTGAAAGAAAATGAGATAGCCACTAAGACAAATGACTGTAGGGAAGATTTGGATAAGATAAATTTAATCAGTACTTAACAGACAATGAACATAAGTAAGAGGGGTATCAAAAATGACTCCAAGATTCCAAATCAAGATTTCAAGCAAGATGTCTGGGAAAACAAGATATCACGCTGACTTGCATGCTAAGTCACTAAATTACTGATAAATCTTGACCTGGGTCAGAAATGGTCTCAGAGCCTTAGATGGGGTTGAGCCTGCCAGTGGGCACTCACTAATTGGTCCCACATTAGATGAACTGGGTCAGATAGGTCATTGCATTGTGTTAAGAGCCAGCTTCCATTTCTCCATCTCATTCCTAAGGATATTATAACTTGGTCACATTCCTTGCTGAAGTATGTCTATAGCATCCCCTTAACCTACCTGTCACATAACCATCCCTTAAAAAGAAAGAGCAGGGCTTCCCTGGTGGCGCAGTGATTGAGAGTCCGCCTGCCGATGCAGGGGACACGGGTTTGTGCCCCGGTCAGGGAAGATCGCACGTGCCGCGGAGCAGCTGGGCCCGTGGGCCATGGCCGCTGAGCCTGCACATCCGGAGCCTGTGCTCTGCAACGGGAGAGGCCACAACAGTGAGGCCCGCGGACCGCCAAAAAAAAAAAAAGAGCACATTTCACGTGGCTGAAGTTTTTCTCTATAAACTAATATCTTGCTAATACATTTTTTCCAACCATTCAAACCCATTTAAAACATCCATTAAATAGTTTTGCTAGGTATTTACATTAGGACTGTCACTTCATAGTTTTCCAAATGTAATTTTCCCCTATTTTTGAAAGAAATCAGAATGACATTTGCCAACCTTCCATCTTCTGGATCATTTCTTATTTTTTATGATTTATAATCAGACACCAACACTTAAATTTCCAAGTTTTTTGAGGGTTATTGGATATAAGACATCTGCCTCTTGAACTTACTTAAGATTCAGAAAGGAGATCCCCAGGACTATTAAGTTAGTATTGTGCATTCATTCCTTCAGGCAGATATAAATTTAGCGTATTTGAGACAGGGCATTAGACCTGGTTATCTGGAGTCCCATAAGCAAGCTGGAGAGCAGTAGATGTTGGGATTAGGGCAGCTAGGAAAGGGCCAGATCATATAATGCAAATTAGCATAGACTGAAAAACTTCTGAAGAGACGAATCTTAATGACTGAATGTTTGTGTTCCCCCAAAATTCATGTTCACCCCCAAATTGATTGTATTAAGAGGTAACGCCTTTGGGAGTTTATTAGATTTGGATGAGATCATGAGGGCAGAACCCTCTTGAATGGGATTAGCGTCCTTGTAAGAGTTACGAGAAAGCTTGCTGCTTTGTGTGACTGGAGGATTCTATGAAAAGGCAGCAATCTATCAGCCAGGAAAGAGGTCCTCACCAGACAGTGCATCTGCTGGCACCTTGATCCTGAACTTCCAGCTTTCAGAGCTGTCAGAAATGTTTGTTTTCTAAGCCACTCAGTCTATGATAACTTGTTATAGCAGCCCAAACTAAGACAATGAGCAAAAAGTCAACTATTTTATACTCCCAAGCTGGTTCGCCCACCATGTGTTTACTTAGCATCAGATCACAGTAATAACAATACAAGTTCTTTACTAAGCACTGGGCAATATTAAGTTTTTTTTATATACCTAGTTTCATTTATTTCTCACAATATATCTACAGGGTACTATATTAGCATTTAGTTAAAGAACAAACTCCATTCTAGTTAAGTTAAATGAGTTTTTATTATAGGGTATTATATAGCTTATAGAATCAAAAGAGAACAGTTCCAAAAGCCAAATAAGTGCTGCCTCTTCTAAGATCAGAAAATCATTGGTCCCAAAACTAACACTGGTCAGGAAGCCACAACAACCAGGTGGCTGCCACAATCAGAGAACTGCCATAAATTAGAAGCTGTTCTAGCTGCCAGCCTAGAAATCATTCCATGCTAACTACAATCTGCACTAGCAGAATGGATGTCCCATGTCTGCCACTTGGCACCTATAAAGCAAATGACTGGACATGGTGAACTCTGCTTAATGCTGCCACAGAACAAATGAAATGTCTCCAATACATCTTGGCCAGCAGAAAAAGCAGAAGTACATCATCTACTTCACTTCAGCCTTTTCAATTTCAAGAAATGTATCTTACTGTTTAACTTTTATCATACCCACAGCCCTAGCTGCAAGTGAGACTGGAATATGCAGCTTTTGAAGTGGCTTTATTGGGATTCAATTTACATGAAATAAAATTCTCCCACTGTAAGTATAGAGTTCAATGAGTTTTGAGAATTATACAGTTGTTTAACTACCACCACAGCCAAGATATATAACCTTCCCATCATCCTAAAATGTTCACTGGTGTTCCTCCCCAGTCAATCATCTCCTGCCACGACAGTGCCAGGCAACTATGGATCTACTTTCTAACATTATAGTTTTGCCTTTGAGAATTTCATATAAATGAAATCATACTACATTCTCTTCTGTGTTTGGCTTTTACACTTAATTTAAAGCTTTTGAGTTTACATGTTGTTGCATACATCAGTAGTGATTTGTTTCTTTTTATTACTGAGGTCAATAAGCCAAGAAAAAGAAAAAAAAGGACATAGAAATTGGTGAGGAAGAAATAAAATTGATTTTAATAGAAGATAAATGATTGAGTAAAAATGAAGTCTAATGAATTTACAAAAAAAGCTACTAAAACCAATAAGTGAGTTTAGTAAGATCGAAGGTTATAAAATAAATACACAAGAATCAAGACAATATGGTACTGGCACAAAAACAGAAATATAGATCAATGGTACAGGATAGAATGCCCAGAAATAAACCCATGCACATATGGGCACCTAATTTATGACAAAGGAGGCAAGAACATACAATGGGTAAAAGACAGGCTCTTCAATAAGTGGTGCTGGGAAAACTGGACAGCTACATGTAAAAGAATTAAATTAGAACACTACCTAATACCATACACAAAAATAAACTCCAAATGGATTAGAGACTTAAATGTAAGACCAGACACTATAAAACTTTTAGAGGAAAACATAGGAAAAACACTCTTTGACATAAACCACAGCAAGATCTTTTCTGACCCATCTCCTAGAGTAACAGAAATAAAAACAAAAATAAACAAATGGGATTTAATTAAACTTAAGACCTTGTGCATAGCAAAGGAAACCATAAACAAGACAAAAAGACAACCTCAGAATGGGAGAAAATATTTGCAAACGGAATGACAATGGATTAATCTCCAAAATATACAAACAGCTCATGGAGCTCAATAACAAAAAACAAACAATACAGTGAAAAAATGGGCAGAAGACCTAAATAGACATTTTACCAAGGAAGACATACAGATGGCCAAGAGGCACATGAAAAGATGCTCAACATCACTAATTATTAGAGAAATGCAAATCAAAACTACAATGAGGTATCACCTTATGCCATTCAGAATGGCCATTATCAAAAAAGCTAGAAACAATAAATGCTGGAAAGGTGGAGGTTCCTTAAAAAACTAAAAATAGAACTACCTATAGACCCAGCAATCCCACTACTGGGCATATACGCTGAGAAAACCATAATTCAAAAAGAGACATGTACCACAATGTTCATTGCAGCACTATTTACAATAGCCAGGACATGGAAACAACCTAAGTGTCCATTGACAGATGAATGGATAAAGAAGACGTGGCACATATATACAATGGAATATTACTCAGCCATAAAAATGAAACGAAATTGAGTTATTTGTAGCGAGGTGGATAGACCTAGAGTCTGTCATACAGAGTGAAGTAAGTCAGAAAGAGAAAAACAAATACCATATGCTAACACATATATATGAAATCTAAAAAAAAAAAAAGGTACTGATGAACCTAGTTGCAGGGCAGGAATAAAGAGGTAGACAGAGAGAATGGACTTGATGACATGGGGTGGGAGGGCAAAGCTGGGGTGAAGTGAGAGTAGCGTCGACATATACACACTACCGAATGTAAAACACTTGGCTGGTGGGAAGAAACAGCATAGCACAGGGAGATTGTCTCGGTGCTTTGCGATGACCTAGAGGGGTGGGATAGGGAAGATGGGAGGGAGGCTTAAGAGGGAGGGGATATGGGGACATGTGTATGCATATGGCTGATTCGCTTTGTTGGACAACAGAAACTAACATGGTATTGTGAAGCAGTTAAACTCCAATAAAGATCTATTAAAAAAAATCAATACAGGAAGCTCAGTTCAGTGCTCTGTGATGACCTAGAGGGGTGGGATGGGCGGAGCAGGCGAGGGAGTCTCAAGAGGGAGAGGATATATGTATACGTATAGCCGATTCACTTTGCTGTACAGCAGAAACTAACAACATTGTAAAGCGATTATACTCCATTAAAAAAAATAAAATGGCTCCTAAAAAAAAAGAATCAATGGTATTTTTATAAACATCCTGGCAATGAATGATTTAAAATATAGCATTTACATTGGTATCCAAAAATTTGAAATACGGAAATTTTAATATGTGAAAATTCTGTATACTCTTCCCACTGAAAATGATAGACCTTGCTAAGAAAAAAAAAAAGAATATCTAAAGAAAATGGAGGCCTATACCAGCTTCACGAATCAGAAAATCTAATGTCACTGTCTTAGTTGGCTTATGCTACTCTAACAAAATGCCAGACTGGATAGCCTAAACAACAATCTATTTCTCAGTTTTGAAGTCCAAGATCACAGTGTTAGCAGATTTGCTTCTTGGTGAGGACCTTCTTCCTGACTTGCATGTGGCCACTGTCTTGCTATGTGCTCACATGGCATTTCCTTGGTGGGTGCCGGTGGAGACAGATCTTGTGTCTCTTCCTCTTTTCATAAGGGCGTGAGTTCCATCATGAGGGCCCCTCATGATCTAATCTAAGCCTAATTACCGCCCAAAGGCCCCATCTCCAAATACTATCACCTTGGAGATTAGAGCTTTAACATTTGAATTGGGGAAGACACAAACATTCAGTCCATAGAAATATCCTAGCTTATTTTTGTTTACTTATCATATAAATTTCTGAGAGAGGAGTACTGAAATCTTCAACTCTAGGTATAGATCTCTCTGTTCTTTCAGTCTTATCAGTTTGGGGGTCATGTATTTTGAAAGCACTATTCTTTGAAAGAGTATACATTTAGTACAGTTATACCTTCTTTAACTGGCCCCTTTTACCTATAAAATGTCTCTTTTTTTCCCCTGGTAAAAAAATCTCTTGTTCTTAAGTCTATTTTGAAATTAGTATAGCCTCTGGCTTTCTTCTGATTATGGTTTGCACAGTATATCTTTCCCCATCTTTTTTTCTTTACCTATTTTTCTCTTTACATTTCAAATGGATTCCTTTATATACAATATGGTTGTGTCTTGCTTTTTCACTCAATATGAGTCTTTTGTCTACATTTAGAGTGCTTAGACAATACCATTATTGTGATTATGAGTATTTTCAATGTGTTATTTTGCTGTTTGTCTTCCTAATTAACTGCCTGGATTTTTCACTATTCCTTTTTCCTCTTCCTGCTTCTTTTGGATTGAGTATTTGATTATGATTCTATTTATCTCCACTAATGGCTTATTTTCCATATACATTTCTGTTTGTTTTTTTAGGGGTTGCTCTACAACAACCTTTAAAACACACCTTTATGTTACTGCAATCTGCCTTACATAATTATTTCAATATTGTTTATATCAGTACAGCAGTGTACGTCCATTTCTTCTCTCATTCTTTGTGCTGCTCTCATACAGTTTACTTTTATATGTGTTATAAATCCCACAATATATTATTTTGCTTTTAACAATTATTTTTTATCTTTTGAGAGATTTTCTAATTGAGATAAAAATGTATTTTGTATTTATTCACATACTTACTATTTCTGGCCACTTTCACTTGTTTTTATACATATTTTTTCTGTTACCAATTTTCCTCTGCCTGAAGAAATTCCTTTAACATTCACTGTAGTTCAGGTTTGCTGGAAAACAATTATCTTCGCTTCCAATTGTTTGAAAAATATTTTTCTTTTGTCTTCATGTTTGAATGACATTTTGTGCCTTTGGCAAATTTTAAGATTTTTCTTATAACATCTTTTGGACAATTTGATTATATTGTGCACTGACGTAGCTTTCTGCACTTTTATTTGGCTTGGGGTTCTTTGAGCTTCTTTGATCCAAGGGTTTAAGTTTTCATCAATTTGGAAAACTTTTGGCCAATGTTTTCTTCAAATACTTCTGTCCTCTGCCCTCTCCCTACCCAACCATCTTTCTTTCCTTCTAGGACTCAAATTAAACATTTGTGAGACATGTTCATATTGTCCTACAGTTAGCTGATGCTCTTTTAAATTTTGTTCAATATTTTTTGTCTCTTCATGCTTCCTTTTTAATCATCTCTAGGGCTATGTTTTCAAGTTCACTGATCATTTCTTCATCCCTAATTTGTTATTAATCCTCTCTGGTGCATTTTTCATTTCATATATTGTTTTCATTGCTTTCAATTCTACTTGGGTCTCCTTAATGTTTAATTTTTTCTTTTACATTCTTAAACAAATTAATAAGATTCATAATAGCTGTTTGGGATCCTTTTCTGTCAATTCCATCATTTTTATCAGTTTATATCTGTTTCTATTGATTTTTCTCTTGGTCAAGGGTAATGTTTTCCTACTTCCTTGCATGCCAGGGAATTTTTTCATTGATGCCAGACATTGTAAATTTAAAGATAATGAATGCTAGTTTTATTGTATTCTCTTTAAAAGGTCCAACTTTGTTATGACCTGCTATAAAGTGACTTAGTTCACTTTGATCCTTTTGTGGCTTTAAACTTTTTTCCCCTGCATGCACAGAGCAGTCTTCCCTCTAGAATAATCTATCTTCACTACTAAAGCATGACCTTTCTGAGTACTCTCTCCAGTGGTTTGTGTATTATTAAATTTAGCCACTGCGGCTGGAAGGAATGTGATGCAATTCCTAGCCTTATATGTTTCTGGAATTGTTTGGCAACTGGCTTCCAATGTTTTTTTAATTTCCCCCAGCCTCATGATATTTCACCTCATATTTACATAAATCAGTACTACTCAAAGACTAAACAAGACCCCCCTAAAATCTTTGGTGCTCTCTCTCTTTACGGCTCTCTCCTTTCTAACATTTGATCTTGCAAATTATAGCTACCTTGGCTTCCCTGGACTCTAGTCTCTACCTCCTCGATTTAGCAAGGCTATCAGGCTTTCTTTGGTGTCCCTTCCCCATGCTGTGACCTGGGAAATGTTCTTGGGCAGTGAACACTTCGTTTGTTCCCCTTCTCTCAGGGATCACAGGCTGGCAGTGCTTGTCCAATTTTTAAAACAAACATTTGTTTTTATAAATTTTCTCCATCTTTCTAGTTGCTTATGGCAGAAGAACAATTCCTGTAAAAGTTCATCCTTTACAGGGAGAAGCAAACACTGACAGAGATACAGTTTGTAGTTTTCTACCCTGCAGAGAGGAAGGCAGACTAGACAGAAGGTAGAATAAATTTTGAGCATCATCCACCACATCTATCCATATTATCCTCATGCGGCAAAGAAGAACACTTGGGCATAATAATTCATGGAGACAGTAAGTGGTAGAATTAGGATTAGAAACAATCTTGTCTCAGAGCCTATGCCATTAGTCATTCCTCTCTACTTCCTCCTTAATTCTAAATATTCACGCTTATCCATGCCCAATTCTGATTCTTTTCCATTTTGGATCTACTTTTTTTTTTTATATCCAAACGCAGTCTAATAGAATAAAGACCCTGGAACCCTAGCTAACTCATTAAAGGAGTAACCACTTTCACAGATAAACAAAAGACAAAATTTAAATCCACAGTTATCATCAGGCCAAACTGACATTCAAAAGAATTAAATTTCTTAATGATGCTGTAGATATATCCCCTCTAAATGAAGTTCTCGGCACCTCATCCTCCTTTCATTTCATACTTTTTCCCCAGTCTCCTTTTTTTTAATTCTCCTTAACTTAAAATAAGCAAATAGTGGGGCCTACATTTTTACTATTAGAATTAATGGGACATTAGAAACAAAAATTCTATGGGCCCAATGTCCGGGCCCAGAAACTCTACCCCCAAAAGGTTTTTATATACCTGTTGCTTAAAGTAGCATTCTGTTATTTGTTAGTTTACTCTCTGTCTCTTTCTCAACCAACAAATATTGCTCAATCTCTGGAATCATGGCTTTATAAATCATGTAAGGCAACACAGGTTCTATTTATAAACAGCTTTCAAGGGCCATATTGTGTCTCCAATTCACATGCCATACTCCCACTGAGATCTAGTCATGTGCAGATCAAGGTCTTACCACAGATAACATCCTCACTTTCATCTCCATGTGAGAAACTAGGGTGACAGTGTAATTCCTTCACATCAGTCAAGTTCAAGCTCCAGTGTAATTGAATGGGGTCCAAAGCCAAACACAGAGGCTGATTTTTACAGAATTGTTGCCATGGCTTGATCACCTCGCAGATGTGCACACATATCAAAAGCAACAGGCACAGACCATTTGAGACTGCTCAGATCAGAACTAACCAAAGGACTCAGTCGCTCAGAATCCAGCAGAATCACTGCCTTAAAGCTGTCAAGCAATTGGCTACTGATCATCCAGAATCCATAGCTCTACTCCTGCCTCCCTCTCACTTCCCCACTCAGTGTTGAGCTGAGATGATACAGGCAAAATACAGTTTAGGCAAAAAGGAAGCCCATGAAATTGCTAGTCTTAAACCTTCTTTCTGCAAAGGTAATTCTCTATAATGATTCTTATCTTTCAGTGTCTTGAGTAATTACATGATTTAGAAACTTTATCCTAATTTGTCTTTTGTTTGTATCAAGCGGTATGTTGTTTTCTTTTCAAGCTACAGGGATCATAATTTCTCTGGCACTGTTGTTTTGGAGATGATATATATTCTTTATTACTTCAAGAAGCATCTGATGCATTACGATTAGCAAGTATCCAAACAAGTCAAGTGGAGGAGATCCTGTAATAATGTGGACATTTCTGTGCGCTACTCACTCAGGTGAAAAGGTGAAGTATACAGTGGTTGGAAATGTATGAAAAGACTCAGCCTCTTCCACCTGAGAAAATATCACGTTCATATTCTCCTGTCTTTCAGAGCCAATATTAGAGGTGATGGCCCATTTCAAGTCACAACAACAACAAAACGGTTGCACTGGGTTTAAACAGTTTTGCTAAAGATTAGAAGTCAATGTTGCATTGTCCTCATTTTTTCTTTTTATTTCAATATTTTCCTGCTTCTGCTGTTTAATGCAGGCTTTGCGCCGAAACCGTCTTAGAAAGTCTGTTATGCCAGATGTCACCCTTTTGCCCTTTTGCTCTATCTATAGATTTTCTTTTAACAACAGCTGAAGCCCAAGTTAGCAAGCATGTATTTTCTACAGTAAAAGAGATATTATGAATAACAACTTTTGTATTTTGAATAACACTCTCAAAGAGCACAGCACTTTATTCATGCACCACATCTTTAAAAAAAGGATTATTCATGGGTCCTTTAGACTTAAAGGGAGAACTTTAAGGTTTTATCAGTTTAAGATCAGCGTCATCACCTATAGTAGAAGCTGATGGGTAAGATTTAGTGTACTGGTTTGTTTTTACCTTTAAACTGATCTTTTCTAGGATAAAAAAAATTTTTTCAAAAGACACTGTTCTCTCAGTAAGTGCTTTATGTCTACTCTATGCTGCCAAACAAACTCTAGGTAGTGAAACTAACCCTCCCCACCATGATGAAACAGACCTCCCCAACCAAAGTGCTTCATTAAAAGGGTGTGATCAGTTCCACTGCAGAGAGAAGAGTGCCCTGGGTCAATGGCTAATTAAGGCAGGAGGAACTCCTGGATAAGTTGTTGCACTACCCCTGGCTTTCCATTCTCTTACTACTTTGTCAGCTTCCAGCTTTAGAAGTTTCTGTCTGGAAGTCAGTCAACAATCTAAGAGCTGATTGTAACAGAAAAAGTGCCAACCCAATCATAATGTAGGACATTAGATATTTTAGATTTTAGAAAATTGAAAAGGTGTGAGAAAAAGAGGTTCAGGGCAAATGAATTCCTTTTCTCAGGGATACCTTATTCTAAGTAGCCAATTGTGAGTTTCATATAAATTTATTTCTACCCATCTCCATCACGAAATATTACACTTATTTACAGATGCCTAAGCTGTAGTATAACAACAGCAGATAATATACAAGGTCATAGATGTTGCTCTTTTAAAACAAACAGGTCTCAGAGATAATCTAATGTTAAACTGAAAAAGTAAAAATAGGTAGGTAATAAGCTGGCTTCCACTTAAAAATGATCGAACAGTAGCCATTAGCCGATACCTCTAACTACAACAAAGCCGTACACTAACAAGAAGTAAAGGAAAAGAAGAAAACTGAAAAGTAACCAGCTGCCTCATTTCATATGTGAGGAACACAAAATGCTGAGAGAGGAAGTCGTCTGTTCAAGGTCAGAAACAGTCTCTTCCCTTCTTCTCCCCACTTTTCCTACTCCACCGCACTACAGATCATTCTGTGAGGCAGTTCTGGTCAATTGGTAGTGGTGCCTTCCATCACACTTCAGAGGGATTCTGGAGCCACATCCAGGCTCAGTGCAAAAGGATGACATGATTGATAGTGTCTGCCACAGGCTCCAAGGAGGCTGCTGGTGAAAAAATGCCATGTGAATACCGGCCCCAGGCTAGCTGGCAAAACTAGGTCCATGGAATGACCGCATGTCATCACATAGTCAAGCCATGAGCTAAGGAGCAGGAACAGGTTACTGTTTATCTGCCACCAGGGTATCTTCTAGAGAACTTTCTGGAGCTAATTTTATGGTCCTGCATCCAATTCAGTTGCACTTTACAGACCCAGACATAAGAAACTAAAGAATAAATTTGCCTGGTTTTTAATCTGAACAGGAACATTTTCTTTTCAGTGCAATTCTGCACACACCCTAATAAGCATCAAATCTCAGATAGACCAACTAGAAACTTACAAAAAGTAAAACAACTGAGGGCCAAAAGGAAGTTAATTGAATTCAAGTGAAGCAATTACTATTACTTGGGCATTTAAAACACTTTTGCCAATCCTTAGCCAATCTTCAGTTTCCAAGATCTGTTACCCATTAAAGTGAAACGGAAATACAGTTTGACAAGCATATTCAAACCTGTGCTGATGTGAGCGTCTGTGCTTCTTAAACCAGCTGTTTAGAGAAAGCAGCACTGCCTTTAACTTGAACTGCTCCATGCCATGGAACCCAGTCTCTGCTCAGAGTGTGCAGTTTATAATGGAGGTGGAGTCGATCCATGAGAAAGTCTCCGTTCCTCCCAGACACTTCTGCACAATCACTGGTTCCCAGCCCAGGCTGCAATTTAGAATCACTTAAGGGAGTCTTGAAAACACAAACCTCCAGGCCTTCACCCAAGAGACTCTGATTCAGTAGGTGTGGACTCAGTAGGCTTTGTGATTACTTTTGGTTAAGTTCACCAGGTGATTCTTATACAGCTAGTCTAGGATCCAGTCTTTGGAAAACAGAACCATGGCTTCTCTCTGAGCCAGAATGGTGTTTCATCTGCTTTTATCCACTCATTTCTTTTTTACTTATCTTACTTTCTAGGTAACTGTGCTCATCAGGGAAAGGACTACACCTCAAAGGGGAAACAAAGAGAAATAAGATCTCCCATAAAAGCAACAAACCAACAGAATTATAAAATGTAGAACCTGGGTAGGAGTTCTGAAGACCATCTATACCACAGTATACACTCTTACCCCTTTAAGTTTTGATTGGCATGCCTCTAGAAAGAACATGACCTTTCTGGCTTGGCCACAGGCTGTGACACTATTTTATTATATCCTGGCCCTATTAACACAATGGTGTTACTGTCTGGCTCTCCTGTAGACAGGAACCCCAAGCTGCACACCTCTAGAAGGCACTGTTCATTATGGTTTTCCATTAATATAGACAACAATGGGACTATCATACCCTGGAATCGTGCTCACCCAGTGGCCCTGACCACAGGCATTTGAGTTCTTGACTTCTGATCTTGTCCAAGCCTCTCATTTTTCAGATCTGGAAACTGAAGCTCAAAAATGTAATGGGACTTACCTAAAATTATATAGCAGGTTAGTGACAGAGTTAGGTAAATAACATACCTGAATTCATAAGAACATGTACCTAGCTCAGTATAGACATTCCACTCAGCAGTCCCAACTCCAGATAAAATAAGGACACAGTGATGAGATAAAAGAGATAGCCCACTGGAAGTGAAAAAATATTGTGTCACCAGATTCCTGCCACTGAAGTCTGTACTTCCTATACTCCCACAGTCAATCTGAGGGATCAAAAGCAATGAATTCAGCTACACTGCAGTACATGTTCTCATTTCAAGAGACTTAGGCACTTGACAGGAGAAGGAAGCAAGGCAATGTTGTTTAGTTAAGAGAGAAGGTAATAGCTCACTAAGATTAAAAAGACACATTATTGCTCTTAGGATTTCCTCTTAGATCCTCTATTCTTGGTCATTCTAGAAAAAAAAAAAAAAAAGGCCTGTATTAGGAAGTCAGAAAAATCATGGAAGCATCTCAAGAATAATAATAGGATTAACCTATCAAAGAGTAGCACTCTCAAGATAATGTTTTTGGAGAAGTTGGGCAAGGTAACTAAGTTGGTACACTGTGTTCCATACTGAAGTATGGGCTGTTGGGTGACAATTCTTCATGGGTATCTGGTGTTATGAGAAGAGGCATTGACTGCCTTCGTCCCAAACTATCTTTATAAGGACAATTATAGAGAGAACAAACTTGAAGGTAATGACAGCATCTCTCTCCAGAGCAAAGGGCAAGTTTCTTTATTGTCCCATGTAATCAAGATAATATCTTCCTCTGGGTCAAAAGACAGGCCCAGGGGAAGGCAGGCTTACTGCCCATTGTAAAAGATTCAGGTATCCTAGCTCAGGATTCCTCACTTATAATGCAGCCCGTGTGCGTGCAGCATTCTCCTGGGTCTCTCTGTGTTACCCAGGGGAGCTGATGCAAACACGATGCTCATTCCACTCACTGTTGTTGTAATAGAGTCCTCTGTCTCTGACCCAGGAGTCTCAGGTTTTCTGCTAGTATAGATGAAACTACAGCAAGCAAACACGTTAGCTTGCAAGTAGGGTAAAATCTCAGAAACTTCACAGTTCTTAACATGGGGAAACACCACAAGTTCCATACGAAAACAGATTTTCTTTGGCCACAGTATGAAAATGAAGAGACAAGTTACCTCTTGTTATTCACACAAATACTAATCAACAAAGCTCATACAGGTACATAGTGAGCTTTTGTTTCCTAGCGCTGTGTCACACAAATACCAGACTACTGCATGAAACATACTAGAGGCAAGCCAAAATGTAAGGAACATAACCAGTTCCTGGGTTGGAATCCACAAACGCTAGTTGGAAATTCAAGGCATAGTATCCTAAAGATGTACCAGGCCGAAGCAACAAGCAGGTGAACAGTATTTGGTGCAGGGTTAAGAGGGCTGGAGGAATCCAAATTATCAGGAGGGTAGAGAGCAGATGCTTCCTGGCAAAGCAATAGATATTGTCATTGAGTAAAACAGAGGTTTGGGCGCAAGAAACATAATCCATTCTCACCCATAAACTGAGTAGGAGGGTGAAGAGTGGCCAGCAATAACTAGACTATATTAGTGGAACAAATCTAAATTAGGACTCCAACTCATGAGATGGGAAAATTAAGCAGGCTTACTGGGCAAAAATAGAATGGGATTTTAAAAAGGATTTCAATTGTAGAACTGGGCTAACGAGAAACATGGGAAATACTGAGAGACTTGGAAGATGCACAGACCTCAGGGCTATTCCTGGTCCATCAGATATTGTCTTGAGACTAAGGCTTACAACATCTTTCTGCTCCATCCCGAACTGCCGTAACAATTGGGTGGGCCTGGACCTGCTGCTGGAGCTTTCGGTAGATTCAGTATGAAGATAAAGGCAGAGGAAAAAGGAACAGACAAAGAGAAACTGCCACTAGTCGGTAAGAATTACACCTATTTTGTAAAAAGTAGCGTACTAAAAATGGTTATGTTTTTCAAAATATCAGAGAACTGCATCACGTGACAGTCAATGCAATCAATGAACCGTGCCATTTTTGTCACAGAACCAACCACTCTGAAGCCAAAATGGAAAGATATGTACAAGGTGTAGATTTGATCTGCGTGGGGCATATCGTTTTTTTGTTTTGTTTTGTTTTTTGCGGTACGCGGGCCTCACACTGTTGCAGCCTCTCCCATTGCGGAGCACAGGCTCCGGACGCGCAGGCTCAGCGGCCACGGCTCACGGGCCCAGCCGCTCCGCGGCATGTGGGATCTTCCCAGACCGGGGCACAAACCCGTGTCCCCTGCATCGGAAGGCGGACTCTCAACCGCTGCGCCACCAGGGAAGCCCAGTCTCTATTTTTATGTAGGAATTCAGGAAGAACCAAAAATCAGGCTGCCATTGATGCCATCTTCTCAGAATTAGGTAGAGGTTTTATTTTTCTAATCTACATTTTTAAAGTAAAATGTAGAACACACAATGAGAAATTTGATATCTGCTTTAGCATTTATGCTGAAACAAGCAGTTGGAGGAATGTCATCAGGAAAGAAGACATTTAAAACAGAAGATTAAATTGCAAGTTATCATATATTTTTTTTAAAGCCAAGAAAGTGATGTGCCCGAAACTGATTCAAAGAATAATGAAATTACGTTGTGCCTTCTTTATACCTTTCACATTCCACAGCTAATAATATAAAGTCTGAAAGACACAAACTACATAGAAATCGGAGACTAAAGTGAAAAATACAGCGGCCAGATAAAAAAAGACAATCTGAATTTGCACAAATGTTCACTTCTGAAAGTGGAAGAAAGTTCATGCTTGTTATTTCACACAAATGGATTCACCTAACTATAATTAAAGGCTCTAGCCAGTTAAAGTTGTAATAAAACCAGACAGCTAGCTGTAAAATGAATAGAAGAAGAACCACCCTCCTGAGGAGTCATAAGGTTACTTATGGCTCTGTTTTAGATCTTAGACTCTGCGAAGATAAAGAATCTCAGGACTTCCATGGTTCTGAATGAACGTCTTTCATTTTAGAGTATTTTCTCCCTTTTAAGAATTTTTTTTCTCACGTATACGGCATGTGCCGTCAGCTATGCAGCATGTGTGATTCCTGTATGAAATGTAGCCTTTGAGGGCCTGATCTGCCTTTCCTCTTCCAGGCCCATACATTCAATCAACACTCCTTCAACCTGGGTAAGAGTCAGGATGGTTGAATGTGAGGGGAAGGAGTTTTAGCAGTACCAGGCAGACCTGGATTCAAATCCATCCCAGCCTACCGCTTAACAGAGCGGCATTGGGCAAGTGGCTTCAGGCTTCTGAGCCTCAGTTTCCTCTTCTGTAAAAATGAAGATTATACACATTACCTTTTAGATGGATTAAAACAGATAAGTATTTAATCACCTGACATATAGATGTTTAATAAATGCTTATTATTGTTATTAACCATTTCATCTCCCATTAGTTTGGAAAAAATGTTATACACAGTATCCCAAATATTTCTACCTAAATGTCAGTAAAAACATTCTACGTAGATTTCTACTGAAAAGGCCAAATCAGCTGGCTTTCTTATTTATTTATTTTTTTTACTGTCAGGTAGACACGGATCTGTCTGGGGAATAGTCAAAGGAGGAACGGAACTAGACTGGTGACTGAATGTTGGAAACTTTTACACTGGGCATGAAGAGGTAACAGCAACAACATAAAACATTTTTTTTAAAAAAGGCATTTTGCCCATATTGTCTACTTAAAATATTTGAAGAGCAGACCTAGTATCTGTATAAACGAGAGGAAAAAAACAGCAACAAAAAGCCTGTTGGTGTCTTTTCATTGCTCTGAAGTTGGCTTTGGTTTTCGATTTGTTTTGGGGTTTTTTCTTTCCTTTCCTTTTTTTTAAGAAGTAACTGAACCTCATTAAATCAGAAATTCATATTTTATAGTCACAAGTACACCAGTACAAAAATATTTTAGAAAGTTGAACCAGTTCATTTCTTTGTCTACTGCTGCTACGTTTGTGAGTGATATTGTTAAAAAAATAAATAAGAAAGCATTACAACAATATTTACCTTGCCAAGAATAAATGTCAGTCATATCTGCAAGAACACTGAACCTTTTATTGAAAGCTAGCTGCTAAATGCAAATTAACACCTATAAAGAAACATCTGACAACTTCTTTGAATATCAGCAAGTATGAACCTAAAAATTGATGGATGTTCATATAAGAAATAATATATATCTGGGACTTTCCTGGTGGTACAGTGGTTAAGAATCTGCCTGCCAGTGCAAGGGACAGAGGTTCAAGCCCTGGTCCGGGAAGATCCCACATGCCGCGCAGCAACTAAGCCCGTGAGCCACAACTACTGAAGCCCAAGAGCCTAGAGTCTGTGCTCCGCAACAAGAGAAGCCCGCGCACCACAACGAAGAGTATCTCCCGCTCGCCACAACTAGAGAAAGCCTGCGTGCAGCAACGAAAACCCAACGCAGCCAAAAAAAAAAAAAAGAAAGAAATAATATATACCTGTACATATGATATGGTAGTAAAGGCAAACCTCTTTCTTGAGATTGAGATAAATTAAAATTCAGTTTTTAAAAATTTTTGTTCAATACATTAATATGTAGCTATTGATTCCCCACCAAAACTGTTTAATACTCAGGGGTATCTAACAATGAAATGGATGACTTTAGGAGGCAATAAGCTCACTGACAGTGAAAGGTTTATAAAAGAAAGCTAGATGTTCATCTTCAAGGGGGCTGCGAGGGAATTCATACATTAGATCAGAGATATCAAATAGATTTCTAGCCCCAGTTGATTGGTAGGGACTGATTACATCTCTTTAAGGAGAATATTTCTGAAGCTACAGGTTTGTTAGGGAAGAATGCCATGATCTCTTAGCAAATTCTGTCCAAGACACAGGAGAGAGGCACGTGTTATTTATTCACCATTTATTCATTAGGTTTGCTTTTACTACCAAGCACGAATATTATTAGTTACCTCAGTCTAGCAGCTGATCTAGGTAATAATTAACATTAATGTGTCATCCATAAACTGTATTAATAAATACACAGCCCTGACTACGTGTTCTAAGCACTTCACCTCTTATCTAATCTTCTCAGCAGCCCTCTGAAATACGTATTATCCTTCTACACATAAAGGAAACTGAGGAATAGTGATGTTAAATAACTCACCAAGTGAATATTAAATAGTAGAGGTAGGATGTGAATGTCATTCCACCTGGAATAAAGGCCCTGCTCATTCACCCCCTAAGAAGACACGTTAGGCCCTGCCAGGCTCAGCAAACAGGAAGCTGAGCCCACCAACTACTTGTCCCGCTTTGTTGTTGAAAACCAATAGCCAGGAACTCAGGGACCAAATCTAACACTCAGTGTTGAGCCATATTTGCTCTGTTTCCCCAGCCTTGGTCTGCAATACTCTTAACCAGACCCCTGTCCTTCAAAAAAAACTTAGACCCATCTATATTCTAGAATTGGTACCAAGATCCCTGTCTTGTCCCATATCCCTGATTCCCTTGGTAAGTTGTCTAATATCCTAGGTCCTCATCCTGGGCCCACCTTTCTGTTGCTAGGTTTTTCCTCGGTCTAAACCCCTATCCCAACCCAGTATGTGGGGACACTACAGCTAGATCTGTGTCCTTGCTGTCTGCACCACCCCAGATGAAATCAGAGCTCCCTTCCATCCCCAGACTGCCTAGCCCACAGCAGATAACTCAGCATCCTGGGCTATAATCCAGGATGGGATGAGAACTTCTGAAGGTACTCCCAACTCTAAGATTCTACCCTGTGAACCTGAATATTCATAAGGTAGGAGAGTATTTTTAAAAAGTGTTTTTTAAAAAGTGAAAGGTTTATCTTATAGTCCTAGCTGTACTGAGTCACAGTGAGAGTATTGAAAGAATAGAATGTGTTGACAGTTAAACGAGCACAGCCCTTCACTCCTCTCCCGGGAGCCTGGACAAGGTCAGGTAGTGAGATGACGAAGCTCCAGCTCAGGCTTGACAGCTGGAACAAAGAGGCAGTCTTTTTGTATTAGCCTGATACTAGCCGGGTAACACCTGCATTCCCTTGCCAGGAGGTACTACTTTTAGCGACAGCCCCAAACAAAACTGAGATGTAAATAGTGACCATCAATGCCAGCAAATCCCTCCTACTCTCTGCCCCTTGCCCTACTTCTCCTCTGATTTAGCACAATGTAGTGGAAATATCTTAGGCTAGGAGTTAAACAGATTTAGGTTAAAATCTAAGGTCTGTCCCCTAACCAATAATGGGCAAGTCATTTAAACTCCCTGAGCCTTAACTTCTCAGTTTGCAGAATGGATGAGATGTTTATCTCCGAGCAATATTGTGGAGATTAAATATAACTAGTATTCTCAGCACGCTGTATAATTTCAATAAATGTTATCATGATTCCCTCTTCCTCATTCCTTGCTTCAGCCCAATCTGCAAGAACCAGAAAGCTTCCTACTACTCTAGTTTCTCAATGTTTCCTGCTCAAATCTTCCCCCTTTGTCACTTTGTTTATCACATACACCTGCAGACTCTAGTTACCTCTTCTTCCTCCTTACTCATGACTTATAAAAACACTGATTACTTAATCCTGGTATGTGATCTTCACATAGTGAAAAAGATTGTAGAAAAAAAAACTTGAGTTTTCCTGGCTTCCCAAGCACTGTCCTTAACTTCAGAGTTTAAAGTCTAGAAAGCAGGTGCCATGGTCTGAGCGTTTGTATCCTCCCAAAATTTGTAAGTTGAAATTCTAACCACCAAGGTGATGGTATTAGGATGTGGAGCCTGTGGGAGGCAGTTATGTCACGAGGGTGAGCCTCTGTGAATGGGATTAGAACCTGTGTTATAAGACGCGAACTTAGCCTGCATCTCCAGTTCCCTGCACAAAGCTCCTAAAACCCTTGAAATCTGAGTGAGAAAAATGTGTTTTGTTCCTCATAAGGAGCCCCTTTTGAGAACACCCGAGTTTATGGCTAATGAGGTGACTTAGGATGGGGGTCCTAGAGAGCCTCAGGATGGGGCTGGTCACCAGAAAGACCAAGTGATTAGAAGGCTAGAACACTGAGCCACACCCACTGACCTCTGAGAAGGGGAACAGGGGCTACAGATTAAGCTCTAAAAAAACTCTATAAAAACACCAACAGTTGATGAGCTTCCATGTTGGTGAATACGTCCGTCCGTGTGCTGGGAGGGTGACACACCCTAATTCCATAGGGGCAGAAGCTCCCACACTTGGGACCCTTCCGGAACCCATCTTATGTACTTCTTCACCTGGCTGTTCATCTGTGTCCATGATAATATCCTTTATAATAAATTGGTAAATATAAGTAAATGTCTGAGCTCTATGAGCCTCTCTAGCAAATTAAACTTGGGGGTGAGGGGTCATGGAAACCTTCAGTTTATAGCCAGTCCATTAGAAGCATAGATAGCAACCTAGATTTTCGATTGGTGACTGAAGTGAAGGCACTCCTGTGGGGCTAAGCCCCTAACCCGTGGGATCCGATGCTGTCTGTGGGTAGTGTCAGAATGTGTTAGTTGCTTGGTGATGTTGGAGAAAAACACACAGCCGAGTCTCTTATAAAAGAAGCCCCAGAGAGCTTGCTTGCCCGTTCTACCATGTGAAGATATAGTAAGAAGTCTGCCGCCTGGAAGAGTCTAGAAGAGTCTGGAAGAGTCTGCCACCTGGAAGATATAGTAAGAAGTCTGCCGCCTGGAAGAGGCCCCTCACCTGACCTCGTTGGCACCCTGTTCATGGACTTCCAGCCTCCAAAACTGTGAGAAATGAATTTATGTTGTTTATAAGCTACTTAATCTGTGGTATTTTCTTAGAGCAGAACTAATGGAGTAAAACAACAAGCAAAGGGGTCCCAAGCCTCAGCAGAGCACTACCACCTCAATCAGATTTATGTAGTACATTTTCGGGTTCAGCTGTCATTTAGAGTATAGATTCTGCCCATTAAAAAAATAATAATTCAAAGAGAAGAAAAAGCACTGCTTTATATTAGGAAGATCTTCATAAAAATCTCATGAAAATCCTATTTAATTAACCCTAAATCCATTTTCTTCAAATCTGATCTTAGAAAAGCTTTAGTATCTACTATAGGATAACATGCCACTTCCTTGAATGAGTCAGAGAGGAGCAATATAGAACCTTAGAGGAAATAAGATCTATTTTCACCACCCCACTATAGCTTCAAGTAGCCCTGTCTAGAGAATGTCAAATGCCTTCAGTCTTAGGGATCTATTATTTTTAGATTGTGCGTAACTCAGATCCTTCCATAAAATCATGACCCACTTTACCACACAGGCATTTTGCTTGAGAACACTGCTTTGGGGAAGAGTGGAAAGTATGGGCCTTTAATGGCTAGCGTGATGTGGATATTCAAAATAGGCTACTGAATGTTCTTTTCTAATTCAAGAAGAAAAAGGATTTTAAAAATGCTCCTGATACTATATATGAACAGTATCTGGCTGTGTGAAAAATCTCCTGGAACCCCTTAGAAGAGTCTAATTCGGGACAAGGGAAACCCACACTCCATCATGCTCCTGTGAGGGGTACCTGGGCTCCAATGAGGCCATCATTACTGCACTTATGTAAAACTAAGATGATATAGTAGGACATTAAAAAGTAAACACTATGTGACCTCACTAAGGAGAAAACAGGATTCCTTTTACTTTGAATTAATCATATTTTATTGTATAATATACAGATTAGGAAATGCTGAGTCAATATCTTAAATTAATTCCTAATTACAGTAAGGATGACAATCAATTACCTTTAAGATCGTACAGTGGTTTCCTCAGTTCACCTAAAAAGTATTAAACTATTACTTCAGTGGATGATAAAGTAACTATCAGGATAAAAATTATAGTAACAGGGTATTAATAGTACAACTATAATATTAAAATATAAATATTATGTGAGTATATATATGACATATATTATGACTCACACTAAGTTTAGCAAATGCTATGTGTCTATTCCAGAAAACAGAATAGGCTCTGTACATTCTTTCTTTTATGAGGAAACTGAAGCTTCCAATGATTAAGAAACTTGCTTAAGATCAGCTAGCTAGTAAGTGGTAGAAACAGTGTTTCAATCTCTGTTTATCTGAATCCTAATCTCATTGCTGTTTTGACAGCACATCTTTTTGTTTCCTCCATAGCTTTACTACTCAAAATGCTTACTTCAACCGTGGAATCACTCAGTCACCCAGCCATATTATCGTTGGGGCCTTTAGCATAAGACTGAGTAAAATGTTCTTAAAAATCTGAGATGTCATCCTGGACCAGCCACAGGATCTCACAGTTCTACTTAGGGTCTCTTAATTCCATTCCCAGAGTCTCTACAAAGGAAATGTTTCTCTTGTCTCTTCTTCAACTCTGTCTTCTCCAATCTCCCTGCCTACAAACACACACAAAACCTACACTATTCCCAGATCCCCCACCCACACACATACTTCTAAAAAATCTTCCCTCCTTCTTACTACCTTCACCAGGTTAAGTGAAATCTCTCCCTCCTCTGACTCTGCAATATTATGCTTTTAACTCTTGAGAAATGTCTCATTTTGTGCTTTATATTATTATACTTCTGCCCTGCTTTTGTTCAACTAGAAAGTAAAATCCTTGAGGACATGGACTGACCCTGACCTATCTGGTTGCTGCCCATACTACTTGTACCAGAGCCCCTAGAATTGTATACTAGACAATCAATGAAGGGTCAGTTCAACTGAACTAGATCTTTGGGGTCCTAGGAGTCTGAAGCAAATGGGTAATGGGGCTGATTCCTGATTTTGTTTTAGTTTTTGTTTTTAATAAAGAAATTCTTTGATCTCTTTTAAAAATTTCAATTCTAATTCTACTAGTTTTCAGCATTTCTTTCATCTCAAGGAGGCCCCTTCCTTAGTGAATCAAGTCACTCCAGTCACAGAGTAAAGGACTGGCACTTTCATTCCAAAGCACTGATGTCTTTTTACAGAAAGCCCAAAATAACCTTTAACTCTCATTCTGTCATTTCCTGTCATGCTTCTGTCCAATGCAGTTAGTAAATCAAAGGGAAACTATTTTTAAAGTGTTTATCTTTTAGGCTGTTCTCACTCTGATGAAAAAAGACATCATGATTTTATTTTATTTTTTTTTTACTAGTCGTGTTCTTGCTGTAAACCAGAACCCCTGCTGAATTTACTGAATATAGTTCAGTTATGTCTTTTTGTAATTTATCATCATTTATAATCTCTATAAATAATTCAGAATTAAGTATGCAAAGTGTATCAAAAATATTCCTTTCATCTCTCTTATATAACGTTAAAATATTTTTCCAAACAGTGCAGTGCATCTTTTACTAGAGCAGTGCTTTGCCTAATATAAATGTGGAACTTAAAGATACTCCTATACGATTCTATAGGTGTCCTCGTTCTTGTAAAACAAACACACGTCATTCCACTGGTGGCACTTTTACATAAACCTACTGTGGTAAATTCAGACCAAGTGTTCAAAACGTTACCCCTCTTTCAGGCTCTAGCTATTTGTATGGGTTGATGGGCCAGTTGGCCAAGCTCTCTCATTAGTAACAGTCACTTGTAAATGGGTTATTAGGATGATACTGACTTGCTAGTAAATTTTTAAAAATGGTCAAATAAATGCTACACTTAGTATTTCTTTTTGTAACCTTCTTTGGAGGATTGCTTTCCCTTCATAAAAGTTACTTTTCCTAAAGTATTGCATAATATATTTTCATTTCCTAATGCTGTCAAGTTATGAATATGATTCATCATTTCTAATAAATGAAATTGTGTTGTAGTTTGGCTAAACAACTAAAGTTTAATTAAGTTTTCAGTCTCTGTGAGAAGAAAACCATCATTCCTATAAGGAAAAGAAAAATCGATCACCTGGGAGATTTTAGGAGATTAAAACTTACATAACAATTTGACTGGGTATTGTTTCTTTAATAAGCTGTTCCAATATATTAATGTAAGAGCATTATACTTTTAATGTCAGGGTTGTATTAATATGCAAAAAGGAGAAGCAACTATTTAATGTACCTAAGTGCCCCAGTCTCTATATAATAAGAATATGTTTCACTGGCCTGTCATGAGACTCATAAGTGATATATTAGAACATTTTGTAACAGAGTTCTATAAAAATATTAATGACACACTTTTTGTCAACCATTCTGTACAAATGGATTTTTATTATATTTAGACTTATAGACATCAGGTTTTTTTATAAAAAATTCTTTAATTTCTACTTCCCAAGAGATCTTTACCTATTTTTTTTTGGTCTGGACAGAATGAAGAACTGCATGGAACTTTGCCTATTATTTACTAACATCTTAATATTTAACACTTGTTGAATGACCAATTCCATCAAATATAGATATCAAACTGCCTAGTAGAAATAATTTACACTATCTGGAGAAGTAAATCAAAAGTCACAGAGTGCAGTGGCCCACAGTACAGGCTTATAGTCTGACTCAGGTACAAGTTCTTGCTCCAGCATTTACTTATAAGTGGTGTGACATTGGACAAGTTACATAATGACTTTAAGCCTTAGGAAATACCTATCCCATAGGATTGTAGCAAAGATTTGTCTAAAGTACTTAGCCCAGGGACTTCCCTGGTGGCTCAGTGGTTAAAAATCTGCCTGCCAATGCAGGGGACACGGGTTCCGTCCCTGGTCTGGGATCAACTAAGCCCGTACGCCACAACTACCGAGCCTGCGCTCTAGGGCCTGCGTGCCACAACTACTGAGCCCGTGTGCCACAACTACTGAAGCCCCCACGCCTAGAGCCCGTGCTCCACAACAAGAGAATCCACGGAAATGGGAAGCCTGCGCACCGCAGCGAAGAGTAGCCCTCACTCACAACTAGAGAAAGCCCAGAGGCAGCAACAAAGACCCAACGTATCCCCCCCAAAAAAAAACAGATAAAATACTTAGCCCAATATACCTAATAAATTGTAGCTACTATACAATTATGAAAAGCAATGTATTTTTTCCAAAACCATGTTGCTTGTTCTCAAAACACATCTGTTGAATACTTGGGGCACATAGAATATTCTGAAGACTCCCAGAACTGCATCTATAGCCTAGACCTCTGCTTAGCTCCAGAACTCTGAATTCAACAGTTACAGAGTATACCTATTTAGACATGTTATAGACACATCAAACCCTACAGGTTAAAGACCAATTCACTGTAATACTTCTAACCTCTATACTTATACGCTAACCTCTCTTTGTGAACAGCTCCACTATTTTCTCATCTGGCCCACTGGAATTAGGCAATCAACCCTGACTCTACCAGCTCACTCACCCCATGGTCAACCCAGCCAGTCACACGGACCTGCCCAATCTACCTCCTTAGCATCCCTTAAATCCTTTTTGGACATTTATCTTCAACTCTTCAATAAGAGGGGATTAGGACTTCTGCTTCCGGCAGATGAGAAAAGGCCACAGAAGAAATCCTCCCTCCACTGGTATATATGAATGTGGAGTGAAATATAACCTACAAATGATGCTTGAGATGTTTAAAAGAATGAGAAAAAGGAAAATCCTCAGATGGCAGGAGAGAAAAGAAAGTTGAGAACCAAAGTGGCAGCCCTGGAGTCTTAGGAATGGCTGGAGATTGGTCATTTTTCATCCCCATGGGACATATGAGACATTGGGGACTTGAGGAGGGGCCATGGGCCTGAAAATCTTGAATAATTCCTGGTCCTCCCGAAGGCCGCAATCCTAGTTAAGGGGGAATTAAAATAATCTTGGCTCTACAGCCCAGGGAGAAGTCAAGGAAGTTTGCTCTCTACACCCCGGCTCTCAATGGAAAAATTCTTCAGAGAGAATTTAACTCTAGCTTTTTCTCACAAGTTTGGAGGACAAATTTGTATGAGACGTGGTGCAAGAAAACCCAAGGCCAGAAATTAATAACAGTGACAAAACAGCCCTGAAGTGGTGTTACCCCAAAGCCTGCCTGTAGCAGAAGTACTGCTGTGAATGACCCTTCAACCACCCAGGCTTTGTCTTACACCCACAGAGAAAAATCAATCTTCCCTCATTGAAAATTCAAATTCGCATTCAAAAATTTTAAAACCTAAAGGAAGCAATCTATCATCAGACATGAAAACAAGATAATTAACACTCCAAGATCTCAAATTTTAGATCCATAATTTTAACGAGTCTGTGATGAGTTGAATTTTGTTCCCTCCATGCCCACCTCTAACATTCATACACTGAAGTCCTAACTCCCAGGACCTCAGAATGTGACCTTATTTGGAAATAGTCATTGCAGATGTAACTAGTTAAGATGAGGCCTTACTGGAAAGGGTGGGCCTCTAAGCCAGCAGGACTGGTTTCCTCATATAAAGGGGAAATTTGGACACAGAGACATACACACAGGGGTAAGACCGTGAACCATATGAACATGAATGCAGAAATCGAGGTGATGCTTCCATGAGCCAAAAAATGTCAAAACTTGCCAGCAAACCATGAGCAGCTAGGAAAGAGGTCTGGGACTTCCCTGGTGGCACTGTGGTTAAGAATCTACCTGCCAATGCAGGGGACACAGGTTCGAGCCCTGGTCTGGGAAGATCCCACATGCCGCGAAGCAACTAAGCCTGTGAGCCACAACTAGAGAAAGCCTGTACACAGCAACAAAGACCCAATGCAGCCTAAATATAAAATAAATAAATTAATTAAAACACACACACACACACACACACACAGCTCTCCCCTCACAGCTCTCAGAAGGAACCAATCCTGCTGACACACTAGCTTTGGACTTGTGGCCTCCAGACTGCTAACAACAAATTTTTGTTGTTTCCGCCATCCAGTTTGTGGTACTTTATTACAACAGCCCTAGGAAACTAATATAGAGATATAAAGTAAGTATGCTTAAAATAAGTAAAGAGATAAGGCAAAACAGATCTTATAGATCTCTTATAACTAATCTTATAACTATAAGATTATAAATCTTATAACTAATCTTTAGTTATAAGAGATCTTATAGATCTCTTATAACTAAAGAGATAAGATAAAACATTATAAAAAATGGAAGTTGTAAAAAGAGAAATAAAGATACACTGATTAAAATCTCCATGAGCAAGTTAAACGTCTGACATAATAAACAAACATAAATATGTAACTGAGAATATCACTCAGCATGCAAAATAAAAAAATAAAGAGGTTATGACTTGAAATAAAGATTAAAAGACAGAAAGGATAAAATAAGGCCGAATATTAGCCGAAAAGGAGACAAAGAAGGAGGAAATAGAGAAAATGGAGGCTATCACTTGAAGAAACAACGAACAATTTCCCAGAGTTGATGGAAAATCTCTCCTCCAACTCAAGAAGTTCAACAGAGACGAAGCAGAGCAAATAAAAATAAACTCACAACAACATGATTATATGAAATTGTAAGAGATCTAAAAGCAGCTAAAGAGAAAGGATAAATTACTCAAAAAGTGTAATAATTAGACTAACAGCTGGCTTACAACAACAATGGAAAAGGACAGCAGAAAAAAAGTATCTTGAAATGTGCTGACAATTAACTCTCAAAACTAGAGTTGGATACACAGCAGACCAAAGGTTGTACTTCTGGAAAAATAAAATTGAACACAGAATGAAAGAAGCAATAAGGAGCAAAGGAGCTAAAAGCATTGCAAACAAATCTGACCTCAAGTATATTAAAAATTAGGTTGAACCCTATTGATAATTACATATGATTCGACCTAACAATAGTGACTAACTTGAGGGATGTTTAAAAAAAAAAAACCCATGAACATTTTTTTTCTTTTTTTTTTAGATTCCACATATATGTGTTAGCATACAGTATTTGTTTCTCTTTCTGACTTACTTCACTCTGTATGACAGACTCTAGGTCCATCCACCTCACTACAAATAACTCAATTTCGTTTCTTTTTATGGCTGAGTAATATTCCACTGTATATATGTGCCACATCTTCCTTATCCATTCATCTGTCCATGGACATGTAGGTTGCTTCCACATCCTGGCTATTTTAAGTAAAGCTTCAGTGAACATTTTGATACATGACTCTTTTTGAATTATGGTTTTCTCAGGGTATATGCCCAGTAGTGGGATTGCTGGGTCCTATGGGAGTTCTATTTTTAGTTTTTTAAGGAACCTCCATACTGTTCTCCACAGTGGCTGTATCAATTAACATTCCCACCAACAGTGCAAGAGGGTGCCCTTTTCTCCACACCCTCTCCAGCATTTACTGTTTGTAAATTTTTTGATGACGGCCATTCTGACAGGTGTGAGATGCTATCTCATTGTAGTTTTGATTTGCATTTCTCTAATGATTAGCAATGTTGAGCACCTTTTCATGTGTTTGTTGGCAATCTGTATATCTTCTTTGGAGAAATGTCTATTTAGGTCTTCTGCCCAATTTTGGAATGGAAAGTTGTATACATTTGTCAAAACTCACCCAATGTACTCTTGACATGTGTGCATTTCATTTCATGTAGAGCCCAGAGGTTGATTTTTAAAACAAATGGAACAATGCTAACTTATAAGTTAGAAAAAGAGCATTCATTACATTTAAAGCTTTCCAATATATTTACATAGTTTTGGAGGAGGAGAGGGAAAATGGTTAACTTTAGACTGTATCAAGGTAAAAAAGTAAACATTTAAAGTAAGACGAAAAGAACGGAAGCAGAATGAAAGCCCTAAGGGTACAGGGACAGTGTGCTCTTCATTCTTACTTTGGTGTGACTTTAAAAATGTAACACAGGCACAGAAATCATGCAGCAGTACCCAAATATGAGGGAGCAACCTTATAATCTGGAAAGCTTTTATTAGAAGGTTATTTAAATGAAGACAAGAAACTAAACAAAAGAAAAAAAAAAAACAGAGAGAGAGATTGGCCATGCAGGTCCCTTGAGGATGCGTCTGCAGGTCAGAATTTGAGGGATTTTTTTTCATGCTAATGAAGTGGAATCTCCAAGTGATTAGCCATTTCATGGAACACAGAAAATGAGATGCAATAGGGCTGGAATAGGGGCATGGGTGCAGATGTTGATATTAAAAAAAAAAAGACTTGGGAGAAATATATAGTATCCTGTGGACAAAATGAGTTATAGATCACAGCTCATGAATGAATGAGTGCAAGACTTTAGATAAGTGGAGAACCTTTATAAATTTCTAGGTCAGGCAGTTTATTTAATAGATGAAGACACTGGGGTCTACAGAGGCTAGTAATTCATGCTACATTTGTATTCCTGAACAATCAACTGCTACCATATTCTTTCTTCCAAGAGTAATACATAAATCTTTGTCTCTGGTGTGAAAAATGTAACACCTTGGAAAATGCCTTTAAAAAATGTGCTATTCAGGAGAGTTGTTTCAGTTAAGGTAGCTAATTGAGTACTTAAAGTAGTTAGTGTATTTGCATGCTTAATTAATTATAATTTATTTAGAAGTACTCCAATATCAAGTTACTGTGGGATGCATTTGAGGTTAAAATTATTCTTTTAAAAAATTTTATTTCTCTCCATTTCTTTTGCAGTACAAGGTAAAACTAAAATTTTATTCCATTAAAGGAAAATCATCAAGTGGAACTGAAAACACAAAATGAAAAAAACGAGTAGGGATAAAATGTTGCAACTAAATAAAAACAGATTAAAGACCCATTCAAGGATTACAAGAAAAACAATTTAATCCAAGAATAATTTGCAAATAAAATAGTAGTATGATGTGACAGAAGGTATTGCAAACTAAATTAAACTACTTGGATTTTAGTAGCACTTTATCACTGACAACTCCTTAATGTCTCTTGACCTCACTATTCTCATCTGTACAATGGGTTTCTGTGGTTACCTTTAAATACTAAAATTCTAATGGACCAGATTTGGTTAAGTGAAGGTACTTTACCTCAGGTAAAGGTACTATTTATCACCTGATCAATCTGGATTTTTGTCCTATCAATTCAAATAGCCTATGTATAATATCCACCCTTGGTTTATGGTAGCAAGTGCTTATTGCTAAACGCCTAAAATGTTTTCCGTAGACCTAGAGATAACAACTGGAAGGTACGTGAAGTTTCAAATGACATATCATTACCCTCCTGTTTAATATAACAAATCCCAAAAGGAGGTGTTTTAGTACGTAGTAAATTGCTTCTCTATGCCCAGATCTTTAATATCTCTGGAATTCTTCCTCCTTTCCCCATTCTTATTGTCAGTGTCTTGCATCTGATTCCATTAGTTCTTACTTATCTGGAGGCAACAGCCTCCTAATTAGTCTTGCTTTTTCTGCCAATCCATTTCCCAGAAAGCTCTTAGAAGCATCATGAGAACATGTACATGAGATCGTATTAAAAATCTTCAATGTCTGCCCAACGTTTTCAAATAAAGTCCACAATCCTCAGGATGATATCCAAGGCCCTTAAACATCTGATCCATGCCTCTCTCTAGTCATCTCACTACTCCCGTTTCAACAACTCAGTACTCTATGTATCCCAATGATTTTATTGCCAGAGCCCCTAAACTCGCACTCCACTGCTCTCTTTGCCTCATAAGTCCCTGTCCTTTCCACTCTGCGTACTCCTTTTCTGCTCGCTTCATTCCTACGCTTTGCCAAATTCCCTCCTTGTCATTTAGATAAAGTGCCCAGAACACTGTGTGGATAATTATTGGAACCTATCACACTGTATAATAATCATTTAATTTAAAAAAATTTCTCCATTAGATGGTTAACTCGTTGAAGACAAGAACAATGTTTTAAATCATCTGTGTTCCCTGTACCTACTACAAGTTCTATCTGAGAGTAGATGGTCTACAAATAATATGGTGATTGAATAAATATCCTCTTCCGTATTTTGTCACAAGAATAGCTTCTCCTCAAATACAAAACCCTGCGTGCAAGATTCTAGAACATTAAATCTTTATACCTTTTCTGCAAATTTGAAAATTCCAAGTTACGTACTTATTAATGTTGGGTTCATCTGAGTTAGAGATAAAAAGAAACATCTAACATTTGGATGGAGAGCATATTTTCTGCAAATAGAGCTTTTCATAAGAACTAAATGATATATCTTAAACTGTTTCTGATGGTAAATGGAAATTTTCAGTAACTTATTAATGAACTAACAGGGCTATATTGTTTTTTATTGTAAAATGTAACAGTACCTTTAAGGCCAAAAAAAGCTAGTTGTAAATAGCAGGTGGAGAACAGAGCCAGAGATTTTAAGATCAAAAACAGGAGTAGATATGATTTAAGATATCAATTGTTCTGTCCATTATTGTTGACATCAAGTTACATGCTTCTGTGACCAGTTAGACTTTCCAGCAATGTTAGCTATCAACACTATTATGTTACATACCTAACACTATTCTCAACATGTTGCACACAAACTCATTTATTCTTCACGACACCATATACTGTAAATAAAATTATTTTCTCCATTTTATATATGATGAAACTGAGGCACAAATGGGTTAAGTAAGTGCCAAAAGTCGTTTAGCTAGTAAGGGACAGAGCCAGCAGTGGACCCAGTACATTCTGGCTTCAGATGTTCTCCATCACACCGCTCTTAAATTTAGGTTGTTGCCAGGATTAAGTTAATACCTGTAGTAGGTTGTATTATTGGTCCTAATCCTTCAGCTCTCCCTATCTTCATGCTCTTTGTCATATGATTTTCAGTTCCTTCCTCTAAAAGGGTAAGTTACTTCTCTACCTCTTGATTTGGGTTAGGTCATATGATCTGCTCTGGCCAATAGAATTAGGTAATCGTGATGGTGTGCCCATCAGTGTTCTTATATTCTGCCATTGCCATGGAAGGAACACGTCTAGGGTAGCCCCTGGACCCAGGAGAAAGATGAGATATGTGATGCAGACTTGTCCAGGTGCACCAGCCTGGATCAACCAACTCCAGCTGCCCCTCAAATGTATGAGCTAAATAAATGCCTACATTTGCACACCTGAGATTTTGTCATTCTATCAAATACAATAACTATCAAAGTATACCTAGACCAGCAGGTGGAATATGGATGCTTTCTATAGAGATTAGAGATCATACTTGCTGTCTCTTTGTGTTCATAGTTCTGTTTTAAACAAATAAATCCCTGAAGATATTAAATTTTCTTTTTAATTGTGGGGTAAGTACACATAGGGGATAGCTTTTTCGTGAGACTATAAACACTTTGAGGGCAAAAACTATGGGTTTTTCCTTTTATGCTAAGCTCCTCCAACAGTATCCTAAGTAAGGGTTCAATAAATATTTGATGAAAAGACTAGTTTTTCTTCCTTTCAGGTGGGATTGCTCCAGGCTGAGCTACTGCATTTGGTAGTAACAAGATAGAACAAGCACTTTGGAGACTGTTTAGCCCCATACTGCATCACTATCTGTAATTTCTACAAGAGAAATTTTATGTTAAATCTATTACAATGAGTGTTTTATAATTAGACTCAATAATTAAACTCCCAAAGAACACCAACTTCAGGGTTCTGTTACTGAAAGAGTAACTGGTTGTAAAGGAGTAAAAAAGCACAAGGTGAGTTTATCATGCTGCCACCAGTTACAAGGAGAAGACATGCCTCTTAGCCTGTGCAAATTAAGAAAATCAAACTTCTCCCCTACCATCCAATCTGTACTCCTCAGCAAACACAAATACAAGTATGACCTACGTCTACCAGACCGTATCTATTATATCGAGAAGAAATTCTGCAAGTAGTAATTGAATGCTCCATGTCCCCTGCTTCTCTTTAGAGCAGCCAGAGGAATTACTCTGCCGGGGCCCTTTGAGACTCCCAGAAGTCCCACCCGATCTGGGCCCTGGCTCTGAGCACTCTCTGGGCTTTTGGTTTGCATGGCCATTTTCCAGCCTCAAGACTCACACTCATCCCTACCAGTTTCGGCCTGCCCTGGGCCTCTGATTGTCCATGACTACTGAAGCCCACTGAACACCCATAAATCAGTAAAGGGAAAGAGTAAAACTTCTTCTTTCTTTTCCTTTAGTGTTCCAACTTTTCCTTCTTTTATTTTTTCTTCTTCCAGAAGAAGAGATGCTAAATAAAATGATCTTTACTGTTAGTAGAAGCCACCAGCAAACACTGCAGCACACTTTCTAATACTGGTTCTCAGTTCGTATATTTAATGATTCCCCCTCACCCTCATACACGCACACTACAGGTCAATGAATCTCTACAACTACCCTGTGTTACAGAAGTGATGTGAGCTGCACTGGCTGAGGGACAAAAGAGTGGATATTATTTTGGGTACTTTTATATCCTTCCCTAAACCTGTTAAAGTGTTATGTACAAGACTTTCAAAAATTTATAAAGGTTACTTATTTTACATGTTTGTTGCTAATCTTTGTTGCCTTCTCCTAAATTGAAGCTTTGCCTTATAAGGTGAATCACAAGAAGAGTGAAGTTAAGAGTTGCTGCTGGGCACTGCCAAGTGTAAAGCCTATAAAACCAAGAAATTAGTGCTACTCAAAGTTCTTGCAAATATCAGTATTTTAATCACTCTACTCAATTGTTTAATAAAAAGGTGAAATTTGAGAGGAATCATTTTATTACATTATGTTAATTAAGAATGAATTGTAAAAATCTATTTCTCTCTGGATTATTCTTTCTGTTTCCCTCCCCCCTCCACTTTAAGATGTTCACTTCTGTATAACTACTCTGTAATATGCATTTGTAAGGTGCTTGAATATTTGAAAAGTCAATATTAAGTTACTTAAGGAATTCAACGGGAATCTTAAGAGATACTTCCAGAAATATTTTCTCCTAGGCAAACAATGTAAGCATTTAGTTTTCTTTAAAAATTTCAATAGGCATCCATAATTAAGGATATTTCCCGATTTCTGTCCTAAAGGAGACTGTCTTTTCAGTGAGGAGAACAACTTGTGGGATTGAACTACCTGAAGTCAAATAAGAATTGCAGTAGGATTTGGTTACATAAAAATAATTCCCTGCAGGGCTTGCCTGGTGGTGCAGTGGTTGAGGGTCCGCCTGCCGATGCAGGGGACACGGGTTCGTGCCCTGGTCCGGGAAGATCCCACATGCCGCGGAGCGGCTGGGCCCGTGAGCCATGGCCGCTGAGCCTGCACGTCCAGAGCCTGTGCTCCGCAACGGGAGAGGCCGCAACAGTGAGAGGCCCACGTACCGCAAAAAAAATAAAAAATAATTCCCTGCAAATACTAAAAAGTAACACCAAATATCTGCTCATATTTCTAGCATTAAATTTCCATTGTTTTTAAAATAAGTCATTTGTAGGTTGTGTGTTGTATTTACCTGTCTTTTGGGTACTTATCACCCAGCAACGCTCAGCAAGTTTTGTATGTTAAAGAACATCATCAAGCAGCTGTCAGGAGGAGGGGTAGTAGGTAGAAATCTAGGAGGGACCCCAAGATCCTTGCCTCCTGGTTTAACTATTTCTGTATAATCCCCTCCTCTAGAGTGGAGTTGGCACTGTGGATAAGGAGGTTACTTCCGTTATTAGGTTACTTACGTGGCAAGGCGAAAGGGACCTTGAAGATGTAAGTAAGGCCCCAAAAGCAGTTGACTCTGAGTTTATCAAAGGAAGATTATCTAGAGTGGATCTGACCTAATTCAGCCTTTAAAAAGAAGAAAATCCTGCTATATAGAACATCGATGAACCCTGAGCACTTTATGCTAAGTAAAGTCACAAGTCACAAAAGGACAGATATAACCTGTGTCACTTATACAGAGTATCAAAAATAGTTAACCTAATGGAAACAGAGAGCAGACCAGTAGTTGTCAGGGGCAAGGGATATGGGAAAATGGCGAGTTGCTTACCAATAGGGATAAAGTTTCAGTTCTGCAAGATGAGTAAGTTCTAGAGATCTGCTGTAAAACACTGTGCCTGCAGTTAACAGGATTGTATCATACATTTATAATGTTGTTAAAAGGGTACATCTCATGTTAAATGTTCTTACCACAATGAAATAAAAATTTAGAAAAAAAAGAGTGAGTCCTTTCTGAAGCCACAGATTAGTGGCTTAGCACTGGAGAAATTTGAAAAAAGTGGTCCCTAAGGCTCAATAGAATGGCTTCAGATAAGCACTGTAATAGATGAAATGGATTGTGTATTAATTTATTATTAACTATAAGTTTAAAAGGAAGATGACATTTTAATCTGAGAAGAACTGTGTATGAATAGGATAATAGGATATGAAATCTTAACAGACTCACCTTCACACTCAAAGTATAAGAAGAATGAACAAGAGGAAACTAGAGCTAATAGTTCTATTCATCAACACTAATTTTTCCTAAAATATGTCTGTAGCTCATCTGCCTCAGAATTACTGGTGGTGTTTGACTTTAAATTCCCAGATCTCATCCCATGGCTAGTAAATCAGGATCTCTGGAGGCCCATGAATTTTTCTTTTGGAATCTCAAAAAGAGATCTGGGATCTGTTGATATGCAGAGTTAGAGAACCACTCACTTACCCACTTCCAGGAATAACTTTGTGGGAGAGGGTTAAGTTTGTAGAAAGGGACCAGGGCTGGGACTTTTCAAAGAGCCCAGACCAGAGAGCATCATATACTTTTTGGTAGGTCTTCTTTCCCAGGGAATTCTGAGGTCTGGAAAGGAGTAATTATGAACACCCAGACTTTGATTTAGAAAGGTCGTGTTCTTTGGAAAACATACATAGGTATACCTTGGAGATATTGTGGTTTCACTTCCAGACCACCTCAGTCAAGCAAATATCACAATAAAGTGAGTCACAAATTTTTTGGTTTCCCAGCACATAACAAAATTATGTTTATGCTATACTGTAGTCTATTAAGTGTGCAATAGCGTTATGTCTAAAACACTGTACATATTTTAAAAATACTCTATTGCTAAAAAATGCTAACAAATATCTGACATCAGGTTCTTCCTTCCACACCTTCAATTTAAAAAACAAAATGCAGTATTTGCAAAGTGCAATTAAGTAAAACACAATAAAATGAGGTGTGCCTGTATCCTTTCTTTTCTTCTCCTTTAGGGGTATCAATGACACAGAGCCTCTCATATTTTAGAGTTAGAAAAAAGACCCATATATATCCTCAACACAATGAAAGCCTTCTCTTCCCCTGACCAGATGGTTTCTCGTTCTAATGGGGCAGAGAGGGAAAGGAGAAAGGCTAGAGAGAATTATTTTGCGACAATTTGTGGAATTATAAAACTGGATTTGGGTCCTTTTACTAGGACCCAAATGCTTTCACATTTAACATGTCATGGATTCCTAAACTTGTGTCTCCCCAACTCTTCTGAAATCCACTGCCATATTTCCAACTGTCTGATATACCCAAAACAAAATTATGCCTTCCCCTTTTTCCCTCCTGTATTACCTATTTCTGTAAACTGCACCCCCCTTCTTCCCCTACCTCATGTCAAAAAGGTGCATAAGAGATGTCCCAGACTCAGTCATCTAAGAATGCAAATTAAAACTGTCAGAATGTAAAAGCACTAAGTAGAGTGGCTAATTCTACTGGTGTAAGGAGTTTGTGGAGCAACTAGAATCCTCATACACTACTGATGGGAAGGTAAAATGATACAATCACTTTGGAACATTGTTTGATGGTTTCTTACAAAGTGAAGCATACACTCACCCTATGACCTAGCTATCACACTTCTAGGTGTTCATCCAGACAAAATGAAAGCATAGCTATACAATAGCTATACAATGTGCAAGAATGTTCAAGTGGCTTTATCTGTAATAGCTGAACTTAGAAATAACTCATGAGTCCATCAACAGATTTTAAAAAATAAACCTGTTATTCTCGTACAGTAAAATGCTACTCAGCAATAAAAATAAACCAAATACAGATACATAAAACAGCATGGATGTATCTCAAAAAACACTATGTTGAGCAAAGAAAGTCAGATACAAGTCATTGTATGATTGTATAGTTATATAAAGTCTCCTTATATGAAGTTGAGAATAGAAAAATATTTATCCATGGTAATAGAAATCAGAAAAGTATTTGCCTTTTGAGAGTGGGAGATTAGAAAGGGGATACTTTCTGACTTGATGAAAATATTCTACATCCCGATAGGGGTGTGGGTTACATGGGTACAGACATTTATCAAAACTCATTGAGGTGTTTAAGATAAAATCTATGTACAGTGAAATGTGTTTACCTCAAAAAAGTACGATTAAAATTTATGGCAGGGGCTTCCCTGGTGGCACAGTGGTTGGGAGTCCGCCTGCCAATGTAGAGGACACGGGTTCGTGCCCCGGTCCGGGAAGATCCCATGTGCCGCGGAGCGGCTGGGCCTGTGAGCCATGGCCGCCGAGCCTGCACGTTGGGAGCCTGTGCTCTGCAACGGGAGAGGCCACAACAGTGAGAGGCCCGCGTACCGCAAAAAAAAAAAAAAAAAAAAAAAAAATTTATGGCAGAAATTTTTTGTTATTCTTGTATATTTTGCCAGAGTAGGAAATAGTAAACTGTTCTTTGTATTTCATACAGAAAGCATTTTTTTCCCCATCTAGGAGATCATCATCTATGCACACTTAGAACTCACAAATTCTATTTACGTGTTCTGTATCAAACACTGTATTCCCATTTCTTTAGGACAGATAATATTTACCAACCTAGAGTCATTTCTCTTCTTTGTCCTTGAAAGCTCCTATTTTTAACTGCTGGTTTCTAAGTTCACCAGGGTCCATTAGAGACAGACTGAAGAAGCAGAAAAAGAACAAAGCACCAGGTATAGGAAAGAAAATAAAATGCACTGACAGTCTATTATTTTTTCCTTGGAACTAACACTGCTTTCAATAGCACCCGATGTCAAACAATCTATCAGCTATCGAACATGCAGTCCTGAGCCTTAGAAATAAGAATTAGCAAACATGGACTTGACTAATTGCAGTGGCAGCGCCTGAGGACATAAATATCCCGCAGTAGAACTTGAAACAAGGCTGGTTCCTCAGGTACTCCCCTTCAGATAGATCAGGATTCAGTTGCAGTGAAATGCTGGTCAGAGTTAATGAAGAGTTGTCAGGGTTGGAAAATGTTGAGTTTGAATATGCAGTTGATTGAATGTGGCATATTGTAAGCCAATCGGTATGAAAGCCAAGTACAAACAAAATACCTGATAATTAGTGATGGTCAGTTCAACGTGGATCACACTCAAAATCTGGTCACCACCTGTCATTTGTCTGAAAAGCCATTAAGACTATAAGATCTGCCTTATTACTACCATCTTGTTTCATTCCATGTGCTACCAGTTATCTGTTGCAATTTCCTCAATCGTGTTGGATATCACTTATTAAAAGGAAACTTATTTTCCTTCTCCAAATAAATTATAGTCAGAAGCTTGTATGTTTTAATTTCCTGGACAAAAACATTTCCATGCACCTTAATAGATGCTTACTTAAATAACAAGTTACTTAAATAACAAGGAAGTGGGAAATATTTTAAATCGAACAATATAATGTAGTTCTGGGACACCACAAAAAAACCCACACTGAGTCCAGCTCAGAATGCATGGGACTATCATTTCAAAAGCCCCTCAAAGCATCCTAGAGATCTGGACCTTCATGTACATGAGCTACAAATATCTTATATTGACTAAAAACTTTAACATTCCTCCAGGGAAACATACGATTTTGCATAAATAAAAACTTGAAATTGGCTCATATAAGTTCAGATCAGGGTTTGTTGCAAAAAGTGTTTGCCAAAAACTTTCAAGAAAACTGTTCACTTTACAGAGTGTTTTGGATTTTGGACTTACAACCTGGGCTCGGTGTTTATCTTTGGCTTTCACAAAAATTGGCTTGCACTGTTAACCCCTCATTAACTCTGATGATCATTTTCTTGCAGCTGAATCCTTATTTCAGTTTGTACTAAGCCATGAATTTTCATTTTTGTGGTCTGAGGAAACAGAGGAAATGCATTAAAACCTGCAGTGGCATTGAACAAGAAACCCCCTATACAGAGGGTTCCAGATATATTTAGTCTACAATCTTTTTCAGCATGACAAAGAGCTCCATGGACCCTTACCTGCTTCTGTTTGCTTATACTCTCTCAGCACTGCCCCCTTCTAAAGGAAGAAAAAAGTTTTACTGAAAGGAAAGAATGGACTGTTATCCTTCAGAAGCCAGATGTGGCCATATATAACTTCCCATGAATTCATTCATCAAAATTTTATCGAGCACCTTATATGTGTCAGAAACTGCTGGAACAAGGGATACTGCTGTGAGCAAGGCAGCCAAGCACTACGTGTCCACAGAGTTTACATTCTCGGGAGGTAGGGTGTGGAGATGAATGAATGGAAAATAAACAGCAAGTAGGTAATTATAGAGCACAAGTAAGAAAGGCCATAAAGAGACTGGAGAGAATAACTGGGTGTGGAGTAGACTTCAGATAAACTGGATAGATCTCACGTATGAAACAGAAACAAGGTGCCGACCAGGAGTCAAGTTTTCCAAAAAGAAGGAATTACAAGTGTAAAGACTGAAGTATGAAAGAGTCTGGTAAATTGAAAGGCCAGAAAGGAGGAAAGTACACCTAGACAGTAGTGAGTTAAGGGATAGTCTTACAAGATACAACCAATGAGGTAGCAGGGGTCAGACATGGCCTTATAGACCACTAGGTACAATAAGCCTATTCACTCTAGGTACAATAAGCCAGAAAAATGCTTTAAGCAGGAGATGACACTAATTATCAGGTATTTATGCTTATGCTTTAAGCATAAATCTAAATAAATTTTTTTAAAAATCACTCTGATTTCTGTGTATGATACTGGATTACTAGAGGTCATAAAGAATAAAAAAGAAAACATGTTAGACTTGTAGCAGTTTAGGGGAACGATGGTGGTGTTTTAGGATAGAGTGGGATAGCAGAGGGGGAAATATGCAGGGCAATGGCAAGACTTGCTCATGGAATAGGTGTAGATGGGAAAGTAAAGAGATAAGTTGGTAGGTCTAAGTTTAGGATAAGCCACTCAAGGGAGAAATCTGGTCTGGAGACATAAGTTTGTGAGCCATGAGCATAGAGAAAAAATGCAAAGCTATAGGACAGGAGGAGATGACATCAGGAGAGAGAATATAGAGAGCCTAGGACAGTGCCCAAGGGCCCTTCAATAGTTAAAGTTTTAGTTTTGGAAAAGAAGCAAATATACTAAGAAGAAGATATGAGAGAGGAGAAAATATGGAAGTATCATCACAAAAGCCAAGGAAAAAAGTATCTCAAGAAGGGACGAAGGGAAGGAAGTTAACTAAGAAATGGGCCGAAGAGTTCATTAGATTTGGCAATACTATAAATTATTTAGTTTCAAAGTCAATTTTAACCTAACAGCATAAATACTCACTCTAGACTCTACTACAGTAAAGACAGGCAGGGATTGCCACAGTTTCTGAAATACCTATTTCCCCCTCCCTCTCCATAAGTTAAAGGAGAAGATGGCATTCATAGCTCTGGCAATGTAAATGTATGCGATGCCAATTCCTATCCGAACAGGAGGAGAAGGTATACGAGTGAAAGGACACCTGTCCTGACTTTTACCACCGAAATCACACATCCTTATTTTGCCATGGTGGAGAACGACCCAGCCAGGCTCGGACCTAGGACTTAAAGTTGATCAAGACTGGGATCTACAGAATGGAGAGCAAGAGAAGGAAATCTTGAGGCTATAGAGACTCACAATGTCAGTACAATGCAAGCCATACCTGAAAACTGGTTGGGAGGAGAGAAAAAAAAGGGGCACCATCTCAGGACAGAAGAAGGCAGGAATCAAATCAAATATCTGAACCAGAGACTAGATAGAGTGAAGACATGGGTAATTTCTTAGGTTCATACCAGCCACTCTGGGCAGCAGAATCTTTGTGTACCTTCTGGATTGAATATATGTACACAGACAGGAAAACCCCAACCAAGGTCCTGCCCATCTGATATCCCCACTCCGTTTCTGGGCGCAAGCTCACTATAACTTTGGCCTGTATCTCTCTCCTCTTTCTCCTTCCATGGGGTCCAAATCAAGGAAGGTGAAAAGCCTAGGAAAAATGGCTGCCCCCGTCTGCCCATTAAGGTGCTCCTACCTGTAAGGTGACTGTTCTCAGATCACCAGCCACATGGAGGCATTTTAAGCCTGAGACCTTAATCAAAATCACAGCCTCAGGATGGCCAACCATACTTCAGCCAGAAGTAGGTGGTAAGCTACCTGGCAGATTTTTTTTCCCCCCAAACCAACTCTGAGACTGAAAGAAAAGTTCAACATCAAAAAGATAACAATAAAAAAAGATGTATTCAAATTCCCAAGTATTTACATACACAAATCACATATTGGTTCCTCTAGCAGAATTTGTTGCCCTAGACTAAAAGATTTTTAATACATTAGAACCCAGCTCTCCAGCATAATCCAGTATTACCCACTCACTGGCCCATCCACAGGCAGCCTCACTTTGGGTGTACAGAGCAGACAGCCAGCATCAGGTGGTGCTGATAAGTCAGAACCTTGTTTACTCTCAAAGGTAAGTTTTAAAAAGATGTAGACTTGATAATTTAAGTTCTGCAATACATTTAATTGAGTTCAGCTCTATACGAATCACAGAAAAATATATTTAATAGAAAATGTCTCAGAGTTTGGAGTTCTCTGTATTAATATCCTGCTGCACTCACACATGTACCATGCACATGTACCAGCATATCCCTTGCCAAAATGGTTTTTTTTAATTATTCACATCATGATTTCCCCAAAAGAAAAACAAAGAAAAGCCAGACAAGGCCAGTTAAATGTAATTTTCTACCAGCACCACCTCCTTGATTTCCAGGTAGATCATTCAGTGCTCACTGCCAATGGTTACCCTAGTCTCTGAAGACTTTTTCATCCAGGGAGAGGGGGAATAATTCTTGAAGGTTTTTCTAGCCTGAGAAGCCAGGTTAATTTAGATATGATTTGTATAAATATTACCATTCAAGTCTTTCATAGTGAACTCTATTACATTAGGAGTCATTAAAAATGCCACGGCTTCAAAGATGATTTTGCTCTAAGGTGCACTAACCCTGTTCAAAGTGAAGGCAAAACCATTAAGAACAGATGACCAGGGATGGGCTTCAGAAAGATTGTTTCAATTCGGCTGAACACTGCAAGGACTCTGTGCAGCGTGATAAGATAATTTATGATAAAATGAAGATGGACTACAGGCATGCTGTTATGAGATACCAGATGGACTTTGTTTTGACTCTTCAGAGAGCAGTGCACACAGTGTGGTAAGGTGAAATTGCTATAGAAGAAAAAAGAGCTATAAAAAATTGTGAGTGCTGGGCTCCCGGGAAAAAGAGACAAAGTGAATCTGGACGTCTTAGTAAGAAGATATAAATAAGGAGAGTCAAAGGACACCATGTTTGGGAAAATAAGCCTCAAACAACGTGCATTTGTCTCTTTAATGAAAAGTAGCAAAAGTCTCTGCTCTAAAAAAATATTAATAACAACAATTTATGTCAGGATGCTATACTGAAATTCTATCTGTATCAGTTTAGGCTAATGCACTAAAAGCTAAAAACCAGATATAGGTGCCAAAGTGCCCACAATCCAAAGGCTAAATTACTGAAAAAAAAATGGACCTCACTTTGCAACCACCATTTTAATAATCAATTCAGGCAATAATGATTAGTGAATGCTAAAATATTTAGGAGAAAGCTGATTTGGGATCAGGATATTCACACTGTCTGAAGTATAAGCTACCAGATTACCTATTAGTTACAAAAAGAAAGTGCACAATAGGGATCTGTTAGGGTACTCCCTTAACAAACAATCTAATAGATCATCCCTAATAATGTGACAAACAGACATTATGTTTCTCCTACTGTGATGTTGCAGAAGGTACACACAGTTGTGTCTATGCAGTGCTCATTTCAAAAAGGTTTACTTGAAGCTTAACATGAGAAAACAAGACAAAACCAGACAACTGGTTTTCAAAAATGCCAATGTCTTAAAAGAAAAAAAAAGGGGGGGGTGGCAAGCAGGAGGGAGAGGAAAAGAAAACTATTCTAGAATGAAGACCAAAAGTGATTGACTACAAATTTAATAAGTGATTTTTAAAATTATATTCTACATTTTTTTAAAAAGCAAAACTATGAAGAACATTATTGGGTATTAAGGAATACGAATTTAGGCTATGTTACATAGTAGTAGTATAGCAATGTTAAATTTGAGGGTGAAAATTGTTTTGTGGTTATCTAGGAGAGCATCCTTACAGATAGGAAATGTATGTGAAAAATTTAGGAAAAAGTGTCACGATGTCTGTAAATTACACTCAAGTGTTTCACCAGGATGAAAATATTGATGACAGGTTAAGTGATTTGATAAAGATTATATAATCTTATACCTATATATATCTAACATATATAGTACATAAACCTATTAAATATATATCATTGGTATATATAAAGTCTATAATAGAAGAGATTATATATAAATCTAAACATTCTACATTATATACAGTAAGGTATTTTACATATATATTTAGAGATTATGTAGAGATAGATTATATATTAAGAGATTTATATAATATAAATAGAAAAATATAGAAATATTGATTTTTATATATAAACATATACAATTGACCCTTGAACAACACAGGCTTGAACTAAGGCAGGTACACTTGTACGCAGATATTTTTCAAGAGCAATCAATTCACGACTGTGGTTGGATGAATCTGGGGATGCAGAGGAACCACTGATATGAAGGGCCAACTATAAGTTATATGTGATTTTCGACTGCCTGGAGGGTTGGCACCCCTAACCCCTCATTGTTCAAGGGTCAACTGTATAGTATATTTTAAAGAATGCTAGTAATGTACAGTTGCCTGGTCCCTCCACTTCAAAGGGAGATTCTCTCCACTCACGTTTAACCAAAGGAAGGAGCTTTAGGAGAACCACTGAGACAGATTGTAATGTATTCCCTGGTGTCTAACTCTCCCTTGGTAGACTCTGAAGGGGAGGCGTATCTGCAGCAGTATTAAGAATGTGCTGACTTAAACCCCCATAGAACAAACGTGCATGGTTCTCTTGGACCAAAATCTAAATTTGGTTCTCCTGGACCAAATTTAGACCTCACAGAAGGACCTTAGAGGGGCAAAGAAGGCTTAACATAAAATGGACCTAGTAGAATCTCAGAGGCTAGGATGGATGACTGCTCTAACGTGGAGGCTAGAGGAAGCATTGCCTGAGTAAATATACAAAAAAATAGACATGGTCCCTGTCTTCATCAGACTTAGAGTCTAGAAGGGGAGATAAGCATTTCATATAATTAAGCATTTCATATAACTACACAACTCAATATTAAAATTACAATCATGAACTTCAGTAACAAAGACAAAATGTATTTTATTATCCATTTCCCTCTCAACCCTCATCAAAAAACAACAGAATGAAAAACAGAGAGGGGAATCTCTCTCAAATAGAACAAAGAAACTATCATAATCCTAAACTGCAATTTATGGAACACACTGGCCATAGCAAAAGCTGGAGAGAAATAAAAGGGCATGCTAATTACCAGCACATACCTCCTTGAACCTCAAAAGTATGTGTCAGTCCTAGAAGATATGTACAGCGGGCTTTTAGAGGTGGGGACGTCCTTGTGGAGAACAGGTTTGACACTGTCGAACAGCAAGCAGGAGAAGATGAATGAAAAACATCAAAAACATATTTTATATCTCCTATCCTGCCTTCTAATGGAGGGAGGCTACAAGAGAAGAAGTGAAGTGACAGAGGGAGAGGAAACAGGTTCTAAGTGATCGCCAAATGCAATTTAGATTCACAAGGCTCTGCTGTGACCCAAAGGAAAATTAGAAAGAAATACACCCTAAGTCAAAAGAATCAGATTTAGTGACAGGTATAAGAGACAATAAACCCAACAATAAACCCAAGTAAAGACTGTAAACAGCTTCTAGCTCATCTCCCTCCCTAGCCTCTGCCCACTGCTAGTTTTCAGATAATAGGCATCTCCATTTAAAGATAAAGCAAGAGGGCTACCCTGGTGGCACAGTGGTCAAGAGTCTACCTGCCAATGCAGGGGACACAGGTTAGAGCCCTGGCCTGGGAAGATCCCACATGCCGTGGAGCAACTAGGCCCGTGTGCCACAACTACTGAGTCTGTGCTCTAGAGCCCGCGAGCCACAACTACTGAGCCCATGCGCCTAGAGCCGGTGCCCCGCAACAAGAGAAGCCACTGCAATGAGAAGCCCGCGCACCGCAAGGAAGAATAGCCCCCACTCACCGCAACTAGAGAAAGCCTGCGCACAGCAATGAAGACCCAAAGCGGCCATAAATAAATAAATTTATTTAAAAAAAAAAGATAAAGAGTCATTTAGGAAAAATCACGAGACTGAAACTTAAGGAAAGTTACTAAACTTAAAGCCATAAAAACACGGGTATGCAGACCAAAAAATTATATGGGAAGGGGGCACATATACACAAATCAGGCTGGCTTCAGACTCTGCCACAGTGAAACAATGCGAAGAGAGTAGAACAAAGTTTACCGAATTATTAGGAAAGTAGAACCAAAGACTGAATACATCGCCAAGTTCTTCAAGTATAAAGCCAAAACAGAAACATATTTAAACATCCAAGAACCTGTGAGGACAGCTCTTTTGTATTATGCAGCACTCATAAACAGAAATGACAACAAGCCCAAATTCAAGGCAACAAAAGTGATGAATCTGAATAAAACGCTCAGGTTTCCATTCAATATAGAGTACTGAGTTCAAATTTGATCTCCTATCACTGCTGAGTCCCACCAAAGATTAAACCCCTCCCCCACCAAAAAGAGTCTTGTAATAAAGAAAAGCAGCTAAAAGTTGAAATAGAAAACTACCCAAACTATGCTACATGAGCCCTGTCAGATGACTTTTAAGTTGAAAGGCTATAATTCTAAATGTCTCGGGGTAAACTTTCTTCAGTATTGCACACTCAGTAGACATATTAAAAATATGAGTTTGACTAAAATGTTTACATTTTAATACTGTGAAACTTCTCAACAGGAATACTACATTGACACTGAAGAAAAAATGAGAGATACTGGTGTCACATCAACTCTTTGTTATTCCCTCTTGGGTCCCCTCAAGGAGATGGTCTTTCATTGCTCCATTAACACATTATTTCAGAAAGAGTAGTCAGAGTCCTAGATTTGGTCCTTTCAGATGCAAAGATGTAAGACTCAAAAACTATACATTACATGACATGTCAAAGAAAAAACTACCACACAATTAAAACGGGCAAGGAAGACTTTGTAAAGACTCTTGAAATAGGCGAAAGAGACTGAATTCAACTCCATTGAAACACAAAGCAGGAGAGAGTTAGTGGAAAAGTACTGAAGAAAGTTATAGGGCTGCTTGGTCAATGGGATCAGGGCATTTTGTTTCCTAATTGGCCCTCAATTGAAGTTAGGCTCCTACCATCCCAGAGAGACTGAGAAATAGGGGCACTACCTTCCCTTCTCAACAATTTACATTTCAAAAGGTTGGATACCAGGTCCTTGAGAAAGACGCTCCTGGGTTGAACTGGCAAGAGACTGGGAGAATATTTACATCTCAGGCAGAGAAACTATAAATTGTAATTTACAAGTTTTCTAAAGTAAATACTCTAAGAAAGGGAGGTCGGAGACTTCCTTTAACAGGAAGAAGCCTGTTAAAATTTAGTCAAGCTAAGAGGACTCTCAGGCAGGCATATGGCATGAACTCTCACTGGTGATAGCTACAGGAGAACAAACCTGTCCCTAGGGAGCTTGAAAATCAAAGTTAAGGGAAAATGTCTTTCCCATATTATTTTTCAGGCACATTAGTGACCTGGCTAGTGGCCAGAGCCTAGAAAGTTCCTCTTCTGCATTTCCATTGACTGAGGCAAATTTTTTCAACTCAGTTGGTTCAGCTAATATGGAGATAAAAACTATTGCTTTCTACTTCACAAAAATGTTGTGAGAATAGGCAATGCTTATAAAATCTTTCAATTTCCAGATGTAGAAAAAAGTATTTAAGTACAAGGTATGATTCCTATAAATTCAGATGAAAGTATTATTAGCAAGCTTGTTAAGGACCAAAGTAAATTAAATCTATAAAAAAAAGAACCTTAACTATTCTTCTGTAAGACATTATTTGTCCAAGAGCTTCATTATGAGGAATTTCTTTGTGAGTGTAAATGAATAAGCTAAGTATTGTATAAATAACAATAGAAGAGCAGCAGTGGTCCTAGAGCATTGAAATCAGTTCTATAAGAGGGAATTTTCTTTATTTCTTCAGTCTTGCCACAAGTTTCCTATTTTGTAAAAAATTTAAATGAAGTGCACTTGTGTATATTTTGCTTTAAAGAAATAAGATTTGGTAAATTATAGGTTATCTCAAAGTACAGAAAATAAAATCCCTAGTTTCACCTTGGAAAATAGCACATGGATTTAATTACTTCTAATCTTTTTGTTCTGAAAATATTTGAGTCCTAATATATGACATGATTTTATACTGGTATAAAACGGTATAGATTTTTATTTACAATTTGAATAAAACTAGAAATTTTCAAGAGTATCACCTGATGGAAGAACTGATACTACTTTTATTATTTCCTTATAGTTTTTGTTTTTTCCTAGTTCAGAATGGCTTTTTCAGTTCTATGTGTAATGACTCCCCCTCCCCTTCATTTCTTTAAATTTCCCTTCTTTCGGTCTGTCACGTGAGACAGGAGGGTATTTTTAGTACATGTACTGGTACATGTAGTGGTGATTTTTAAAGTATTGTTACCTCAGGGACACTTACTGGGTTTAATTGGACTATGACATGAGTTTAGCCATAGGTAAAAATCTGCCAGTGGTTTACTACTCTTTATTAATTAAAATGCATAACCCAGGTTATTCAATATGGATTTAAAGATGTAAAAAGTCATCACTCAAGCTCTCTTGTGGTCAAAATGGCTTTTATGTTTTTCTTCACAACTTTTGTATGAGGGAGAGAAGCTGCTATTTAAGAATTTTCCCTATAGTATATCATACTGGTGGTCTACATGGTGCCTTCATGACAACTAGAATATCCCACCCTTCCTGGGAGAATGGATTAGGAAGGGGTACAGCCCTGTGGGCACAAGGTTTGAAATGCTGACCAGGAAAATTCACCTCTTTGTCTTTCTTCATGTAGACACAGCCCTTTCCTAGGGTGCTCCTTGATGAGAGGACATTGGACCAGACTCCAGTCCCTTCCTGCCCATTCAGTCACAACCATTCAACTGTATATAGCAGTTCTGTTTATAATTATACCTATCTAAATATATAGATATTAATGTATATATTTGTGTTTATATACACTTACCAATTTTTATATTTATGCATACATACTTATCTATAGCTGGAACCAAATTATTTGAGGTAGTCTTCAAAGATAGCAAGAGATTACACCTTAACCGTGGAATAAATGATATGACTTGTTGCTTAAAGGTATAAGAAACATTTTTCTGCTTCAGGAAAGGTATAGAAATTGAGATAAATGATTTATATAAAATAGATAACCAACAAGGACCTACTGTATAGCACAGGGAATTATACTCAATATTTTGTAATAACTTATAAGGGAAAAGAATCTGAAGAATATATATAACAATCACTTTGCTGTACACCTGAAACTAACACAACATTGTAAATCAACTATACTTCCATTTAAAAAATTATCTATAAAAAAGAAATGATTTAGTAACGTATTATAGACCTCAGGTTTGGATCCAAGTTACAAAAGCCACCTGACGACACTTAGATATCATAATTTTATACAAAATAAACAAGAAAAGGTTCACTTTAGCTTGACAATCTCATAGTGAAGTTATTCATTTTTGACTAATTATGCTCAGTAGTCTTTATTAAGAAAAATATGTAATGTATCTTTCTCTTTGAAGTCCTTGAACACTTTATAGATTCTTTTTGCCTTTACGTAAGAAAGACAATCACTACTGGTTAATCTGCACTCCTCCCAATTTTTTTTTCCAAAATATCCTGATCCACTTATTATGTTTTCTATGCTACAGAGGAACAGCCTCAGGTCCACCTGATTTGTGTTACTTTGTAATCAATAATCATTTACCCTGACTCATGAGTGTTTAATTTTCTTTACCTTTCCTAAAAACTTTTGATGGAATGGGTTTAGGATATGAATCTTTCCTTTGACTTTTACATCAGTATGGGAAGTCTTTAAATCTACACTCTCAGATATTTTAAAAATAAAATTTAACTAAAGTTCAGTAATGTATTTAATTGTATTTTTAAATATGGTTTTTATTCTAATATCTAATTCAGAAGTACCTTTAATTTCTAGATTGAATCTTTGTTCTGTTTTACTACTGTCTCTATCATGACATTAATCTCTTTGTACTTTTCCTTTATATTCTTGGAAAAACTTTACGTTTGTTCTTTATTGATTTTATTTTCCACAATGTCATTCTAGTATATACTATATCTCCAATGTAGCTTTTGATTTTGCTATTGCATTTTTTCGTTTTTTGCAACCATTTTACCATCTCCCTTTGTTTCTTATTTTAACTTTTCACCAAAATCTCTTCTCTCCTTCCAATAAACTCTTGAAGAAGCAGAACATTTTGATGTTGCATTTCTGGTTCTTTCATGAAGTCTGAAAATAGACTATTTTCAGTAGTATGCTCTGCTTCTTACTAGTTGTAATAATCCCATTTTCCTATTCTGCAGCTTTGTTGTTGCCGCTGCTGTTGCTGTTACCGTCCTTGCTGTTTTTACAGGCTCACCTTGCTGTTTTTTTCTATTTACTTACCTGTGTATGAAAAGAACTCTATCCAGATGCAACATTTGCTGGCAGATAGTGTAGACAATTTACCATGATTACGCTCAGTTCCCACTTAGGTGCTTGTAGTTCCTTTCTCTGCCTTAAAGCCAGTGGCAAATTTATGGGCCCAGGTTGTTGTTTAATTCCCAGTGTTATCAAGCATTCATCCTTATATTTCTACTATGCTAAGGAAAATCTTCTCCATGCCTGTTTTTCTGTTCCTCTAAAGTCTTGAACTTATAAGAATCTTGTTTTTTTATGTACCGTGTAACTTCAGCCCCTATATACAGCACCACATTTGAGGTATTTACAGCTGTCACAATGCTTAAACCATCATCAACCTCCCCTACTTCCCACCCTGTTCATTTATTGAAATTAAACTCCAAATGGAGGTAAGAAGCATAGAGACATGCAACTGAGGATAGTGACCTGTTACCTTAAAAAACACCATTTCTGCCATAAACAGCAGTTTGCCCATGGGCAGAAGACCCAAATAGACATTTTTCCCCAAAGAGGACATGCATACGGCCAACAGGCACACGAAAAGATGCTCAACATCCAGAGAAACAGAAAGCAAAACCACGATGAGCTATTACCTCACATCTGTCAGAATGGCTATCATCAAAAAAGTCTACAACTAACAAATGTTGGAGAGGATGTGGAGAAAAGGGAACCCTTGTACACTGTTGGTGTGAATGTAAATTGGCACAGTTACTGTGGAAAACAGAAGGAAGGCCCCTCAAAAATTAAGAATAGAACTACCCTATGATCCATCAATACCACTCCTGGGTATATATCTGAAGAAAATGAAAACACTACTTCATAAAGATACATGCACCCCAGTGTTCATAGTAGCATTATTTACAATAGCCAAGGTATGGAAGCAACCTAAGTATCAATCAAAAGATAAACAGATAAAGAAGCTATGACTACATACACACACACACACACAGCTCAGTCATAACAAAAGAAATTTTGCCATTTCCAACAACTTGGATAGACCCGGAGGGTATCATATTTTGTGAAATAATTCAGACAGAGAAAGACAAATACTGTATGATATCACTTACATGTGGAATCTAAAAAAATAAATAAGCATAAAAAACAAGAAGCAACTCACAGATACAGAGAACAAACTAGTGGTGACCAATGGGGAGAGGGAAGCAGGGAGGGACAAGATAGGGGTTGGGGATTAAGAGGTACAAACAACTATGTATAAAATAGGTAAGCTACAAGGATGTATTTTACATCACAGAGAATACAGCCAATATTTTATAATAACTATTAATGGAGTATAATATATAAGTTTTGAAAGGTAGAAGAAAAAACATAAGCAGTTGTCTCACCTTTCTGCTTGATCTGAACCTAGTCTATGAATCTAGAACTAAAACTGAGACAGAGAAAAGATATTCCTGGCTTCTGTTAAGTGAATGCTCAGGCCTTGCCTGAGAACAATCCATCAGTTGTTTTTCTCCATCTAGATTTATTGCCCTTACGGTTAGTGGAAGTGGAGTGAAGCAATCAATTCGCCGTCAGCCTTCATTTTTTGAATTGTTGTGATTGTTGATCTTTTCTAAGAAATTGGCACTTTTTTCCTCTGCTTGTTCCTAATCACCAGTCCTATCATTGCTCCAGTTAAGCTTCCACTAAAAGCCTCAGTTAAGTGTCTTTGCTGTTTCTAAGCCTTGCTGATGTGTCCGAGGGATTTTTTGCGGTCAAGTGATAATTTACTAGCCAGGATCCCCCATGACAGAGGCCTGGGATGGTCAGCAATTTCAAAATTAAATATGTCATTCATGAAAGCATATTTCTAACTTTTAAAAAACCTACAATTTACCTGAATATTATCATATAAAGCCACGATGAACACAGATCTTCAGTAGTGGGGAGTGGGGATGCTCCGTACCTGCATGAGCCCTCACACATAAACACACTCATTTGTCATCAGGAGACCTAAGGTGACGAAGGCAGGAGAGTGATGTGTGAAACACTTTACACATATTCTTTGTTACTCTCAGAGTAACTAAGCAAGGAAGCTACCAAGGCTCAAATGATTTTAATTATTCATTCATGAAATTCACCAGGTACCTACAATGAGCTCAGCACTGAAACGGCTAGAAAATTACTCAGTGATACTGGTGACTGTCACATCCAAATCTAACTTCATTACCTGCGTTCTCCTCTTCCTCTTGCTAAGATGTAGGACTGGTTTCTTTTTATATGTTCTTTTTTCCTAGAACACTATTCTCACAGAATTTTTTTTTTCCTACAGAAATATATCACTTTACCTAAATACCTCAACATTTCTGAAAGAGAAAAACTGTATGGAAACTTTCCATCAAAAACTGTCTAACTCAGTTTTTGATGGAAAGTTTCCATACAGTTTTTCTCTTTCAGAAATGTTGAGTAGAACTTCGGCTTAAGATACTGGCTTGGGAAAATGATGATGGCAGAAAAGTTTTTGAATATCTATCTGAATCCCATCCCCTTCCATGATAACTGACAGAGCAACAAGAATACTAAAACCGAAGTCTCAAAGCACTTCTGCAAAAAAGCAGCTGCAAGGTGTCTCCCAAACCTGAAAATACAAACAGAGGTAAGGCACCAATAACAATAAGACCCATGTGCAATCTGCAATTGTAGAAGAGGAAGAAGGAAAAATAAAGACTTCCAATGGCACGAAGACCCAGAAAATTAACAGTACTAACCAGGATACTCAACAGGCCAAGCTGAGAGCAGCAGCCAAAGACGGCAGGGAGGTTTATGGGCTCCAATTTGCAGGTTAGAGGAAAAGAACCACAATAAAGTCAGGTGGTGGTGGAATGGTCTGGGTCTTTTAAAGTCTGGAAACTAGATGAAGGTTTCTTCTAGGACAAAAGGTCTCACTGAGAAGAAACTATTGGAAATAGAAACCAAATTGAACGAGAGGAATAAGAGAGACAAAAGAAAGGTCCCCATAAAAGTGGAAGTGAGAGGAGGGCTTCCATATCACAGAAAGTACAAGGCCATAATTTTTAACACTTTGTGAGAATAACAAAAGTAATTCTTAAGCTCTAATATGAGGAGAGCTATCCTGGCCCATCTTCTAATAAGAATAGAGGAAAAACGACTCCATTTAGACATGAGTAGCAAAAGGTTTATGATAAAACCCCATTCAAAATATGTTTAAAGAATAAAGTGCAGATCACTATGCTATACACCTGAAACTAACACAGTATTGTAAGTCAACTATACTTCAATAAAAAATAAGGTGAATACTGGTTCTATAAACAAATGAATTCATATAAGAAATATTCCTGAAAAAGTGAAAATTATAATTTAACACATCAAAATAAGTTACAAGAAATTATGGAAATAATGAAGTAATGACATATCTGATGTACAAAACTCAATTTAGGTGACCAGAGAAAAGTCCTGGATAGCTGGAAAAATACAGAAAAGACAAAGAAAACTATTTCAGAAATAAATAACTAGAAGAACATAAGAGTGAATACTAGGGATAATATATTAAGAGAAATAGCATATGAGGAGAAAATTCTAAAAATAAAAATATGAAGATATAAGATTCAAGAGACAGTGATAGAAATAGAGGAAGCAAAAGATATAATATATACTAAAAGGCAAGAAAAGAACTACAATGAAATAGAACACTAAAATTTTTAATTTGATAAACTTCAAAATAAACAGCAACTTGGCATTACAACCAGAACAGCCAACATAGAAAAATACACTAATAATATGGTGAACCTTAAAGAAAAAAGAAAAAGTGGAGTCCATGGGACAGCCAGGGAAAATACTAAGTTACTAATTTAAAAAAAGATGAGATTATCAAATTGTCTCTAGCCACAGTTCATGACAGAAGACAGTTTAGTAAAAAAGAAACAGAGTAAATGTGAGCCAATGATTTAATATTTAGCATAAACAATTTCAATTACAAAAGCCATGACAAAATGTTATGAAAATTCAAGAGTTCTAAGAATATTATGCCTATAAACCCTTCCTCAGGCATTTTCTAAGGATGGGCTTCTGAAAATCAAAATGACTAGAGTGAAAACATTAGGACTAGCAATGAACATTAAATGGATATATGCCTGAAAAATTAAAGCTAAATGGTGTTTATAGTAGAGAAAGCATAGTATGTAATGGCTATATATCCTTAAACATAGCTATCGAAAGAGGTGAATAATGGGGAGAGTACATGAAAAGTAGATAATTATAAGGAAATGATTATTTTTATTAACTGAGAAAGAATAATGCTGGTAGAGAATGGGGAGAGGGAAATAGGTCATTAGCTACTTTCAGTAGCACTCATAGTAGGAAACCAAAGGACAACATCTAGAAAGAAAGGGACTGTGGTTATTATATAAAAGTATTAGTGGGACTTCCCTGGTGGTGCAGTGGTTAAGAATCTACCTGCCAATGCAGGGGACACGGGTTCGAGCCCTGGTCCGGGAAGATCCCACATGCCACAGAGCAACTAAGCCCATGTACCACAACTACTGAGCCTGCACTCTAGGGCCTGAGTGCCACAACTACTCAGCCCATGTGCCAAAACTACTGAGCCTGCGCTCTAGAGCCCATGCTCCACAATAAGAGAAGCTACCGTAATGAGGTCTGCCCACCGCAATGGAGAGTAGCCCGTTCGCCACAACTAGAGAAAGCCCGCGCGCAGCAACGAAGACCCAAGGCAGCCAAAATAAATAAATAAATAAAATAAATGTTAATCATTATTAAAAAAAGTATTAGTATAATCATTGGAACAAAACCACAAACCTTCCTAAGTACCAAAAAAAAAAAGGTTTTGATGGATCAATTAAAATTTTTTCGAAGTGTTTACCTATATGGAAGGTAAGGCATAACGTCAGGAAGACAGAATCTATTCTCTGAATTTACGTTGTTTATAGATTTTACATTGGAACAATGAATATATACATAAAATTTTTTAAAAAGCAAATTCTAAAAAGCTAAAGCAAAGCAAATAAACCCAACTATGTATTGAGTTTGTAGCAAAATAGGACTATTTTAAGTGACTCTGAAACACAGCAACTTTTACCATGTATGTCAGGTGAGACATAACCTGAGTACAAAAGGAATTGGAAAAAAAAATCTTAATTACATTGCCTGTGGTAGTGTGTGTATTTTTTGAGTTCATTGCGTGTGTATCATGGGATAAAGTAAATGAATGATTATATTGATTTCTTTGAGAACTGAGATTTTCAGCATGAGACAAAGAAGACATATATGTAAGATCGATGCAGTTAAATAAAAACTCTGTAGTCTTAAGTGAGTATACTGTATCAGTTAGAACTCATGATGTAATTTATTCAGTGAACAGAGCTTCTTCTGTCTTAATAAGCCTAGATACAATGACCAAACCAAAAGCAATAACTTTAACAATAAGCAAATAACCCCTAGCACCCAAATTGTTACTTTTAATACCATTTCCTGGAATTGTGGAGATTTCTAGGTTTGTAATATAAAATGTATAAAATGAAACCGGCACTTCCTGTCGTACCAGAAAATTAGGAAGCTACTAAAGAGTATTACAGAAGAGTCAAAAGGGTGTACAAACCAACTTAAAGAGGCTTCCGTTGGCTGATGATAGGACAATTAAACATGAATACGTGTGACAGCTTCTATGGATTGACACATCAAAAATATATAGTACGTGGTAGATAATAAAATTTACTGGTTATACCTAGAGGATGTTGGGAACCAATTGTTATTTTGAACTAGTAAATAAAGAATCATGCAAACTGAATCTGTATACAAACTGAACCTTAAGATACCTAAATAGTTGATAAGGAGAAGTATTTATTTACAGAAGTATCGCAGCTAATAAATGAAGTGAGTGATAGAATTTTAATATTTTAACACCGTAATTAAATAATGGATCTAGGCAATAATCATCAATGGCTACTGTTAACATCATAAAAAAGTTAACAGGATATTGTATGCTTCCTAGTAGAAGTATGACACATTCTCAAGTATTCTTGTCCAAAACTTAAAACTAAATCTAATCAATTCAAGATTTTACTACCAATTTACAGGAAATGGGACAGTTGATTGACACATTGGAATGCAATCAGCAAAATCCATACAGAATAAATGACCTGGTTTCTTCAAAGAAATTGTAAGAAACAAAATTAGAGATGGAGAGGAAACCTACATAGCAAAAGAGACTTCAGAGTTATATCAACCAGTTGTAATGCATGAGTCTTATTTGAATGTTGATGATTTGAAACATAATTTCTGACATACTCAAAGAACTTGAACACTTACTGGGTGTCTAATACTCCTAGAAAATTGTTAATTTTTAAGTGTAATAATAGGTCTGTGGTTCTGTGTTTTGAAGAGTCCTTACCTTATAAAGATACACACTGAAATATTTATATACAGAGAAATTATATAACAGTAAAATAATCTGGACAGGGGTAGGGCGAGTGGGTAGTGTAGGCAAAACAAGGTTAAACATGAGTTGATAACTGGAGAAACTGAGCGATGGATACATAGAGGTTTTATAATCTTATCCTTTACAATTTGTATATACTTGAAAAATTTCAAAAGTTTAAGTACAGAAAGGAAGCAATAAAAAGAATATTAGTTGGGGGGAGCAGTAGGCATCCTTGCTTATTAAAATAAAATAATTTGTTTTCAACTTGTATTACAGTTATGGAGTAAAAATACTCCAATTCTTTAAAAAGTTTGAAAACAACAGCCCTAGGTTTAAAATAAGAAATGGAGTCTTAAATCCGTAACCAGTCATTAATCTGTTTTGTTTTGTTTGTGGATTATTTTTCCTGGTAATTTTAAACAAAACACTTCCTTTAAGACATAAATAGAAAAATGTAACTAACTAGAAATCTCATATTTATATTTTTAACAAACACCTTTTTTTGAAGGAAATAAATTTAAGTATCATCTATTCTCTCTCCAAAAGCACACTTCATTAATATGGAAATAGATTTTTTATGTGTAATTTATTCCCCCCTTCCACTGTATTACCTTATAGCTCTTTTACTTTTAAAAAGCATAAAAACATTAAAGAACAAATTTTTAAACAAAGTAAGATTTCTCCATTTCTGAATTGGAACTAAAGTATATCAGATGTAAGGTAACGAATTAAGAGAAAATCATCATAAACTCAGAAGGCCTATATTTTATATATTCCTGGGAGATTTAACCCACAAACTGAATAAACTCACTTGTGACTCTGTTACACTGTTTTGAGGACTCATTAGCTTAGCTCAGTACAGCAGTGTATTGTGATATGGCTGAACCAGTGATCATAGTGCTTGATGGAAATAAAAGTACCATTATGCTCTCTAGGAGCTATTTATTGCTAATGTAAGTAAGATTAAGAGGAATATACATGCAATAGGGAAGGCAGTAAGTGATAGGCAACTGCCTAATTTGACTATAACATTTTCATGAGAATGCTGACTCAGGACCCAAGAAAGCGCTCATAAAAGAGCCAAAGTTTCAGCTCTAACTATGTAACCAAACACGGGTAAAACGATTAGTTGTAGAAGTGAGTTGATTATCTGGATAACACTGAGTCTCTTCTCTAACCCCAACAACTTCACATCTCAGAGAATCCAAGTCTCAATATTGTGTCAAGTTTCTGTTGTAATGGAGGCTATTGGAGGACCTAAGGGTATCTGAATACCAGTTTCATAATCATTTTACACAGGCATTGGCAATCTCATGGTAGAACATAAAAATTACAGGTCAATCACTTGGGCTGCTACCCTAAATTTGCCTTTTAGGGAAGAGTATATATGTAGTAGGTACTGTGATGCACCATTCTGACCCCTCTTCAGGAATAAGGGACTTGCTCTGCCAGCCCTCGTACGGAGCTACGTTGGCTGAAGACAGCCACCACACCCAAGGCCATGCCCTTACTCCTGGGATAGCCCTCGTCCAATGATTGTTCAACATGGGTATATAAAGGCCCAGCAACATTGCCTCAGCTTGCGACAGCTCTGAAGCAATCTTCCAGGTTCAAAGCTCCCATCGGGCTGGCTAAAGATTGCAGTGAGACCACACCACAGCCCAAGTTTTCCCTCTGCCCAATTCTGCTTTCTCTCTTCCCATCTCTGCCTTGGGTGTGATCCCTAGCACGCGCTCTAGTAAACTTTGTGCACACTAACCTCTGAATCAGATTCGGATTCCTGCTTCTTAGGACTGTGTGACAGGGACTTGTGGGAGGAGACAAGACATGTAGAAAAGACAAAAATTGTATAATACTAAATAGATACTGGATTAAGGTATGTCCCCAGGTGTCATTTGCATAGTGGTACATCTTTGAGTGCCAAAGGCTTGGATGACTGGGTACACTTTATTCACAGTGAAGGTCGAGAAAATAACAGGTATCTCAGTTCCAAAGATGAGGAACCCCTTTACGCTATACAGTTTCCTGTCACTGATCATACAAATATAAAGGCTGAGTTTCTGTTGAAGGAGGTGCAGTCCAGCCTAATGTATTACTGCATATATAAAAAGTCAGCATATTATGGTACTCAATACTGGGAAGTTTTTAAGGAGGTCTAATGACAGTATAGAATATTGAATTTGCATAATACCACTGGCTGGTCCAATTGTGTTGGCAGAAAGTTGAGGGTATTTCTTCTATTTTAAATTTCCCCACTGGGTTACTATGATTATTGAAAATAGCCACTGATATGCCCCAGTACTCACTGAAGTCTTGCTATGTGTCAGGAACTGTGCAGAGGATTTTATATAATTGCATCTATCCTCTCTGCTGGACTCTAAGCTCCTTGAGGACAAAAACATTATCAATATGCTTACCTCTGTATTCCCCAAGCCTAGCAGAGGACCTAGAATTAAGTGCTGAAAACACATGTATGCAGTGAATAAAGAACATCAAAGAATCCTCTGAGACCCCTCAGAGATAAGTGCTATAATCATCTTCCTTTTATGGATGACAGACTGGAGATTTAGGTAAAGGTCAGAGCCAGGTAGAAACAAACAATTCAAACTAATGCTCTCAGATTACAACACACTACCAGATAAAGGCATCTCCACTCTGCCTTACCAACTGGTTTGCCCAGTTTCACAGCAAAGGAGGAGGTGAGAGAAGACACGAGGAAAAAAGGAAAAAGAGATTCCTTGCTAGAGACACTCTTCTTTCTCAATAGCAAGGCCACATTCTTTAGGGCTCATCTCCAGCCCCAAGAAACCTTCATTGGCTGTTCAGCTCGTTTTGTTTTCTCTGAACACCATCAGCTTGTAATAACCATTAAAGAACAACAACAACGACGTAAGTTACCCCCAGCTCTCCTGCAGAGCTTGTTCTTATTATGTGTGTGGGATCCTCTAAACTCCCCAACTATACCATAAACTCCTAGGGGCAAGATACCTATCATTTTTCCTATTTGTAGAACAGCACACAGCTAAGCACACAGGTTTGGGTCTCTAACTACCCAACTGATTGTTAGATCAGCTGGAGGATGAGACAGTGATATAAATGACACCAATACCAGACCAGAAACATCCCTCCTCCTCTCCTTTGCGAAATTCTTTCCAATGTCACACCTTAGAACTGGGCGACTTGCCCAGTTCTTTTTGCACTCACCGTTTTGCACTGACTGATCTGAAGTGCTGAACAAGCCAGGAAAATGCCCTAGCAAAAAAAAAAAAAAAAGAAAAGAAATTAGAGGAATAAAATGTGGTGCAGGTTTTGCTTTCTCCATTGTACACTTCGCTTAACTCAAAGAGCACTTGGTTTTTATTTCATGAAAGACCAAAGACTCCCAGTTCAAAAACAGTGATTAAGGCCAGCACAATTCCTGTAAAAGAGAAAATAAAGCTTCGGAGACACTTAATTGATCTGAAGCAAGAACAGGTCAGGTTTTTTTGTTTTTGTTTTTTTTAGCACTCCCTGGAAGTTTTAGGTGGAGCTCTAGTTAAAATTATCTATTTCATTACAAGAATTGTACAAGCCTGTTTTATGCCAGTGCAATTATTTAGTTAATTGCTCTAGAATGAGTATAACCCTGTTTCCAGATATATAACATACATATTACCAAATGTGATTTAACTTATGCCTGCAGCCTGCAACAGTTTTAGCTATAAAAGTTACCAGTGGAATTAAAGGACACCCACAGGAGCCTTTGGCCGACTCAGAACTACAGAGAAGAAGCACAGGGAAGGGGAAAGAAGAATGGGACTGAATATCAACAACTAGGACCAAGGAGTCCAGGGAAGAATAAAGAAAGGAACTTGGAAAGAAAGGTACAGGGAAACGAATGGAAGAACTAAAGTGTAGTGAAGAACAATGGCCTTCCCACTGGCATTCAAGGAAGACAATAGTTTTGGGCACTAGAGATATTACTGCTTTTTTGAGAATTAAATAAAATAAAATGTATAATGAGCTGGGCAAAGTGCCAGACACAAAGTAACTATGTTAGGTTTTTTCCTTCCCCCAAATGGGGTTTTTGTTTGTGTACTCTATAAATATACAATGTGGCTAATTAGGATAACAATAATGATAATGTTTCTTTAATTACTGGGAGAGTTTAGACTACTCTAAGCTTCCTGGAAAAGCCTTGTCCCGATAGATACATAAAATACTCCATCTATCATAAGCCATAAGCTTTGCTAGCACTTCAAGAATGATAATTAGTTTTTAGTCCTGTATCAAATAAATTTGGAAATCAAGGTTATGCATAACAAGTCTCTCAATGTATTTAAGAATTATGCATCTCCTGCCTCTTAAACTCTCCTTTATGTTACAGCCATTACCTGCCTATCAATTGCAATAGAACACGTAAAAGTATGTTTCCGAACCTTGTCAAAATCTTAATCTCCAAATCTTGTTGTAATCATGGGTTTCAGTTTTTTCCCCTGAAGCCCTTTTATCAGAGTTATTACAGGAGTTAGATGGACTTCAAGTTCCTATATGTATGATTTCCTCAGCCTGCGGGGTGTGTGTGTGTGTGTGTGTGTGTGTGTGTGTTATAACTGCTGAGTGCTGAAATGACCCAAAAGTGAGCTGCAGGAGGAAAATAATCAAAAAGCTCAAACCTCATCAACTGGCTAATCATTCTCTAAATAATTGAGAATGAAAATGACATACTGGCAAGTAATTCAGGTCATAAAGTGGTCCCAGCATGTGTCCACTTTGTTATCCCCAGAATAAAATTCACAAACCCAACCATTTCACTGTGCAAAGGAACTGTGCTGACTGTGCTGAAGGGTCTGTGCCATATCCCACAGGTCTTTGGTGGCGGAACCAGCTTTAGTGAAGGTCTCCTAACTTCCCAGGTAGTGTTTCCCACGCATTACCCCACAGCTGCCTCAGGGGTCTGAAAAAAATCACCTGTAATTGATTATTTTTAAGACTGTAAACATCTAACAGCTCCTGGAACATGAATGGCAGTCAATACGTTAGGCCCCCTGACTACCCTTTTCCATTCCTGCTAGTGGCATGTATGGTGTGGAAGAAAACCTGTCCGAGGAATTGTTCTTTATCTCGAATGAGCTCCCTGTGTCTACCCCAGGAGACTGGATGGAAGCTTGCCTCCGTATTATTTGGCCAAGGTGTAACTGCTAGTGTAGTGTTGTCTTCCCTTTCCATTCAGAGAAATAGATAAGAAAAGGGATTTGCGATAGGGGTGACAATGATCTGTTTCTTACTGTCAGCTTCTGCATATTTCTCTCTTTTTCTACGCTCTTGTTTAATGCCTTCTGAAGGCAAATTGCAAACAAAGAAAACCAGGAAGAAAGACGTTAGCTGTCCGCTGATGACATCACTTTGCAAAAAAACCCCAGAGTCACATCTACAGGCAGCTGCACTCCAGACTTCAATTTAATTCACTTTCCACCATCAACAAGAATGAGAATGATTTGATTCAGGGTAAGGAGATCAGAGAAGAGAAGCTTCACTGCGTTTTGAGATGGAAAGAGACTGGGTGAGGTGCCAGTGGTGGCAGGTGCTGCTTGCTCATCACAAGATGGAGAAAGGCTGGAAGATGAAATAGAAGCTGAATGTGGTTTTTACGAGCTTGGCTCTGAGTATGGTGACCCGTCTCACTGTGAAACGCCACTGAAACCAACCCTCCACGGAGCTGGATGTGGACAGTCTAATCTCTGGATCCTAGAAATAAGCCTCTTACAGACAGAATCAGGGGAGTTGTCTGCCAAGAGTAGGGATACATGGACTAGAAAAGACCAAAGCCCAGCTTTCATGGGCACATGCCTGCATGCTCTGCTGACCAGGGAGAGATGGAAGTACAAGTTGTGAAAGCACCTAAAAACTGCATCAGTGTGAAAAGTATGTCCATGCAATTATTTATTATTTACTGAAATCTACTACGGTCAGGCACCAGGACAAGTACGTTACTTTCATTGTATAATCCACTCTCTGTAACGAACTTTGAAGTAGGAACTATTATTTTCACCATTTTTCAGATGGGGAAACTGAAGACTAGAAAAGTGCTTCCTTGCTAAGTAACCATTTTTAAAAAGAATGTTATTGCAGAAGAAAAAAATGTTCTCTCTGCCTATGTGATTGAAATATACACATTGTATCAGAGGTGAGTAAAATCTTTTATGAAAAATAAAATTGGATTTTTACAAGCAGTGTGGCACTGTTCATTTAGGTGTTTTCAGCAAAGTTTACATTCTACATCAATTTCTATACCTGAAAATGGAATAAAAATGTTTGTTTTCCTCCTATTGCTTTAAAAACAAAAACAGCTGAACACAGGGCTTCCCTGGTGGCGCAGTGATTGAGACTCCGCCTGCCGATGCAGGGGACACGGGTTTGTGTCCCAGTCCGGGAAGATCCCACATGCCGCGGAGCGGCTGGGCCCGTGAACCATGGCCGCTGAGCCTGCGCGTCCGGAGCCTGTGCTCCGCAATGGGAGAGGCCACAACAGTGAGAGGCCCGCGTACCGCAAAAAAAAAAAAAAAAAAAAAAAACAGCGGAACGTAAATTGTTCATTCCCCCTAGGACCTATCTTAGCTTGAAAAATACTCAGAAAAATTCTTCCACCTCACCATCTGCAGTGTTAGGATCATCCCTAGAAACTTCGGGGAAAAGTGTGTTCCTCCTTCAGGTACTATTTGCACAAGTCACTCATCTATTGATTCCTTATGTTGATGGTCTTAGTAAGACAAGGCTCCTAATCCACCCACTGAATGTTACTCTGCCAGAGATGAAATAGCTTTAATGCCAACAGAGAGTACTGTGATGTAAGGCCGAAGATTGTGTTGTTGGAATTACAGCAGCCCCAGAAGTACTTGCCATCTCGTACTAAGGCCAGATTGACACGAAACACTGACTCTACCTCTCCTACTCAGAAACCTCAGGGGATAGCAGCCGTATTTGGGTGCTTAGCTCTGGCAAAAGGCTTCTTTCCCATTACAGACTATAGTAATTTTCTTCCACTTGGCCTCTTCCTTATATAAGTGATTTATTTAGTTGTTCTTAAGAATGTATCAATTGTGAAAGGCATCGTCAGTTAATAGCTTTTCAGAGGAAGAAACACTACATGAAATATGCGTCAATGTAAAAAGCATGCTAGTATCAGAAAACATTTTAATGTGTAAAAATATGCATCTTAGAATTGAGGTGTATGTGTGTATATATCAATATGTCACAGATATGCATAAACCTACATTTATAGATACAAAACTACACTCAATACACATATTAGAAAAAGGAAAGGTCATGGAAAAACTTTATATTTACATCTATGTGAACACACATTCATTTTTCTGCTTATTTCGGATTGATGTCACAGAGAGCATGGCATACAAAGAACTGAAGTATAACCCGTCATCTACTTTGAATAGGAAGAAAACGGACAGCCGTTTGCTCACAACACTAATTAGTACTAATTATTAAAAGCATATATATATATTTTTAAACAGAGACAACACTGAGAACAGACGTTTGCTTTTTTTGTTTGGTTTTTTTTTCTTTTTGGCTTGGTATATCATATAGTGAGACTTTGGAACAAGTGTTGCAAAGCAGGATCCAGAATGTTCCAGGTAAGCCAGTAACATATGAAGGAGCTCCCCTCAAACTCTCAACAGGAAATATCTAATTCAGGAAACAAAACAAAATGGGTGCGCCAGGACAGGAAGCGAGCACATACCCCCTTTCTGCACACTGCAGAAGGACCTGGGACCTAGCCGTTTCCCTTTCCCACAAAATGGAAACGTCTGCCCGCTTCACATTGCATTCATTATGTCCTCCTTGCCAGTTCCTCTGAAGCATAAACAGGCCTCCTCAAGGCTACATTACATCAATTATAATTTATACAATGTAACAATACACAGAGATAAGTAAGACACCCATTACTGCCAAAAGAAGTTTACATTATGACTGTGTGGATAAAACAGATACACAGTCAAGATGACCCATGAAAAGGAAAAATAAAATCTAAGTTCATCAGAGGAAAGATTATAATCTGTGGGAGAGGTCAGAAACACCTTCATGGGATGAAGCTGGAAGATCATAGAATACTATGGAAGGAGAACACTGGAGGCAGAGAGAGCAGCCTAAGTGTTACTGCCACAGAGCACGTCCTAGGAGTGGTGCATAAAACATGTACACACAGACAGCAGGACAAAAGCGGGACCCTAGAGGCCTTTAATAAGTGACTTTCAACACTTCTGGGTGGTCAAAAACACAGATATTTTAGTAGCTAGTGAGTCAAGACTGTATCATTCTACCAATTCCTTAACAGCAATAAACTATTCCAAACAAAGTAATGAACCAAGTGAAAATAAAATATTTACCAGAGAACTAATCTAACAACTAAACTAGTAAAACATGAAGCAAACTGGAGGCTTGTCAGAGGTTCTTTACTTAATTGAGCCTGATATTTTCTTTTCTTTTTTCACGAATTTCCTTTTTTAAAAAATGAACTTAGTTAATGGAGTATGTATATAAAGAGGGACATTATTTATTTGTTTAATGAATTGCTATGTATAATCACCTTTTGCATGAAGACCTTCAAGTTAGATCATACTCCAGCGGGGTCCTTAAGGTTGTCAACAAAATCCATACAGAAAATTAAAGTAGGTTGCTTTTTTTCAGTGGGACAGTGTAGTAATTAAAAGCATGGGTATGGGAGTCAGAGAAGCCTGGGGTTAAATCTCATCAGGGGCACTCACTGTTTATAACTAAGCAAGTAACCTGATCTCTCTAAGCCTCAGGCTCATCTATGAAATAGGAATAGAAAATATAGTAGGAATATAAAATATGCAAAAGGGTCATTGGGAAAGTAAAGGAGGATGTTTGTAAGTACTCTTTAAAGCACCTAGAACATTGCTTGCCATGTAATAGGAGATACTTGTTGAAAAGCAACTCGATACAGAGTGCCAGGAGACAGTTTTCCAAGTGGGTTGTGCGTTTCTACATGTTTTCAGTGCAGAGGCACAAACTGCCCTTCTGTTCTGGACTCTTTCAAGCACATTTATCCAGTAAATACCTTGGATGAGGAAGACAGTCTCTCTCTCCAGGGCAGAACGCAGGTTTGCTTACTATCCAGTAACATATAAGGAGAACGTCTTCCTCTGGGGCAAAGTTCTGGCAGGTTTACTTGCCAGAAAATGTGTAATAAAAGGGTTGGGTTAGGGCTTCCCTGGTGGCGCAGTGGTTGAGAGTCCGCCTGCCGATGCACGGGACACGGGTTCGTGCCCCGGTCCGGGAAGATGCCACATGCCGTGGAGCGGTTGGGCCCGTGAGCCATGGCCACTGAGCCTGCGCGTCCGGAGCCTGTGCTCCGCAATGGGAGAGGCCACAACAGTGAGAGGCCCGCGTATCGCAAAAAAAAAAAAAAAAAAAAAAAAAAAAAAAAAAAGTTGGGTTACCTGGGCTTGGGGTACCTCTCCTCTCCTGTCACATGATCCATCAGGTGTGCAGGCATCACTAGAAGCTTGTTACATCATCCTATGGGAATTAGGCCTCGGGAAATGGCAGGAGAAATCAGTGAGACTGGCTACCGCTACTGCTGTGAGGCCTATCACATAACTTGTCCTGTGTCTGCCCCAGGAGTCTCAGAATTTCCGCCAGCTTCTGTTTAATTGTGGTGGGCTAACTCGTTAGCTGTCGAGGACAAAATCTCGGAACTTCATAGTTCTTGACAGAGCACTCAAAACCCAGTTCATCTCCAAAATATTTCCCCATGGATTTGCCATGTGGACACTAAATACTACCACCACAGCCAATCTTTTGATTAAAGAAAGCTCCTATAAATTTGTAAATATATTATCTCTAAGAGCTGCCGCAGTGAGTCATTAATGCCTAATTGCTAATTGGCTTAGCATCTAGATTGTAAAGCCCTTAGCAAATGCCAGCTGTAACAGAAAATAGGAGGGTCAGTATGGAAAGGAGTTCTAGTGCTAACAAACGCCTTTCCTGGAGTGACTCCATCCTTGAAAACAGCACTTCTTGGTGGCGGAGAGGGGAAGAAGGGAAATGAAGCAGAATATAACTACTTTTTCTCATGCTTCGTTGCATCCTTTAAAATATTTTTTTTAAAAAAGCAATTTTAACTTTTAAATATAGAATCATAAAAATGGTAGTGTTTTCAGTACCTTCATTGGTCACTACTCTGCATTTGTTAAATGTGCCATAGTCATTTGTTTCATCCCTTCTTCCCCCACAATAGTGTGTCAACTCCACTGGCAGGAAATATATCTTATTGATTTTTGCATCCTTCCTACCCAATCCCTAACCCTTATCCCTAGCGTCTTCCCTTCTGAGACCTATCACAGAACCTTGCAGATATATCAGAGGTGCTTATCAAATACTGTGTGAATTGTATATTGCTCTGTTAAAAGAAGAAACCACTAGAACTATGAATTTACACTATTCTGTCAACCACCACCAGAAAATCAGAACCTCACAAGCAGTATGAAAAAGGAACCAAGTAATTCCAGGCTATGTATAACATTTAAAAAATCAAAAGTGTAGAGTTTCCCTGGTGGCGCAGTGCTTAAGAATCCGCCTGACAATACAGAGGACACAGGTTCGAGCCCTGGTCCGGAAAGATCCCACATGCCGCGGAGTAACTAAGCCCGTGCGCCACAACTACTGACCCTGCGCTCTAGAGCCCGCAAGTCACAACTACTGAGCCCACGTGCCACAACTACTGAGGCCCAGGCGCCTAGAGCCCGTGCTCTGCAACATGAGAAGCCACTGCAATGAGAAGCCTGCACACCGCAAAGAGTAGCCCCCACTCGCCACGACTAGAGAAAGGCTGCGTGCCACAACAAAGACCCAACGCAGCCAAAAATAAATTTATAAAACAAAAAAAAAAATCAAAAGTGTAGTATTCACAATGTTGAATTAATTCATTCACATTTTATTAATGTCTATTTAACACTTTTAAATAACCTTGCATTAATCACTTTCTAAACCAGTCCCTGTGAAGGAAAGTATTGCTTCATTGCATGTGTTGCTTTATTTGGATAGCAATTATTTAGTTTCTCTTTCTGGCTTAACCGTGGGCTAGGTTGGGAGGAATTTTTTAAAATGCTAATTCTCTCATTACAGAAGAATTGAAGAGTCAACATACAGAAGTTCAAACTGACACCACAGTGAGATTAGACACTGGCTGTTCAAATAAATAAGATGATGAATGCAAAGCTTTTAGCATGTGGTAGGGACTCTATAAATAGTAGCTATTATAATTTTGCCAAAAAAGTTAATCCCAAGGCTCTCTTTATGTTGAGTTCTAATACATGTTCAAATAAATCCATTTAGAAAACTAAATGCTCAAAAGGTTTTTCATTAACCTATTAAATATTTAAAGTAGACTATACTTAAAAGTAGAAGGCATATGAGCTCATGAAGGCAAGGATTTCATGAATTAATCATAGTGAAGATTTTGAAGGAGTATTGATAACTATGCCCTATGCAATTCTGCAGAAATAAATGCGTATATTCCTTAAAATATGAATTAAAATATGGCCTACAGGAAGTTACACTGCCCAAAGATTTGAGGTAAGAGGACAAAAATGCTGACTCCCTCATGTAGATCCCTGGGCTACATTGGGGTTTTTGGTCCTAATTGTGTGCCACTCGACTTCTATGAAGACTGATGTTCCTGAGCTCTTCGACACTTGCCAAGTATTATATGCACATCTCCAAACTCACTGTGCAATAAAAGTCCCGAAGTAAGCATAGACACAGTGCAAAGCTTGCTTGCTTTAACTGAATTAATGACTACTTAAATAGTCTAGAAAAAATTATTTTTCTGCCTAAGAATTTTTTTAAACTTTCAGATATCACAACTGGAGGTAAATGCTTGTGTGGTATATTAGTACCCCTTAATTGCTTTCTTAAATTGAGCTGCAGAACATAATTGCTCTCCTGAGACTTATAAGAATTGCCACCGATAGATTCATAAGCTGAACCAAGGCGAGGTAGTGCCCACCCTGACATCACAAACTCCAAAACGGCAAATCAAAGAAATAGGCACCTATGATATCACCCGAATTAAAAGGGTTCACTCCATTTAACAAGAGAAAAATCAGAATTGAGTCATAAAGTTATCCAATCTTTTTCCCTTCCTTCTCAAACATAACTATCTTCACCCACTATCCCATCTATCCCTCCAGAGAAAAATCAACCCCAGGCCAAACTCTCCATTTGTGCTCTGCATCCTGTCCCCTTCTTTTTCCTCTGCACACTAGTTCCTTCAATTATATTTCCTTTTTTCTGTACATTCAAACCCTTCATCCCTTCCAGCTCCCTCCTTCAACCTACAAGTACATTAGAAATACTTTCACATACACTTATTTCTCGCTTCAAGGCAATGTCCTGCACCAACCACACAACCCCCATTTCTAACCCGCTTTCAGGTCCAAACTTAGTAACGTATATACTACATCTACACTTCACTTCACTCTAGAATTTATCATTTGATCTGCCCCACCCTAGATATTGAGATTTCTTTGGAATGATTTTCTGTTTATCACTGCTCTATTTTCAGTCCCCAAATTTAATGGACTTCTAAAGCATTTTCCAGTGAGAATTCTTTTCTTAAAAATCTGCCCACCTTGGCTTCTATCCTTGCATCTTTCCCTTCTTCTGAGCTCCAGTCCTCATGCCTTAAATGCTAGCATTTCTTAGGGAAGCCATTCTTCACACTTTATTCAGATCCTTCACTATGGGTGTTTAATGTTGCCGCCCATAACCTACTCCTTCCATATTCTCTCTTGATCCAAGATATCACCGTATGCCCCATCACTTAAATTTGAAATTGCAGTTGTTCCTGCAATTTCTCCATTTGCTATTGATTCCTCACATTCAGTATGACCCCAAACATAGTGACCCTTCAAGTCAAAAAGACCTGAATCCAAATTCCTGTCCTGCTCTCAAAGAGTTTAGAAGCCTGTGTCTTATGTGAAAGAGAAGCAGGGAAACGCCAGTGGAATTACAACACATGTCAATATGTGGGTACTTACAAAATGAAGTGGGAGCGCAGAAAAAAAATTGTGCTTTAGTCTGCATAAGCAGGAGGTATTAATGAAAGCTTACCATGAGAAGGGAGAATTTGAATTGAAACGTGAAGACTGCGAAAGAGTCGGATAAGTGGGGGGAAGAATGAGACAGCAGGGAGAAAAGAAGGAGTAATCAAAGTCAGAGAGGGGAAGGCTAGAACAAGGGGAGGGGAGGAAGCAGCAACTAGACCTGTAGACATAGCACTTATAGCGATGAGCCTAATGGGCCAAGGGTGGTGGCCCTATTGTGGTTGATGGGGACCCATTAAGTATTTCTGAGGATATACCTAATTTGTGTGCCTGAAAATTCTTCACGGCAGCATACAGTTTGGACTGGAGGGAATAAAGACTGGAATGAGAGTCTACTTAGGAGGCTAAGCCTGATCAAGTATTAATTTATTCAACAATATTTGTGCCTACCACTGGAGATACAGAATAGGAATGAGAACATTTGAAGACTGGTGCCTTCTCATCGGCTCTGATTTGTGTAATACTGAAGACCCTGAGATCTCATCAACACTTTGAATAAACATTACATAATTTGATGCTTCTGTCTTTTATTTAGAAGGCGACTGCAGAAGTAAAATGTGAAAAGAGAGCACGAGAGAGGGAGAAAAGGAAAGAGGGACAATAGGAAAGAATAAACGAAATTACTGTGGGCAAACATGGAATGCAAGGAGAGGGAAAAGATGGAGGAAAATGAGGGAACGTATTCTTTTCTAAATGCCTGAAAAACAAAGTATTTCCTTCTCCCAAGGTTTTGAGAAAATAGCCTTAACACAATTTTTGAGTTTGATATGGTTGCTTCCACGAGCCTATGTATTACTGATATTGACACGTTTGAAAATGGTATGTTTTTATTTTACTGGATAGGACAATAAACTCATGTGTTTGCCAGTAGTAATGATTTATCCCTCAGGTTAATTTTGGTTCTCTTTGATCATGACACAATTGCTTGTTTAACCTACAGTTAAAAGGCTTTTAGAAAAAAATTTTCATGTAGAAAAAATGCCCTATCTTCTAAAAAAGATTCAAATTACAAGCGAGAGTGGAAGCTTTATATAAGAAGCCTAAGTGCCATATTAAGTATTAATGTGCTAGACGTACCACATGTGAAGGCATTGCATTAATAGCATCACTTAACCTGAATATTTCATTCCACTACTTTAACCTTGATACCAACAGACTTCATAAGTTCAGCTTTCGTTTTCAATTACCTGTTATGTCCTGCAATGGGGTTATCGTAGACACTGTGAAAACTATTATGACCCCTCAAAGACATAAGGCAATTTTCTTCTCAGCAGGATATTTTGAACAAATTACTGTTTTTAACATGAATAAGCCTATGAATTTTCATTCCCCAGATCTGAATTCATGGAATTCAGCTATAACTTCAATTGTAATTATATCATGTCAATAAATTGAGATTAAAAAAATACTACAGAAAGTGAAAGCTTTCTGTCTTTGCCTGATTTTACTTTCTCCGTTTTTCTTTCTCTTTTGGTCTCAAGCCTAGGGAGCAATTTGAAGTGTAATTATTCTGTAGGGTACTTGAGATAGTTCTACTGTTTGAAAAGGTAGTGGTGTAGCATCTCACTGCTGTTAGCATTACTACAGCTTGCAGTAATTAAATGCTGTTACAGTTAAGAATTTTATGATTAGCCCCTATTATGGCTCATTGAGCTTAACTTTTGAAATTTTGTACTGAGTCCAAGTCTAAAATGTTTCTTAGTCATAGAATGCATTTAAAAAATTAATTTGGACTTTTTCAGAGCCCTCTTTTTTCTCCACTCTTGGGTTACCTTAATGTCCTTTCATGGCATGGTTAGTGGTAAGGCTAAAGGCTCCGGCGCAAAATGAGCAATTTAGCTTCTCTATTTTAATGTAGATACCCTACCCACTTGAGAATGTTCCCAGGCAAGGAGCATCTTTATAAAGTAGCCTTTGGACTCAACTCAGCTGCTAAAACCACAGCTACCAGTACAGGGAGTCAGATACTAGAAGGCCAGCTCTAGAAAGTACAGCTGAAAGAAATCTTCTGGCTGAAAGAAAGGTAATCAAGCTTTGTTCCCCCGCCCCCATAAGCCCTTCATTGCAGTCATAGAGAATATAGTTATTTAAACTTTGACAATATTAGCATTATAATCCAAGCCTCACTTGCTTTTTAATGTTTATAGGTATAAAATTAGGCCTCTAACAGCGATGGGGACAGGGAGATTGCTGCCACCAAAACTTCTTTTCATATAAATATCAATAACAGAAGAGGTAACATCTTTCCCACTCTTCCTCCACCTCTGCCCCTCCCCCCCACCGTCCCTTAGCCTCTCTCCCAAGATCTATTTAGGGGGTGATGGGATGAAGAGAAGAGAGTTAAGGATATGTAATCAAGTGCAAAATACCCTACTACAGAGAAAAAATAGGGTGGAAAAGAAAGTGAAGAGTAGGGAATGGTTAGGAGTTCTAAGAACTTCCCATAAAAACAGGCTCCTGCAATGGAGTTTCTGGGGGAGTGGGTGTTGGGAGTGACAATGAAACTGTTATAGACTTAAAAAAAAATTTTTTAAAGGTTAAGAACCTAACCAAAGAGACAGTGGCCCTTTAGCGTCCCTCACTCTGGCCCTTGAACCAGTTGACCGCCTACACATCCTCCCAAGAAACAAAGGAGATTTAATAAGCTACCACATGGATGAAACTTGAGGACGTCATGCTAAATAAGATAAGCCAGTTACCAAAACAACAAAAAAAACTGTCTGGTTCCACCTATATGAGGCACTTAGTCAAAATCATTAAGGCAGAAAGTGTAATGATAGTTACCACAGGCTCAGGGGAGAGGAGAATGAGGAATTTTTTTTTTTTTTACTAGGTATAGGGTTTCAGTTTTACAAGATGAAAGGGATATGGGGATGGATGGTAGCCATAGTTGCACAACAATGTGAATATATTTAATACCGGTAAGCCATACACTTAAAAATGGTTAAGATAGTAATTTTTAGGATATGTGTAAGCGATACAAAAACATTGAAACAAATTGTGTCAAATAATTGAAACAAAACAATGTAAATCAACAAAGACAGTAAGTGAAGGGCCTTAGGCAGATGAAGGATACCTACAAGTTTCTAAGAGATGGAAAGGTAACTAATTATAGCCTGAAGCATAAACCAATTTACCTTGTGAGACCCCAGCCCAAAGAATGCTTGACGATAGAAACATTCCAAAGGCATGATAATGCAAAAATAGAAAAAAAGCAAGAGGAGTATAATGCTCTTTAAGAAGGGATATTTCTCAGCTCTTTTGGAAGGTATCCCTAATGAAAAGACTGAAAGGTAAATTCATTACCATGGTATCACACGAACTATAACACATCTCAAAGTTTTGTGAGATACTAGGAAAAAAACATTTGTGTTCATACCTTGGCAGATGTCAGATTGGGACCCCAGGTTCAGCTCCAGAAGTCCACTCTGCTGCAAGTAAGCCTTTGGCCTCTTGGATGGCCTCCGGGGCAAGGCACTGCTCCACCGTGCCTCTGAGCAGGTAGAAAAGCGCGTCTTCCACGTCTTCCACGAGGGGTGAGGCTTGCTCCACATGCGCGGTGAGCCAAGCTCTTTATGGACTAGCCTGGGAGGTGGGGCCTCCCATCCCAGGGCACCCAGGTGTTTCTCATCCAGGACTCCCCATAGAGAACACCTGAGATCCCAGATTGGGTTTCTTCTGGGAAGAGTGGTCAGGTGGACCTTGCCTCGGGCCTGATTTCACCATTCTCTGTTTTGAAAGCTGTATTAACGCTTTCAGGACTATAAGATGTCTGCTTGTACCCAGCAAAGAATAGCATCACCATGTCACACTTCTTTTTATAAGGTTTATGAAATATGAAATCCCTGTTAAAAGTCCATCTTAACCTGTATTTATATACGATTTCTATTAAAGAGGGAGGGAGGGAAGCAGAGAGTTTGAGAGAGAAAAGAGAAAAAGAGGGAACGACGTAGAGTCCACAAAACCACTGAATACATTCAAGAACAGTTCCATAGTATTGTTGACCACCAGGAAAACTTGAGCAGCTAGCTCTGTTCATCTTAATTGTGTGGGGAATTAGACCCACCTGGATAGGGATTTAAGCAGCTCGATGAAATTAGATTCCTTCTATCCCACCATCACCCCTGTAATTCATACTAATCAACTTTTTTTTCATACTAATCAACTTTCTAATGAAAGATTTAAGAATTCAAACCAGCCGATATTCAGAATCCAAATATTATAAAAATTTCTTTCTTCTGGCTTCAAGATAAAACACTAAATAGTCCTCAGTATGTCATAATTTCATTTCAAATGTGATTTTTAGATATACAGAAGAGTAGTCATTCTTAGAGTGGCGAAAGCACCAAACCAGACTATATTCCAGGACATTCTATATAAACTGTGACAAGAAAACAAGAGAGAAGGATGACACTCTAAAGCACTGTTGAAAATGTCTCAATAATAAGATATCAGAAAAAGAAGTTTATTTTCTTCCCTCACATGTAAAGATAGAAACAGTTCACCAGTTAGGTTTCCCCCAGATCTAAAAGGTCTAGGGCTCTACTCTGTACATAATGGCATTTAACTGAGGGCCCCAGTGAGTTTCCATAGTTACTGTGGAAACCTGAAGTGCTGCTAGAATAGGCTTCACCAAATGAGTCTTCTGGAACATCCTTGTGTTAACCAGTTACAAAACTTTTAGAATTTTACTCAGTATCAGAATGATGGTGTTATTTTTGTCAAGACTAATTGCTTAGAAATCTTACAAATAAATGTTTAAGTATTTAATGTAAAAATCCCAGAAATAAATGGAATCCTTAAACATTTTAGAAAATCTGGTCTGCAAAATTAAATGTTGAGCTCTTGAATAGACTAGGGTCATGTAGGGCAAAATATGAGAAAATGAAGAGAATAGTACGTACATTAAGACCCTAGAAGTCAGGGCAAGTATCCTCTTTATAGATATAGAAACACATAAAGAATTATAGTTAGGTCTTCAATAGAATCACATACATGATAGATTCACTCAGTATAAATAGTGAAAAAATAATAATTTTGTGCATGTTTATCTGTATTTAGAAAATGAGATAACTATATCCCAGGATTTAAAAATCAAATGAAAAATACACCTAAACAAAGAAGCCGAAGAAGCATACAATAGCAGTCAAAGGCGGCTTGGTCAAATTCAAAGGGAAGAAAGTTGATATTTATGTATGATAATAAATATGGCTATGATATTAGGACAATATAATCATTTCAGAGCTGGAATCATGGTATATAGTCAGAGGTCTCGCATTAACAGTGAGTTTAGTCTCGTGTTCTTTGTGGTAATTCTGAGCATTTAAAATGCGCCCATAATTGTTCAATGGTTTTGCAAGCAACAGGAAGGCCAAACGCTCTGCCCAAAGTCTCAGTACAGTGGCAGAACTCAACTCTCTTGCAATCAAGCTGAATGTCACACAGTAAAGCTCAAGGTCCCTCTCTTTGGGGCCCTTAAAAGTCAATTCCATAAGCCATTTTTCTTTTGAATATTAGCAATCTTCATCTTTTTTTTTAAATTAACTTCTGTGTGTTTTTCTACATGCATAAGTTGACAGTAGACTTTAAAATGTCTTCGAAAATCTAAGGATTTATGCTCTCAGACTCCTTTAAAATTCTGGTAAGACAACCAAACGCCTTAAAATTTAGTGGCAGCTATATTTATAATCGAATTTCTTTCCTTTGTTCCCAAATCAGCCCTCATTCATCTGCAGAACATTGTCTTCTGTGGGTCTTTATCAGCTACACTCTCACCTTAGTAGAAATTGATCTTTCTCTCTGACTCCATCATAAATTGTTCATACTTATTTTATTGTACAAACCACATCCTTTCCATGCACTTTGAGTCTTTTGCCTGTTTGAGGCTCAGAGCCATACTCTGTCTTCTCCCTGCTCTGTCCTGCCTAGTAGTACCACTACATTTCCCTCCCTCTCTTGTCAACTGGCATCCAGGTAGGCACAGCCAGTGGGAGATTGTGAAGGACCGGAGCATGGGAGGAAAGGAGAAGCCAGGGCATTTCTCCCTCCCTTGTCTTCCTCAGGGGTGGGTGGTGGTCCCCACCGCAGCAGCTGCATCTTCTCTGTAGTAACCTTCATCAGACATCTTCTTCCTCCACGACTTAGCACCTTCCAGACAGTCCTCACCATGAGTGCAGCTCCAGTCAAACTGCCGCAGCTGGGGCTTTGTCACATCACCTCCTTCCTCTCTATTTCCCTTCAGAGTAGTGCTTCTTGTTGTGGCTAAACTCTGGGTTGCCTCACAATTTCATGTTTGGCTTCCCAGCTTTTCCAACATCTTTGTAAGCAAGTTTCTTCATTAAAATCCCTCTGTTTGAAATAACAAGAATGGTTTCTGTTTTTGTGACTGTTAACCTGTCCGATATACAGGGTTAGTCCTCTTCTTGGCTGTGAACCCCTGGAGGCCAAGAGCTTTTATAATGTCCTTAGTCTGTCATTCTGCTTCCAGTCTGAACTCCCCTTTAATCTATCTTTTTTTTTTAAGTCTTTATTGAATTTGTTACAATATTGCTTCTGTTTAATTTTGGGGGTTTTTTTGGCCCCGAGGCATGTGGTATCTTAGCTCCCTGACCAGGGATGGAACCGGCACCACCTGCCTTGGAAGGCGAAGTCTTAACCACTGGACTGCCAGGGAAGTCCCCTCTTTAATCTATCTTGACAAAACTACCTGTATTATTCATATCTTTCTAAACTACAGCTGTAATTAATTCATCATTCTTTTTAGGAATCGCTGAGGGGTCCCCATTGTCTGTGCCATTTTTTAAAAATTTTCTTTTCCTTTGGTTTTTAACCTGTTTTTCAGTGAATTAGAAGCTGACAACATATATTTAATAAAAGAGAAAATATGAATATAAACTCGTCATCACCACAGAACAAGTAAATAAGTGGATTACACCAGAAGAAAAGTTGGAAAGGAGACATACAGTTACAAAATTTGTTCTCCAAACATTTTGACAATCATAAGAAGGAGACGCTCAATTAGTGCCTCTCTTTCAGAGGGCTAGCAAAGTGTTCTTGGCATTTCCATCTGACGGAGATTGCTCACCTTATGAGGAGTGAGGGGAAGTCAAGCCAAAATTTCATGTAAAGAAAGGGTTCAGCAATTAAAAATGTATTTGAAAGTCACAGTTCACTTGGGATTGATGAATTGCCTGTCATTCAAACAATCTTTCGTAACTGCTAGTTGTCTCTAGGATTTTAATAAATGTGAACAGGAGGGAATCAGCTTTGTTCACAGGCATTCTCTAGTGCTATTATGAACAGTTCCATACTCTTTAAAAGCTAAATAAACAGCAGATAAGGCTAACATTACTGGTTGAAATTTTGGAGCAGCTAACTATGACTCATTCCTGAATACATGGTCTTTCCATTTTTTTCTGCTGTGGCCAAAGGAATACCTTCAAGCAAGGCCAGGATATTTCCCCTAAATTAACAGATACAGAAAAAAAAGAGTCCCAGATCTGCTCCAGACATGAACAAATGATTGATCAAGTCCCTTAACATTTTGTTCTACAGTGAGTAGCACAATTATTTAAGTAGGATTTATAAAATTTCCACCAATTCCATAGGAAGTTAGTTTCACTTTTCCTCAGTGAATATCTAATTGAGTAAGAAAGTCCCCTATTGAAATTGCTAGAAAACTTAGTAGGAATACATATTTCTAAACAACCGAAACAAATGATCTGCTCTACGGAGAGTTTTATTTTTTTAATATAAATTGATTACAATTTAGAGACTTCTGCCAAATATCATATATTCAGTTTTAGAATAATGGATTTTAATCCATTCTCGCTAATAATTACATTATAGCAAAACCAATTGTGTTGAGTTCACTTCCAACTTGAAAAAATAATAAATAAGAGTATAAGGGAATTTTTAAAATGATAATGCCTAATGTTGATGAGTGTGTGGGAAAAGAACATTTTCATAAACAGCTGGTAGACATGAAATCAATAAAACCACTCTTCTGGGTTATCAATAAATATCAGAATTCTTAATATATGTGTGTACCTTTTGATTAAATAATACCAGTTCTAGGAATTTATTTTAGGGAAATACTTATGGGCATGTACAAAATTTTCTACACAGATGTTCATCACAGCATTGCTTCTAAAACTAAAAAATTGGAAATGACCCAAAAGAAAGTTATTAAATAAATGATCATATATTCCCACAATAGAATATAGTGCAGCTATTAAAAATTGTGTAGTAGAAGAACGTAATCATATTGAAGGACGTTCTAAATATATTATACAAAGAAACCATTGCTAAGGAGACTTCCAGTAAAAGATGGTAATGGTAGATTGAACACATACATTTAGGCTCACTCCTTCCTGAACCCTAAAAGTGACAGTAAAGAGGCTTTTTAAAGGAAAAAACCCCACAGACACAAAGACAGGAATAGAGGAAACAATAACAGCAACGTTTCAGATGCTGGAAAGCAGATAGACATGGGGTCACTAACCTGGATACAAGAAAGCTGAGCCCTAAGTCAACAATGGAGAGAACCAATAAGCACCTCGATTTCCATTTTGTTCCAGAACTCATGAAAAACTCAGAAATTGATGGCATCAGGTACTCATGAAAGTAGCCTAAAGGAGGTACTAAACATATAAAGATTGAAAGTTAGATTAAGAGGTAGAAAGGGAAAAAATTTTTATTGACAAAGCAAAATAGGAAAGCAATCAGAGGCTAAACCTCAAGCTCTGTGGGTCAAGAAGTTTTCTCAGAATTCATTTTCTTCCTTTTATTTTTCCTCTAATAAAAGCTAAAAATGTATATTTTAAAAAAGAAGTAGAAGCAGCCAGACACCTAGAGACTCTTCCTGATTCCACGCAGCTAGCAACTACTATTCCCCTACCCAGAAGAGGACTGGAGACTTATTTCCTGGAGCATCTCTGGCACAGATGAGGGTGGGGGAATTATACTGAAGATAGGAATTAAGTCAAAGTTTATATAGCAAACAAAAAATATGATCCTAAAGTTCATATATAATTTCAGGGGACTCCAAATATCCAAAACAATCTTGAAAAAAGAACAAAGTGAAATCATACTTCCAGATTTTTAAAACTTACTACCAAGCTACAGTAATCAACAACAGTGTACTATTGGCATAAGGTAGATATATATTTGTTTCTGGGCTCTCAATAGACTTGAGAGTCCGGAAATAAATACATACATCTTTGGTCAATTGATTTTCAATAAGAGTGCCAAGACCATTAAATGGAGAAAGGAGTCTTTTGAACTAATTGTTCTTGTAGAGCTGGATATCTATGTGCAAAAGAATTAATTTGGATCCCATACCATATATAAAAATGAATTCAAAATGAATGAAACATCTACATGTTCAACAAATCTTGAAGCAACCCTTGGTCATGATTGTAAAATTGTCCCTCCCTGTAGGAAGTGTAGCCACAAATACACTAAGGGACGAAGGAGAAGATACATCTGAGTAACAGAAATCTCTGTGATGCTTGATGTCCCTGCAGACTTCACAATGAGGATGTTTTCAAGTTACTTCAGGCAGGATATATTTCGGGTTTTAAAAAGAGAATGTCTTTCTTCTCTTAGAGACATAGAAACAATGGTGACATAAAACACTGAGCACACATTACTTCTTGTTCATTGTGTAAAGCACTGAAACAAAGTGTTTTGACTATGTAGGGTAAAATGAGCCATTCCTCAACTCCAGATGAGAACTAATAAATCACCAATAACCAAAGTCTCAGTGATTCCTCTTCAAATCAAAATTGACACATAATGATTGTAGTATCAGCATATTAATGATTCCTATATTACTAAGAATATAATCAACTGTGTTATATTAATAACAATAATGATAAGGAAATCCATCATAATATATTTTTAGATCTTATTCTTTCTGGATTAATTTTCTTCCCTTTATTAGGATTTAAACCAAATCCTTATGAATCAAACCTTGCACCAGTGTCATATCAGCAAATTTAACTTAAACAGAAAATTATATTAATTGCTTTGGATCAGGTCAAGCATTACATTCTCCCACTTATATATTGTCCTTTGACTTCTCTGACAGTGATGATCTCAATGAGTCCTTTCTGTATATAATAATAGGGCTTGCTCAGCTGAGGTCACAATGCCTCCTAGATCTGTCTGACTGACAGATGAAAGTTTGACATGTGCTTAGGAGGAAATAGACACTTTAATTATCACAGTTACTCACAAGTGCCTTGGACACTCTGCCCCAAAGTTGATGATTATAATAAATGTTGACAGGAGAACTCTGGTCTTTGACTAAAGAGACTCTTACAAAATGGGGAAATCATTTAAAAGCACTACATCCTTCAATCCAAGAGTCTCAAATCATAGATTTTTAAGCTTTCATTTCCTACTCTAGGCCTGAGAACGATTAAACTGGTAGTGCTGCAAAGGCAATTTAGCGGAGAAAGGATAGTCTTTTCAAGAAATCGTCCTAGAACCATCGAAAATCCAATGCAAAAAACCAACAAAAAACCCTGCAAAACTTCAATTCATTTCTCACACCATATATAAAATTATTAACTCAAAAATAGATGATAAACTAAAATGCAATACCTAAAACTTATAAAACCTACAGGAGAAAATATTGTAACTTTGGGAAAACCTTCTTAGATACAATATGAAAAGCATAATTCATGGCCTCTTGCCTTCCAAGATGGCCCACACTCTGTCTATGGAGTGTGTATCTCCCTGAATAAACCTTCTTTCACTTTACTATGTCTTGCTCTTGAATTCTTGCCTGCACAAAGCCAAGAACACACACTTGGCGGCCATCCCAGGGACTCAGACATGACTTGGGATGTGACCACCCTCTCGCACCCCACTCTCTCTCCTGCAACATCTTTTCTGGCACCCAATGCGAGCCCTCAAAGGCCATAATCTCGATCCGCCTATTGGGCTTTGGCTCCCCTCTGAAGGGTGGCTGGGCCTTATCCTGAGCCACGTAGATTCAAGTAGCCCGTTAAGGGGCAGCTGACGTCGCCTGCAGGATCTGGCAGAGACCAGTTCTCTGGCCGTGAAGAAGCGCACTGAGGCTTTTCCCCCTCAGTCTTCCTCATTCTCCTATTGCTCTATCTCTTTGGACTTGAAAAGATCCACCCAGACGACCACCAAACATCCAAATTAAGACTGTGCGGCAAGTAATTGACAACTTGGTTGGGTCTAACGAATTCCTGCCAGGGGTCTTATCTGGTGGTGCAGTGGTTGAGAATCTGCCTGCCAATGCAGGGGACACGGGTTCGTGCCCCGTTCTGGGAAGATCCCACATGCCGCAGGGCGGCTGGGCCCGTGAGCCATGGCCGCTGAGCCTGTGCGTCCGAAGCCTGTGCTCCGCAACGGGAGAGGCCACAACAGTGAGATGCCTGCATACTGCAAAAAAAAAAAAAAAAAAAAAAACCAAAGAAAACAAACAAAAAAAAACCACTGTTAAGAAAATGAAAATGCAGACTTCCCTGGTGGCACAGTGGTTAAGAATCCGCCTGCAAATGCAGGGGACACGGGTTTGAGCTCTAGTCTGGGAAGATCCCACATGCCATGGAACAACTAAGTCCGTGCACCAAAACTACTGAGCCTGTGCTCTAGAGCCCGTGAGCACAACTACTGAAGCCCACGCTCCTGGAGCCCGTGCTCCGCAACAAGAGAAGCCACCACCATGAGAAGCCCGCGCACCACAACGAAGAGTAGCCCCCGCTCGCCACAACTAGAGAAAGCCCGCACGCAGCGACGACGACCCAATGCAGCCAAAAAATAAATGAATAAATAAATAAATTTATTTTTAAAAAAAGGAAAAATGAAAATGCAAGCCACAGACTGGGAGAAAATAATTACAAAACATATAATTAAAGGACTTGTGTATAGAATATATAAAGAACTCAATAATAATGTGCCTAAAAACCTAATTTAAATATAGGCAAAAGATTTCAACAGACACTTCAACAAAGGAGATATGTGGATGGCAGATAAACACATGAAAAAATGCTCAACATCATTAGTCATTAGGGAAATGTAAATTAGAACCACAAGGAGATACAACTATATATGGACTACAGTGGATAAAATGAAAAGATTGACTATGAGAAGTTTTGGCAGGAATATGAAGCAATTGGCAGTCTCATACACTGCTAGTGGGAATGTACAATTGAATAACAACTTTAGAAAACATTATGACAGTTTCTTAAAATTTAAACATATGCGTACTGTATAATCCACCCATTCCACTCCTAGGTATTTACCTAAGAGAAGGGAAAGAATACGTTCATACGTAGACTTGTACACGAATGTCCGTAGCAGATTTATTTGGAATAGCCAAAAGCTGGAAACAACCAAAACGTCTTTCAACACATGAGTGGATATACAACTTGTGTGTATTCATACAATGGAATACAACTCAGTAATTAAAGAAATGAACTATCGATGTCCATACAATTTGGATGAATCTCAAAATATATATATTGAGTGATGAAGACAGACAAAAAGGAACATATACTGTATGATTTAATTTATATAAAATTCTGGGAAATGCAAACTAATATATAGAGACAGAAATCAGATCAGTGGTTGCCTGGAAATGGGAGTTGGGGTAATGCAGAAGGGTCAGGAGGGAGAGATTATAAAGTAAAACTAAGAAACTTTTGGGGGTGATGGATATATTCACTATGTTAATTGAAGTGATTGTTTCACTGGTGTATACATATGTCAAAATTAATCAAATAGCATGCTTTCAATATATGCAATTTATTTTATGTCAATTGCACCTCAATAAAGCTATTAAAAAAAAACTTCAACCCTTGCTAATTGTGCGACTGAGAGTAAGTACTTGACCTGTCTGAAATTTACTTTCTTTATTTGTAAATGACAATAATAATAAAATGTTATGTATCCTCAAGTTTACTGTAAAGCAAAGGAGATGATTGTAAAATGTTTAGCAAATTATAAGGAGCTATCTGTACAAAATAAGGTATTACTGTTCACATGGTTATTATTACTTTCAAATAACCTGCATGAACAATCAACAAACCAGTGACTTGTGGTGGGGAAAAGGCATGCAGAAAAATGAGAAAAGCATGAGAAGCAGAGTGTTAAGTTCAAGTACACTGGAATTCTGAAGAGAGCCAGTGGCCACAACCTCTGACTCATGCTATTGACTTTCTGTCCTCAACTGCCCACATTAGCCCTTGACACCTTAGCTCCTTCAGATTCAGACCTATGCTGCACTTTCTTTCACCTTCTTTCTTTTGTCTTTCTCCTAGTTAGAGTGTGTAGAAGGAGTGGCCAGGACGGTCATAACTTGCAAGCAGTGAAACCCAGATGGCATTTGGGGTCCCCTGTGCCATTCTGAGCCAAGTTAGTTTAACTCAACACCCCTACCTCCATACACACACACACTCCTTCACCATTTCCCTGGCTGGTACAAGTTCAGAGTGCACCTCAAGATTTCTGAAAATTCTCTTGGAGCATCCCTGTTCATGGGTTCTTCTGGTTGCTGGATCCCCACAAGTGGAGACAGTGTTTCTATTTACACTACATCACCCCAGACATGAAACTTCCATCACTTGTTTTCACTAAATACACATATATAATTATGAGTTTAGTAGATCTTACTGGAGAATTGGAGGTCAACAAGAGTGATCACATTACAGACCATAAAGCCATTATCAACTAGTTCTATCTTCTAATTCTTCCTTGTTCTACAGTTCTAGGAGCTATAAAAACTCCTTTGGTTAGGCAGAACAATTCAGCTGTCTGCTCAGAAGCCTTGAGACCCACGCATGTGCAGGCCTGTGGGCCTTTCTTCTAGCATAGGCATTGATCAAGGAATTTTTCTAGTAAAGGTAATTCCCTCCTAAGAGGATTCCGGTATTAGCTATTAAGATAATAATTATTTTAAAATTCCAACTGTTATTGTAACATGTGAAGGCAATTCACAATCAGAAAATCATGTTTCAGAAGAAGGTATGCAAGACTGGTCTTAAGCCAAATTGAAGGATTTGAAATTCTTTGCCTTTTTTTTTTTTTAACGAAGTAAGACCCTTTCTTTTCACCAGCTGTATTTCCCCCCTCTCCTACTACTCCATGTACATTTCTCAATTTTCATTATCTTCCTCAGAAAGTATTTAAATGATATTCATAAGTTTCAGGTAAGGAAGGATAACAATTATTTAAGGCGTGATAGGTCCTACAGGTATTTTTAAAGAAAAAATTGTTCTATACCCAAAGAATGAAGCTCTGGTAGAATTGGCTGCAGTGTTTGGTACTTGGGAAGCAAGGTGCCCCTCTTCCATAGGATCTAAGAATATGAGTAGATGAGCAATTTTCTTCTTTGTAGATATAAAATACACAATGAATCTTAAGCAGCTCTTCATTATAATCATGTATAAGCTAGATTTACTCAGTGATCACATAAAAATATAGGTAAATCACATAAAAAGGATTATTGCTGTGCCTACCTTCTATATTTAGATAATTGAGATAATATGCCCCATGACTAAAATCAAATAAAAAAATACCCAAACCAAAAAGCTACGGTCTTCCCTAGGTGCTAGTTGCCAAAGATAGCTCAGCTGAATTCAAGGTGAATGGAATTCGTATTTATTTATAGAGATAAATACAGTTTTGTATTTAAGACCACATGATCATTTTAGAGCTGGAATCATGGTCTATACTAATCTGAAGTCTGGCATTAGTAATGAATTTGGTCTCACGTTATTTCTTATTTAAAATGTAATTACTCCGTGTGAATGAGCTATATGAAAGTTATATAAACTCCATTTCCCAAATGAAGAAACAATGGTTTCAGATTTAGTGGGAATTTCTCTTGGAGGTGAAATCAAGTTCAACACCATGCCACAGAGACAGAACTTAGAGGTCACTTCCTAAGGCTGTTCCTCTGGATATTTACAAAGCTCCATCCAATTTATTACTATAGTCCATATAAAATTTCTATACTTTTCCTTACACATAAATTAAATTTGCAGACGTAAAACCTCCTTCTAATGATATAATCAAGCTCCTTAAAATTTAGTGGCAGCTGTATTTATAATCAAATTTGCTCTTTTTGTTCCCAAATCAGCCCTCATTCATTTGTAAACACATTGTTCTCTATAGGCCATTATCAGCTGCACTCTCACCCCAGTGGAAATTAATCTTTTTCTTTGGCTCCATCATAAATTGTTCACCCTTATTTTATGGCACAAACCACATCCCTTTACAAGCAGTACCAGTCTTTTGCCTGTTTGAGGCTTAGAGCCATACTCTGTCCTTCTCCTGCTCTGTCGGGCCTACTAGGACCATTACATTTCCCTCCCTCTCTTGTCAACTGGCATCCACATAGGCTCAGCCAGTGGGAGATAGTGAATGGCTGGAGCTTCAGATAATGGGGGAAGCCAGGTATTTCTGGATCCTTTGCTCTGCCTCAGGGGTGGGTGGTGGTCCCACGGCAGCTGCATCTTCTCTGTGGTAACATTTAGTCAAACATTTTCTTCTTTCCTCCATGATTCAGCACCCTCCAGATAGCCCTCGGCCTGGGTGTAACTCCAATCAAAATCTTCTACTTTCTAGGCTCTAGCATCCCCATCAATATATGAGTTTCTGATTACACAGTCCTGAACACTGAACAAATGGAAATCCCTAAAAATGAATGTTCAACATTAACATCAGTAGTTAATAGCTATATTCTTGATATGGTATGATGAGAATGGTAATTTTCACCTGTGGTTTTCCTCCCCAAAACCTACAACCCCAGTCCAATCATGAGAAAAACACCATATAAAACGACATCAGGGCTTCCCTGGTGGCGCAGTGGTTGAGAGTCCGCCTGCCGATGCAGGGGACACGAGTTCGTGCCCCAGTCCGGGAAGATTCCATATGCCGCAGAGCGGCTGGGCCCGTGAGCCATGGCCGCTGAGCCTGAGCGTCCAGAGCCTGTGCTCTGCAACGTGAGAGGCCACAACAGTGAGAGGCCCGCGTACCACACACACACAAAAAAAAAAACCACATCAGAGGACATTCTTCAAAATACTTGACCAGTACTCTTTCAGATGAATGTTCAAGATACTTTCTCTAAAGCCTTTAGTAACTCTTGTAATATCCATCATTTTATTCCTTAAAAACAGTGAGACTATGTAATGAAGTCTTCATTGTAATGAACATTGGAATGCGCATTAAAGATACTACACTTTGGGACTTCCCTGGTGGTGCAGCGGTTAAGAATCCACCTGCCAATGCAGGGGACACGGGTTCGAGCTCTGGTCCAGGAAGATCCCATGTGCGGCGGAGCAACTAAGCCCGTGCGCCACAACTACTGAAGCCGGCACACCTAGAGCCTGTGCTTCGCAACAAGAGAAGCCACCGCCATGAGAAACCCACGCACAACAGCGAAGAGTAGCCCCTGCTTGGCACAACTAGAGAAAGTCTGCGCACAGCAACGAAGACCCAATGCAGCCAAATATATAAATAAAATTAATTAATTAATTATTTTTAAAGACACTACACTTAATATCTTACAGCCTTATTGATTTATACCTCATTAATTCATATATAGTATGTTCATATCTATGTAACATACATAATTCATATCTGTATATGTTTTGGGATAGGACTACTTTGTGTCTGCTTTCAAATGCAAAATAGAAAAGCTTAAGTAGTTCAATTCCAGCATAACACAAATATAATAAAATAATATAAAATTAAACTTTTAAATGAAAATAATATATATATTTTATTTTACACTGTTTTCCCTAAATTTAATTTCCCTGAAATTACAACTTCCAAACTATTCAAAAAACAACTGCACATATTATTTCCATGTCTCTACTCCCCAGTCATTTCCTAACTTTTAAAACCCAAGATGGAAGCCACAGTCTTTTATAACCTTATCTTGGAAGTGACATACTACCACTTCTGCCATATGCTCTGGTCACACAGTCCAACCCTGATATAATGCGGGAGGGACTACAAGAGGTAGGGATCACTTGGGGTCACCTTGGAAGCTGATTACTCCTGTACAATCAGCTGTTAATATCAGACGCTTTCTTCTCCCTAATTAACCCCCAGCACCCTGTATCTATTTGTAGTAACTTATATGAATGAATATTTGTTCTATAACTGTTAAGAAAAGGAGACTCTTTTGATGGAGAAGGGATTGGGGGGAAAGAAGGGAAAACTGGAAGAAATGGTTTGGCTTCTTTGGTTGATTTAGATCCTTGGACTGAGTGTGAGGCACTGTGATTGAAGGGGCACAGGCTAAAACCTGAAGAATCCATTTTTAAGAAAAACTGCAGTTTCAAGAGAAGGTAAGGCCTAGAATATGAAAGAATTCCTAGAGTTTTTGTGAAACTCTGTACAAAATTGCATTGAGGTTCAACTGACAAACCACAGAAGTCTGATAAAGAGCGGACTCGCCTTGTAGGACTAGGACCCCTCTAGCCCCTAAGCTTCTAGGGTAAGAAGACTTGGCATTCTGTGTGATTCTCCCTCTAGGGACTCCCAGAAATCGTTCCCACAGTGATCCACAGCTAAGTTCCTGCCTAGGCAGGTGAGGAAGAGATAAGATACCATAACAAGAACATAAATGCAAATGTGAATTGATTTTGTAGATGCAGGTTGGTAAACCAGGCTATTCCAATCTCTGTCTTGGGATTCTCACTTACTTTATAAAATTCCAGATATGTATACAGTTGTCTCTCAAATATGTTTCTTTTGTCTCATCCTGTCTTCTGAATCTCAAAGCAGCATATTCAAAAGTCTACCGGACGTTTGTACCTACTTCCCAGAAGCCCCTCAAATACATGACAAGAACCACTATGTGCTCCTCTTCCCCACATTGCTATTTCTATTAATGGTACCATCATTCTCCTGATTAATTTGAAACCTTGAATACATTATTATCCCTTTCCACCCAAACTCCCTTAGATCTATGAGGGTGATTCTGGTTGTTTAACTGTTTCTCAAACTGTCTTAAACAATAAGGAAATTATTACCTTGTGCAACCGCAAGTACAGGGGCAGTATGGAGGAAAGGGAGGGAGAGGAGAGTAGAACCTAATCCACAGCCCAATGATATCAACAAGGACTTAGGTTCTTTCAACCTCTGTGCTCTATTGTTTCATCCTAAGTCTAGTTTTCTTTGTGGACAAAGATTCTTAATGTGAAAATTAAAACAATAGTCCTTGTTCTAGCAGGAGGAAGAAAGCATGTTCTCATTGAAAATAAATTCTTCCCTTCTATCTGACTGAGCCAATTTCACTCACAAGCCTGCCTCTGGGGTCTAAAGAGTTGCCAGGTGAAAGCTATTCATTACTTATTCGTTACTTAAACTAAGGAGAATCCATTCCGGGAGGAAGGCAGATAGAGTCATATTCCCTCAAGTCATGTGAGCAATGTCTGGGATACCGAAGCAAAGTCATGTTTCTATCAGGACGAAGACAGTAAGGGTGCCAAGTCAAACAGTGATCAACAGGATGACATATCATAGATTACTCACACTGCTTCCCTAAAATACAAATCTGATCATGTCATTATGGTTCTCTTTGTCTTACAAAATAACAGCTAAATGCTTTTAACACTAAATTCATATTTCCCTATAATTTGGTCTCAACACAGCCTTAAAACATGTACACTCTTTACACTCCAACCAGACCATGTCACTCACTATTCTCCATGTGCTCTGCTCCATCTCACGTGCTTGACTTTGTGGGCATTAATGTTTCCACCTGGAAATTCCACCAACCCCTATTTCAATCAGTCAGCTAAACTACTGCTTCTACTTCTAGGAAAATTGTTCTCAAAAGCAGTTAGATATTATAATCATGTGGGGAGATTTTTTTAATTACTTATGCCTGCCTGGGACCCTTTCCCAGAGTTTCTGATTTAATTGATCTGGGGGAGGGCACAGACATTGTTTTTTGTTTTTTAGACCTTTTCAGGTAATTCTAACGTTCAGCCAAGATTGAGGACTACTGTTCCGAAGAGTGGCTCGTTCTTTCAGGTCTGCAGCTGAAAGTAAATCTCTGCTGCTCCTGAACTTCCACAGCACTTTTCATTTCTCTCTTACTGACAGCGACTGTGGTTAGATATGTGCCCGAATCAAAACCTCTCCCAGATTGGCTGTTCTTTGGGGACAAGGTCCATACCATATTACCTACCACAGTGCCTAACATGTAATAGGTAATAATAATTGATTCATGAAAACATAAAGTATATAAACTTAGAGATAAAAATATTTAGAATAAAATATACTTTTCAAAACTATAATAAAGATGTACGTTGTGTAATGAGCGCTAGTTTTATCAGACTGTCAGAAATTCTGAATTGCTTATCACCACCTCTGGGACCCTGCCAAACAATGATAAAAAGAAGAAAGGAAGCTTAACTATGATATACACAAATTAAGTCTTGCTAAACTGTTGTCAAATTTTATAGGATACACATGTCCAAAAGGACTTTTAAAAGGACTTTTAACACTTCAAACCATTGGAACCAGTTCTCATCAGGATACATAGATCAATCTAGACTTAATTTTGGAAAGAAACATGCAATGATTCTTAAAGGAATACAATGCATTGAATGATTACTCTGTGCTCAGTTCTTTGCTGAGCTCTTTTCAAACATTATCTCATTTAATTCTCAGAACAATCTTATGAGGGAGGTACTATCATTGCTTAGTTTACACATGAAGAAATTAAGGAGTTGAGAAACTTGCCTAGGGTTACACAGCTGGTAAAAGGCAGCATTGAGATTCAAACCTAAGTCTGTCTGATTCCAGGCTCCAAAGCCTGCCTTCATGACTGGAGTATGTTGCTTACTATCCAGAATTCTTCAAGTAAAAAGCAAGCTCTTGGGCTTCCCTGGTGGCGCAGTGGTTGGGAGTCCGCCTGCCGATGCAGGGGACACGGGTTCGTGCCCCGGTCCGGGAGGATCCCGCGTGCCACGGAGCGGCTGCGCCCGTGGGCCATGGCCGCTCGGCCTGCGCGTCCGGAGACTGTTGCTCCGCGGCGGGAGAGGCCACGGCGGTGGGAGGCCCGCGTATAGCAAAAAAAAAAAAAAAAAAAGCAAGCTCTTCCCAGACAACTTATCAATCATTTGTTTCAAAATAACTTACTTTGGTAAAGCAAATTAATTATCTCTATTACAAATGACTTCTTAAAGCAAAAACTTGATATCCAATAACTTTGGAATCTAGGGAAAATGATGCCAGAATCCAATCTCCACTCTAGAGACTCTTCCTTTCCCGAAATGTAATTGTGACAGTGCAATGACAGAACCTGTGAGAATAAAGGATGGAGCCTTCAAGAATCTTCTATCAAAAAAGTAATACTCAGAAAAGAGCTGACAGAAACGATCACTCTTAATATTGGTAATTCTATTTAGGGTTAGTTTGCACCAGTAAAGTTCTCCAGATTTCAAAAGGGGGAAAGCTTATTGAACTTTCATTTAATATATATTTGAAATAAAAATAACTCAGGTTCAGGTGATAGCTCTATGCCACCAAAAAACAAAACTCTTTTTACATAAAAACCTTGCTAGATGAGATTCATGAACTCCATTTTCTCCTGTAACCACAAGCATGTTTAGATAATTGATCATGTGTCCTGCCCTTGGGTTCCTACTGACTGTCAATTAAGTTTGTTCTTAATGTCACCGCATGGAAATCGCTATAAGCAAAGACAGATGACACTGCTGCTTCAAGGTGATAGAATTTGAAAAACATCATGACAAATGCTTCTGACAATGCACAGCAGAATATTCAGATGTAAATTCCACTTTACATCAACGATGTAATATTTACCTTTGACAGTCCTGATTGCCTATTAGGAGGTCCTTTTTAGAGATTAGGTTGAATAAAATGCTGTTTTTTAATTTTGTTAAATTAAAATTCTCATAATTAAGAATGGCAACAATTAATTACTTCATTGAAGTCTTGTGGAGGTTTTTTTGTTTTTCTTTTTGTTTTTTTGCTTGTTTTTGCTTTTGTTTTTTTGAGAAAGTAAACTTATTTGAAAGAAACAGAATGATGGTGAAAGCCACATTTGTGTATTTGGATTTAAGGATACTAAAGGTAGTGGCCTCTTCATTTTTTTTTTATTGAGTTGCTGCCTTATTAATGTGATGTATCAGTCATGATGTTTCCTGTTTCAAGTGACTGAATCACCAAGTGAACCAGCTAAAATGGACAATGGGAAATTTATTGGCTCATATAACCCATCTGCTGAAAAGGCAGATGTGGACCTGACCTCTGGACCTGAAACGAAGGACTCAGACCTCTTTAGTTGGATGTTCTCCCTCTCAAATCTTTCTATCATTTTCCTTCCCTCAAATTATCTTCTCCATGTGGCAAAAACAACAACAACAACAAAAACATAGCCCTGGGTTTATCTGACTCATGCTCCCAGAGCTTATGACTAGAGGGAAAAGGCTCTCTTTTCTCATCTCGACCTTGAAAAGTCCCCATAAAGGAATTGCATTGTCCCAACTTGGATCACCTGCTTGTATCAGTCACATGGACAAGAGGAGAAAAATTCTGTTAGACCCCCATTCCCTCAAGGTCAATGCCCACCACAATACCTAGGGCATTCATTTCTGCGGTAGAAGAGGAAGAGATCTAGATAAATACAAACAAGAGATATTCCATAGAGCAAAGATGACTTGGACAGTGTAAAAAAAGTCTTAACATATTATTGCTTATGATAATAGTGAACAATCATTAATGTTAGTAATAAGTTTTTTTTTTGGTAACCATACTGAATTGGTTTGAATCATCCACAAGGTTACTCTTTCCCACCTTCAAAGAGCACTGCTTTTAGGTGAGCTAAAAGAAATACAGGATCTTTAGTTTTCCCTTTTTGTAGATAATTTGTACTCAACATTATCATTGGCCTAATTAAAATTGTTTTCCAACCAACAGGGAAAAACTACAATCTTAACAACATTATAATGGTAACTTTTCCATCCATGAGGTGCCACATTAAACATTTAAAGATATTCTTTGTACAGATTGCAGCCAGGTTGCATGTGTTAAACTATTGCTCAGGCAAGTACACGTGTGTGGGATAATTATGCAGTTTTCCCTATGTATTTTTGAAGTGTTACATTAAAGTTTAAACCAAGATTTATCATTGAATATAGATACCCCATGCATAGCAAACAGCAGTTCCCTCTTCAACCTGGTTGTTGAGTGTTAAACAAGTTCAGCTTTCAAAACCAGCTATTTAGTATTTAAAGACAAAGCTAACCAAATTAAACATCACAGAGCTTGAAATGAATATAACTCACACTGGCTAAGAGCTTGAGGAGTGAAAATCCATTGAATAGTTAATAGGAGAATCACATAAGTTATTCATGATAAAATGTAGGGTCTACTTTCATTATATTTCTATATCCTAGCATTTCTAATGCTGATTCTTCTAATGTGAACTTTCTGGGTAGCTGGATTCTGCAATAATTTTTGAATTCATTGACATAGTTCATGAATTACACATAAAAGAAAAGTAAAAAAGGAAATTCAAAATTGAGATAATTAATTGCCAAAATATTCTATTTCATCCTTCACTAAATATGCCAAATCACCTGTTATTTATTCTCAGCATGTAAGCCTTGCAAAATTCAGCTTGGCTCATTAGAAAATCAAGCTGGAAAGAAACAGGAGGTACCTGGGTGGGCCTTCAGGGAAGGTAAGTGAATAGTTATTCCTATCCCCCTCAAGGGATGTTTTGGAAGTGCAGGTAATCATGCACGCTCTCGATGCAAGGGAACACAGAGTACTCAGGATTGACCCAGGAAAGTGCTATCCAAATGTGAATCTGAACTTAACAGCTGCAACCTGCCTCCCAAGCTCCAGACCCATTTATTCAACTACTTACTTCTTTCACCAAGTATATATACTAAGTATGTGCCAAGAGGATAGGTGGTGAGGAAAACAGACATGCATGATGCTGACAGTCTAGCTGAGGCACCACAGATAAATCAAATAGTCACACAAATGTGAACGCTTTGAAAGAAAACGAAACAAAACAGGATACTGGAGGAATACTGCGCAAAAGCAGCTGGGACAGGGTGGTCCTACAGGGAAACCTTCCCTGAGGAAGTGCCTCAAGCTGAGAACCAAAGGATGAGGGAGGAGTCCCAAGGCAGAAGTGGAAAGGACAAGAAAGATCATATTAATGTTAAATCTTCCAGTAACAACATTAAAAAAAAACAGGCAAAATTAATGTTTTATTTAACACAATGTACCAAAATCATTTCAGTCTGTAACCAGTATTAAATATTATTAATGAGATATTTTATGTTCTCTTTTTGTATTAAGTTGTCAAAGTGTATTTTACACGTACAGCATGTCCCAATTCAGACGAGCCATAGTCCAGGTGCTCAATAGCTTCATGTGACTAGTGGCTACCATCTTGAACAACACAGCCCTTGACAAAAAAAACACAGAATTATAACCTGTGCCAAGTGCTCAGGAGATCAAGGCCAGAGGGTGCAAAGGTGAGGAAAGCTAATATAAATTGGAGAAACTGAGAAAGTCTCTTTGAAAAAATAACATTTAAGATGAAATCCAAAGTATGGCTGAGTATTAAGCTGGACAAGTAGGCACAAACGTTTCCCTTGAAGAGGGAGAAACACGTGCAAAAGCTCTGAGAAAGAGCCCAGTGCATTAGAGAACCCAAGGGAAGGCTGGCCAGGCAGGGATGCACCTGTTGAGGGAAGATCATGGGGAGCCTCAGGGGTCACCAAAGAGATTTAGATCATCTACCACATTCCGTTGGAAGCCAGAAAAGGGATTTTAGGAAGTTAACATTCCCTTCATCTACCCTCTCTCCATCCACCCCTGATACACAGAAACCGTGGGTAATTATTAGCCAAATCCATATCACCTGTCTTCACTAATAAGTTATTTTTTTAAATCTGATGCCTGTTCATATCTCTGCACTCATTTTCTTTTCTTTGTTTTTAATATAAATTTATTTATTTTTGTCTGCGTTGGGTCTTCGTTGCTGTGAACCAGCTTTCTCCAGTTGTGGCGAGCAGGGGCTACCCTTCATTGCGGTGCTTGGGCTTCTCATTGCGGTGGCTTGTCTTTGTTGTGAAGCATGGGCTCTAGGCGCGTGGGCTTCAGTAGTTGTAGCACACGAACTCAGTAGTTGTGGCTCACTGGCTCTAGAGTGCAGGCTCAGTAGTTGTGGCGCAGGGGCTTAGTTGCTCCATGGAATAATCAAGGTTGTTTTAAGACTTGCATGTCCTCCAGGTGGTGTAGCCTAAACAATAAAATGTTTGCCAGAGCTGTTTTCCAAGAACTTGGAATCAGCTGTGTCTAGTTCAAGTTGAGCTGGTTAAGACTGGATAGGACCACTGACCTTCCAAGTAGGATTGAGCAAGGGTCCACTCGGTGATCCTTTGACCTCAGAGAGCCAAAAGCTCCGCCCTCAGATATTCCTAAACACCTCCACTTTGAATACGCAGAGGCCCGTAGCTTAGTTACACTTGTGCAGAATGATGATTACCGCACATTTTTCCAATCACATTTCCCCACGCTCCCCGTGCTTTCCACGCCTGCCCTGCTGCTTTATTCTTTAACCCATAAGTACCCTGAGCCCCTTACTTTTGGGGAGGCAGATCTGAGACTAGTTCTCCTGTATCCTTGCTTGGCTGCCTTGTGAGTAAACCCTTACTTTTCTGTAAACCTCGTTGTCTCAGTGTTTCGGCTTGCTGTGCGTCAGGCAAAAAGAACCTGGTTTGTTAACAACACCGCCTCCACAAGCAGAATCAGGTCTCTCTCCTCTGGCCTCCCATCGCACAGGGTAGACCGGGGTAAGGGCAATTGGCTTGGTGATGTGTTAATGTCTGTCTTCCTCACTCATCTCAAACTCGCTTGAGACAAGAATGGCAGTTTTCCCCCTTGATTTCTCCAGTATCTAGCACAATGACTGACACAAAGTAGGTACTTAATATACTTTTTAAGATAGAAAAGAAGGGAATAAAGGGGATTGGAAAAGAAGGCCTGGAGAATAAAGTAGAGCCAGGTGGGTGGCAACATTGAAAAGTGGCCTCTAGGTAGTGCCTAGGGTGTTGGGTGTTGTCCAGAAGAATAGCTCCTCCCTTACTTTGTCCAGAGTGGAGGGTTCACAAAGCTTATCAGTGGAGCAGCCCTTTGCAAGTCTTCAACTGAAGAGACCTGGGCAAGGAAACTGCCCAATTCCTTTTTAAGCATCCCTTTTAAGAACGGTTATACAATTATGCAGACTAGGCTGAAAGACAGGTCATGAGTAAAAGCAGGCTCCCTTTCAGCGAACATTCAGATGCCCAGGGCTCACCTCAATCACTAAGATATTGGTTCCAACTCCACCTACTGCCTATCTGTCCTGATTAGTCAGGATGAGCTCAATTAAGGCAGCAGCTGCAGATAAAATCAATAATGATGCCAGCCGGAATGGACTGAAGAAGGTTTGGGTTAGTAGTAAGGGCACATGCATGCATAGTTGTCTCTTTCTCTCTTTCTTTGTCTCCTTCTCTCCGTCCCCTCCTCTCTTCCTTCCTTATCTTTCTGATAGTCAAAGGCGACAAGAATGCATTTAAAGGAAAATATTGCAGCAAGACTATGTATACGACTATACAGAACAGATACGTTTGATCAGTTCCTATACACAACCAGCTAATTCATCTCCACAACTAAACTAAGAAGGAGAGAAGATTTTGCAATAGAAATACTTGATTCTGGAACAACCTTTTAAATGTTTAGTGATATGGATCATGTACATTTCATATATTCAGACTAATTAGGATTTGGTTTTGGGAACTTCATTTTCTCTACATATGAGGCAACCTTGATGAAAATCATAAAATATGGTTGACACAGTTCAAAAGACCTAGAGTTGACCTACTATTTTGAAACATGGTCTCCTTCCACAAGCAAAATTAATTTTTTCAGAATATAATATGCAATAAAGCATCATAGTATGTATAATGAATACTGAATGTCACTACTGAATTAACTCCCAAGGGCATAGTAAAGATTTATAATTAGATCTTCATTTTAATAATGAGAAACTAAAAGTATTAGATCACTTGAGTTTGAAATTTAAACAATGAATTTTTGAAACGATGACAACCTTGTTTCTATACTGTCCCTTCAGATCATGACTGGCTAGACTGCAATGTTTAAGCAGCATTTTCTTGACTGTACATAATAATTTGTTTACTTCTCTTATGTATCTAATTTTTCATTACTGTGCCAGTCTTTTTAAGTTTAATATGTAATTTCAAAGCAGAAAATCAACTCTAGTTTTTATATTAATTATGGGAATTATCCAGTTTCTTTTTAAGCATTGACAGGGCCTGGAATATGCTAAACCTTTGGCTGAGTCCCCATTGACTTTGATTGTAATGAAAGGCTGTGGTTTTCCCAGGGTAGGTAATTATATAGCCACCTTTTGTCCATGAAACAAAACAGAAAGAAATGTGTTTGAACGAATGTAAGGGCAGGGTGATAACTTCCTGTAAATACATTATTTTCTGCATTCTGTTAATGGAATATTAGATGAGTTAGACATAGGTCCCTTTGAACGTTTATTTTCTCCATCCCTTTAAAAATATTTTGAATCTAAATTCTGACGTGAACTAGAGGAGCTGAATTATACTCTCCAGTCTTATTTGTCAGTTTCCATTTTCATTTTTTAAAAATATTTTTGCTAAAAAAAAAATCTAATACATACTACTTAAGAACAAAGAGAAGTTCCCAGGGTGGTCAGAAGTGTGTTCAGCATCCTCTCAGGTGTTACCAAGCATGGAATATTACTGTTTTTTTTTATTGACAGCCCTCTTCACCCAGCACCTATTTGTATTTCATCAAAAAAAGAATATAGGGGGCGTCTCTGGTGGCGCAGTGGTTGAGAGTCCGCCTGCCGATGCAGGGAACACGGGTTCGTGCCCCGGTCCGGGAAGATCCCACATGCCGCGGAGCGGCTGGGCCCGTGAGCCATGGCCGCTGAGCCTGCGCGTCCGGAGCCTGTGCTCCGCCACGGGAGAGCCCACAACAGCGAGAGGCCCGCATACAGCAAAAAACAAAGAAAAAAGAATATAGGGCTTCCCTGGTAACACAGTGGTTGAGAGTCCGCCTGCCGATGCTGGGGACACGGGTTTGTGCCCCGGTCCGGGAGGATCCCACATGCCGCCGAGCGGCTGGGCCCGTGAGCCACGGCCGCTGAGCCTGCACGTCCGGAGCCTGTGCTCCGCAGCGGGAGCGGCCACAACAGTAAGAGGCCCACGTTCTGCAAAAAATAAAAACAAAAACAACAACAACAACAAAAGAATATATATATTTACTGCTACTTTTGCTGATATAGCAGTGTAATGGATGAGAAAGATAAATGAAAGTGTGTGGAAATATACGCCTTCACATATGTGTTTAAATGCAAGCAAACCACCCTTTTCTGGCGATTGTTTTGCCAGCAGCCTATACTAGTGCTCCTACACTGCTCCTATACCAGTGCTATTCATGAAGGGAAACTTGAACATCAACACTTCACCCAAGGAGCCTTCAAATGACTAAGAGTTATTTTAAAGGACTAGTAGGACTTGAAATACAATCTAACCCCAACTTCTTGAATCATACTTAAACCACAGCAAATAAGAAATTATTCTTTCAAAGAAATTGGCAAAGGAATAGGACACTGTTTCTCCATTAGCAACTTATTCTGATTTGTGATGGCGAAAGTGCTCAAGAAATTCTTCTCTGTCACTTATTTCAAAACCTCATACCTTAATGTAAACTCAAGTTCCATTCATGACCTGTGCGTGAAATGAAAACAACCAGCCATTATCCTCTGCAAAGCAGCACTTTTATATTTGAAGTCAACAGTTCAATTCAACCCAGCCCTCTCATCTGCACCTCAAATGCGAACAGATTCCATGGATTTTATTGGCCAATTATTTTTCTCTATAAATAGTAAATATCCCTCTTTAAATTTTAAGGGGAGACACTGTCTCATTATCCTCTGGGCAGTATTCAAATACTGAAAGTGTTACTATAAGGCTCTTACTTGCTAAACAGGTGGCATTTTTCTCCCCACTTCTTGGTTTTTCCTTGAAGTTAAAGTCCTGGTAGCTTATTTTTCATCTCATAGGCAAGTATGGCTGTCCTTGCAGAATGGTTTAGGTACCTGGAGGCCTAAGTGGTTTGTAAGCCTGCCCCTAGACGCAGGAGATGAATGTTGATTATGGCCACATCATAGTTCTTCTAGCTATGACTGGTCTGGACATGGGCACATGACACATCTCTTATCAATGAAGGGAATTCTTTGTGGGGATTTCTGGCATAGGTTTCCCACTCTGGTTTATTGGGATAGAGAGAGAGGGAAAGAGGAAAAAGAAATTGGATAATTCCCATAATTCATATAAAAACTAGAGTTGATTTTCTGCTTTGAAATTACATATTAAATTAAAAAGTGAGACTGGCACAGTAATGACAAATTAGACACATAAGAGAAGCAAACAAATTTTTATGTACAGTCAGGAAAATGCTGCTTAAACATTGCAATCTAGCCAGTCATGATCTGAAGGGACAGTATAGAAACGAGGCTGTCATCGTTTCAGAAATTCATTGTTTAAATTTCAAAATCAAGTGATCTAATACTTTTAGTTTCTCTAGCCTCTGAACTTCATTATTAAAATGAAGCTCTAATTATAAATCTTTACTATGCCTTGGGAGTTAATTCAGTAGTCTATATTCTATTAATTTGCAGTTGATGGATGCATAAAATTTAATCTCCTCAGTATTATCTTTCCATACAATTTTTGCAAGTGCATCAAAGAATTATTTCAATATCCTTAGAGAATGACCACGTATGCATCTTTTGAGAGCACAATTCTATTTAGTAGATGGAAGCTGAGAGGCATTTCAATATTTCTTACTGTTCAAATATTGTCAAATAGAATTTTAATTGATCTTAAATATTGTCTTTCATTAGTGCTTTATTTTGTAGTTTCAAGAAATGGATCCTTTTCTTTGTGATGCTTAGGCATTTTTTAAAATATTGAAGTAGGCATCCTGTGACTATTGGGAGCCAAGGAAGTATTCTCAAAAATACTTGGGTCGGGCTTCCCTGGTGGCACAGTGGTTAAGAGTCCATCTGCTGATGCAGGGGACATGGGTTCGTGCCCCGGTCCGGGAGGATCCCACATGCCGCAGAGCAACTAGGCCCGTGAGCCACAACTACTGAGCCTGCGCATCTGGAGCCTGTGCTCTGCAGCGGGAGAGGCCACAACAGTGGGAGGCCCGCACACCGCGATGAAGAGTGGCCCCCGCTTGCCGCAGCTAGAGAAAGCCCTCACACAGAAACGAAGACCCAACACAGCCATAAATAAATAAATTTAAATCATATGGGCTTCTAAGAAGACCTCTGCTTAAAAAAAAAATACTTGGGCTGCCTCAGTGGCTTCAATGTTGCATCCAAAGATTCCTGCCAGTAGTCACCATAATCCTCAGGTGCTGCAGACCAATGGGAGTCTCCTGCTGGAGAAGAGAGTGTTCGTGAGTGGCAGACAGCCTTGGGCACATAGGTGGGATGTTGTGGGACTGACATACGTGGAACATTTCCACTTTTACTGAAGACTCCTAGAGTAGCGTTCCCCAGCATTTTTGGCACCAGGGACCAGTTTCATGGAAGACAGTTTTTCCATGGATGGGGTGTGGGAGGGGATGGTTCGGGGGGGGTAATGCAAGCAATGGGGAGCAGCAGATGAATCTTCACTCACTCGCCGCCCCCACCCTGCTTACTTCCTGCTGTGCGGCCTGGTTCCTAACAAGCCGGGTACCACCGGTACCAGTTCTCGGCCCCTAGGGGTTGGGGACCCCTGTTCTAGAAGACAAGAGTATGCCAGATACAGACTATTATTAGAGACTGAATAACATTCAGACACTTGTTTGGTCTTTGTTGAAATATTGGTCTGTGGAAATACATGTTCGCATTAACATTTTGGCCTTTTTATAGCCACCAAGAAAATCTTTACGTTATTTGGAAGCAAAATAGTGTGTGAGAGAAGGCCAGGCTCAGTCAGGCAGTCTTGGATTCCCAGTTCCTTTACTTCCAAGCTGTGTTGTTTTGGTCAAGTTATTCAATCTCTTCACCACCCAGTTTCCCTGTATGTTAAATACCCATCTCAGAAGGCGCTTGTGAGGATGGAAAGTGAGAGGGTGCCTGGATACCTGGGACAACTTGAGGTACTCCAGAAATATTCCTTTAAATCATACACTGGAAGCATAGCCACAATGCCATCATGTTTATTACTATTTATCTTCACTTTGAATTTAACTTGTCTTTTATTATAGCAAAGCCTTTTTATAAACTAGAGAGCTTCAGGCTGCAAGTAATGCAAAACCTAAAACAAAATTTATTATTATCTTATGTAACAAGAAATATGGAGGGATTTCAGGGATCAGTTAATTCAGCAATGTAATGATGTTATCAAGGATTTGTTTTCTTTCTGGTTTTCTGCTCTGATCGCTAGCCTGTTAAATTTGGTGCATGTCCAACAAGATGACACCAATGTGTAATCCCACGAAGAGGTAGCAAATTAATAGAATATAGAATACATGTTTCTACCTCTAGGATGTATTCTTGGAAATTTATTATGCACATAGGTTATTAACTCAAAAGAACCTCTGAGATACTGAGAACTGGGCTTTATATAGAGTATCTCATTGCAAACGCACAACAATCCTATTAAGTATTATTGGTATTGTTGGTCTTCACTCTGCAGATGAAGAATTTGAGTTGTTGGTAAGTTTTTATTTTTGTGGTACGCAGGCCTCTCACTGTGTGGCCTCTCCCATTGCGGAGCACAGGCTCCGGACACACAGGCTCAGTGGCCATGGCTCACGGGCCCAGCGGCTCCACGGCATGTGGGATCTTCCCGGACTAGGGCACGAACCCGTGTCCCCTGCATCGGCAGGGGGACTCTCAACCACTGTGCCACCAGGGAAGCCCTGTTGGTAAGTTTTGTAACTTGCCTGTTATGGGCCGAATGTTTGTGTCCCCACCAAAATTTGTTTTTTGGAGGCATAACTTCTACTGTGATAGTATTTAGAGATAGAACATTTGGGAGATAATTAGATTTAGATTAGATCATGAAGGTGGGGCCCTCATGATGAAATTCGTGCCCTAATAAGAAGAGGAAGACAGAGAGATATCTCTCTCTCCATACACGTGCACTTAGGAAATGTCATGCAAGGACGCAGTGAGAAGATAGCTGTATACAAGCCAGGAAATGAGTCCTTACCAGGAATCAAATCTGCCAGCACCTTGATCTTGGTCTTCTCAACCTCCAGAACTGTGAGAAATAAATGTCTGTCTTTGAAGCCACATAGTCTATGGTATTTTGTTATAGCAGTCCATGCCGACTAAGATATTGTCCAATTTTTCACAGAAAATTAATAGCAGGCTCTTTGACAGCCGATACACACCTTTTCAAAGGTATCGCACAGCTTTATATTCCACACATGGTATCAGTAATCATAATGTACTAAGCAATGGCATCTGAATGTCATTGGCCAATCTTGAGATATCTTCATGGACTAGATGGAGAAATAAAAAATAATGACTGAGAAATAGCTGTTGGTAGATCCTTACTTGACCAAATGACCTTAGCCAAAGTTTCCAATCTGTTTATCACTGTCTGGAATTCTTGTTCTATTTACTAAATTATAAAGAGTTTGAGGGCAGGACCCATTTAACATACTAACATATGCCAGTTATTAAATATTTAGTGTCTGCCAAGTGCTGTTCTAAGTGGTTTACATGTATGACTATGAAGACGTTTAACACTCATAATAAACCTATAAGATTTTTAATTAATAATTACTCTTATTATCACCTTTTGATAGATAAGAAAATTGAGGCACAGAAACAGTACATAAAAGCTAGAAGAGCTAGAAAGTGGAAGGGCTAGGCTTGAATGTAGTCAGTCTCACTCCAGAGCCCACAGGCTTAACCATCATCCTGACCCTTAACCACCCTATCTTGACCCTCTGTCTCATTCACTGTTGAATCCCCAGCAATAAGCCCAGTGCCTGACTGTCTACTTTCACTAAGTCTTCATTGAATGAATAACTAATAGCTGTTGGGTCAATATCAAAATTAGTCACATAAATGTGTTATACATTAAAACAAGGTAGCCAGGAAATGGGACTGAAATCCTGTTATTTAGGAACAGAGGACGAAACTAATGAATGAATGAAGGCTGCAGGCAGGAAGGCTCTGTTGAAGTGGAGTGACTACAAAAGGAAAGGAAGTAGCTCTCATTCCTGCAGTGTTATTTCCCAAGACACTGATCTACCAATATTACCACTAGTATTTTATTATTTTTAAGTGTCAGAATTTGTTTTTGTAAAAATCAGGGAATCCATGTTCTTAAAGCATTTCAAATATGAAATATATAAACCCTGTCAGATATCCCTCTGGCTCCCAGGCTCCTCTGACTTCAACACCAGGCTCCCAGGGGCCTCAGAGCTGCAGGCTCAGATGTGGCTGGTCCGTTGGGATTCCAGCACCTTCCTACCCTGTTCAGCTCCCTTAAGGGATCTTTTAGAGGCACTGCCTCTGAGGCTCTTCTCTGCTCAGGCTGGTGGTTCTGAGTTACAACAGTTCTAATTTCTCTCCCTGACCCAGAGGTGGCCTGTCCTAGGCCTGACTCCTGCTCGTCCACCTGCCTCAGAGGAGCCATCTGTCAGACTCGGGCCTAGGCTCTCATTTGTTAGTTTGCAGGAGAGGAGGAATAATCAGGGACAAAGGTGGGCGTTCTAGGAGTTCCAGAAAGGCTGGGAGAATGAATGACAAGTATTGGAGCCAGGGCAGGGGAAGGAAGAGAGATCAGAGAGAGAAATTAAAGAAAGAAGATTAAATGAAACCGCTGAACTGTATTGATAGGGAACTGTTGACCGAAATTACCCACCTTGGCCGGGCCCGCTTGCCTGAGTTGTTTCACTCCATGAGGTCCTGATAAGGAACATGGTGCTGCCTCCAAAAACTAATTCCCAGTAGAATATGGGAGGGGCCAAAAGAGGGAGGAGATGACCAGCCTCCCAGAGTCCTTGTCACTGGAGTCCATGTTGGCTGAGAGATGCGCGCCACCAGGAAGGACCCTGAGTCAGACCATGGGCCAGGCAATATGACTGGCCAGAAACTAACCTCACTACCATAAAACCCAAGACTGCGAGCCACGTGGCAGAACAGTTCTCCTGGGTTCCCTTACCCTGCTGCTCTCCACGCCCACCCCTGGGCACCCCTATCCAATAAAGTCTCTTGCTTTGTGAGAACGTGTATCTCCTCAGACAATTCATTTCTAAGTGTTAGACGAGAGCCCACTCTTGGGCCCCGGAAGGGGTCCCCCTTCCTGCAACAATATTGGATATAATGGTATTATAGTAATAAAAATATCATATTGGTCATGAAAAATAGCATGTTGTGAAGGAATGCACAGGAAACCTGCTAGTAAAAGAAGGAAATTGCACCACAAGCATAAAAGTTGCCGTCATCTCTTAGGAAAGGACACAGATTTTATTTTATTACTTCAGAGGGCAGAAGAAGTTGCCAAGAAGAAAATTTTGGACTGCTGTGAGGGAAATTTTCAAACAAATATCCCTATCTGAAAATTAACGGGCTGTCTATATGTCAGTGAATTTTCCATAACTTGGGGCAATTAAACAAAACTTGGGTAACTGCTTCTTAGGAATCCTACACCGACAAAGTCCTCCTAAATTCCTTAAATCAAATGTCCAGTATTCCTTCCAGAACCAACAACAATTGTAAAGACTACATTTCTGAAATCCCCTGTAGCAAGAGAACTTTACGTTGAGGAACTAAAAACCTCAGTGAGATAATTAATGTTAGAATAACTAAGGTCATGAAAAGGGAATCAAAATATTTTAAACATTTGCTAAAACTAAGACTATATCGACCTCCACACACAGCAAATAAAGAGGTTATCAGTAACTTTTACATAACTTAAATAGTAATAATTGGTCCTGAGATGCAGTTTTCATATCATCCTTTGCTCATGCTCTTCTTTTTATTCATTATCAAAGAAATGCTTAAAATCAATTGTGCTTTGTTGTAGAAACTGTAAAACAAAGAATGTTGCCTACCATCCAGATCTACAAGGATTAAGTCGTTATGCACTGCAGTCCCTGACCTACAGTGCACCTGAAAGGAATTCAGGACAAAGGACACAATGAGGCACTCTGTGCTTTGGCAAAACAGGCCCTCAGATAGTTATATTTTAGGAGAAAAAGTGATTTATGAACCCAAATTCTTGCATCTTCCTATACTTAGAAAGACACTAAAGTCGTTAACTGAGAAATCTGTTTCTTCTGACTTACAGTAAACTTCTATTGAGATGTATGCTTGATTGCACGTACTTCTTAGCCAATATATATATATAGGGGGCTCTCCTAGGAGCAGTTCCTCAGAGCTATCGGAGAAGCTGCCTCCTCCTGGGCTATAGTCCTCAATAACGTTCCAGAATAAACGTGAAACTCACAGCTCCACGTTGTGAGTTTTTTTATTTCAGTCAACGAAACGATGCCTTGTGAGAGGCATTTTCTTCCACCCCACCTCTCCTCTAGTCTCTTCTTCCCTCCAAGACATCAATCTCTTTCTAATTTTATAAAGCAGAGTTTTTAACTTCTGTCTCCCAACTTCTTCTGTCCAACCTTACTGCATGGCTACGGAATAACTTGCATGCTTCAGATAACATGCTTGTGTTATCTTATTTAGCACATATGTTCTAGCAGAAAATGGGGTATGTTTAAAATTCCAAGTTATTCACCAGAGGATCCTAGAATGAAGCAGAATTCTTAGACTTGGCTCCACCAGCAACTTTTGTAGGACTCAATGTAAGGTCGGATCTTAACAAACGGCACCGCGAAACAGAGGAAAGCTTCAAGTGAGCTTTATTAGGGAGCGCTCCCGGGCGAGGTTCACTGGTCCGAGAGAAAGGGGCCAAAGAAGTCGCACCCGGGCGAGGGTTGGGCAAGATTTTATAAGGGAAGAAGGGAAAGGGGTGTGGTGAATCTGGGAGGGCGCAGGGTATTCCTTATTTGGTGGTCTTTTCGGGTATCCTGGGGAACCGTTAGTCCCGCCCCTCGAAAGGCGGGAAGGCTGGGCTGGGTTCAAAGTCCCCAGGTCAGTTCCTGGAACTGGGTGGTCCGGAATGTCTCCAGGGCAGTTTCTGTAACTGGGTGGTCCGGAATGTCTCCAGGGCAATTTCTGGAACTGGGTGGTCCGAAGAGTTTCGGTCTGATGCAACCTGTGAGTCTGATTGTGTTCCCCTGCCTCGGGCCAGTTGGCCTTACGCTCAAGTCTTCTGCTCTTCCCAACACCCAGGAAGAAGATTCTAATAGACCCAAGTTATGCCCTCTCTGCCTCCTTTTTCTCTTTGAAAACTGCTGCAAAGACCTCTATTCCTGCTTAATCACATGCTCAAGCCCCATTTTCTTCTCCCAAATCCCAGTTTCACCCTTTTCCTAATTATCCCCCATGGTGGGCAGTCAATATTTGCTCATTCTCTGAATGAAATTCTCTAGATTACTGAACAAGTATATGAAAGTAAATTTGACTGTGCTGGAATTTTGCTTTAGGGAAATTCCTGGCCGGAAAAAATTAATGTATATGATTTCCCAAGGACATTTCAATTATGTTCTTTATTATGTTAAAAATAAAAAAAAAGAAAGACCATTAACTGTGAATTCCGGTTAACTCTTTAGAACAGGACAGTTGCTTCTCTTAAAAAAAAAAAAGGTTTTAGTATGAGTTAAATCTTAAATAAGAGAAAACAGTAATTTCTGTAAATTAAGAATAAGTGACCAATAGAAAAAAAATATATGTACTCAAAAGCCATACTCAGATTCAGATTGTATTTAATAGAGGTGCAGGGGTAGACGAAGGACAAAATTTTTTGAGGAAAACAAATCTTTCCATTCAGTTTCATGTTAAATTACAATCAGAATTACATATTATTGTTAAGAAAAAAAAAAAAGGCCCCAAATTTTCCCCTGTGACAGCAAAACATGACTTAATTACTGTTTCAGCCTCTCCCAGGAATGTGACCTTTAAACAGTCAATCTGAAATTTCCTGATCAACACTAGTGAGATCATCTGCATGATAGACCCCTGCCTTTCCCTTACTCCAAAAGAAGGCCTGGCTTGAAACAATCCTTTCTTTTATTCTGCTGCTATCTTCTTGCATCACCCTCTTTCTGCCTATTGAAAAAAACCTTCCATTTTGTACAATCTCTTGGAGTGCTCTTCTATTTATTAGATGGGATACCACCCAATTCATGAATTGTTCAATAGAGTCAATTAGATCTTCAAATTTTCTTAGGTGAATTTTGTTTTTTTAACAATTATTATTCAATAAATAAACTTATAAATGGGCTTACTGTGTTCATTATTGTCAGGATTGAGGCAGGAGATAGATGGGCCCCAGGCTGAACAGCAGGAGTTTGTCCCCTGTGGACAGATACTCCCAGATGAGGAGGAGGAGATAAGAGACCACATAGTTCTCATTCTGGAGGTCAAGGAGACATTCGCAATTATACATGTGCAGAAAAACTCCTTGGAGGTCAAAAAGGGAGTGATGTGAACCTACCCATAGGCCTCTTCTCTAGAATCCATCTTGGCTAAGAGATGAGCACGCACACATGGGAGGACCCTGAGATATACCAAATACGGACTCAGAACCAAGCAAAGCAAGATGATTGGCCAAAGGAGACCCAGAAGAAATGCCCAATATAAGTGATTCAAACTACCACAAGGGCGCGACTCTCTCTGAACCCGCTGGTGTGTCTATCCACATGTACTCTTTTTCCTCCTAATAAACACTTGCTATTTTCTGTTTCTTTGTGGAAATTCATTTTCTGCAAAGCTATACGGACCAGGGCCTTGTCACCGGCCACCTGGTCTAGTGGCTAGGATTCAGCGCTCTCACTGCCGTGGCCTGACTTGAATTTCTGGCTGGGGACTGAAATCCTACTTCAAGATGCTGCAGGCCATGGCCACAGGAGATCAGGATGAGGATGTGCAAACAGCCAGGGGCACAGAGAGAGACGTGGAGTAAAGAGAGGCATATGAGACAGGATAGTGGAATGCTAGGGGGACACAAGAGAACAAAGGAGTGAGGATGGGGCACTGAGAAAGAGAAAGAGATATATATCAAAGGAAAGCAAGACAGGTGAGTCAATGAAAGAAGGAAGATCATGAAGGAACAAGATCAATATCTACCATCCATAGCGACATGAGAGAAAAACATAATTATCAACTGTCACCAGTAGTCCCTTTAGGCAGCTCACAAAGTGGTGGCTCACTTGCCAATTTGTCATAAGAAGGCTGTTTACTCTTTTTAATTGGATTTGAATGCCTTTAGATGCAGCATTTTCTCCCCAGTTTACCACTGGACTAAACATGTCTTAACATCTAAAATCCTAAGATGAATTTCAGGGGTGGTATTGGATTTCTCCTAGAATGGAGGACTGAGGTTCAAACAGATCCCTAGTCTGCAGTCACAGTCAGCATCACCATCCAGAATTTAATTCCAAGATGTCTTCTCTCCCTTCAGAAAGCACTGTTTCTCTGCCACTGAATGGAGAGACCCTTTTATAAAGTGTTTAGATCTTTATCTTCACTCCAGAACTCTCCTCAGATAAGCAGAAAATTGAATTTAATTTTAACATGGGTGTAAGAAGGCCTAACAGCATTTCATGCTCAGTTGAGTAGGCATGACACAGTTAGAAAACAGCTCTGAGACACAGCTCATCTCCTTGGAAGGGGTGGTGTCAGGGAGTGCAGCGCCCAATCCCTTCTCTGAACCCCTTGGGCCAGCTGTGTTTTGGAAACCAAAACTATTTCTAACATTTTTGAATGATAAATATGGAGATTATAGTATAGATTGCAGAATCCCCTTCTCAAGTCCAGGGGATCAGAGGCAGCACTCTAAAGTAAGCATATGAAGGGGCTGCCGTGAAATGTACAAATATACACATCAGGTTGTGTTACCTGAAAACTGTGTTAGCCTCTTGGTGGGTGTCAAGCCAAAAGACACAACCAAGCCAAAGAGTGGGAGAAGGAAGTGTTATTATTACTTGCAACAAGTAAGGAGAATATAAGGAGAAAGCAAGGAGATGTGTAAATCATTTGGGAGTCTTACCAAAGTGGTTAGTGTGGCTGCTTTCATCACTCAGCCGCATTTACCTGGAAAAGGCGCATATGTGGCACGCTTTGTGCACGAATCACACTAAGTGAATGAGACGTTTCTGAATTATAGGCTCCAGAAATATACGCACCAGGTGAGGCAGTTCTCGTGCATATTGCCAGGCTGCACGCAGGCCCTTGGGCTGTAGCTTTGCTGGCTTCCATCACACCGCAGGCCTCTGGTTGGTTGGGAGTTGCTACCCCACCCACGTCCCTGGGGACCCTTGGGAAAGGGTCTGCTTCCTCTGCCAGCAACTGTCTCCTAAGACTCTTAGACGGCCAGAGCCTGCTCCACCCACCTGCACAACAGGCCAGAAGCACCTGAGAGACGACACCCCAGAAGCCCTCAGCCAGTGACTGACTGGAGTTGGACGATGAAGACCCCAGCTCCCTTGCTCAGCCCTCTGAGTAGCTGAAGCACATTGGGGATATTTCCCAAAGCAGTGTCTTCCCAAACAGCAAAAGTCTTAAGCTAAGGGGAAGTCTTAAGCTAAGGATGCATGCATATTCATGAAGGGGCTGAGCCAAGGAGAATTCAGTGTAGAATCGGGGCAAAGGTTGACAGAATCAAGGCTCTAATTGATTGAATTCTTGAGTGTCAGCAAATGTCTATCTCTTCATTCCTTAGGTTTTAGTTAGTCTGGTGGTTGAGTGCTTGAGGGAGTTTGGATCCTGCAAATAGTTCAAGAATATGCTTCAGGCTAATCTTTACCTTTGAAACCAAACTGGGAGTCTTTACAACTGATGTATTTTCTCTGATATAGTTATTTCCCTGGCCTGGTAATTTAGCTATTGGTTCTTACATTCTTCAGTTCCCTTAAAATTATTAACTACTGAGACCTATTCTTCTGCACGGGCAAGCACTGTGGCCAAGCTTAGGTCACGCAGTAGTTTAGGCCTAAAACGACTCCTCTTATGTTAAGAAAGCTATGTCTGGTTCTCTTCCTCTCGAGGCCCCCTATCCAATCTGCCTACAGTTGGAGAAATACAGTATTCTCTAAATAGCCTTTTGTCAGTTCAGGCCAGTTTTCGTCCTTAAATAAATTCAGATCAGGAGAGTTTTGCTAGCAAACAGGTAAAAACAACCAACCAACCAACCAATCAATAAAGAAATCTCAGTTTTCAGGAAATTTTGGATTTCAGAATTGTGGATAAAATGTTTAGAACCTGTACCATAAAGAAGGGAATATGCAGAGAGGTAGGAGAGGCTCTTTAAGGAAAAAAGAAAAAGAAGACACAAGCAAGCAGAAACAAAACTAGCCAAGGCATGTATTGTATGAAGAATGAATGAATGAATGATTATCATCTGCAAGAGGGAGGAAAGTGTGGCAATGCCGAGAGGTGGGAAACTTAGTGGGGACATTTTATCCACACCAAGGGTATGATTACCTTTGTAATGCAGAAAGGATACAGATGCAAGTGTGCGTGAGACCAAGAAACAGCCAATAGGGCCCAAAAGCGCTGGAGAAAAAGGTAGGGGAGATGAGGCAGTGAGGCGGGAGGAGGCTTAAGCCTTGAGATAAGGGCAGGCAACTGGAGCCAAGAGGAAGGTGGTCCAGGAATCTTCTTATCACTTCAACAACCAGGAAAAAGGAAACTGCAGTCTCAGTGATGTGATATGCATGTTTGTGTCCCCTAAAATTCATATGTTGAAACCTAACCCCCAAAGTGATGGTATTAGGAGGTGGGCCATTTAGAGGTGATGAGATCATGAGTGTGGAGCCCTCGTGAATGAAATTAGTGGCCTTATAAAAGCCACCAGTGAAAGCTCCCTTGGTCTTTCCACTATGTGAGGTTACTGTGAAAAGACAGCCACCGATGAAGAAGTAGGTTCTTACTAGACGTTGACTCTGCCAGGATTTTGATTTTGGACTTCCCAGCCTCCAGAATTGTGAGAAATAAAATTCTGTTGTTTATAAGCCATGCAGCCTCTGGTATTATGTTATAACAGCCCAAATGGATTAAGACAGAGGGATATCAGTTTCCATACTCGATCTGTTAACTTAGACTTCCTTATATGTTAGTAAGTGTCCGAATTCTCAACTGTATAAAGGATTTATCTCACTGTTGGGTTTTTCATATTCATTCATATTAATTTTATCCTGAATTTACACACGAGGTATTCTGGGTCAGAGACAGATTTCTTATTACTCCACAGTAAATAACAAGCGCATCATCCCTTCTTTCCCTAGTGTTTACTCTGGAGCAATGCAATAACAGTCAGGTCCATTGTCCTACATGAGTAGCTGGACATTCCATAGGTGAGGGGTGAGGAAAAGTAATTTTTCTCTGCTTTTAAATGGAAAGAAGTCTCAGAAAGCTAGCTTTTTGTTTTTGCTTTTGTTTTTTTTTTTACAAGATCACTGAGAAATCCAAGGAAGTTTTATTTCCCCATACTCATTCACATGGTTTTAATGAAGATCAAATGAGAATTATGGAAGACATGAATGCAAAGTCTGGCATTTTATTCTGTATAATAGCCTAATTAATTTCGTAGTAAGGGTAAGTTGAACAAATATTTCCTGTCCTGTATAACAGGTATTTCCATGAATGCCAGGACAATGATGTAATATTCTTTGAGGTATGTGATGTAATATACCTTGAAAACTTAGAAGAAGGTACCCTGACCTGGATGTTATATTAGACTTCTTTAAGAAATTATGTTTAAGTTTAATGAAATGAAGTGAGCCGGAGATGCTCTATCTCTGTCTTAATATGTTGAAGCTACTTTAAATACATTTCATATGCTAAATGAGATAAATCACAGGATGAGGGCCAGGTGATCTGAGCATGGTTAATACCACTGCAAAGCAGAAGTTAAATCATTTCTACAAAGATCAATCTCAACTTTACACTGAAATATAATTTGTTTTATTTTTAGGAATCAGATCTAAGGAAAATATGCAGGTCTAAGCTAAATATCATTTAGGAAAAAAAAACATAGAATGGCAGAGAGACAAAGCACTTTTGCATACATGTTCTTACTAATTAGTGTATACTTAGAGCAGAATATTTAATTGAATCTCATAAAAATGTTTGAAGTGCTAATTACTTTGCCATTATATTGTTTTACATAATTATAGTGGTTTCTGATAAAAATGTAATACCATATAAAACATTTATTATTTATTTTATGTTAGTGTTATTAAAAACAAAAATCATCTTTGGGAGATTGAGGAAACTCTCTTATGTATAGAATTTAAATTATAAAAGAGGCTTCTAAAAATGGATTGATGTTGGTCTACTGTTTTTCTTGATCATCCAAACATATGCCAGGCTGCAGCAGTGAAGGATGGTGCAGTGGACTGAGTCAGGTCAATGAGGTCTAGTGCTGTCTCTGTTTCAGCTGTCCTATAACCTTGGGCTGCAATTTCTCCAACACTAAGCCATATGACATACCTTTGCCCAGCATGTCAGAAATTTATCAAAAAAAAATTAGTAAGAAACGTATCTTATTTGTCTCTGAAATCCTGGTGAAACCCTGGATTTCTGAAACCCTTTTCTCCACACCCTCTCCAGCATTTATTGTTTGTAGATTTTTTGATGATGGCCATTCTGACTGGTGTGAGATGAAGTAATGAGTCTTTTAAGGGAACAAGGACATGTCCTACAGAGCAGGACTGTCATACTACCGTCAAACAATTAATGTAGATCTAGAACACATGCTTCCAAAAAGTTAGGGTGATCATACATCTGTGTTTACTCAAAATAGTTCCAATTTCCACCTATATTCCCAGTGTAATTACTTAGACTGCCACTTCTCATTGTCAAAATGTCTAGGTTTGGAGAATTTAATATGGTCATACTTTATATAGCTGATCCCAAATTTATTGTGTTTGCTCTTGTCAAACCAAAGTTTTCTTATCATCTTTTAAGTATCTTGCTGGGCCTCAGGGTATTTAATCCATCTTTGTTGGTTTTTTTTTCATTCATGGCGTTTTTATATTCTGAAGCAGGTTTTGCTAAAAAGACCACGGCTTTTAAATTTTGAGTCTGTTTTGGGGGAAAAGATGTAGTAACAAAGACCTACATTCAAATGCTCTCCACGTGTGACTTTCTCCCAAAGAAGACAAAAATGGAATTCTCTTGAAAATACTCATTGACTACCAGGCTCAAATATTTCTTCCTTAGTTCCAGAAGACCAACGACCCTGTGGCGTCACTGGAAAATCATTTAACTTCTTTTTACTTGTGGCTATGTCTAAAAATTCATCTCAAAGTATTTTTTGAAGTCATATCTGAAAATCAGTGATCATTAAGATGCTCAAAATGTCTTCCCTGAAAATGGAAGCTTTAGCTACAGACAAACATCTCATCCTGGTACATTTTCTTTGCTAACCCCCAATGGAAAAGTACTTGCAACCAATAAGCAGGTGTGCTAGTCTGCTCTGTGTAGATTATTTAAAAAGGGAATTGATGGCTATAGATAAAGAGTTTAACCTGAAGCCAATTTCACAATGTACATAGGCAGGCAGGTTCCATGTCTAAATGGTTTTAAGTATCCAAGTGGCCATGAAAACTTTTCTTTGCCCCTAAAAATATTTTTGTGACTTTCGTATAGCTCTGCGCTATTTAATACAAGAATCACTAGCCATGTAGCTACTTAAATTTTAATTAATTAAAATTAAATAAAATTAGAAATTTAGTTCCTCAGTTGCACCAGCACCAGTTTTAGGTGCTCAGTAACCACAGGAAGCTAGTGATTGAGGTATTAGCGCAGATATAGAACATTACTATCATTTCAGACAGTCCTATTCATCAGCAGTAGATAGATGAATGAAGAGAAAAGGTGATTAGGATAATTCAGCTAATAGATCTATAAAAATACATCATCTTTCTTCTAATTAGCAAATGTTATACTGTAAAGTGGAATTATTGAATCATTGATATATTTGGATTCCATTTCTTTATTAGCAACTATTATATGATAGACTGTGCCAATTGCTGTTAAGAATTAAAGAAAGAAAAGTGTTGCAGTTCAGGATAGATGACCTGAAGAGTGAGCTGCAGGCAAGCATGTTTCGGGCAGTGGAATGGGTATGAACAGCTAAGCATAAAGAGAATGCTTCAAGCACAAACAGATACCAGGAAGAATGAACCACATCCAGTCATCCAGGGTTCTTAGAGATATCTCAGAGAGGAAAATATTCATTTATTCATTCATTCATATATTCACAACCACTCTTGAAAGGGCAGAACAAATCTTCACAGTTTTATAGGATGCAATTAGTGTCTTGCCCAAGATTAACCATCAGTAAGTGATAGTACCAAGAATAGAGCAAGGTTCCCAGTTGGGTGCCTTTTTTACTATATAGCAATCTTATAGCCTAGAAGTTTTAGGTTTTAAAAAATTGGGAAAGGAATTGTATACGGTAATAGAAAAACATTAGCTTTATAGAGTACTTTTACATTAAAGGGAGATGTTTTTAGTAAGGACACAACTTGAAGTTTCAATTTTCTTCTATTCTAAAATGTCCATTAAGTCTAAAGGTTTGAGGAAAAATATCATTTCCCAAAATGTTTATGATGCTTCTATAGGTAATGCAGTTATGAAAATGAGGTACATTTATGGACTAGTTCTGTGTATGTTCCAAAATAAGAAACCAAAAGAGTTACACTGTGCTGATTTTAATCTTCACCTAGAAAAGGGGTTAGATGTATTTAGAGGCACCATCATTTGGAGACCATCCTGTTCGGCATATGGCTGCATTGTCTTTCTGATCAGAAAGGGCAGCAGAAGGCTTAGCATCACTATGTACATTTTCCTGAGTCGCCTTTTAAAGACTTCACTTAATCTGATAGAGAATGTGGGAAGAAAACACACTTTGTAAATGCATATTTGTGATAATATAATTTCTTTTGAAGGACATTAGGCTATTTCTGTCTGAAAGGTTAAAGTAATTTTAAAGCATACATATTTGAGTGCCAAATACAGAAGTAGAATAATAGTTCATTTTCCAAATATTTAGCAGTGTAGTGTAAGCCCAAAATGACTCTCTTTACCATAAGACTCCTTAGTTGGCTCTCTGGTAGACACTCTGTAGTAATGGTTCTATAGTTCTGGTTTATAGCTTCAGGATGTCTTTTTTTAGTGCTTTATCTTTTCTCTTCAGGCTGAGATATTTCTACCCTGGTGTATAAAGCACATAGAAAACAGTGGTTGTGGTCACAAAAAGACCAGAGATCTCTACAAAGAGGAGACAGAGAAAACTAAAGACCAGCTTCATAGAAGAAGATAATTAATATTCACTCTGCCATCTAACCTCTGCTCTCTCTCAACTCATCTTTCACCACCCTCCCCATTCCCCACCTCACTCAGCTCCAGTCACACTGACTTTTTTGCTGCTTGAACGTGACAAGCTCGTTCCGCTTAGAATCTTCATATTGGTTCATCCCTCATCCTGAAGTACTTTCCCCTTTTGATGGTTCATATCAAAATGCATCTATTCAGTGAGATCTTCCCCCCACCATTGCATCCATCTCTGCCCCTTTTCCCTGTACTTTCAAAGCACTTAGCACATCAGATTGTAATTTTGTTCTCTCTCTCCCCGCAGACTGAGAGCTGCATGAAGCCAGAGGCATGCTCTATTTCCTAGCTACATCCCCAGCAGCAAGAGCAGTACTCAGGGTCCACGGTAAGCACATAATAAATATTTGTGGCATGAATGGATGGAATGAAAACTTTTTATTATATTCATTTTCTCATTTTATGTTCTAAGGTTAACATTTTATCTTTCCTATCTTGCATTATAAAATGACAACTCAGAAATGCAAATTTAAGAGAGGAACTGGTAAAGGTGAGAGAATCTGTGCAGTTCTGTCTTTGATCTATTTAATTCAGATTTATGGTGAGAACTCCATACACCTAGGACCATGTAAAAGTGGACTGAGGGGGAAATTTGAGGATGAAGAGGAAAGATTATTTGTGCATAATGATCCATTTGAAGATGGAAGTTAGCGTCTCTTAAATTGGGAGGTTTAGCAACCATCTTGGCTTCTCCAGAAAGAGTAAAGGAAGTGTTTGAGAAGCTTAACTTTTTCATCCCTCCAGGGCACCTTTATGAGGCAGGCACTATGGAATTAGTCACAGATTCAATTGATATCAGAACACAGTGACATGATTCCCCACAGATATGTGTTCTAGGGCCCCAGATTATGAAGATTTCTGGCTATCTTTTCCATTTGCCCTCAGACTATCAAGGATAAGGACATCTCATTATCTTTTGTTAAACAGTGCCTTGTCTTTAAACGTACTCAAAGTCCTTAAGTGCTGCCTATTCCTGACTTATTCTCCAGGAGCATTTTTATTTTTAGCTTTGCTTCTTGCAACTAAAAAGTTTAGTTCATTCCCCAAGGAAATGTAATAGCCTTTTCTCTGGGAATGATACCTAGAAACATTTGTCCTGAGTGATATACCTCTTGTTTGGGGTTTGCACACATATTCCACTGGACATTTCCAGGGCATTGTTTGACGTTCAGAGGTAACATGTAAAATTGAGTATATAGTACCTTTGTCACACATTAAAGTGATATGAGCCACGCTTGAGCTAAGAGACACAAGATTTTTTATTTCTCCCACAGCAAGAAGTTATATCCTGTAACATGTGCTTGGTAATTGCGAATCTTTCTGTGGGCATCAGTGCCATATGTATAATATACCCTGGTGGCACCATTTCAAGGTTGCAGAGTCACATTTTGTAGGCAAATCATTTATAATCATCACTGCTACTGCAGCACTGTCCTGTTTTGCTCTGAATGGGTGTTTCTATACCAAATTTATAAAGTTGCTAAGAAGTGTTTCTTTTTAAAAATACAAGTTAATGTTAGTGTATTTGAAATGTTTCTTAAAGACCAGCACAAAATGTCACCATGTACCTTGAAAAAGGAGTTAGATAGACAGAAAAAAGAATGCTAACCAAACTTCCTTCATTAGTTATATTATTAATCACTTATGCTAACAGTAGAACTACCTAGTAAAAGTCATAAAGACACATGAACATTTTTGTACTTCTCTATCAGGGCTATTTACTTTTTGAATTGTGAAGATTCTGATGAGGTGACAGGGATCAAATATCTTTATTTGTTTAGTCCCACTTGGTCACATTATAAGACAAATGAGGATTCATTCACTCATTCATTCATTCATATTTTCCTTTATTTTAAAAATTTGATCCATTTGCAACCTTGCAAAATATCTATTCTACTAAAAAGAGAATATCAAAGTGGTTAAGAGCATTGGTCCTCAGAGATTGAGAGTTTGACAGGCCTAGCTTAAAATCTTGGCTCTACTAATCCCTAGCTACTGTGACCCCCAAGTCACTTAACTTTTCTGTACCTTGGTTTCCTCATCTGTAGAATGGGGACAATGACAGAACTTTCTCATTGAATTGTTTTTAGGATTAAATGAGATCATTAAAATCAGTATCTGACACATGATAATTGTTCAATATTAGACATTATTTCTATTATAATCATTTTACAGAGGATATGATAGATTCAGAGAAGTAATATAATTCACCCACTGTTAGTAAGTGGTTGCAGTGGGATTTGAAACCAAATATCTCTGACTGTAGAGGTCACGTGCCTAAATTCGCATCATAGCTCAGAAATGGGGCGAATAGAGGATGAGTTCACTCATACAGGATGATTGTGAGGATCACCTGCAGTATTGAATGTAAAACCATGCTGACAAGTATAAATAACTTTATGCAAAGGTGAGCTGTTTTGATTGTGTAGATTTTAAAAGTTTGGCAATCTATGCTTAGCCTAAAATAAGCCTGAGCATTGCTGTGACAGAAATTGACTAGCTATTCACCAAACCCCTTTCCTCTTCCTCTTAGGCACACAGTCAGATTACAGTTGCCACCCTCTCTTGCATTAGGTGTGCCAGGTGAGTTTTGGCCAGTGGAATATGGACAAGAGTGTTGAGCATTACTTCCAGATATGGCACATAAAAACTTCCTAGGTGCAATATTCTTTGTATTCTTTTCACCTTTTGGTGGTTGGAGAGGAGATGATCTCCAGGGCAACCTTTGGACTACACACAGACAAGGAAAGAAAGGAAGGAAACTGAGTCTGATGGAACTGTGTTCCATCCACGTCAGGCATGAGTGAAACTGCAGCTTGCCCTCCATCTCCTGTTGCTGACAATCCTTCAGCTCTGCCATCTCCCACCTCTTCTCCCTCCTCCAGTCAGTAACTCTTCTCGCCTATTCACTCGATGCCAACCCCTGTATGCCAGCTGTATGGTACTACTGTACTTTTTCAAGGTACTGTACTGTAAAACTAAAAACGCTTTCTTTACTTGTTGTTTGTTTTCTTATGTATTATTTGTGTGAAAAATATTATAAACCTATTACAGTACAGTACTATATAGCCGATTGTGTTAGCTGGGTACCTAGGCTAACTTTGTTGGACTTAACAAACAAATTGGACTTACAAACGTGTTCTCAGAACAGAACTCGTTCGTATGTAGGGAACTTACTGTATTTTGAGATTTATCTGTTATAACAGCTCGTGTTACCTTTATTAGTACAATTACCCAGTGCCAATCTCCGGGGCTGAATAAGTAGGGTGTTATAATATGAGGAAACATGAGATGTCAGTGTAACTTCTTTTACCTCTGTGTTCAGTAGCATATAACACAATCCTTTTGGGAACTAAATAGGATACACATTTCACCTTGGTCATCCTACATTTTATAACTACTAGAAACATATCTTAAAAAAATTACTCATAGGATTTTAGAGTCAGGAAAGTTCTAAAAGTCTCCTAATTCAATTCATTGTGAGTTTGTTTCCTAGTACATCATCCCTACGTAGTTTATGTACCTACAGCAACAGTAAACTCAATTTTAGATTGTTCTGCTATGGAGTAACATCTAGGCAGCATACAGTAGAAAACAGAAGTTCAGGACTCATGGTTCCAGTCCATTCATTCTAGGCAGCATATAGTAGAAAACAGAAATTCAAGACTCACGGCTCCAGTCCATATCCAAAGGCAAATATGTTTTTGCCCATCATTGCTTTTGTTTTATGTTAAATTTTAATTGATGCAGGTATTCTCCAATGTTCCACAGGCCCCACTATTCCCCACTGTCGCTCCCTGGTCCTTCACATATTTGTGTTATTTGTCTGGTGCCTAAACATTTGGATTTGTGTCTGCTAGTTGGCCTTGCGATCAAAGGACTTGGGTCCAATTCCAAGCTCTCTACCTTTCCCAATTTTTGTGATCATAGGCAAGCTCCTTAATCTTTTTGAGTTTTCTCGTCTATAAAATGGATTTAAGAATTTTGGCACTTCTTATAGACATGAAGAATAAATGAGATAAGGTTCTATAGAGATTTAAGGTATCAGAATTTTTAATGGGGTAACACAAAAATATTTTTATTACATCTTCCATGTAAAAATATTTGAAATATTCGAGGAAAGTGATCATGTCATTCCTGTGGCTTCTTTTCTCTAGTCTAAAATTCCCCACCTCTTTCAGATATTCTTTGAATGGCATTACATCAGTTGCCATATGGTTCTAAGCTAGGCTGGTAATATAAATGTGTGAAGTAGGCTAAGTGTGGACTATGGTAGACAGAAAATGCCATGCCTGGTATAAAGAGGGAAGCCAATATACCAGGTGGCAGTATTCACTTGGCCAGATCTTCCAATTTTTCAAATGAAGGAGGCAATCAGGATTTATATGTAAAATCTCTAAATTTGGCCTGGAGGCCTCTAGTTTATAAAACTCAGCCTCAAATTTTTAGGCCTTAATACATACACATTTTGGAGTCTGTGTGCAGAAATCAATCCACATATAGATGGTCCAAATTTGACAAACCATTTATTAACTATCATGATCAAAATCTTTTGAAAGATAAATTCTACTAATTAAAATAAGTAATCTCTCTTTAATTTACATGAGACAGTTTCTATATATGAATCAAAATGTATAAGCATATAATATCTGTATTAATTACATGGTAATTACCCTAAGTGTTCAATTGCTGAAAGAGCTCACTAGACTCAGCTCACAGTCACAGAACAGCTTTTTCACAGGCAAAAATTAAAGCATAGTAATAGCAGGAGGGTGTGCACTGAGAAAGGGGTCTGGAGATCTCAGGCTCAGGCTTCTTTGTCTTCACATCCTGGCAAGCCAACATCCCTGGGTTGCCAGGATGTGCTTTACTTCCAGGTCTGTAACCATCATATGCTTGAGAGCATATAAAGCACCTCTGTAACAAGAGTCCCTGTTTTTATTCATGGTGAGATCTATTACAGTGAGTTGGTCACAGAGGCATGTTATAGCTACATCACCGATCTTAACGGGCAAAAATTCCCAGGCTTCACCAGGTAAATCACCTAGTTCACCCTGTCCTAAGACAATTGACATATGCATGGTTACAGATAAAGAAGAGCCATCTTTTTGCTGGATTTTTTTCAACAGCCAATATCACCTTTTTTATATGATTGACCGAGACAGTATTACTGTTCCCCTCAGTTTGACTAAGCTTTAGACAGATTTCTTCCTGACTATAGGCCCCTAACTGCCCTTTTCTTAGAGCATTTATTTTAGAAAACTTGCAATTGTAAATTCTTTTTTCTATCTCTGAGATGTAAATCTTTTTCCAGCCTCTTGCCTGTTTTACAACCCAGCAATGTCTTTCTCAAGGACTTGGGAACCATCCTTTAGAAATGTAATCATCAAGAAAGACTGGGTCCCTACCTCTCAGTCTCTGTAGAAGGGTAAAAATCTAACTTCTATAAACACCAATGTTCAAACACAGATGGCCTAATCAGTTGATCAGCCTCCCCGCTAACATCTGCCTGTATTTTTCCATAGCTCACCCCAATGCTTGAAAACGCTCCTGTGCTTTGTTTCAAAGAAGTCGAATTCAGTCTCTCTCTCCTATTGCAGTAGTGTTGACTCCTATTGCAATAGTCTCGAATAAAGTCTTTCTTGTACGTTTAACTCCGCTGTCACAATTTTTCTCTGATGTTACAATATGATTAAATAAACAAAGTGAGTTTAACCATATAATAGCACTTACTAAATATGAACATTATTTTAAAGAGTAAGTTTTAGGAATTAGAATGAAATACCTAGGTTTTCTATATTTTATTCTTCAAGAAACTACTTGATTCTTAGTCTTACTAAGGGCATAAATTTTCAATGATTTGTACACAATCTTTAATAATAAAAAGGAAATACTTTGAAATAACAGCTATTTCTGATACAGAGTATTTAATTTCAGTAAAGCTAACTTTGTCCTCAAGTCCTTTACATTTAGTTTTAACTTCTTAGTTTTGAATAAAGACTGTCCTTTTGGTAGAGTTTTTGTTTTCTTAATAGCACGATGTGCTTTTGAAGTGATTAAACAGGAACAAAGCCTTTTTGGAAAATAGTTTGGTACAATTTGAAAATGTCAATATATGTTTTTCAATATTAATATCACTGCCTATGACCAGAGTAATTTAGGAGATTTTAGGCAGAGTAAGGGATGTTCTTCTCCTGATGACACTGCAGACAGATAAAAGTAAATACTGCTTAAATTGTTAAGTGGCTTTGTACTTTTTGGTAACATGTACATAAAAGTGGTGGTGGTTGACCCAGTGTCAGTGATTGTGATCATGACAACTTTAAGGCTAAAATGATTAAAACATAACAGTGCCAAAAATGGTAGCTGTATAGTACACAATCTCCTCTTCATTGAGTTTCTGACATGTCCTTGGATTAATTTTAAAATTAAATACTTTTTCTTCTAAACAAGTATAAGTATCTGGACCATAGACCTTAAAGTTTCCATGAATTTTTTCTTCATTTAGTGTTATCACTAAACTTTAGCAAATACAACTGACCCTTGAACAACATGGGTTTGAATTCTGTGGTTGACTTACACATGGACTTTTTTCAATAAACACTACAGTTCTACATGCTCCTCATTTGTCTGAATTCGTGGATACAGAATCATGGATATGGAGAACTGACTATGGGACTTAATCATCTGCACATTTTGGTATCAGTGGCAGGTCCTGGAACAAGTTAACTGTGAATACTGAGGGCTGACTGTACAGACAAAAAAAATGATCCAGCAATCCCACTCCTGGGCATATATCTAGAAAAGACAAAAGCTCTAATTCAAAAGGATACATGCACCCCAATGTTCATAGCAGCACTATTTAGAATAGCCAAGACATGGAAACAACCTAAGTGTTCATCAACAGATGAATGGATAAAGATATGTTACACACACACACACACACACACACACACACACACAATGGAACATTACTCAGACATAAAAAAGAATGAAATAATGTCATTTGCAGCAACATGGATAAACATAGATATTATCATTCTAAGTGAAATAAGTCAGACAGAGAAAGATAAACATTATATGATATCACTTATATGTGGAATCTTAAAAAATAGTACAAATGAACTTATTTACAAGATAGGAACAGACTCACAGACTTAGAAAACAAATCTATGGTTACCAAAGGGGAAGAGGAAGGGGAGGGATAAGTCAGGAGTATGGGATTAACCGATGCACACTACCATATATAAAGTAGATAAACAACAAGGATTTACTGTATAGCACAGGGAACTATATTCAATATCTTGTAATAAACTATAATGGAAAAGAATCAAAAAAAGAATATAGATATATACATATATGTATGTATAACTGAATTACTTTGCTGTGCATCTGAGACTAACATAATATTTTGTCAACTAACTTCAATTAAAAAAGATGACTTGTATAGATAAGTATATCAATATCATTTTTTAATTTCTTATAACGGTAGACTGTGGATTATAACAATTTTTATTGTTTATTTATTATACCTATTATTAGTTCACGATTGAACTAAACAATATTTTAGAAATTTTCATAATTATTAAATTTCAAAATTAATTTTTTTTGGAAACACATCCTTTAATGAGCTATATAAGATTTATTTTCATATATCTATAGACAAATAATATTGGCAGAATGAGACACGTTTATCATCAATTAAATTTCATTTTCATATATGTAGAGATTAAGAAACTTTTCTCACATAAATAAGTAGATAGAAATGAAAGATTTTTTACAAGAAGGAATTCAGTTCTTTGAACATCCAAGTTATAGGTAAAAAATGACACAATAACCTATCATTTAAAAATAACTGACAACTCAATTTTGTTGAAATCAAAGAATTGGAGATGACTACACTTGTAAAAATTTTTTTTAACCTAGGTATAAAAGTCATTCCCTTTATCAACACCTAACGTATTCCATTTTAAAAAATTCTTTGGTCTTAGATTTTATAGTGTGTGGGAAAGTACCATACTAAGATTGGGGATTGGTAAAGTATGCTTTTCTTCTGTGAGAGGGAATAAGGCAAAGAGAGCAATTTTAGAAAATCTAGAATGGAAAATGATTCACCTAAAGCTACTTATGCCTCACACCTCCTGGAAAAATCTTAATGTTTTCCCAGGGGTAACCCAAGAATAAAGAAAGCATCTCCTAAAAACCCTGGAAAAGAGAACTCCTTGCTCCTGCCTCAACCATCTGTCTAGGCAAAGCCCACAGTTAAATTAGAATGCATGATTATTTGCATTTAAAAAAGTGACCCCCAGCAGATTGTGACAATGGTTCAAGTTGGAAAACCACCTAAATAAAGGGGAGACAATGTGCTTTAGGGCCAGATGGATGCTGGGTTCCAATCTTGGCCCTACACTTACTAGCTATGTGACCCTGGGCAAATCATTTAACTTCTCTGAGCCTCAGGCTTCTCAATTGTATAATAAGAATAGCAATCTACCTTTTAAAGTAAGTATTGTTGAGAAGATTTTATGATATAATTTATGTAAATCACTTAACAGTGTCTGATACATGGAAGGTATTCACTAAATTGTGGTTGCAGTCATTGTCATTTTTGTCACCATCATCATTTTATTGGCTGGAGTTATTCCCTGGGAAGGAATAGCACTACATAGCTCCATAGTGTCAGAGAAAACAAGTGGATATTAGGGGCCCAGTTCTTCTTCATTGTGCTCCACCATGGAGATAATTATGGGGAAAAGATCACACTGATTGCATGAATATGAGAGAATTACATGAATATGAGAGAATTACATAGGAGAGAAGGCAACACTTTAGCAAACCTCAATACTTTTTCTCTCAAAGGGAAAATTAGAAGTAATGAGAAACGAAAACCTCAGATATAAAAAGCAAAAATATTTAAATTATCTCATCCACTAGACATATGTCAGACCATCATATAATTTCAGCAATTTGATCCCATTTAGGAGATTTAATGACCTTCCTATAAAAATCATATAAAAATTAAATTCAATAAAAATTAATGTATACTCATATCTACCTGACTTAATGAGAAAAATTAGGTTTTGCTATAAAGGTCTCCAAATTTGATTTAAAGTATATGTGGCTGCCACAGGAAAGTGGAGAAGATGTAAAAAATCTCTTGGTTTTGGGATGATAGAGGGACTTAAATTTAGAGACTAAATGAGAGCTAAGGGAAATCTATTTCTTTAATTATAATCTCATCAAAAGTACATTAGTCAAATGACAGCAGCACATGAAGGATTTAGATCTTTAAATGCCAAAACACAGGATTAATACATAAAACCACATGATTACTCAGTAACAATTTGTGTGAAGATGATATCCATGAGTGATCAAACAATAGCTAGGAAGAACTTTTCTGAAGGAAAAAGTAAAATCTGTCATTTGTTTCATTTATTATTTGTACAAGGGTATTGAATATCCAGCTAATAATGCAGAATAATCCCCTAAAATGTAAATTTCAACTAGATTAAAATAGTGTAATTTTTATTCAATTAGAAACTAAACAGAGGTTTAGAAAACTGCAGAATAATAATGGTAATCATGACATCAGGGGAAAACATGCTCATAACTCAGTCTGTCAGTGTTTTAAGCTGGAAAATTAAAATGGAAAACTTGGAAGCATCCGTGTTCTGCAACTTGGTAGTGAGTATTTGAAGATAAGAGAGCAAGCATAGCTTATCAGATAAAGTTTGAATACTCTAAAATACAAAGAATAAATGACTTTCAAATTTATTCTGTCATGATATAATCCAGACTAAGTTTACGTGCTTTATTAATTCATACTTCTGCCAGACACTTTGAGATATTTTTGCGATATACCTTCATTGAAGACAATTTATTAAGCAAGAGCCCTTAGTAAGTCTCTGAAAAGTGTCTCTAACTTTTATGGTAGAAGAACTAACATATTAAAAACTCTTTATTCAGTGAAATTTCATTGAAATAATATTCCTAGAAAAATAAAGAATAATATGGTATATGTATATTAGACTATAATGCAAGTATTAGAGTAGGCTCTGACATGAACTTTATAAAAGTATTTTATGCTATTAAAACTATACAAAAAACAAAGCTCATATCTTCTTTAGACTTCACCTTATGGAAATTTAGAGTTGTAATAAAGAGGAGAAGACTATAAATTGGCATGAAGACTGCTTGACACAGTGAGAATGGAGTCTCTGAAAAGGAATGGAATCTGACTTGGTGAATAATAATGAAGAATGGAAAAAGAGAGTGGATAAGGTAAGATGATGCAAGTACAATGGTTCATTGTGTAATACAAGCAGGAAGAGAAAAGTACTTCATTTCTAGAAGTTCTTGTGAACCTGCGTGCATTGAGATAAATGACATTTGCAAGGACTTCTGGGAAGATGCTGAAATGAAAGTGCCCAGAATGCTGTCCAGCTACTACTCAGCACTATTTTTCTAAAAATCAATAGATTCCAGAATTCATTCCCTTTCTGTTAATAGAGTTGCTGTGATTTCTCTCCATTTGTGTTCGATTCACTTATTTAAATTTAATTTAAAAGAGGTTTGATGTTCAATTTACAAAACTGAATAAATTTTTATCATTTTAAAATAAAATTAAAATTTACCATTTGATATCTGTTAATGGGAATTCAAAATACATAAACTATTATTTAATATAGTATTTATATTTTCCATTGAAAGCAATATGAAAGCATTAATTTCCACCTTCCTCCTACCCCTCAAATCCACAAAACTACATTCTAAAATTTTGTGTAGTAAGGAGTATTTTGATTCTCTCTTTACTGTTAGAAAATAATTGATGAATTGGAATAAGTACCATAAAAAAATGATGGTCACACATAAATAAACAGTATTCAATTACTCAAATATCTTAATACAATGTTTCTACTATGGTTGCTCTAAATTTAATAGGAACTGTGGTAAGGAGGAATAGCATTATAAGGATTATTTAGCTGCACAAGTTAAAAATATTAAATTTCAGCTTCCACCTCTCTTTATCCATCCTGACATTTCTCCCTGTGGTCTTAACTAACCATTATCTAGTAGAGTTTCTGGTATATAATAAGCATTCACGTGTATGTTAAATGAATGACTACTTGATCTGATTTCACATGAAACCAAAGAGATACGGAATAGAATCAAATGCAGCATTAAGATGAATATTTGCCAAATACGATTCCTTTGATTATCTGGGAAGCTATAAAGATATATATTTATATATATAGTGATTAATTTGAACATCACGTTACATCTAAATTTGTATTGTTTTTATAACCAAGTAATATGCATTAGCTAAGACATAAACCAGTGATGTATATTAAAGGCAAGATTACAAAATTTTTTTCTGGATTGCAAAGTTTCAGAAAGAGGTTTTAAAATGTTATGCCAGCACATCTATCCCTTGAGTCTAGATCTTGGAATAGCAGAGCACCTTCTTTGCACCAAACTTCCTATCAACTATGACTAAAAATCTGAGCAATTTATTTTACTGAGCATTACCGAGGACTTTCAGGGTCAAGAGTCTGAACATAAAAGAAACCAAGAGATGTGTTATGACATTGGCTCATTCTTTTCCTTGAGGCATTTGCCAACATGAATGCAGCAGCTGAGAGGCTTAGAAGCTAAGAAAATGTTTTGGCAGGCTCAAAAAGGAGGAGGGGCCCTGGTAAACAGTACAGATTGGGGACCAAAAGATTTACATACTGGGAGAGTGTCCAGAAATAGAAATCTTCTTTAGTAAATGTTAATATTCATCAAATTATCTGTATTATTATATATAAGTGACCTCAAATTAGCTTTAAATTTTTAAAACATGTATTTTCAGACTGAATTAAAAACATGTAAGTACACAAAATTTCAAGACTTGACCAAAATCCAAGATAAAAAATAGACAGCAGAAACAGACACATGAGAGATCCATATATTGGTGTGATTATATAGTTTAAAATTAAAATAATGATTATTAATGTTTTTAAGAAATATACGATAAAATGAGGAACATGGCAGGAAACTGGGAACTATAAAGAGAATCAAAAGGAAATTCTATGACTGAAAAATATGATAATGGAAATTAGAAAATTAATATATAACTTAATAGCCATTTAGACACACTGAAAGAATTAGTGAAGCAGAAGATAGGTCAGAAGAAAATATTCAAACTGAAGCAGAGAGAGAGAAAAAGGCTTAAAATCAGAAAAAAATAAAGGAGTCATATGGGACACAGTCAAAAACCTGATATTTAGAGGTTTTTTGTTTGTTTGTTTTTAAAGGAGGAAAGATAGAATAACATACAGAGGAAGTTTGAGGAGATAATGGCTGAAAAATTTCCAAAACTGATGAGCGACATCTAGCATAGACTTAATCACTAAGAACTGCAAGCAGAATAAATTAAAAGAAAATCATACTTAGAGCTCTGTTCTCTTTTTAGAAATATCATAGAATCCTGTATCAGACCAGTCCTCCTGCAGATAACAATTATAACTCTGGGCAACATATTTCAAAACTACTTAAAATCATTGGAGAATGACCCAAAATAGGCAGAAACTGAAGTGCTGATCTTTTTTTTTTAAGTTGATGTAATATTGACATATATAACATAACATTATATTAGTTTCAGGTATACAACATAAGTATTCCATATTTGCACATATTGTGAAATGATCTCCATAGTAAGTCTAGTAAATGGCTGTCACCACACAAATTTTTTTTCTTGTGATGAGAGTTTTTAAGATTTTCTCTCTTGGCAACTTTCAAATATGTGATACAATATTGGTAACTATAGTCACCATGCTGCACATTACATCCCCAGCACTTATTTATTTTATAACTGTAATTTGTACCTTTCATCCATTCATTCACTCTCTTTCTCTCCCCTACCTCTCCTCTGGCAACCACCAATCTGTTTTCTGTATTTAGGAGCTCGTTTTTTGTTTGTTTGATTTGTTTGATTTTTGTTTTGCTGTATTTTGTCTTACTCTGTTTGACTTATTTCACCTAGCATAAGGCCTCAAGTTCCAACCACGTTGTCACAAATGGCAAGATTTTCTTATATTTTATGGTTTAATAATATTACATTATATAAATATACATTTTCTTTATCCATTCATCCACCGATGAACACTTAGGTGGTTGTTTTTGTGTCTTGGCTATTGTAAATAATGCTGCAATGAACAGAGGGTTGCATGTATATTTTCAAGTTAGAGTTTTTACTTTCTTCAGATAAATACCCAGAAGTGGAATTGCTGTATCATATGATAGCTATATTTTTAATTTTTTGAGGAGCCCCCACACTGTTTCCCATAGTGACTCCCTCAAGTTACATTCCCATCAGCAGTGTGCAAGGGTTCCCTTTTCTCCATATCCTCACCAATACTCATCATTTCTTGTGTGTGTGTGTGTGGGTGTGTGTTTTAAAATTAAAGCCTTTCTAACAAGTGTGAGGTGTATGGTTTTGATTTGCATTTCCCTGATGATGAGTGATGCTGTGAACCATTTCATGTACCTGCTGGCCATCTGTATAGCTTCTTTGAAAAATGTCTATTCAGGTTCTCTGCCCATTTTTTAAGTGGATTGTTTGTTTGCCATTGAGTTGTATGAGTTGAGCGTCATCGTTTTGCAAGAAGGACAGACATCTGAAGTCATTCTAGCAAATACCTTGTAATTCACTTCATAAAGAGGAGTAGAACAACTGCCCTCTAGTATAATATGATCTAATCATTGGAATCTATTTTCCTCATTGTCATCAGAAAGACCATTTAACAAACATGAGTGTAGCTAATTTTTGCAAAATTACGGAAAGGGGCAAATATTGCAAAGTTGGAAGCAACGAAAATAGGTACTGTTAACTTATAAATTTCAAATGAGAAAAAAAGATGTAAAAAATGTTTCACATTCAAAGACTAATATATTGTTCTATCATAATAATTAATATTTTTATTACTGCAGATTTTAGACTCAAAAAAATCAGCTATTACAATAAAGTTTAAGTATCATTATTTTCACTCATAACCCGATACTAATCACTCTAAAGATTCTCTGAATTTTTCCTTTTGGTGCTATCATTTTAGGTTACTAACTTAAAGTCACTATTATACATAAAATTGTTTAATAGAGGAGATTATTAAAATATGGGTTACCTCATGTTCTCCATAAGTCTGAGAAGCAAGCAAAAAGAAGAGCCGGATAAAGTACTTCCAACGTGAAATAGTTGAAAATTATGAAGTGTACAAGCTCCTTTTCAGGAGATGCCAGAATTCCGGAGCAAGGCAGAGGGAGAACGCAAAGATGGTGTCCACTGGCCTCCATCACTAGAGTGTATCGGTGGATCCCTAGATGCGTGCCAAACTAGATCCCTGCCCCACATGCCAAGGCTCCAAGACAAGCAAGTTAACCCCTTTCACAGAAACACTGGTGGCGTGTTATAGTCTTCTGTCTGGGCAGTGCCCTGGGGATGGTAGCCATCTAAGAACTGTCTCTGTGGTAGCTACAGTCCTTTGGGGCCCAGGAACACAAGCTCTCCTGGCCACCAGAGCCAGGTGATCGAGGGGTGTCTCCTGGGTGGCAGTTGCATAAATAAGGGGCACCAGATGCCCGTGTAAGCTCCCATACAGGCGATACTGGCGCTCTGGAGCACAGCAGAGGAAAAGCACGAAGACAGCACCTGCCCTCAGAGGTCTCTGGAAAGGATTACGGTCAGCTCTTAGACTTCTGTTTAATTAGAAGCCTGTCCCTCTGAGTACAGCTATGAAGACAAGCTCATAGACCTCTTTCACAGAAAGACTGGGCTCCCGGGTCTGTTGTCTCTTGCTGTGCCCTGCGGGTGGTAACTGGCTGAAAACTGTTTCTCTGTTGGTTACAGCCCGTGGGACCTGTGAGCATAAGCCCCACCTGCCACTAAAACCAGGTCATCTAGGGGTGTCCCTTAGAAGTTGCTGCAAAAATCAGGGTGCCAGATGAGGGTATAAACTCCTTTCTGGGAGACGCCAGCAAGGTTGGAGAGAGACACAGAGAAAGTGTAAAATGATGCCTGCCAGCCTTTGTTCCAGAGCATACCCCAGCAGACCCCTGTGTGTGTGTTAAATTAGATGCCTGTCCCTCAGTCTGACACTTTAAGATAAGCAAATAAGCCTATTTCACATAAAGTCTGGGATCCTCTCAATTAGTTGCCTCTGCACTGGTTTTGGGGTGAGTGAGTCTGAGCATGCAAGCCCTTTAAGAGCCATTTCTCAGTTGCCTATAGCCGTGAGAGTCTCCGAATATGAGCCCTGTTGGCTTTCAAATATTGATGTTTTGGGGGCTCATCTCTCAGTTGCAGAACTTAAAAGTGGGAGTGCCCTGTGTGGAGTTCAAACCCTTTGCTTTTCCAGGAGAAGCTCTGGGTTTTTAGTTCCCTCCTAATTGTGTGTCACTACACTGGCGGTGGGGTTTATGGTGACATTATATCGCAGCCTCTCCTACATACTTTAATGTGCGTTTTTTTCTTGTTTATCTAATGTGTAGGTGTTGCTCATCTAGCTTTTAGCTTTTTTTTTTTTTTTCAAGGAAGTTGTTCCTTAATGTAGCTGTAGATTCAGCGTGTTCATGCGAGAAGGTGAGTTCAGGATCTTTCTATTTTTTTTTTTTAAGACTCATTTTATTTTATTTTATGCAGCGGGTTCTTATTAGTTATCAATTTTATACATATTAGTGTATATATGTCAATCCCAGTCTCCCAATTCATCTGACCACCACCACCCTGCCCCCCGGCCTTCCCCCCTTAGTGTCCATATGCTTGTTCTCTACAGCTGTGTCTCTATTTCTGCCTTGCAAACCGGTTCATCTGTACCATTTTTCTAGATTCCACATATATGCGTTAATATACGATATTTGTTTTTCTCTTTCTGACTTTCTTCACTCTGTATGACAGTCTCTAGGTCCATCCACATCTCTACAAATGACCCAGTTTCATTCCTTTTTATGGCTGAGTAATATTCCATTGTATATATGTACCACATCTTCTTTTTCCATTTGTCTATGGTTGGGCATTTAGGTTGCTTCCATGACCTGGTTATTGTAAATAGAGCTACAATGGAATTCAGGATCTTTCTAAGTTACCGTCTTGAACTGGAAAATGGGTGTCTCTAAATTCTTATCATAATACTTATGTCATGGCTTGTCCTTATATCTTTGACTTAAAAAGGCAACGTAGACTTGACTGAATGTTTTGGTGATTATGTATGTATATATGGTGCTGTGTTCTAATGGTGAATTTGTATACACAGTGTGCATGTGCTTTCATATGTGAAGCATTAGCATATACTCCAAATGGTTTTTCTTCTGCTGTGAATTAAGACATATATCAATCTAAGCTCATAAAAGGGCATCACAATATATGTTCTGGGCCAATTTCTACTTTAAACTCCTTAACAACTAACAATTTAAATCCATATTAAATACTCCCAATTTAACACCTACAATTCTACAGACATTGGCTTTCATACTACCCTGCTGTGAATAAGAGATCATACACGAGAAAGATAGATACTCAGCTATCCCCCAAGTGATGTCTAAAATACTTCCTCCTAGGGCAGGGGTAGGGTTCCATGTTATTGTTCTATGCATAAGACAGAGAACTGGCTGTAATAATTCAGTCCACACATAAAACAATAACCAGTTCACAATAATCAATATAAAGTAAAATTTTAAACTCCTAAAATTTGGTTGAGGAAAGACCAGATTTTCTTACTGACTATAAACAAGGTTTTCCCAGATTATTTTTATATCCACCAATCTTCTTTCTCAGAATTTAAAGAAAAACTCTTTAATAGCTAACTATTCACTTTTTCTAGAGTCATTATTCTTAAAGTTGTCCATACTGAATTTTACCGCCACACTAGACTGGTTATCTCCCAGACAATACGTTTTTATTTCCTGTGCTCCTGGATGGTAACAAACAAATATAGGGAGAGGTTTGTTCCTGAGCTTGTAAACAGAGAATAGAAAATTGTATACTATTTAAGAATTGGGGGTGCATACTTTATCTTATTTAATTTACAGTAGACTCTTCACTTTGTTGCCTCCCAGATAGAGTTTGTCATCTGCCTTCGCTGTGAGCAAGGAGACTTTAAGGTCTAAGAGCTTATTTCGAAATCTAAAAGCAACTCTATCAATTCTTACTAACTCGGAAACTATGGCTATTGAACGCGTCCGAAGTGTCACAGAAACAAAGAGCATATCAGATAATATTTGCCCCAGAATGGTTGATGGGAATACATTATGGGTAAGCATTCATATTCATGGGGATGCTTAGGGATTTTCTTATTCTAAATGTGGATTTTCACCTCTGCATGAGAAAATGACCATCTTTTTAGTGGTATTTCCCATTGCTGTGAAACATAAGGACAAGAGATTGCCAAGTAAGCAATCAACTGTCAGCAATCCAGATTTTCTTTTAGGACCAGCTGAAAAGTCACTCAAGGAAGCAGCTGAAATTTCACAGCCCGATAATGAAATAGAGATTACATGAGTAGGACAAATGTAAAAAAAGTTTTTATCTGGAAGGCAGGCTCAGTCTTCAAGAACATTTGACCCTTGAAAGCAGCAACATTTCACGGGTGAGTGGCATATTGAGGAGGATAGAAAGTGTGCTGAAGATACAAAAATTCCTGTAGGTTTCCCTGAAACCAATTTATAAACCAAATTATTATCTGAAAAACCAATTTTTTAAAAATAAATTCATTTCTTTTATTTTTGGCTGCATTGGGTCTTCGTTCCTGCGTGCAGGCATTCTCTAATTGCACTGAGCAGGGGCAACTCTTCATTGCGGTGCACAGGCTTCTCATTGTGGTGGCTTCTCTTGTTGCAGAGCATGGGCTCCAGGCACGTGGGCTTCAGTAGTCGTGGCTCGCGGGCTCTAGAGTGCAGGCTCAGTAGTTGTGGCGCATGGGCTTAGTTGCTCCACAGCACGTGGGATCTTCCTGGACCAGGGATCGAACCCGTGTCCCCTGCATTGGCAGGCGGATTCTTAATGGCTGCGCCACCAGGGAAGTCCCTGAAAAGCCACTTTAAATTATATATACTGAGAATCAGAGATGTTTAGATACAGAGTTGGAGGCATTGTGAGAGCATCAGTAATACCACTTCACATTTTCTGGGTCTTTCTGGTCTCTGTAGGTGATCGTGGCTTTGAAGTCAGCCCCTTTGGGGAGGCAGAATGGACCATTGCTTCATGAATGTCATTATTTCCTGTCTATTACAGGTTATCCTGCAGAATGCATATGCAGCTTACACATGTAGGAAGGCTTTTTCGGAAGCATCGTCAGGCCTCATCCAAGGCTTTTGATGATGCTTTCTGCCTTGGTGAATAAATTCAGATGTGCTGAGAGAGAATGAGGACTGCTTAGTGGTCACATGACCAATTGGCTGCTTGTTGAAAGCAGTCGTGTCGGACTGTTTCATGATGGAATGGAAAAATAAATGACTTAATTCATCTCCCAATCTCATTACTCTCTCTGGGAGAGGCTTTCACCATGTGCACTGCAGGAAGAGATTATTTGGAGAAGAGAGAAACAAGAGATAGCTGGGATCCGATATTTCCTAGGCCTTTTTCACACGACACAAATAACTGAGGCCTTCAAGCTGCTACCGTAAGAGGTGGAACAGTTCAAGGAGGCACTTTGCTGTGTGCAATGTCTCACAGCTGTAAAGAGGAGTATGATAATGAGCTTCGTGAATTGTGTGCACATTTTCTTAAAGTCTACTCTCTCTGTCTGAATTCAAGTAATCTGAAATGGTCCTGGACAATTTTAGTGACACATGGTCAATTGGCCTCCCTACTTACCATGGTTGTTTTGATGGAGTAATAATGGGTTGTTTCTCCCAATTTCCTAGTTGCTATGTGGGTGAGGCTTTGACATTTTTCATCTCAACAATAGATTGCATGCAGGCAGCAATCACAAATGTCTGATACTAGCATTTCCCAGGCATTCCCAGGTGTCATAATATGCCCTGATCATGAAATTCCCCAAAGTTGGCAAAATTACAAAGATCTTAAAAATTACAAGACCTTATTGCAAGATCTTCTAGCACCTTATCACCTTATCTCTGTGAGTGTGAGAGCAAAGGGAACCTTCACTTATCAGATGTCACATGTAACCTACACAAAGAGCCTGTGGTACTGTTTCCACACCTCAGAGAATTTTTCCTGATTTCACTTCCCATTTTCCATCAGAAATTGCTTCACGTTTTCTGCGTTTCATGCTAAAACACATCCTGATTCTACCTCCCTACCTGACTTCTTGTTTTGATGGTTTGTTATACCCATTTCATTTTGCCTTTTGATGCTTCATCAAATCCTAATATCTTGATTTATTTGCCTCAGAATATTTGTACATACTAAAGCATCACAGGTAGTGCTAAAGTCCCCTCATGCACGTCTCTCTCATCCCAATTCCTTTCTTCTGAGCAGTAGCTGCTTTCTTGAATTTGGTATTTATCATTCTATCCATGTTTTATATCAATACTAAAATGAAATGTATCCATAGACAGTTATATGACTTTGTTTTGCAGGTTTGCTCAATTCATTGCTAGGCCATTTACTTTTTAAACTTAGCTTTTGGTGCTTCCCTGGTGGCGCAGTGGTTGAGAGTCCGCCTGCCAATGCAGGGGACACGGGTTCGTGCCCCGGTCTGGGAAGATCCCACATGCCGCAGAGCAGCTGGGCCTGTGGGCCATGGCTGCTGAGCCTACGTGTCCGGAGCCTGTGCTCTGCAACGGGAGAGGCCACAGCAGTGAGAGGCCCGCGTACCGCAAAAAAAGAAACAAAAAAATTTAGCTTTCTGTTTTTGAGATTTGTCCATGTTAAGTTATGTAACTATTTTAATTGCTGTATTCAGTATTACCACACCACTATTTATTTGTCCATTCTTCTGTTAATGGATATTTTAAAACATTTTTTTTTGTTGTTATTAAGAAACAATAAGACAATGAAGATTCTTGTAATAGGTTTCTGGTACAGACGTGCAAAAATTATCTGCATTATGTACCCAGAAGTAGAGCTGCTTTATTGAAGGATACACACATTAATGCACATTTACTTTGCTTGTTGCTATCAAAATGCTCTAGATTATATTTGTCCCAATTTACAAAATCATAAGCACTACAGAGGATTTCCATTTCTCCATGGCTTCTCGAAAACTTTGTTTTGTCAGACTTAAAGACTTTTGCTAATCTGTGCCTGAAAAATTGTATATATGTATTTAAACTATACATCTCTCATTCTTTGTGAAGTTTAGTTTTTTTCTTTTTGGATTTTTTGTGTGAATGGCCTGCTCTTATGTTTTTCAAATTTTTCTAATGGTCTGCTTTTCTTTTTTCTCATTAATTTTAGGAGTCATTTATAAATTCTGAATACTAATCATTTGACAGTTGTATACTAACATATCTTCTCCAAGACCAAAGCTTTGTCTTTTAAATTTAAAAAAAAATTTTCCCTGAGACTTTTGATGGATTGCTTTATTGTCTGGTAGCATCCAGTCTTTTTATTTTATTTTATTTATTTATTTTTGGCTGTGTTGGATCTTCGTTGCTGCACTCGGGTTTTCTCTAGTTGCGGTGCACAGGCTTCTCATTGCAGTGGCTTCTCTTGTTGTGGAGCACGGGCTCTGGGCGTGCGGGCTTCAGTAGCTGCAGCACACGGGCTCAGTAGTTGTGGCTCGCAGGCTCTCGAGTGCAGGCTCAGTAGTTGTGGCACGCAAGCTTAGTTGCTCCACGGCATGTGGGATCTTCCTGGGGCTCAAACCCATGTCCCCGGCATTGTCAGGCGGATTCTTAACCACTGCACCACCAGGGAAGACCCTTTAAATTTTTTGTGTGTATATTTTTAGAATATAAGATTAAGTTTTAAGGCAGTTAAATCTACTAATCTTTTTCCCTTGTAGAATTTATAATCTTTGTATCTTGTTTAAGAAGTTTTTTCTACCCAAGCATCATTAAAATATGCTCTTATATTTTATCCTACAAGTTGTAAAGTTTTGCTTTGGTACATTTAAGTTATTGATTCATTAGAATTTCTTTTTGCACATAGTGTGAGGCTGGGACATAGGTCTATTTATTTTTATATAGATAACCAGTTGTTCCACTGCAATGTATTGAAACTGGTTTATCTTTTCCACATAATTTGTAATGCCACCTGTGCCACACATTAATTTTGTCACTTCTTCACACACGAGCCTATCTCTCTGTTCCAGAAGTGTGTTTCTTTCTGCCTACACCAATACCATACTCTCTTAATTAATATAACTTATAGTAAGTAAGCCTTGATACCTGATTGGATAGTTGTCCCAACACTAGAATCCTGTCCCCATAGGATTATTTTTACAATTCTTTGTCCTTTACACATCTATTCTTATTTAAGTATTGACTTCTAAATTCCTTAAATAACTGTTGGAATTTTGATTAGAATATCAGTTACATTTACAGGTTACTTTGGGGGAATATTATCATCTTTTACTTGCATTTCTCCATTTCTTCAAGCACCTTTTCTGTCCTTTGATGATCTTTACAATATTTCTATGAAAGGACTTGTGTGGTTTTTGTTAGATTCATTCCTGAGTACTTTAGCATTTTTGTTGATTCTAGAATGATTTCATTTCTACTGTATTTATTAATTACTTGGGTGTGGGAATGCTCTACATTTTTGTAGTTGATTTTGTACCCAGTGGTCTTGCTTAAGTTTCTTATTAATTTGTGTATATTTTGCCCCTGATTCACTTGGATTTTCAACATAAATACTCTCAACATCAGGAAATAAGAAAAAGTTTCTATTCCTTTACAATTCTTAAGTTTTTAATTTTGTTTTCTACTCTTTTTGTATTGACTAGGACCTCTAGAAATTAAAGTATTGAGTAGGAATTAAAATAGCTGACATCCTTGTCTTGTCCCTCATTTAAAACAGAATGATACTAACACAATTTTGATAAAGAAGAACAAAGTAGGAGGAATAACTTTATCCAATGTTAAGGCTTATTGTGTAGCTCTAGTAATGAAGACAATGTGGTATTAGCTAAGTGACAGATACATATCAATGGAACAGAATTAAGTAATCAGAACAGGCCCACACAGATATGCCCAACAGATTCTTTTTTATTTTATTTTATTTATTTTTTTATACAGCAGATTATTAGTTATCCATTTTATACATATTAGTGTACATATGTCAATCCCAATCTCCCAATTCATCACACCACCACCCGCAGCCCAACAGATTCATTTTTTTCTTTTTTTTGCGGTACGCGGGCCTCTCACTGCTGCGGCCTCCCCCATTGCGGAGCACAGGCTCCAGACACACAGCCTCAGCGGCCATGGCCCATGGGCCCAGCCGCTCCGCGGCATGTGGTATCCTCCCGGACCGAGGCACGAACCCGCGTCCCCTGCATTGGCAGGTGGATCCCCAACCACTGCGCCACCAGGGAAGCCCCCAACAGATTCTTGACAGTGGTACAAAACCAACTCAGTATGGGAAGGATAGCTTTTTCAAAAGGAAGCTGGAGCAATTAGACATCCATAGAGGTAAATATATATATATATATATATATATATATATATATATATATAAAATATATATATATATATTTCAGCATAAACTTCACACTTTATACAAAATTAAATGAAAATGGTTTATGGATTTAAATGTAAAATATAAACCTATAGAAAAATGTTAGGAAAAAGTGCTAAAAAACCCTTGGAATGCAAGGCAAGGTGAAGAGTTTATAGACTTGACACCAAATAATTATCCATTCATTTAAAAATTGCTAAATTGGATCCCACTGAGATAAAGTAAATTTTAAAATAGTAAAATTATTGTAATATTATTATTGTTATAAAATGTTATTACAACATTTATTTATCCAGGTATAATAAAATAATTTAGATTTAAAGAGTGTTCAAAGATTTTTCAAAGAAAACAGTAAATACATATGGCCACATAAAAATGACAATATTTTATCACAAACAAAATATGGACACACAAGTGTTCTGTTTTAGGTTAGCAACATCTTCAGTCATCCAAAATGTCAACAATATTTTGGAAGAACATGTGAATTTAAATATATTCTTATATCAGTTTTATCTCCCTGGATCTTTGAGGATACTTGGGTAGAGAGAGGTATTTAAATCAATACATACCAATGTATAAAGTAACTCTAAACCTTTACTTGGTATGCATCTTATTCACAGTTACCTAGTGTGAAGATTAAGTTATAATCTTATTTTATTTTCTCATTAGAAAATATTATTACTGCATATGCTATTTTTTAAAATGGAATTCCCTCTTTTAATAAGACATATGCAATACTTTTGTAAAAAAAAAGAAAAGAAGCACATCTTGATTTGAATCACTTTGACATTAACTCCAAAAGAGATGATACAAATTCAACCTATGGCTTTGAGAAACTTCTCAAGCAGTTTTTGAAATTTTCATGTCTATATATGCTCCTTTAGAAGAATATACTAGTTGTCAAGATGTTTGCTTTTAAAATAAAACTTTAAAAAATAATTTAGCATTCATATAACAAGATTATGTAAAATGGAGAAACCACTTCTGATGTAGTAAAATGAAAACAGCCTGAAGAGAGAGGTTTTCAGGGACAGAGAAATCAGAACTAGAAAAAGTAGGGGAACATAAAAGTGGGATAATGGAGAAAATCTAAAGAACCTGCACAAAAGGATTAGAAGCAGGATTTAAGAAGGTGCCAGGAAAGTAATAACAGGGAAGAAAAGAAACTCAACGATAGTGAGGAGTGAAAGAATGTGTTATGTACTTAGCTTGACATCGTTGCCAGCCTGAAAAGTTAAAAATTTTTGTGGCTAGGTTTTAAATGTATGTGTTGTAATAGCCAAAGTTTTCTGTAATCTCCGGGGCAGGGCTGAGGTATTGATGCAAACACTTTCAGAATGGAGTAGGTGTTGCTCTGAGGAGGCCAGTATGTGGAGACACAAGTGGGAGGGAAGATACGAGGTGACAAATTGTGTAAGAGAATCGGAGAATCACTGGAAGCAAACAATATAGAAAGATGATGTCAGAAGTAGAGACAATTCTCGTGAAGGAGGAGAAAAACAAGGGCCACTTTAATGAACTATTCTAAAGCTACTTTTTAGGAGAGGCACCATTCTTCAGTAAACTAGTCTAGAATGAGGGAGGGTGAAGAGGGTACTCACATAGTTTGAGAAAAGGAAAAATGTATTTAGCTTCAAAGGAGTATGCTGTTATTCCTTCCTTCTCTTTTTTTTTTTTTTTGTACGCGGGCCTCTCGGTGTTGTGGCCTCTCCCGTTGCGGAGCACAGGGTCCGGACGCACAGGCTCAGCGGCCATGGCTCACGGCCTAGCCGCTCCGCGGCATGTGGGATCTGCCCGGACCGCGGCACGAACCCATGTCCCCTGCATCGGCAGGCAGACTCTCAACCACTGCGCCACCAGGGAAGCCCCCTTCCTTCTCTTTTTGTGTGAATGCTGAAATATACTCACCAGGAATTGTTACATCCTACTCTGTATATTGGATGCTAGATTCAAAGTCCTTTTTTTGTTTTGAGGATTTATTTAGTGATTGCATGCTTTTTCAATGCTTAAATGTAATCTCAATTTAGCTATGGTTATGTGTTCTTTTATAAACTGAAAGATTTTACTCGGGGTAGGGTTGATTAAAAGAATGTAGCATAGATGGTTACCTAAGATGTGAGATCTGAAGGGCAATGGAACCATCTCCTTCACTCACCAGCACTTTTTTCGCCTGGTGCCACAACCTGAAATTCCACCACTGACATTGCACTGCTTTGGACTATTGCTCATGAGTGTACTAATAGTGTGGTGTAGGTGAATTTACCAGACAATTTCTATAAGTTTAAAGGAAGAGAAATTGGGAGACATGATAGCATTGGCCTCATAGTTGGGATTCAAAATGATAGAAAAGAGTTGTTTTGTTTACCATTGCATGTATAGTGCTTAAGAGAGTTTACACTCAATAAATATTGGCTGAATTAATGAATGAAAGGGGTAAAGAAGTATATTTGTATAATATAATATTATATAATGGTAAAAATGCAAGAAACATGCAATAACACGAATTAATCTTAGCTGTATAATATTAAAGAGAAACAGTAAGTACCCTGAATTGAGCGTAGCATAATCACTTTTCATAAAATTAAAACAAAGAACACACACAGACACACACGGACACCTACTCCTGTGCTCCACATTTTAGGAATACATATATTTGTAATAAGTTAAATAAAGGATACAGGATGTGCCCTTTATTTGGATATGGTGGATACAGCATTCAGGTTACAGGGGAGGCCGGAGGATGAGGTAAAGTTTATTCCATGAACTCTATGGTAAGATCAAATTTATTCTTAAGGTTCTAGACTCTATTTGGATACTGGCTTCAAGAGTGCTTGTTACAGTATTACAAATAACTAACTAAATAGATAGAAATGCATGGATTAATGATATGTTACTAACCCAAAGATTACTGGTACACTAGAAGTCCAAACTAATTAAATACATGCGTACATAGAAGGAAAGAGAACTAACTCAAAGTTTAGACTGAGGTCTGCTAAAAACAAACAGCCCACACTATGGTGCTTACCTCTGGGTTAGGGAATGTGGAATAGCAGACAGCCACTGAGGAATATGCCCCTCCACGGTTTTATACAGAGGCAAATATTTAGTCTTTCCCACTACGGGACTTGAGAGGTATCTACTGAAAAAATCCTGAAACGGAGTTGGTTGCATAAAGAGCAAATCATCTGCCATCATAGAGGCTAATTAGAACTATGTAACTAACTTTTTTTTTGCTCTGGTTCTCAGGAAATGAGGATCTTAACATCATGATCAATCATTGGAAATCTTTGCTTTCATAGTTCTAAAATCTTCCACATTCTTTTCATGAACATAATTTTATATTTTTAAAAATTACTTAACTGTTTTATGTGCTATAAATACTTTAAATTATGTTTTTAATGAAGTGGGTTATAAGTTACAAAATGAAAACACATGCCACAAATGGCTAAAGCCTTTAGCTTAGAAATCGGGAAATCATTCACTGCAAAGACTAGCAGAAACCATTTGGATTTGGGTGGAGGGCGATTCTCTTCTGAAACAATGTGTTAGCTATTTCACTTCAATAAGGAAGGATGTCTAGAAAATAATATTTATAACACATTGAGCAAGCAACATATTCAGCTGAAATAACGGAAGAAGATAATTGACCTCACCTTTGGCTATATGTTTCAAAACTGTGTGTTTCAGTCTTGTGGTCAGGTTGAGGCAGCCTCTTAAATTTTCTGTTTCTAAATACCACTGTAAAAATGTTATGTGGGCTTCTGGTTTCAAGGTGACAGCAAGCAGAAATTTCTATTCCCTTCTGCTTTCTAAAATGACCCCGCAAAATAATAGAGTAAGCAAAAAAGAAACAGAAAAAATACAAAGTTGATCTTCAATAAAACTAGGAGACATCAGTATCCCCAACCACAGGATGTAAGAACCAGTGGAGTTACTGAGTGACTCAGCGAGCAGAAGAAGGTACGACACAGCGTCTGTGGAGGAGGTTACCCGTGAAGCCTCAGGAAGACTTGTACTTGGAGTTATCAGACACTTGGGGGTCTGGTTTTTTGTGTTTGTTTTTTTGTTTGTTTGTGAAAGCCTGTATAACTACCCATCTTTAGTCCCTGCACAAGTCAGGAGGCAGACTTGGCAGAAATTGAAACAGAGCCAAGCACAGCTACACGACTTGTGGGGCCCAGTGCAAATGAAAATGTGGGACCCTTGTTCAAAAATGAAGAATTTCAAGATGGCCACAGTAGAGAATTAAAGTACAGGGTCCTTCTAAGTGCAACTATATGGGTGGTGCACCCATGAAGCTGGCTCTGCAAAAAGCCTCCAAACTCAGAAACAAGTAGATAGGAGGGCAGGAATGAGGTATGTTACTGAAAATGAAATTACATTAATATCTATATACTCAATGGTGAGGTACCAATCCCACCATTGTTAATGACAGCCTTACTGTCATTCAGGCTATCCACTCCCTTGAGAAGTCTGGAGGACCCACCTAACAGAGAAACTGAACATTTAGAACATAGAGGAAGATACTGGCATTTGGTAGTTCCCAGCATAAAATCTATCTGGCTGCCCACATACTCACAGTGACAGACCACCTAAAAATAATCTCCATTCACCTGGAGACAAGTCCCATCCATGTACACAGAGCTTATGGAGGCTTTTAGTGTTTCACTAAGAAAGAGTTACCAAGGGTTTGAGGAAATAAACAACAACAGCAACACTAAAAGAGCTATAAACAGAGAAAAATGATTAAAGAGAAAAAAGAGACAATGTAGGGAACAGAATAATATTTCAAAAAAATATATTAATATAAAAATTGTCATATTCATAATAGTGTCACATTGCCTTTTGCCACACTTTTCCCTTTATACTTTCTCCTGTAACATAGGAGCTGGAAGCTGGGAAACCTCATTTCTCAAAATCTTTACCAGCAGATTCAATGCCAATGAGAGGCACTTTCATGATTCAGATTCAGAAGGCAGAAGAACAACTAAAGCTGTTACAGCTACTTCAGAATTGGAAAGCAAGAATGTGATTTTAAGAGGCAGCAGGTGTGCAGTTTTGCCAGTGACTTTCAAGCATTCTCTTGTGGAAATTGCTTTGGTGCTGCATACATCAATCATGGTTTTCTGAGATTCGTATATCTTCCTTATTTCCTGAAAGTTAGGGGTGGCTTTATCTAATCTATGTCTCATAGCCTTTCCATAATATTAAGCACCCATTTCTCTGAATTAAATACATTCCTATTTAAAATATCTAGTGGAGTTTCTGTTTCCAGATGGATCTCTGATAAAATAATAGGTAACATTTATATAGTGTTTGTTATGTAGCAAGAACTGCTTGTTATTGTATTTTATGTTTGAAGTTTATTTTTTAACTATAATTTTTTATATCATTCAAATGTCAAACTATTAGAAAGATACATACATGACACACACACAATGATATGTGTTTTGTCTTCCCATACTCCTTATTCCCTATTCCCAACCCAACAATATGTAACAATTTAAAATATATTTTTGTTTATCATTCTAGTTTTTCTAATTGAAAATATCAATACCTGGAATAAAGAACCAAAGAGATAAAAAATAGAAGAGAAATAATATGATATTTATGGTATATGTTCAGGGGATTGAAAGTCCATCTAATGGGAGGTCTATAAAGAGAAAACTAAGAAAATGAATGGGGTATTATACAAAAACACCTCCCCCAAAGTTTCCTAGAACTGAAAGATATACCTGTACATCCTAAAAGTCTGAGTCCTCAGCACAAAGATCTATCTGAAGGTACTAGAGATAAACACCAGGGATACAGAGAAGATCTCACAAACTTCAGAAAGAAAAAACAAATCACATACAAAGAACTAGGTATCAGAATGGCCTCAGACTTCTCAGAAGTAGTATTGGAAACTATAAGACAAAGGAATAACGTCTTCAATATTCTGAGTAAAATGGTTTTAACCCAAATTTTTATACCCAGCCTAAGTATCAATCAAGTATGAAGGTAATATTGGGATATCTTATTGATATCACATTCTCAGAAATATTAAGCTTCTCTGCACTTCTACTTAAGAAGCCACTAGAGGATATGTTCCACCAAAATGAGGAAGAAAACAAAAACAGTAAAATACAAGATTCAGGAGATAAGGAATCCAACATACGAAAGAGAAGTAGGCATTCCAAGGACCCTAGTCTCAGTAGCAGACTAAGGTAGGCAATTAGGCCATATAAGAACATGAGGACAGAAGGAAAAAAATGGAACTGATAATGACTGTCTGAAGTTTGATGTCAGGAGCTGTGTAAGAGATTTGAAGGAGAATAAGCAGATGGAAAATAAAGGGACAGTTATTTTCTTTGAGAGATATAAAACTTACATAGGAAGTATAATCATAGTGTACAAATTTGGACCAACAATGAACCATATACACATAGCCATATTGATGAAAACATTAAATACAGGTTTAACAACAAAAATAAAAAGGTCATATTAGCAAGAACAATAGGAGAAAGGAAAGGAGACAAGGGGGAAGTGAAGGACTGCTTGTTTCCATAATCACTATTTTGACAAAGGTTAATAAGAATTGATGGAGGATGAGATCAGAAATAAACACTCTCATAAGTTATGCATTTATTTACTTCTCTAAATGATTCAGAAGATTATGAAGGTTGACAGAGCTGCAGATTTTAGGTTTTTAAGATTCAGTTAAGAAGAATATATTATGAAAATAATGCCTGAGAAAGTGAGGGTCACATCAGACTCTCTGGAAACATGACTCTCACCCTGTAGGACAACCTTGTAGGTGTATCCTGCACTTAGGACTCTGTGGTTATGTATTAGAATATATGCTAGGCCTGGAATTTCTCTTCAATATTAGAGTCTCATAAAAAAATGCAATGCATTTAGGCATAAATATATTTTTCATTCATTACCTTCAGATTTTCCAGGATAATTCTTTCTATTCCAAGCACATTCCTAAATAAAATGCTACTCAGCCAGAATAAGGGTCAAACACCTCAAATTCTGTAAGAGTCTCCAGGGTTGAGATTTTAGATAATAATGAGTCTGTGAAGCCTTTTATCATTATTTTCCTTTTTAAACTATGTACTGTACAGGTATTACTTTGACCACTATAAATAAAGAAATATGATAATAAATTCATTGTTATTTTAAAAATAAACAAATTCTGATATTTCAAAATTAAGTGTAGGGATAAGGTTCTTAATGCCTTTAATGCTTGGGATACACAGGTACGCTGTTTCAGGTAGAAGATCAATACAATACTACTCTTTTGTCCAGATTTTTCACTAATAACTTGCAATACCTTTCAGCAGCCCCTTGACAAATGATTTGTACATGCTTCTGATACACGGTTAAGGCTGCTTTTTCAGTCACAGAAAAAAAAAAAGACGAGAGAGAGAAAGAGAAATTTGAAGGAGACACTTAAATCTAGATCTGACCAGTGAATGGAAGATAAAAGTTAACCCTTTTCCATCTTCCTTCTTACATCTAAATTTTTGGTGGGACCCCAACTTACCAAAGAATAGGTTCTGCTAAAATGACCACTGCATTTATTTCTAGCCTTCCACATAATACCTCACATACATATCCTCCCAGATCAAATTTTCATTTTAATGTCCCTACAGTATGGCAATAGTGGTTTGGAATTGAAATGCTCTCCTTGCTTCCCCAAGAAACAATTTGGCCAGAATTTAACTGACTCAGTGGGAATTTTTCTATCATTCAGAAAGATCATAAATGAATCGTCTAGCTGTTTGCTTAGCTGTTTGACGTTGCTTAGGGATAATGAAACTTGACAGTAATGTGCTAAAATCATTTCTCCCTGTGAAGGCTTTTAAATCTTACCCTGTAAACTACATTTGATGAACTTTAAAGAGGTTTTCAAAAATTTTGCATTAAATCCTTAATATTTCCTGTGCTGCTTCTCAGACATTTAAAATGTTTTTTCCTTCATTGTAGATTTAAGTAAATATTTCTTAAGAAGCTATGAACAGTTTGATGTGATTCAAGGATAAAGACCATGGCTTTTAAGCTGGTTTTAATACTGGTGTTGGCTTATGACTAAATATTAGCTTGTCTGAACTATCTATTTATCTCAAGATAAAACAGAAAACTTTAAAATCTTTTCTCCATAGTTTTTCATTTTCCTTATGCAATCACAACTGTTTAAAATCACTTCAATTTATCCCAGAGTAACATAACTTTACACTCCTCCTAAGTGATTCTTTTCAATAAACACCATTTTCCTTCCTTGTTTTTAAATGCAAACATAAAGCAGCCTAACATTTGTCAAAGCTCTTATACCAGACAGGGGACCATAGCAAGTCATCTGGTTTATTCTGCAATTTTAAGGCAGGAACATACTGCTGATTATATTATCAAATGCAGCCAGCTGTAGTTTGAGATAGCCTATTAGTGAGAGAGGTTGATATAACCAATCAACAAATAAACGGGTTAAAAATCTTCTCATTCCATCTGATGTGATTCTGACAAATGAGAGGAACACGACCCTATTAGCATGAAGAACAATAAGGTAGAAAACCACTCACAGGAAAATAAGTGAAGCAAAATTAGATCATGGTCAAATTGCCTCCCTCCTTTAATAGACTTTTCACTCTGAAACCACCTGCCCTGGAATGTCTAAATTCTGCATCAGGCTGATGTAGTTATTGCTGTATTATTTTGACTTTCTCAGATAAGTTTGTCTTCAGATGCTGAATGGCCATCCTACAGATTACAGGAATATGGAGCAGTGATAAATATCAATAGAAGTTTGTCAAGTGGTTGCCTTTATTTATTAGAGCAATAGCTGGTGTTCTCTTGCTATTTCAGAATCCTTATAAAAGCTTTTATACCTAAAGCTGGCTGTGGAAGGGTATAGATGTGCAACTCTTCAGAGTTATCATATGCAAATCTGGACTGCTTTTTCATTTTCTGGAAAACTGTGTACAAAGCAAAATTGTTACAAAGATATCTTGCTTTTAAGTTGCAGTTAGAGAAAAAATACATCTTAAGTGAAATAAATATTGAGAAGAGAGCAGCTAAGGTTCTGTCTGGATGGATATGACCATCATTAGGAATCTGGACAAAACTTTAAAGTCTAGACAGATCTGAGCAGTCGTAAGCAGAAACAGATAAAGCTTCCAGAATAGAAGGGATAATGGTTATTCTTCTAGAGTCCTGCCATGGCTCTGAGGTAGTGTGTATTCAGAGATTTACAGATACTTTAACAGATTCTGATCATTTGTTGAATGGTCAACAGTTGACCATTTATGAGCTCCTAAACTATAAAAAACAACATACTGAACACCACAGATGATATAAGCATAAGTGGGCAAATTAGGGTAGATGAGAATCAAATTTGTGGGATTAGAAATGCATAAACCTTCAGCATAACAGTGTGTACAGGAGTAGGCAAGTTGGTCCAGGGCAATAGTGATCTATAATTCATCATTACTTCTTGTGGGCCAGTAATTTTCTTCTGGCTATTGATTTCTGTTCTGTTGTCAAGATTCAACCAGATTTATCATGCTTGAGCAGCCCTTCTGGCTTAGGCTTTTCCTCTTTCCTCAGAGTCCTTTACTTGGCTTGGTTACAGTGAGTCAGTTTGATAAAGCAATATTTCTCAGGCTCACTATAACATAATAGTCATTGGGGCACTTGTTAAATGCAGATTCCCAGGGTCAATGTGTATAAATATTGAATCAATATGACAGAAACTCTGTATTAAGGAAAAACAAATGTCCCTTAGTTGACTCCCATGCTCAGACCAATACAGGAAACATTATGATAAATGTTTCATCCCAGATAAAATATGTTTATTCCAAGGAATGAGTATTTTAAATAATACTTTAATACACCCCCCACCCTCCAAAAAAATGTCAAGCAGTAGAGATTGTATGGAAGATTCAGTATTCTCTGTTATTCAATAATCATTCTCTATTCTAAGGTCTTTAGTTGTTGGAGATGTGTCTGTGAAAAGGCACACAGTCCTTGGCCTCAAGGAGCTTAAGAGGTATGTTAATGGTTACATGTGGCTTTATTATTATTTGTAAACTAAGTAAGAAAACATACAGGCAGACACTAGTTTACCTCATATGTACTCTATGCAATACTTCTATTGACAATATTATGGTATCTATTCAATTAGATAATGTTGATAAACACACACTTATCAAGATAAGATAGGAGCAAAATTTATCTATCCAAGACCAGAGTGCTAGAATGTGAAGAGTTCCATGGCCATGCTGAGGAAGTTAATCCAAGGCACAGCTGCAGCTGTTAGCATTTCAGAACGGGTTGGATATAGTTGTAATACAAGATGGATATCAAGATTGATACGTAATACATTTCATCATTGGTAGATTTTTCTTCCTTTTACATTTCTGAGTCAAAGTATTTATTTTGATCTCCCACATTCTTTATTAAGCTCATCATATACCTAACACCCATTCATTAAACAACTCTTTCTATTCATTGGATGAATTATTTCTGTGCCAATTGTAAATTTTGCACATCTACAGAGCCAGATCTTTCTTCACTCCCTACACCAATATGGTGAAAATCACATGTAGTTAACAGCTTCTACCTGCTTTTTCTGGGAGCATAGAAAAGAAGTCTGAGTCTCTTGAAAGGTCAAGGAGTATTGTGTAGATATACACAAACTAGAAAAAGATTATGTCTTCCTCTCCTTCCTTTATTTTCCTTTATCAGTTTGGTGAAGATTAAAGTTTTCCTTCCCCAAGATTAAGGCAAGGATACCAGAAAAAAAAATGTGTATGCTGTTAAGTAGAAAGAAAATTTTCGTCTTCTTTCATGAGAAGATGATAGGCTGAAGTTCTTAGTAGAGGCTCTGGTGATGGGATTAGGCTCAAGAGGAATCTGTAGTGATTTCCCTCTCTTCTTGGAAAGTTGATGACACTGAGGAGATGGCAGAGACATGATGCTGGGTGTTCCATTTAGCTTATTCCCAGAAGCACACCTCAGCTTCATGCACCCACAGTGATAAAGACGCCTGTGAATTTTTACTCTGCCTTTAAGAAGGTGCAGTTATTTTTTTCTGGTTTGGTGCTCACTCTATACCAAACACGGAGCAATGTCTGGCGAGTTTGTAATTATATTTTTAATAGTTTTAAATTTTTTTGTTTTAATTCTTTGAAGGTCTTCTTAGTCTAGGAGGACCTGTGGAAAAATCCCAGTTCACGTGTGGCAGCATGACATCTACACAGGTAGCAGTATTTATGCTGTGGGGGAAAAAATGCTACAAATCAGGAATTTTTTTTTTTTTCTGGAGAGCTTGTTGTTAACTATTTACCAACCTATCACTGTCAGAGCAGAGTGTTCCTCATCTCCTGCACACAACTCGTGGCCATCTCTTCATCCTTATGGATTAGAGGCTCTCTTTGCACAGGCTTGCATTAGCCAGCAGGAGTGGCAGTGGGCAACAACTCTGAGCATTGCCATTAACATCCAACTCTAGGTGTGATCTGGTCCTGGCTACAAATGGGGTGCAACCCACCCTTCTGTCTGGCCATAGTTTTGGGGCCCCAACTTGATGGTTGCCAAACCAGGTTCTCGGGACACAAGATGAGACAAAGAGGGCAATAGCTGTTTCTGGGATAGAAAAGATCGATAACCAATGGGTACCTGAAAGCAAATTCACAAGTCATAATACAACATCTTACAAGTGTTTTCTGCCAATCTGAATTTGGAAAGGAAGGAACAACATCAAATTTTAGCTTCCTCTCTCAACCAGGCACCACAGAGATGTTGGGGAGCTGACTTTTGTGAGGCTTCTCACCTTTTGCTGGCTTTCTGCAGTTTTCTCAGGATGCCATCTGCAGGTTCTGGAGCAAGTGGGGGTGTCCCAGCAGGTCTCATCCTTGTCACCAGAAACCACAGAGGCAAAAAAATAATTTCCCCTCTACCCTTTGCAGTGAGTGCCTGGCTGAGCCCCTTTTACTCTAGGGCATCTCCTAAATGGATAAGCTTATCTAAGATGGTTGCAAGTTCTCCACCATGGCTGTTGTAATTCAAGATTATCTTTGGTAAGGCTAATCTGTTTTTTCAGGCTTAAAATAAAATTTTATTCACCTGAGTCCTCACACTGGACCCAGTCTAGTTTAAGTCAAATCCACTCTTACCCTGGACCCAGTCTAGTTTCTAAGACAGACCCAATCCAGTTTTTTAAGACCAAGCTAGTTTGACTCTGGCTGGTTTCAGGACCAGTCTAGAAGAAGAAATGCTCAAATAAAGTCTGCAAGCTCATTATGCTAAAACTGCAGTACTAGGATCCAAGAAGGACTTACCCACCACCTCCAGAGGCAGCAAAGAGGCAGCCAGCTCAAGGGGTTCAACAGGTATCTACTATATCTTGCTCTTGGGGGCTGTAAGAAGTCTCCTTCAGGTCCCTCTTCTGACATCAGAACTGTTAAAAGATAAAGCGAAGAATATTAAAAACTTTGAGTTTATTTGAGCAAAAATTGATTCCAATCAGGCAGCATCTAACCTAGCAGATAGAAAGGAGCTCCAAGGAGCTCTACAAAATGAAAGACTCTTATAGCCGTAAGGAAGCTGGAACAAGCAAGATCTACTAGGCAAAGAAGTGAGCTCTTTAGGGGATGGCAGGGGTCTATCAGGCACCTAACTAATCAGGTGATTCCTGATTGACTGTTTTAAGATTCCATTTCTGAGAGAGCTGAAACTGTAATCAAGTCTTCATTTGGTGACATAGGGCTTAGCAAAAGTGACTCTATTTGGGGTCTATTCTCTTGTTTTTAACACCCACTAGTATTATTTCCATGGCTATAAGAAGCTAAACAGTATTAGCAAATATTTGCTAAGACTAGTGGCCAAGTACCCCAAATTAATTAGCTTCCAATCTTTGAGCAATTATAAAATTCAATCTAAAATTAAATTATATTTTGATTATTCTTAATGGTTTCATGGATAGAATCATTTTGCACAGTTTTGGTACTTTTATAAGTGTTTCCTTCCATTTCTGTAAAACGGACTATTACCTTTTTTTTGACTATAAAATTGCAGGCTTCCATTCTAGGGCACTGCCCAGTTTTGTGTTAATGTCTTTTCACAGGTAGCTGCACACGCTTGCTTTTTGCATGTTGTAAATAATTAGAAGTTTCTAATAAATAATTAGAAGTTTCTTTAAGCCCTGTGTAAATCTTCTTAGGTAGATTTAAATCATATTTTAGAGACAATACCACCATAATGGTGTCCTGCAGGGTAGGGTAAAATATCACAGGAAAGTGTTTCAAAAAGATTCTTAATGCTAATTACAAGTCTTTCCCTCTTACCAAAAAGTCAAAAGACTGCTGATGTTTGTAACTTCGCAGAAAATTTACCTCAAATGTTGGCTGATACTGTAGACAGGCATATAGGTAATTGGTTAAAATCAAGTTTACATCTTCTAAAAATTTTCCTTTTGTCCTGTGTTTTTGAATATGAGCCATTGGTGGTGAAAAGAATCGTGTGTCCTGCTGAATGCTCGTTTGGCTCCTAGGACACCTCCAAGGAGGTGAAATCTTATCTATCAGAACTCCTTCCTAAAGATGCAGCTTTGTAGTTTTAAGGATAAAATTTAAATTCACATCAATTGATTTTTCACCTATTTTTTTTATCCATTACGATGTTAAATTTTTTTCTTTATTGTTATTTTCTAATGTTTTAAACCATTTTACTTGTTATTCACTACCTTCTCTTGAAAGAAAAAATAATAATAAAATGAGCACACTGGGTTATGCCAAGGCACTTTCTTTACCATGCCTTTTCTCACCTTCAGCCATGTATCCTGGGGATTGTTGGTGACAAATGAAAAGGAGGAACAAATATTTTATAAAAATCTTGTCCTAATAGTCTTTGAAAATGTTAGTGGTCAAAATCCAAAAATATGCAAGACTTAAGAAAATAGGCACATGCTGCTTTTGTATGTGTGGATATGTTGTTTAGCAACTCTGGTCTGGATTAGTTATTTTTATATTTTTCATTGGTTTACTGTTTATTTTTATTTCCTTAAAATTAGAAAGCCATCAGTAGGTCCTAGAAATACTGAGTCCCATGTACATGAGAATATGGAGTCTCTTCAACTTTTTTTTTTTCCCCTTTTATACTTTGGACATTCCACCCTTTCCTTCTTTGTTGTTTTATTCTCTTCCCAGCTCCTGAATGTATGCCTGACCCAGGTTCTATTATTGGTCTCCTTTATGTATGGTCCTGCATTCTCTGTCTCATAGGAATTTCATCCATTTCTACATCTACTACCTATTGCTTCTGTGCATATCATTACCATAACTCTAAGTCTGGTCCAGACCTTGTTTCTAAATCTCAAACCAGCATGCTCGACCTTTCTGTTTGTTTGGAAAGCTTCTTAACATCAAGATATCAAAAACTGAACTTGGTGTTTTCACTTCACATATTTCCTCTTCCCCTTGCCACTAACATTCTTTCAGTAAGCCAGGCTCAAAACCTGGGGATCAGATTTCTTTCCACACTCTCCTTTGCTTTCTACATTCAAACCAGTTCCAAAAGTCATATACATTTGATCTATGCATCTTTCGTTCTTTTTTTTCTAATTTTGTCATCATTCTGGTTGATCTGTCTTGCCTCTACTGGATTCTTTGTGTTCTTTCTCTCTGCTCTATAATCCCATGCTATACATTATAATCAGTTCATGTCTTAAGTTTCAGATTCAATCATCTTGTTCTGATAAAATTCCTCCAATGATGTTTCAATTTCTGTATTATGTATAAATTTCCCCATTATGTATAAATTTTCCCTTTTGTCACTCAGGTCCAGGTTATAATTTCCTTTTGGCTTAATATTTTACTGTACATATTGCTTTGATGGTCTTTCCATCAGACTATTTCCTTGAAACCATTCTGCATTCTCTCTCCTCATTTCCTTACATTTTCCCATTGAGCCCAAACTTCCAACTTCACTACATATAGTTCTTGTTAAAGCCCTATCCTATACACAGCTTCTCTTAAAACTCAGCTCCTCTCAAACCTTTTCTGATGCTTTCGATACTGACCTTACCTAAGGTCATGACATTTTTTATATGTGTGTGTGTGTGTATATATATATATATATATATATATGTGTGTGTGTGTGTATTTAAATATATATATTTAAACTAAGTAGGATTTTTTAATACCAAACTTGTGTTATCCATTGCCTGTTTGAAAACTATCTGAGGGTTCCTTTGTCATCTTTCAAGTACTAAGCACCTTGCATAGAGGTAGGACCAGGTATTACTGATTTTTCTAGAACTCTTATGACATAATTCCTACATGACTGGCAGCAGGGAAATGGAAGAAGAGAATAGACTATAAAGTCGCTGCAGGTCTATTACCATTTTATTCCTCTTTCCTTCTCCTGCTTTCCTCTTAAATTTGTGGCCATGAAGCATGACAGACCTGATAGAATTTTGAAGGGAAAGACAAAAATATGACATCAAGTATGTATAGAGCATTGATAATTTATAAGCTGCCATAGATAAGCTTTTCCCACAGTTGAAAGTGGAGCGAGTCTCTCTGAGTTTTCGCCTGTCCAGAGGAACAACTGGGAGGTTGACAAACAACAATTCCCTCAGGACAGTGGTTACCTGGCTCTGTAATTTTGTTTCTTTCTCTCTTTTTCTCTCTGAAATGAATGTAGGTAATTTTCTTGCCCAGAAAATGTGTCTACTGGGAAGAATATTCCTTTAAGTATCCTGATAAAAACAAGCAAAACCCACAGGGCAGTGCTGCTCCTGCCCTCATCCTCTAGTTATTGTGTAACACAGGAAAAGTCTCTAAGATCTCAGAGTGCAGGGAGTGACATAAAGGAGAAGGAAATGTATCCCAGGAAGGGACAATGCGGCGCTGTGCTCCCCTCTCTGTAATGTTTATAACTACTTAGGTCATGTTTAAAGATCAAAGACTCAAAACACACAGACGGGAGACTTTTCACCTTGAGTGAGCCAATTCTATGCACACAAACCTAAAATGGTCTTCAGTATCTGGAAATGTGGTGGTAATTCTTGTCTCTTTATTGCTAACAATTCCCTAGCTTCGCTTACAAGAATTCAGAGATTCTTTACCTTTGTATTCCAATTATGCAACCCAGAAGTTTCCATATCTACCAGCAACAGTTCTTATAGCCCAGCCGCTAATTAGAAAATTTGTCTTCTTGCTGGTGCTAATAGGAACCAAAAATAGTAGTGTTTTAATAGGTAGCAATAAATGCTCTTTTCTTGTTTAAATCACTGTGCTCGTTATTTTCATACCACCAGATATTACCTTCTGAACATTGGTGTCAGGACAAGAGTTCAGGCACGTGAGAAAGTTCCAAATGCTAAGAGGCTCATTTTGTGGCTGTTAAGACTGTGGTGGTTTTAATGATTCTATAAAAAGGACAAGCAGTCTGATCATTACGGTTGCACAGGTTTTACATCTATTTCCACTCTAAGTGCTAGTATTCTTCTGCTTATATTCATTAAGCTTCCTAGAGTAGAAGCTTCTCAGTAAAGTTTCCAGCAAAAGTTATTACATGGAAAACATTGGGTTTTTCTACAAGTTATGACTTACCGTTCCCAATGACTACTTATTAGCAGGTATATTCATCAGCTGGAATAGTTTTTACCACTGAGTTTGAGTCTGTCTTAGGCTTATTCCATAAAGCATATATGAGTATATTTCTTCTAAGAAGCTCCTTGGTTTGACCAAGTACTAGTGAAAAAGATAATGTGTATATCAAGTGTCTCATTAGCCCAGATTCAAGTCATGGGTAGCTCTTGTTCCCAGAGCTAATGTACGACTCTTGCATCATCATCATGATTCTTGATTTGTGTTACAGCAATTGGTTTGGGCGATAATTTGGTTAAAATGACAAATCGGTCAGTTTAAAATATTTTTAATCCCTGATATTTCATACATGGTTGGGATTGGTAAGGGGGTGGTTTGGCAAAATGCACCTTTCAAATTTTGTGTGTTTTTGAGAATTTATGGTATATTTGACTTTTTCTTGTCTAATTCTATTCTATTTTCTGCCATGGACCACAGTTTTGTATTTTATGCAGAAAATCATAGGAAACAAATCAAACAGCTTTTAGCCAAATTATCTAATTGCATTGCTATTATACTTTTTCCTAATTTTTAATTCCTATAATGTTAGGTGCAGGAGCCTAATGTCTAAGGCATGAGAAAAAGAAGGAACAAAAGAATATAATCTAGAATATGAAGGCTTTTATTTCTCACAGGGACATGGACCTTTTTAGTAATAGAACCTTTATAAGTAAAAGAAATCTGAAGTGTTGCATAGCATTAGAATGTTGTTATAAGGAAATGTGGGAAAATTATTATCTTTTCTGAAAACACATGGGGTATTAGTTTTCAAATTTATTATGCAAATGACCTATATATTGCAGTATCTCATTGCTTTGGAAGGCCTTTACTGCTGTAATTTTAGAATTAAAAACAAAAACAAAAACACCTTATCAGAAACGGAACTATGTAAAACTTTCAGCTTTACTTTATGTAGGGCTATGACTACTATGCAAAATAAGATGTTAGGTGTATTTTATTTTATTTTTCCTTTCAGTTTTATTGAGGTATAATTGACATGCCGCACGGTGTAAGTTTAAGGTGTGCCAGCATAATGATTTGACTTACGTACATCATGTAATGATTTCCACAGTAAGTTTAATGAACATCCACTGTCTCATATGGATACAACATAAAAGAAAAAGAAATTTTTTCTTTGTGATGAGAACTCAGAATTTACTCTCTTAGCAACTTTCATATATAACATACAGCAGTGTTCATTATATATTTATCATTTTGTACATTACATCCCTAGTATGTTTTTATCTTATAACTGGAGTTTGTACCTTTTGTGCTAGGCGTATTTTAATTCCTTGCCTCTTGAATGTAAACTTTGTAGGAAAAGGATACATACTTATATCAACAGAATAGCAAATGCTCTCTCTAGATAAACATGTGGACAGAAAGCAAAAGTTAAAAACATATTAACCAAAGTTCTGTTATCAGCATTCAATGTTGTACAACTACTAGGTCAATCAATAGCTATAGATCTTTGAGATGGAACTTGCTCATTCATAGAATGTTTTTCACTTCATGTATTCCAGAAGAGCATAAATTTTATTTCCTTACTTTCTATTTCTTTGTATTAGACCTTTTAGAATGTTAAATAAATGGAATAGTGCATGAATGAACGAAAATTTGCTACCTTCATAAACAAAATGAGTAGGAAGTTAAAAATTTTAGACCATATTACTTTAAAAAGGTGATGTGAATAACTCTTTAATAACCTTTCCTTTTTCTAAGATTCTTAAAGAATTTATTTTTTCAGGATTGGACATAGGTCTGCCTACTCCCACAGGCAAAATCATTTTTCATTAGGAAATAGGAGGTTTTAGAGTTTGGATCAGCTTCTTCCTAGCCAGACAACACTGAGCTATAAAAAAGCTGTGGGTTTGAGGCGTATTTCTTGCATTCATTCTGATCCTCAGTTTCCTCATCCCCAACACTGAGATTCATGTCCTAGGTCATGTTAGAGAGGAAACAGACACTAAACTGGGGGAGGTATATTGGACAGGGAGAGGTGCTTTCAGGAATGGCATCTGTGAAGAAGTGAGGGAAGCAGGGGAAGTTGAACTTCTATACATTTGAAATAAAGGCCTCCGCCAAGCCTGTGAGGGGCTCTGAAATAGAATATCCCTTGAATTAAGCTGTCTTGAATTGAGGTAAGTGATTCAGGCCTCTGTAACGTTTCATCAACAAATCATTGGGTGCAGGTTGCCCTGAGAAAAAGGTATGTAATTTTGAGGGAGATAGCTCTCTTTGGCCAAAGGAAATTCCTAGGAAGTAGCTTAAAAGCCAACATTTTTGGCAGCTGGCAAATGAATGCCTTGTTCCTGAGAGGCGGGACTGGGTGGCATGCTACAGTGTGCACTACAGTTGTCTTAAAAAAACAGACCTGTGCGTATGCCTAGCATATGCTTTCTACATTGCAGTTATTAGGATTCATATAATTATGAATTATATTATATAATTTTTCTGAGGCACCTATGGAATTACATACACATTATTTAACAATTATTAAATGCTATAAGATATAAAATGATTGGTTCATTTTGAGGCCAATCTCTAGCAAGTTGTTTCCCTGCACACACTGAAAAAGAGCTGATTGATCATTTCAATCATTATTATAATCCCTTGCATCACACAGAGTCTATTCATTTCTGCTGGTGTTCCTAACATGGAATATACTACATGGAGGTTTAATTCAAAAGCCAAATACAGACATGCATGGTGGCTCAAAGTAACTGTTTAGGAGGGATTTCCTAAAGCATTAAATTTTTTCATTGGCCAGTTAACTGGCTTTGAATTATTTTTAATGGATAAAACATTTTAGCAGTGTTCTCTAGAGACTGTTCTGATTTCAAATGGAGCATTTCCAATTAATCTAAGAAAGACATTACATAAACACAAGTTAACAGTCTCATGGCAATAGATAACACAATATTGCTGTAAATTATTGTAGCTTTATTCACTAGGCAATTCAAAGAGTTATTCTAGACATAATCAAACCCATCTTTGCATCTCCACAGACTCTTTGGATGCAGGTATTACTGCCCATAATTAACCCTTAGGGGAGATGTTTAGGATGAACTACCTAATTTGCCTTTTCTAAGCCGTGAATTACTAAAATCCATTGACTACTTGTTGGAATTATTTGTCAGTTCTATGGTTATGTGTGTGTGAAGAGTGGCAGTGTAGTAAAAATGAATTTTGGAGAAATACATTACAACATCCCAAGAGGAATAAGTATTTTTCATGCACCATTTGACATTGGGTATTTCCTACCCTTATAACTCCTTCCATATATGCCAGATTCATGAGTATAAAAGTCTGACACTCCTGGTTCAGTAACTTCTTAATAACATTTGAATGGATTTCTGTTATAAGAGAAGTTTATCTTAAAGAAGGGCTTTGTTTAACTGAGTGATCTAAGTATATAGCGTCAAGATACTGTTAAATGTTTCAATATAGGGCACAATGCCTTTCATTTTGTATGTACACTATTAAATGTTTTTTGAAATTAATATCTACATATGTGTAAAGGTAGAATAGAATGGAATGGAAATGGCAAGACATAGAATAGCCATAGCCTGTGCACGCTGAGTTTCTTTTGCTATTTCATGAAATGTCATTTGCAAACATGGTTGCTAGCATAATTGGGATTATAAGTATCTAAATTGTGTGTCATTAATGAGTGCTTGTGGGGCTTTTCTACTCCAAGTAACACCCACATAATTTTACTTTGCACCAAAGTAAGATAAGGTACACCAAGTACAGAGTCAGCCACAAAAACTACTGTAGGGATAGGTGGAGGATAGCAATGAGAGATTGATCAGATAGCAATCAGATGCTGAAATACGTTTGTCTATGCTAGTAAGCATCACATAGCAGCAGGTCATCAAAGACCAGTTTGAACATACTTCATATTTTCTCCTCATTAGCTGAGGTTTTTGAGCTATGGGCAACACAATGCCTCTTAGGTTATTTTTTTCCAGAAAATCTGACTCTGAATATAAGTAGTGCTTTGGTTTATGAGGATTATAGAACAGTTTCTTTCTTATAAGGGTTACCCATACTTTTGAGAAGATGGGGCTCTGACATCTATGAGTAAGGAAGTGGTAGCTTATATCCTGAAGCAGCTGCTATGTTCACACAGTGTTAAGAACAATGGAAAACCCAACTGTTAAGATGATTATCCAGGAATGTTAAGAAAGAAGTTCAGATGTATGATGTTCTAAAAGGAAAGCTTTTGCGCTTGAGGAAAATTATTTACATTACTTTCACCTGCTACAAAATAAATGGAATATGAGGTTTCTAAATTCCTTCTCATAGAGGAAATAGGCATCAAATATTATACCAAAAGAATAAGTTCAGGGATAGGCTAGTGTAAACTAGTCAATAGTTCATTCATATAGCTTTCATTGAGAATCAATTCTATTCTAAACTCTGCTATTCATATCCTAAAACTGTGGTCACTTTTAGTGTATCTTAGGTGACCACATAATGTTAAAACAACACCATGAAAATCACAAAATTCGGGTCATATAAAATTTTTTCTGCCAATCAAGCACAAAGTAAAACTTTTGTATCATAATTCAGAATTCTGAATACTGAAATGAGGATTCTGATACTTTTGAGCCCAAATATTGCCCAGTCCTTTTCCGAATGTGGCTCTGTAATAGGTGGTATGAAGTAAGAAAAATAAGAGATGCTTTATTTCTGGGCGCATATGATCTACAACTTGATTGAACTGAATGTGACTGAAAAAGTTCAATTTCTATTTGCTATAGTTTATTATTGTGGTCCTGCAAATGATAAAAAAAATAAGAAATACTGAACTCAAAAAACTATTTTTAAACCATGGCAAATCAGATAGATTAAATGTTGAGTGATAACTAATTTGCCTCTCATCCAGCTATATCCTATGATAGGTGGAATTATATTCAGGTGAACACTGATTTACTAAGAACCACAAGGGTTACAAGGATCTGTAAGACATGGTGAGTTCTCTGTCAAGCAACTTACTTTCCCATAGCAAGATACAACAAGAATATAAATAACTGTCATGTGTGGTAGATTTTGATAAATTCAACAGGAGAAATATAGATGAAAGACTACAGGTATTTAAAGGAAATAAATACCACCAAGAACTGAGTGACTCCAAATTTGGAATAGTTAGTAGAGGGCATGAATAGAAGGAAAAACACACAGAAGTGAGGGGCTGGAGGAGGGTGAAGTAATTGGGGGAAGGAAGGGTGGAAAAACAGTGTAGTTGGTATTCACAAGAAAGGAACCACAGGAATCTATTTTGATGTGCATCTTTTTGGGAAGGAAGATTGTGAAATCAGAGTTAGGAAGCTAGGATTTTGGAACCAGCTCCCTTGATACCTGTGTGACCTTAGGCAAGTTACTTGAGAAAATTGGTTAATGAGCCTAATGTGAAAAAAAGAATGATTGGACCTGCCCAGTAATCTATAAGGTCCTTTTAGCTTGGAAGTGCTTCGATTCTCTGGGTACTAGCACACAAAATTGTAAGGAATACCATATATATGCTCACATAGTTAGGACCATGGGCTTATCAGAGCAGGTGGAATATGAAGGATTTTTGACTGTACTTCATGACATTAAATGGAGACATCCTTATAGCATGTTACAACTGTGAAAGTTGGTATAGACATGGAATCAGGAAATATCAGTGTAGCAGGTTTGAAAGGCTTTTTCTGCTGGAAAAAAAAACTCACTACAAGACTGAGTGGGATCACAGTGATCAAGACTTAATGTGACGACAAGGGGGAATGAAATCACTATGGACTGAGGTGTTCTGGGAAATGGATGTAATTCAGATAGTGCTTGAGTGGGAAGATTTTGCTACTAAAGACTGGAAAACAAATGCAAAGGAGGAAGTGAGGATAGAGTCAGGAGGGTGTATGATGCTTGTGAGTGGAAAGAAAATGTATCACCCTCTAGAAGATCAACTGGCAGACCCTTTTGTACAAACACTTCAGTATGGTATGGGGAAGGTGAACAAGAGTTAATGCACTGTTTTTGAGTATGAGTAAGCCAAGGAAAGTTGATTTACAGAGAGTGAGAGAAGACTGGGTAGGGAAAGTAGCACTCAATATTACTTAGTAATTAAATTTCTTATGACCAAACAAATGTGGTCACAGTGTTATATAATTTTAAATCTTAAGTTTTTAGTTTTTATCATCTATTTTTATTAACCTACTTTATGGCATATTTTTTTTATTTCCAGTTTTATTTCAGTTTTTTCTTGTTTTCTTATTCTTATTGGTAAGTGATTTGGAAACTACACAATATAAAAAGTATTCACTTGAGTTAGCACATTCTTGACTTGGTGAGACCAAGAGTGGTAAATAGTGAATGAAGTTTTTAAAGATTTTCTTCATTACTAATCTTACAGATGTCCCAACAAGTGAGAGGTCTAGATAAATGTAAAATTAATGTGCAGCACAACACTTTAAAGCTTTGGTTTGTACATAAAAAAGAAAAGCTATGCATGCTTGTGAATTAATTGGGGAAATCAGGGTTTTATCATTTAGATGTTTTCAAAAAACAATAGGAAGATTTACGCAGGAAAATCCATCCGTATTTCAACAATAGTATGCTTAAGTTATATCTCATTTTAGGAACAAAATAAAATGACTTCAGGCAACCTTTTAACCCAAGACTGCTGATCTGCTAGTTAGATTATAAGCTCCTAAAAATCATGGGTCACAGTTTATAAACACATATGAATCTAGTACTTGCACACAGGAGTTCATCAATGTATATTTATGGAATTGAACCAAATACACGTGTGTGTGTGCCATATATATCTCCACACATTTTTCATATCACTGTGAAAACATATATTTTGTCTTGTATGTGAAATCCCTTTGAATTCACAGCAAATTATAATTAACCTAAGACACAGGCTTCCAGAACTCCTCAAACTTCAGTTCTGTCTGACAGAGCTGCAGGGGAAGTGTGAGCCACTGGCCCAGTAATCTAGATAGAACTAGCCAAAAAGCCCGCTAACACTGCTGGAAACCACTATTATACAAATTGGCCTGGGGTGTGTGTCTTTGATTGCAGCAGGTTCTGGATATGAAAGATGGGCCCTGGAGGTGCAGAAACACCAATAGACCTTGGGAGAATGAAAATGGGCTGGTACACTATTTGGAAAAGCCAGAAGAGGACCTGGTTTGAGACAGCTGGGAAAAACACTGTACTAATTACAGTGTTAGAACAAAAAGAATAACAATCTTCAATTTTACTTTTAAGGGATTATTTTCTGTAAAGGTTTACTCTCAATCAAAAGATAATCTGGTGCTTCCCTGCTGGCGCAGTGGTTGAGAGTCCGCCTGCCAATGCAGGGGACACGGGTTCGTGCCCCGGTCCGTGAAGATCCCACATGCCACGGAGCGGCTAGGCCCGTGAGCCATGGCCGCTGAGCCTGCGCATCCGGAGCCTGTGCTCCGCAACGGGAGAGGCCACACAGTTAGAGGCCCGCGCACCGCAAAAAAAAAAAAAAAAAGATAATCTGACCTGGGTTCTATTCCTCACATCACATGAGGGGTATTCACTTTTGAGTCATGTAATATTGTCTCTTTCCTTTTCTATAGAATAAGAAATATTTCAGTGGTAATATTTAGTTTGCTTTCACAGGATTATTAAATTAGAAATAAAAGCTCTGATGTGCCAGGATAATATATAGTTCTAACATGTTTAGATACCATTTCCATTTTTTTAGGCAAAAATAGGTACGTAGTGGATATAAGATAATACATAATAATACATTGTTCATGTCCTCTAAGATATATGATATATAATTTCTATTATTATATATAATTGTATAAATATATAAAATATAGTATGTTGGTATGTGGTAGATATAAATGACTTTTAGCCTTCTTTTTCTCATCGTAAGGAAAAAACATTTTATTCTTTTTTCTCTTTTTTTTTCTGTGTCTATATGAGATGATTAATGTTAACTAAACTCATTGTGGTAATCATTTCCCAATACATATAAGTTAAATCATTATGCTATATACCTTACACCTCTACAGTGCTGATGTCAGTAAAACTGAACAAAAGGGAAGTTATATGAAAATTTTAAATATATCCAGACCTGACAGCATTTAATATTTTAGTTTTTGCCACTACAGAAGATGAAAATTTCTTGAGTACAAAAAAGTAATCCATATTATATTTAAAGCATAGAAAGTATGCTATTGGGATTTCTTATATTCCAGGATGAGAAGCAGGCCCAGAAGGTAGCAGGAAAGAGCTGAAAAATTGCCCAAGTTTGTTGCAGATCTATACCCACATGGCATCCTGTTTTCTCAGTCTCATGTTCTGGTCTCTCTCCCCCAGAGGCTCCTGTTTCTTCTGTCCCTTCAGTTTCTTCACCTCTGTGAACCTCTAAGAATAAATACTTTTTCTGGGTTGACTTCCAAGTCAGTTTTTTGTTGTGTTTTGTTTTTACTGGGTAAATTTCCAAGCACAGATTCTTTTTTTTTTTTTTTTTTAGACTAGGAATCTTCCTTGCATGCACGTTGGCCATTTGAGACCAGTCACGTGGCTAAGGAGAACCACACCAGCCACTGCTTCCCCTACTTCATCCAGAAGCCCCATTCAAGGTCGGTTGGGTTCTTCTTTAATCCTCCAAATAAATTTTCAGTCTCCAGGTCAAATTCTTGGTCCAGTTCCTCTTCATATTCTCTGGAGACTTTGTAAAGTTCTTAGAAAGAATAGAAGTGGAAGCCTAGGGGATAAAGAGACAGTTCCCATCGGGACAGCATTGCTCCCTGTGACAAAAGGTCCCAACGCCTACAATGAGAGTTTCCTTGGGCTGGGTTCCTGCAATGAGCAGTGTGCAGATCTCTCCCACCTGTTCGTTAATTGCAGGTCTGGGGCTTTCAGCAAGTTTGGGAGTGGAAGAGACTTTCAGCCCTTCTGAAATAACTCTGACAAAACATGCCACAGAAGATTTCAGCTAGGATAGCCATGTAATATATAATCTCTGTATTGCATTCCTAGCCTGTCTTGTTTCTATTGCAAAATAAAAATTAGAACTCTCCTGATAGCAGCAATCTAAATCCAAGCAATTCTGCAGCTGACAGGAGTTAGGGAATGTTTAAGCTTTCCAGTTTATTGATAAACAAACTGTTGCAGTTCATTGATAAATAGTGGCTAATTTATATAGATTTGTTCCTGTGAAAGTCTGCCTCATATTTTCAATTCAGGAATTTAAAAATTAATCTCTTTAAAAATATAACTTCTACAATTTGAATGGAAGTGTGGCAAATTGAAAACCATTTGACACCATCTTGTAATTTAGCTCTGAAAACAGTTGACTTTTCCAGTGTATTCATTAATTTTGTTTTCATCCTGAAGTTTGATTTGCTTTATTTTGGCTAAAGAGGCAACATCACATTCACCACACCAGGCAGGTTAGACAAGATCCAAGTGCTGAAACTTCCTGGGTAGATTGTTGTGAAGCCTTCTTTGAGTCAGCAGCTTAGGAATCTGGCAGCTTGGGAATTTGGCAGCTAGAGAGCTAGAAGACTGTGGTGCCCCACTCTGGTTGGGCTCTCTGGGCATCTTCCAAATACACCATAAGCCTGGCACACTTGCCCTGGAAGGATGAAGTCACTGGCAGTCCACTGTGCCAGTACACATCTGTCTTTGGCCAAGGGCTGTTCTACCGCCAGGCTGTCTTTCTGCTCGCTCTCTAGGTAGTAAGTAGGGAGAGATAGTCCTGTGTCTTCTCTCTGAATCTTCTTCATGTATAATTCATGGTCAGTGTAATTTCATGCCTTTAAGTGTTATTTTTTTCCCAGTAAATAACAACAACAACAATAATGATAATGTTCAATATCATGCAGCATCAATTTTTTTTTTGTTAAAGGTAGATATTCTATTATTACTACTAAGCATTTGACAAATTCAGAGTTTATACTCTAAATTCTGGATTTTCTAGCCAAGATCAAGTAGAGAGCATTAAAAATAGGCAAGAAAATTTCAAGAGAGATTTAGTCTACCTCTCTGCCTGTTCCTTCTTTTTCATCCCCTCAAACCAAATTTAGTGTTTGATTTTTTTTTTTTTTTTTTTTTTTTGCGGTACGCGGGCCTCTCACTGCTGTGGCCTCTCCCGTTGCGAAGCACAGGCTCCGGACGCGCAGGCTCAGCGGCCATGGCTCACGGGCCCAGCCGCTCCGCGGCATGTGGGATCTTCCCGGACCGGGGCACGAACCCGCGTCCCCTGAATCGGCAGGTGGACTCTCAACCACTGCGCCACCAGAGAAGCCCCTAGTGTTTGATTTTTCTTTTCAATTTTTATGAGTAGTGAATGCCACAACATTCTTGTTGTGAAAGAATAAAAAGCTTAGAGACATATTAAGTAAATTCTAAAGTTCTCTCCCCTTAAAACGCTCACCTTTCCTCCTTCAGTCTAATCTCACTTTCTTCCCCAGAAGAGGTGACTATTGTCCATAGTTAGGTATCCAATGGTGCCTGAATGTTTTTCGAAGACGGAAATGTTCTACATCTGTGCTACACAATATTTGAAGCACGGCTAGTATGATTAAGGAACTGAATTCTTAATTTTACTTAATTTCAGTTTACATTTTTATAGCACATATGACTAGGAGCTCCCATATTAGATAGCACTGGTTTTTCATCTGTCCCCAGGGCTACTGCAATAGACTCATCAGTGTCTCTGTACTTAGGCTCATATTCTTCTTTGCCAGCATGAGCCTTATACAAATTTGTTCATATTTCCCTGCTACTATGAATCCTTCAGTGAGCCCCCTTTCACCATGATATCATTCTAAACCTATCTGCATGATACATAAGGCTCATTATGATCTGGCCTTTGCATACCTTCATCTCTTACCATTCTTTAAGTTCAAAGAAAATGTCATGCTTTCTCTTGCCTCAGTGCCTTTTCACATGCTGCTCCCTCATCTGTCTAACAACTTTCATCGTCTCAGGTAACCCTCATCCCCCCCAACCTTTTTTGCCCCATATACTTCCCCAGCAGCTGTAGACGATTTTCATCTCTGTATCCTCCAAGCCACAACACAGAAAACCAGTAGGTGCTGCATAAATGCCAATTCCTTTCTCCCACTCTCTCTGCTAGCACAGAGGATGGTTATTATGCTCTCATGTGAAACTTTGTTACAGTATAACTGAAGGAGTAAAAAAAAAATCCAGGAGGAAGTCATTTTACTACAGTGTAAATTTCACATGGGGGAGTGGGCAAAGATTAATCTCTTTTGTTCACAAATACTCTAATCTCTTAAAACAATGCATGGAACAGACTAGGAGCACAATAAATATGTGTAGAATGAAAAATTATCAAATTGTATTTTCACATTTTTTCATGGTTATCTATTTTGACCCTTCTCAAGTATAATAGCTAAATGCTGGCAAACAACTGCCAGGTTAAAATAATTTTCGTGAATTTACAAAATATATAATTGAAAACAGCCATGAATCCCCAAATCTTCCCACTCTTTTGTGGTCGCTGCTTTCTTCAGGCAAAGAAAGTGACTGCTTTAGGAGAAAAACACATAAATAAACAAAATGCCCAAATATCATCTCACTGAGACAGAATCCCAAGCAATACTTGTCTAAATCACCTGTCCTCCACACCCTGACTTCATTCCTGCTGAAGCCCAGCACAGCACATTCTGTCATTTTTTACTACTCTTCCATTTTAATATAATCAGCAGATGTAATTAAAGCTCATTTTTTACCCATTAGTAAGTACTCAAATACTTTGTTTACCATTAAACCCAATGGCTTCCAATGCATAAGTTCACTGCTATGTGAGCTGATTGGACCCTTAACAAGTAGGCCCCATTAATATTAATTTGTGATTAACTTTTACTTAATCTAAAAATCTGTTTCCTATCTACAGGATTATGTTCATATCCAAACCAATTTATATTAATTTTCGAAGTCAGGGGACATCATGTAAAAATCGTTAATGAATCCTTAATATAAAACATCTGTTGTATTCTGTTCATAGGCACACTCTTCAACTGAGTAAAGCTGTTAGTAAAAGAAAATCTACTAAGTGTAACTTTGTCACATTACTGGCTTATTACTTTTGATTTCATTACCCACTCTCCAGATACTTGGATATATTATTTCAATATTTTTTGTGCTATCTCGATTGAATGACCATTTATATGAACAGGCATTTTATGTCTTTAAGGGAGATATGGATTTTATAAATGACTCAGTATTTTGGTCAGCCCTGTTCTTTAAGATACAAAGCAAATAGTTGTGCTAACACGGATATTACTTATTCAAAGTTTTATATCAATTTTGTCATTAGTATCTAGTGTTTTAGTTTTTGAAATACTTTCCAGTTGTCCATTTGTATTTTCCTTTCCTATTGGACATAGTTCAAAAACAAACATACTGAGAGATATTTAAAGAACACCAGTTGAACGTTGTTCAGTGTTATATTATTTGTTTAGGATATTGTTTTTATTGAAACTGTTTATAAGCTGAAAACCTAAAATGCTTTCATACACCATTTGTTTTTACCCCCTGAAAATTTCTCATTCTAGTATGTGAAGAAAGCGTGTTCTTTTTTATTCACTACACATATCCACTACAGATTTTTCTTTAGAGATTCACTCAGATTGGACTTTCATAAGCCCATCTCACAGCTTCCTTATTTTGTTTATGCTTGTCATTTCAAATACAAACTACAGACATTTTAATTATAACATCATAATATAGTCTCATTCATTAGTGAAGATTAACGTCCTTTCTCAATACTCAATGCCCATTATTTTTTAATTATCTCAAATGTGGCTTGTACCCAGAGTCTCTCATTAGGAAAATTCAGATTTTTCTTTTATCATTGCTTTGCAGTTCATTCAGAGCCCACTAGTGATGAATATATGACGGCTTTTAGTTTCTTTTTTGTTTTTAATTAATTAATTTATTTATTTATTTTTGCCTGTGTTGGGTCTTCGCTGCTGCGTGCGGGCTTTCTCTGGTTGCAGTGCACAGAGGCTACTCTTCGTTGTGGTGCGCAGGCTTCTCCTTGCGGTGGCTTCTCTTGTTGCAGAGCACGGGCTCTAGGCACGCGGGCTTCAGTAGTTGTGGCACGTGGGCTTCAGGAATTATGGCTCACGGGCTCTGGAGCGCAGGCTCAGTAGTTGTGGCGCACGGGCTTAGTTGCTCCGTGGCATGTGGGATCTTCCTGGACCAGGGCTTTAACCCGTGTCCCCTGCATTGGCAGGTGGATTCTTAACCACTGCGCCACCAGGGCAGTCCCTGCTTTTAGTTTCTAAGAGCTATTCTGAAGGTCGAGATTGGGTAGGAATCATATTATTTTATAACCACATGTTATTTGTGGGACATCCTGGTAATTTGAATTGAAATCCTTTGAGGTGTTAGGGGAAATTTCTCCTACTCCTATATTTCCTCAGGTGGACTTAGTATCAACCAAAAGAAAAATTCTTATTACAGTATAAAATTAGGGGAATCTGGCTATTCCATTTGATTCCAAGAGAGTATAATAGGCAAACATGTAGATTTGCTATATAATTTCTCTATTCATGTATATAATAAAGAAATTGCCTCCAAAACTCAATCTTCTTGCATGTTCGTATTTTCATGTTCATTATGTACAACATAATTGTTGTTCAGTATGCACAACATATTTTCATGTCATACATTCATGTTTGTATTTTTTCTTTGGAAAGTAAAATTAAAATTTGGTTTATAAAGGTAACATAGGTAGAAAATGAGGCAATGTATAAAACTGTAGGAAAATGGAAATCTTCTGAAATTGTACAACTGAAAGGTGATTGATATTAACATTTTGACATAGTTCCTAATATCTCTCAATGCATTGACATCCATGCATTCAGTCATTTATTCAACAAGTACTCATTGTGTACTTATTTTGATCTAGTCATGATTCTACACTCAGAAATGTTGTAGGGAAAATATTAAACCTTTACTTTGTGGAGCTAATTCTGGTGAGGGCAATTGTAAACAAACAAAAAAAATACACAGCAAAATTTCAGGTACGATAAGTTCTGTGAGGGAAAACAAAGTAGGGTAAGGGGATAAAGAATGATAGGAGGGGGGATTTATTCCAGGTAGGGTAATCATGGAAAGCCTCTCTGAGGAGGAGACGCTGGAACAGAGCCCTCAACTGTGGGAAAAGCCATCAAATGTCTAGAGGATAAACACATCAGGAAGAGGTAGTGTCCTCCAGCTCCAAGGCAGGAATGTGCTTGGCAGTTTAGAAGGACAGCGTGAGGGCCTGTGAGGACAGGCTAGAGGGACAGCAATGATGTTGGAGAGGTAGGAGGGTGGGTGCCTCGTAGGCCAAGGTACAGAGTAGAGTTTTTATTGTAAGTATGAGTGTAGCTCTTGAAGGTTTTGAACAGGGAAGTGATGTGATTTGCTTTACATTGTTTAAAAAAAGATCACTGTAGTGACTGTGGGAAGAACAGACTAGAGGCATGAGTGGACTCCAGGAGATTTACACAGTCTCAAAATGTAGTATAAGGTGAGGAGAATAAATCTGCTATTTCTCATTTAACAATACATCGTGGACCATTTCAATGTTGTGTGGGTTAGGTTAGGCTTGGCCAGGGCTTCTCAGCAGTGGTACTATTGACACTTGGGACCAGATAATTCTTTGTTGGGGGGCGGGTCTGTCCTGTGCATTGTAAGATGTTTAGCCTCTACTCACTAGATACCAGTAGCCCTTTCTTCCCAGTTGTGACAAACAAAAATGCCTCCAGATGTGACCAAATGTCTCTGCTGGGGCAGAATGATCCCTGATTGAGAACTACTGGGAAAGGCAATGCTGTGGTAATAAAACCCTCCAAATTTCCGGAGTTGAACACGTGTACTTATTTCTCCCTCATGCAAAGTCTGCAGTTTAACTGTTCTCAAGGTTAGCTTCTTTCTAAGTTGTAGGATCCCGGTGGCGTGCATCATGTACAAACACCATCTGGCTTTCAGGTGACTATGGCAGGGAAGAGAGAACTAGACCTTAATGTTTCTGCCCAAGTGACTCACGTCACTTCTGCTCACTGTTGGGCAGAACACAACTTCTTTTAACTGCAAAGGGAATGCAGAAAGTGGGGGAACACAGAGATGTTTGGTGATCAATAAATGTTTCTGCCTCACTTCTAGGCACCAAGTATCACCGGTCTAAAGCAGTTCTAGAATTCTGCTGGGCAGATACTGTGAAAATCTTTTACCCTAGGAGTGTGGGGAGGCCAGTGACTAGGCTTCTGGAACTGCTCTTGAATCTGAGGCTCCCAGACTCCACTTATGAGGTTTTTTTTCTTTTCATCTTTCTTGGACACGTTTGAAGTGGGTGTTAGGGTTTTGCTCTTTTTGGTAATTGCATACCTTTGTGACTAGTTCCTGACGATGGAGAACTGTGGAGCCAAGGGCTGTTTCAAGTGTTGAACAATCATGGGCTTTTTAAGGCAAAACTCATAATTCTTTTTGGCACTATAGCTCTCTCATAATCTTAAAAGACTTCCTATCTTTCAGATTACTCCATTCCACGTGCCAGTAGCTTCATCTGTAATAATCTATAATAGCCCTTCCATCTGTTTTACTTCTTTTCTTTCTTGCCTTCAAAGATCTCTCTCAATTTAATAGTGTGTAATGTAAGACTCTCTGGAAGAGGAAGGAGGAAGGTCTTACCTATTAAGTTTTTAATATGTGTATTTATATGTATTATTCCAAAAATAGGTACAAGGTTTCTGAGGCAGGGACATATTAATTATTACTTTAGAAATAACTACATTGGTTCTCTTTGCCTCAATTCTTCCCCATGTTCTTGGTGACGTGATGAAAGTCAGATAAAGGTGACCTTGATGTACCTGGATTTCTAAATGAGGAACCCTCAAAATATGAAGCTGAGAGTTTACATAGGAAGATAACTGTTCCTCTTCTCCTCCTGAGAGAGGGGTAGTAATCTTTAACATGTAAACACAATACCCTTGGATCTTACTCTCTAGAATGTAAATAAACATCTGTAGGCATGGGAGTGGGATTAGGCAAGCCTCTTCCAGTCTACAGCCCCTAGAATATCTCTATGGCCCAGATCTCATTCCCTTTTGATAGATAACACAGACTTCTAGTGAGGCAAATCTTTAAACCCTCCCTGAGGTATATTGTTTATTCAGTTATCTATTAACTTCCAAGTCTTTTCCTTAACTCAAGTTTCAGCAAAATGCATTTCTAAAACCTTAACATGAAAATATTCACTTCCTGACAATGCCCTTAGCCTAATTTGAGACCTGAAACTTTTCAATCTGCTGATATGTTTTACTATGTTTCACACAAAGTCCTTTTTTGCAACTTAACCAAAATAATACCTTTTTATTGAAAGAACTATTCAGTTACAAGTGTCAGAGCTATTTATAATTGCCAAGAAATAATAGGAGAAAAGGTTTGTAGAATGATAGCTAAATTTCTAAATGTGCTATTTCCACTGTATATTTTACCATAACGAGTTATGATAATATTTACTGTATTAATTTCATCATTATGGTTACGTTAGATTAATAAGAAGGTCTAATCAACATTATCAGTTATATAAACCCTTTCTTTTCCAGGGAAAGTTTGTATTTATGCTAATGTACATGGTCCGATTATTAAAATCATTCAATTGCTCTTTGAATAGCTTTATATTCTACAGTGACTGAACTTATTCCTAAAAAATTCTGTAATCTTTTCTAGAAAATGTTTGGTATCACATCTGAAACATGGTTTATAACACAAGATTACACCTAAGGGAAAAGCTTTATTTCCCCCTACTATCACATTTGATAAGATTTTCCCTACTATGAATTCTTTGATACAAGTTTCGATTTACTGTTGCACACATTCACACTTTCAAATGTTTATAGTGTTCTCCTCCTATTTCAATTCTCCTCTGTTCACAAGTGCTCACATTTTGCATCCAGAGGCCTTATCACTGGAATGAGCCAATTCCTCTGGGCCTGCAGCCCACTGTCCCCACTCTTCCCATATCCAGCATCGTTCTGCCCTGTGAGGTGCATTTTGTGAGGGTGTGTGGCACCCCACTGTGTACAACCAAGCTCTTTCCTACAGTCAGCTCTTGTGCACAGGGTGAATGGCTTACACAGCTTGTTATTGGAACGTCCCAGGATGAGGAAGAAGGGACAAGGCAGAAGAGGTAGTTGTCAAATAAATGATTTTCTATGTAAGAGCACCAGGGAGTAGTGGTTTTACTCCCAATTCCTATGTGTCTGCACTGCATTTCTCCTACTGAAAAATTACCAGAGCTGTGTATATCATAATATCCTTATTTTTCTTAGACATTGTAAGTAGCATTAAATCTGCTGTGACAATAGGCTCAAGTAGTCGAGGGGCTTGCATTAAAACCTGGGCCAGGGCTTCCCTGGTGGCGCAGTGGTTGAGAGTCTGCCTACCGACGCAGGGGAGACGGGTTCGTGCCGCGGAGCGGATGGGCCCGTGAGCCATGGCCGCCGAGCCTGTGCGTCCGGAGCCTGTGCTCCGCAACGGGAGAGGCCACAGCAGTCAAAGGCCCGCGTACCGCAAAAAATAAAAAATAAAAAAAAAAACAAACCTGGGCCAATCTCAGGCCCCTCTCTTCCTCTGGATCCCACTCAAAACTGTTAACGTTATGGGTTACTCTGTAAATTGGTGAGAATAGCACATTCCAAAGTGGTATACTTCCTCTCAAGAATCCAAATGACTTCTAACCATTGTACCTCTTTTTTCAATACCAAAAAAGTGAAAATGCAGTTATTTATCTTTTACTTTGGAGGGACTATCCCAATAACTAGATCCTAGAAACATCAATGAAATAATTAACCCCTGAAATTTCGTTCGATTTCTCTCTCCCACTTCCTGTTAACATGTGTCTCATTAAGTCATCTGAGGTAATTCCTGCTTCCTACTCATCAGGTCCAATTTTTCATGTCATCAATGTAGTGAAGAAACATAACCTGTAGGGTTTCTCTCAGACCCAAACCCAGTCAGACTAGAGTTCGGTAGAGAACTGGAGAGTTAATTTGAGTTAATTTGGCTCTAAATTACTTTCGACCCTGGTGGGTAAAACCCGACTTCATGTTTCTTCACAGTTACTGTAAGGGAAAATAAAACAATTGTCCATCAACAGCTGCGGACCAGGTACCCGCGCCCTGACCTTAAGCAGAGGTGCGCTCGGCCTCTCGGCACTCGCTTGCTCGGGTCTGGCCATGACGGCGACTGCGGCGCGGAGAAGGCTCAGGACGCCTGTGGGCCGAGCCTGCAGGGCGGCTTGGGGAGACCTCCGTCCGCGTGGCCGTCTTCCTGATCGATGTCAGTGCGTTAGTGCGTCCACGTCCCGGCTGACGCACTAGCTCTTGCTGTGGGCGGGGCCAAGCTGCACTTGCGCACAGTCGCCTGGCCACGAGGTACCGCCAGGAGTCCCGCCTGTGGTCGCCTTCTTTCTCCTCGAGACGCTTCCCAGGCTACCTCAGCTGGCCTTGCCACCGCCTAGCCCGGAAGACCAACAAAGAGGTGTTTGTCAGCTGTAACCCTCAAATCACAGACAGTAACGTAGTGCTACTTGTGAGAAACAGGATCAAGGAAGAAATGGAGGCTTTTGTGGAACGTTCTAGCGGAGTGGCGTAAGTGAGGATTTGTAACTTATGTACAATATACATTTAAATAAATGGATTGAATTTTAAAAAAACAAAAACAAATAATGAAGTTGACACGTTTGGAAATGAGAGCACTAAAGCCGTTATGCAATGGAGGCAGTACTCAGTGAACACCAACTTCGCTTCCCTGGCAGCCCTTCTTTATTCTCAGATAGGAAGTGAACAGTCCTGGGCAGCCTACCCTCCCAGCACTCGCTCCTGGACTTTCTCCACAGCCCCTGGCAGAATGTTGTCTGTACTCATTCTGAGCTCCAGGTACATCAAGTTTCTAGCGCAAGATCAACTGTCAACGTACTATTAGTCATTAAAAAAAAAAAAAAAAAGGAAAGAAAATGCAGAACGCCATTAGGCAAAATATATTCTGGACTGCTGTTACTGATATAATCCTGGCTGGAGAGAGAGCCAGAATATGATGTGGTGTGGCCTCAGTGTTCTTCCCAGCAAGGAGTCTCCCTTTGACGCGGGAAGCCTGGGGGCTTCAGATGCCCAGCCTGGCTGCAGGGAGCCAAGGCACCAGAGGGAAGCTGGTAAATGTGTCTCAGGTATCAGCACACGCATGCTTGGAACTCCTCCCTTGTGTCATTTGTTCTACTGCCCTAAATGGCTTCTTGCATCCCCTCCTCCCACGGCCTGGAGGAAGAATGCAGAGAAATTCGCCTATACCAGCTGCATACCAGGTACCAGAGGCTTTGATAATCTGCTCAAGTAAACATACCGTTTCTAGAATAGAAGCTGTAGTTGGTGTAATCGCATGATTAAGTTTATGATAGTGCATAGTTATTTGCTGAGATCCAGCTGCTTACTGCTGGTGGCTATCTCTCCAAATTCCCAGGTGTGCTATAGCTATGTTTTACTATTATGGTAGAGGAAAATCTAGGGGATTTCACATTGTCCTGCTTTATTATTTTTTTAATAGATTAATTAATTAATTTATTTTTGGCTGCGTTGGGTTTTCGTTGCTGCCCGCGGGCTTTCTCTAGTTGCAGCGAGCAGGGGCTGCTCTTCATTGTGGTGCGTGGGCTTCTCATTGCGGTGGCCTCTCTTGTAGAGCACAGGCTCTAGGCGCGTGGGCTTCAATAGTTGTGGTGCGTGGGCTCAGTAGTTGTGGCTCGTGGGCTCTAGAGTGCAGGCTAAGTAGTTGTGGCACACGGGCTTAGTTGCTCCGCGGCATGTGGGATCTTCCCGGACCAGGGCTCGAACCCGTGTCCCCTGCATTGGCAGGAGGATTCTTAACCACTGCGCCACCAGGGAAGCCCTGTCCTTTTATTTCATGAGGTAGAGAGCCAATCCGTGGGTTCTGCCACTTACTGAGTATATCTATTTAAATCACTTATCCAGGAAATGGGAATATAATCATAATATGGATCCTTGGGTCCACTGAGGTTGTCGTGATCCAGACTTGAATGAAAATACCGTATATCGAATTACCACCACATGCCCTCTTTTGACTTGGAAAATATTGTGGTATTTTGGGCCTCCAGGGATAACCACCAATTTTGAGCCTGTATTTAATAAATTTTTCAAGGTCTAGGGACTTCACTTTTCCTGTGTACCAGTCATCAAAGCAAATGGTGGTAAATACCTTTGAGCAGACTAAGAGATTTATAGTATGTATGTATGGCAGTTATTCAGGGTCAGTCCTAAAGGGAAACTAGCCTCCGCATCAGTCAAAAGCTTTAGGTCTGTGAACTTAGATCTGTAAACTAGGTAAGTAGCTATGACTCCAGTTATGTTGACTCAAGCCTGGTTTTTGGCCACAAGACCTATATATATGTTTTTTTATCTGTTATATAGATGAACAGGCTTAGTCTGTATATCCAAAGATGGGTAGCTTATAAACAATATAAATTTAATTCTCACAGTTCTAGAGGCTGGAAGTGCAGGATCAGGGTGCTAGCATGGCTGGGTTCTTGTGAAGACCTTCTTCCAATTCATAAACTTCTCATTGTGTCCTAATATGGTGGAAAGGGCAAGGGGGCTTTCTTGGGCCCCCCCCCTTTTTTTTTTTGCAGTACGCGGGTCCTCTTTTATAAGTGCATTAATATCATTCATGAGGGTTCCACCCTCCTGATCTAATCACCAAAGCCCCCACCTCCTAATACCACCTTGGACATTAGGATTTCAACATATGAATTTTGGGGAGATACAAACATTCAGACTGTAGCAAGTAGTATTTAGTAGGCTGCCTATGTATTTTACTTCTAAAGACACCATGATCAATTACACATTGGTAAATAAACAAACCCCCCAAAATCCATGTTCAAAACATTCACATCACAACTTCATTCTTGAGGCATATTTCAGTAATTGCCACTTACCTTCTCAGTGGAAGTACTGCCACTTGTCCACAAATATTCTGCGAAATCATCTTTTGCTTTGAAGTTAGGATGTTCAAAACCCAAGCTTGCCATTTCTTTCTGCAAACTTTGCAGGGCAGAATTATCCCTTCCTCACTAGTGTTTTTAAATTATAGTTACATGACAGAAACATGCAGCACCCCTTAGTATCTCAAAGCACGTGAATTGACAGACCTTCACAATCAGTCACAGATGATCTTTTAATTAATTGTGAATACCATGGAACATCATGGATTACCAGCATCCTATTCTATTAAAAAAGGAACCCAGCTCTGTTTTCACGGCCAAGGTAAAAATTAATTGTCATAGAATTTTATTTTGAGGGCTTGCTTTGTAGGACCTCTTTTGATACCATGCATTGTATCATTCAGAGTTCAGAGAGGATAACAGAAACCATACTAAGTATCTCAAAAGAGAGAGTTAAATATAGGGAATTGGCTAGCAGGTGTTGCAGCAATTAAAACATTAAACAGCAAAAAAGGAAAGAAACACAAAGGTAAGAACTGCAGGAGCTGTTGCTACTCCTAGGGTAGGAGGACCAAACAGAAAAGTTGGTTGGCATTATGAAACCTGAAAGCCCAGAGAAGAGGCCCAACAGTTAAGACTCTGATCTCTTAGAAGGGGACACAACTTGGCTGCTGTTAGTGCTTCACCAGGAGCTTGGAGGAGGCAATTTATGGAGCTGGAGTTCAGACTCTGGGGATGGTTGCTGTTTGGATGGATTCTGCTGGTAACCATTGAGAGGATGCAATGAAGCTCGTTCAGAAAGAGCTGAAAGATACTTGAGACTGGCACCAGTTGCTGAGACAATGCTGCCAGTAACAGTAAGCTCATAGAAAGAAGCAAATCCTTTTCATTTCTCTCACCTTATCGACTCCTTTGAGTACACCATTTACCGGAATCAAATACAAAGCCAGCTGATAAATAAATGTAGTTTGCCGAGTCCCAGCTCCAGAATCACAGAGAAGACCCGTATATCTATAGGGATTTGTTCCAATATGTATTTTCTCACTTTTGGAATCAAGTGTTGATTTTCCAGGTCAGTTAATCTCGCTGGAACTTTTTAAAAGTTTTTTTCTTTGTAAGCATTTATGCTAAATTATATTTCCTTCCCTTTATACAGGAGTCATATTCACAGTCTACTTTTTTTTTGAAGGAAGAGGTCTTATACTCAGATTAAATGTCTGTGTTTATACTTTTTAAATAGAGTATCTCTATCAGCACTTTGCTGTTACTGAACATACCAAAATTTTGCTTGGTGAACACATTGAATGATCAGGTGGCTTTCTCTGGAATCTTGCTATCATCAAATCATTAACTCTCCAGACTTTTTCTGGGTAGCTCTGACTTGGAAATTCTCCCTCTACTGCCTTGAGCGCTTCTCCTTGCTCCTACTGAAATGTCTGTTTGGTTTTATGGTAATCCACTGATAAGATGGTCCTCTAGATCCCCATTATCACCTCTCTGACCAGGTTCTTTGAGTAGGGTCCAGGAATAAATAGTCACATTCTTGAGTGTTACTGACCCCTATGATTTGTTCATTTGTTGCTGTTCTTAAGAATTGGCAAAGACGCAAGAAGGCAGAGCTACAGGGGCACAACCTTCCTTTTCAGCTTACTGCGCAACCCAGGTCATCGTGCCAATCAAAGCCATCTTTAATTTCATTTCCAAATACTTGGTGTCTAGAAGAAATGTCTTTTCCAAGTCTCCAAGTCCCCAAGTTATCTTTTATTTCTTCTTGTAAATTTACTAATTCTATCCTGAACTCATTGTTTTCTTGTAATATCTTGCCATACACAATTATTTAATCATCATGATCATCAGCCTAGAGCTACAAGTTCATTAGCTATATTGCCTCTTTCAAGTTATCAAGTCTTCAGTTTTATTAAATATTTTGCTACTGTGCAGCATGAATCTGTATCTCACTGCTGTCTGGAAATAGTTTTCTCACTACCTTCCACATGATAACTAAGCCAGTGTCATAAATTTTAGCGTTTTTTTTTTTTTCCTTAGAACAGTATCTCACTTTTGCCATAATGTTTTTATTACTCAGGTTAGTCTAGTCTCTATGATGGTAATTAATGTATCCCCAAATTTGCCTAACAACCTATTTGTTTCTTGTTCTCACAGTCTATTGTGGGTCCAGTAGCTATTTTCCAAGTAGTAACTCAATGATTCAGACAGTTGCCTTGCAGACATGCTGTTTAGAATATGTAGTTTCTAAGTCAGCCGCAGGGGGAGTTGGATGTTCACACACTGGCTTGTAAATGCTTTAACATGGACATGTCATTGATGACTTCTGCTTACCACCATTGTCCATAATTAGTCATATTCCCTGGCTTAACTGAAAGGGTATTGGGAAGTGTGGGGAATCTGTGCATATATTGGGGGAGCACATGGGTATATGGGGAGCTGTAAATGCAGAGGCTCAAATGAACATTGATATTCATGATCATTCTTAAGTGGAACTTAGATAACTCAGGAAAGTTAACTATCTAATTGATAGAAATTTAGATTGTTTCCAAACTTCTGGTGTTAAAAAAATGCTTCCGTGAATATTCTTTTTTTAAAAAAAATCTTTATTGGAGTATAATTGCTTTACAATGGTGTGTTAGTTTCTGCTTTATAACAAAGTGAATCAGTTATACATATACATATGTTCCCATATCTCTTCCCTCTTGTGTCTCCCTCCCTCCCACCCACCCTCCCTATTCCACCCCTCCAGGCGGTCACAAAGCACCGAGCTGATCTCCCTGTGCTATGCGGCTGCTTCCCACTAGCTATCTACCTTACGTTTGGTAGTGTATATATGTCCATGCCTCTCTCTTGCTTTGTCACAGCTTACCCTTCCCGCTCCCCATATCCTCAAGTCCATTCTCTAGTAGGTCTGTGTCTTTATTCCTGTCTTACCCCTAGGTTCTTCATGACATTTTTTTTTTCTTAAATTCCATATATATGTGTTAGCATACGGTATTTGTCTTTCTCTTTCTGACTTCTTGCTTCTGTACTCTTACTGGTGTATCTCCGGAAGATATATTCTTAGTGATAGAATTTCCAGGATAAAAGGCACTTTAATTTCCTACTGACACTACATGGGATAGATAGTTCTTTGTGCCCTCTATAATGCTGGGTATTTTCAGTCTTTTTATATATGCTAATCTGGAAGATAAGGAGCAATATTTTATTATTTTTATTTATGGTTATTAAAATGAGTTTAAACATGTTTATTTTGTGGTGTTTTACCCTTTAGATTTCTTTAAGTTTCTGTTTATGTCCTTTACCCCAATTTTTGTTTTTAAATGAGAATCATTGTTATATTTTGCAATTGGCTCATACCATGACCTCCTGATACCATAGTGAAAAAAAAATCATGTGTAGCAGCCACAGTTTTTTTTTTTTTGTTTGTTTTTTGTTTGTTTTTTGTTTTTTGCGGTACGTGGGCCTCTCACTGTTGTGGCCTCTCCCGTTGCGGAGAACAGGCTCCGGACGCGCAGGCTCAGCGGCCATGGCTCACGGGCTCAGCCGCTCCGCGGCATGTGGGATCTTCCCGGACCGGGGCACGAACCCGTGTCCCCTGCGTCGGCAGGCGGACTCCCACCCACTGCGCCACCAGGGAAGCCCCAGTTTTTGTTTTTTATGTCTCTCTTTTATGGGCAGTTGGAGGCACTGGTTCTGAAACTGATCATCAATAGGATTCTTTCTTTGCTCCTCTCTGCCTACCTGTCCCAGATGGGTGAGAAAAAATTAACTATCTCTTAGATGGGCCATGGTCCTAAATACTAGTACAGATGCACTGGATTATGGGATAAAATAACCTTGTGCTCCATAAGGTATGCAGGAATGACATGTGGATTTTTTTGGTTGTGTGTTTTTTTTTAAGCTAAATTTCAGATGTTTTTAGGACATATCATCCATTTGTGATATTAGAATAAAACTGGATTATTTCAATTATTGATCTATATCTTTTGATGACAATATTTCATTAATACTGAAGAATTCTTAGAAATCTAAAAATGTATTTAATACAAACGGGGGCTTATTCTGTATTTAAGATTATTTATTAAAGTAGTATCCATATTTAGCTTCTACCTATCAAACATGAAAAATGGACATCTTTGATGTAAGACTGTTTTCTTTAAAAATAAATGTATGTACTGCTGTAGATAGTTTTTACCTTTTCATAATTCAACTTTATAGTCATCAGATTAGTTTACTGAGAGCACCTGAAAGGTACACCACACTGTATTGTAAAAGAGGTATTGAAGAGATGACTTGTAATTTAGCTAGTATATTGTATAAGAGTTTTGATAGAGAACTCTGGGAATTCATCTGGTCAATTTCATTAAAAATTATGAGACTTCTCATTCACTGATGAAAAAGATATGACAAATAATGGCTGATGTTAGTTGCCAATCACACACACAGATGTCTCCAGCCATCATTCTGTTTCCAAAAGAACCCCCTGTGCCTTCTAACTCTGCATTTCACTTCACTTTAATATACGTATCTTACTTTTTTCTCTTTATGATTTTATTATGGTCTCACATGCAATTACTTCCATTATTTGAAAATAATATGGACTTAATTTCTTTGGCAAAGCCAAAGAAGAAATATTGTAGGGTTCAATTTAGCCTCCCCATATGTATTATATTCTGATTGGTATAAAGGTCAATCTAATTCTAATATAAATCCCCTGAGATGTTGCATTTTAACAATTCAGGTGAGTAGACACAGATTTTCTATGCTTATTTAGATACTTCAGTTTCAAATATTAGCAAGTAGATAGTGTCATCCATCTAATTTTGCTCTATACTTATAAAAAATGCCCACAATACTTCTACAGAATGTTTTTTCTTAAAGCATAGATTCACCTCATCTATGTATTATGCTTATTTTTGCCAGACTTAATTTTGATGGATTCTTTTGTATGATTGGACACCTATGGTGCTATTTTGTCACATATTTTTAAACAAATATAACAGACAACCAAATTGGACAAGTCTATATTCAGAGAAAATGATATTTTCTTGTGTACATTGTAAAACACATATTGGTGGCCTGGAGAAATTTGCATCAATCACCTCGAGAAAAATCACATGGTTCCTTTAGTATAGAAGAGGAGGTAGAATTTTTTGTGTGTGTGTGTGTGTGTGTGTGTGTGTGTGTGCGTGCAGATGATCTTTATATACTTTCAAGTACTAAGACTGCATAATTCCGTTACACTATATAGGTTTCTAATACTCAAGTCTTGTGTTGGACCAAGTCATCTTCCTGTGGGGCCCATATACTAGTGATCAGCCATATAAAAGCCTCCATTTAGACATTATGAGTTTTCTTAGAAACAGAGGCCAGAACAACCTCAATAAATTTTGTTCCCTTTATACTTTATCCTCTTTTCTACAAGAGGTGATATCTGCTTAGGAAAGATGCATAGGATGGAGACTTGATATTGGTAATGTTTGCTTAAGTTCATAGTTTTAGGCACAAGACATTTGGTATGCTTCAGACTCCTTAAAATGACATGTGGTTTGAGAAAAAATGTATTATGAACAGAGGGCTAAGAAGAATGGTTTTGTAGAGATGGTGATTCACCTGCACTGCCTTATCATCCTCCACTGTGAATTACAGTCCATCCACAAGCACAGATACCAGGGCCAGCAGGCAGGTGGAGTCTGACAAGTTCATGAGAGAAATGGCCTCCCTAGTTTTCAGAAGGAGATGGGACTAGGGGCTTAGGGCTTGGTTCTCCTTTAGAACTGACTAAGCTCTGGGATGGTAGTAGAGAGCTCTGTGGCAAGAGTCAAGACCCTGGTTATCGGAAAAAAACTGGCCCATGGAGATCCACTGACCCCTGAGAGGAAGGGCAACACTATCTTTCATGAGTGGTCATGGGAGGAAGACTTGCTAGTCTCTTTGGACCTTAAGGATTTACAGAAGACAGAAACTGATGGCTTTAACCCATCACTATCCTGGGGCATGCAGACCACAGATTTGCAGCTGAAGAGAGAATAGAATAGAGGTTTCTTCCTCTTTCCACTATAAGAGAGTGACAGTTTACCAGCTGTCAGATTGCCAGTTTACAGAGGCAGAGACTGAGAGGTCAAAGAAGGGGAAAAAGGAAGGAAAGCAGATAATGAAATTTTGTTACTTTGGTCTTCTGAGCCTGCAGATAAGAATGCTGATTACACGCAATGCCAACAGTGTAAAGCATTGCAACATCTTGACCTCAGATGCCTAGAACCTTTTATATACAAAAGAAAATAGAGCACCTAGAACAGTTGCCTCTTGTTGAAATAGGAATCGTGAAGGAGACAATATGAGCTTTAACAGAAAATAATTGGACACATAAAGACATAAGATGACATTGAAAGATGACCTTAGATCCTGATATATTTAGGGATGAAAGGATGTGATGTCTGAGATTTGTTATAAAATAGTCCATTTGGGTTAGGAGGTGGTGGGTATGGGTTTCCCCATAAGTGACCCGGATAAGTGACCTGGAAAATAAAATAGTGGAAATAACTACTTCAGAGCAGAAAAAAGAAAAAAGAATGAAAAGAATTGAGGACAGTCTCAGAGACCTCTGGGACAATATTAAATGCACCAACATTCGAATTATAGGGGTCCCAGAAGAAGAAGAGAACAAAAAAGGGACTGAAAAAATATTTGAAGGGATTATAGTTGAAAACTTCCCTAATATGGGAAAAGAAATAGTCAAGTCCAGGAAGTGCAGAGAGTCCCATACAGGATAAATCCAAGGAGAAACACGCCAAGACACATATTAATCAAACTATCAAAAATTAAATACAAAGAAAAATATTAAAAGAAGCAAGGGAAAAGCAACAAATAACACACAACGGAATCCCCATAAAGTTAACAGCTGATCCTTCAGCAGAAACTCTGCAAGCCAGAAGGGAGTGACAGAACATATTTAAAGTGATGAAAGAGAAAAATCTTCAAACAAGCGTACTCTACCCAGCAAGGATCTCATTCAGATTTGACAGAGAAATTAAAATTTTTACAGACAGGCAAAAGCTAGGAGAATTCACCACCACCAAACCAGCTTTACAACAAATGCTAAAGGAACTTCTCTAGGCAAGAAACACAGGAGAAGGAAAATACCTATAATAACAAACCCAAAATAATTAAGAAAATGGTAATAGGAACACACATATTGAGAACTACCTTAAATGTAAATGGATTAAATGCTCCAACCAAAAGACATAGATGGGCTGAATGGATACAAAAACAAGACCCGTCTATATGCTGTCTACAATAGACCCATTTCAGACCTAGGGACACATACAGACTGAAAGTGAGGGGATGGAAAAAGATATTCCATGCAAATGGAAATCAAAAGAAAGCTGGAGTAGCAATTCTCATATAAGACAAAATAGACTTTAAAATAAAGACTATTACAAGAGACAAAAAAGGACACTACATAATGATCAAGGGATCAATCCAAGAAGAAGATATAACAATTGTAAGTATTTATGCACCCGGCATAGGAGCACCTCAATACTTAAGGCAAATGCTAAGAGCCATTAAAGGGGAAATGCACAGTAAGTAACACAATCATAGTAGGGGACTTTAACACCCCACTTTCACCAGTGGATAGATCATCCAAAATGAAAATAAATAAGGGACACAAGCTTTAAAAGATACATTAAACAAGATGGACTTAATTGATATTTATAGGACATTCCATCCCAAAACAACAGAATACACTTTTTTCTCAAGTGCTCATGGGACATTCTCCAGGAGAGATCATATCTTGGGTCACAAATCAAGCCTTGGTAAATTTAATAAAATTGAAATTGTATCAAGTATCTTTTCTGACCACAATGCTATGAGACTAGATATCAATTACGGGAAAAAAAATCTGTAAAAAATACAAACACATGGAGGCTAAACAATACACTACGAAATAACCAAGATATCACTGAAGAAATCAAAGAGGAAATCAAAAAATACCTAGAAACAAATGACAATGAAAATATGACGACCCAAAACCTATGGAAGCAGCAAAAAAGGGAAGTTTATAGGAAACTCCCATTTACCATTGCAACAAATAGAATAAAATACCTAGGAATAAACCTACCTAAGGAGACAAAAGACTTGTATGAGAGACAAAAGACTTGTATGAAAGACAAAAGACAAAAGACACTGATGAAAGAAATTAAAGATTATACAAACAGATGGGGAGATATTCCATGTTCTTGGATGGGAAGAATCAACATTGTGAAATTAACTATACCACCCAAAGCAATCTAAAGATTCAGTGCAATCCCTATCAAACTATCAATGACATTTTTCACAGAACATGAACAAAACATTTCATAATTTGTATGGAAACACAAAAGACCCCAAGGAGCCAACACAATCTTGAGAAAGAAAAACGAAGCTGGAGGAATCAGGTTCCCTGACTTCAGACTATACTACAAAGCTACAGTAATCAAGACAGTATTGTACTGGCACAAAAACAGAAATATAGATCAGTTGAACAGGGTAGAAAGCCCAGGAGTAAATCCACACACATATGGTTAACTTATCTTTGACAAAGGAGACAAGAATATACAGTGGAGAAAAGACAGCCTCTTCAATAAGTGGTTCTGGAAAAACTGGACAGCTACATGTAAAAGAATGAAATTAGAACACTCCCTAACCTCATACCCAAAAATAAATTCAAAATGGATTAAAGACGTAAATGTAAGGCGAGAAACTGTAAAACTCTGAGAGGAAAACATAGGCAGAACACTGTGTGACATAAATCACAGCAACATCCTTTTTGTCACAGCAAGAACTTTTTTGACCCACCTCCTAGAGAAATGGAAATAAAAACAAAAATAAACAAATGGGACCTAATGAAACTTAAAAGCTTTTGCACAGCAAGGGAAACCATAAACAAGACCAAAAGACAACCCTCAGAATGGGAGAAAATATTTGCAAATGACGCAACTGACAAAAGATCAATCTCCACAATTTACAAGCGGCTCATTCAGCTCAATATCAAGAAAACAAACAACCCAATCCAAAAATGGGCAGAAGACCTAAATAGACATTTCTCCAAAGAAGACATACAGATTGCCAACAGAAACATGAAAGGCTGCTCAACATCACTAATCATTAGAGAAATGCAAATCAAAACTAGAGTGAGGTATCACCTCACACTGGTCAGAATGGCCATCATCAAAAAATCTACAAACAATAAATGCAGAGAGGGTGTGGAGAAAAGGGAACCCTCTTGCACTGCTGTTGGGAAGGTAAATTGATACAGCCACTATGGAGAACAGTATGGACGTTCCTTAAAAAACTAAAAATAGAACTCCCATAGGACCCAGCAGTCCCATTACTGGGCATATGCCCTGAGAAAACCATAATTCAAAAGAGTCATGTACCACAGTCTTCACTGCTGCTCTGTTTACAATAGCCAGGACATGGAAGCAGCCTAAATGTCCATCGACAGATGAATGGATAAAGAAGATGTGGCACATATATACAATGGAATATTACTCAGCCATAAAAGGAAATGAACTTGAGTTATTTGTAGTGAGGTGGATGGACCTAGAGACTGTCATACAGAGTGAAGTAAGTCAGAAAAGGAAAAACAAATACCATATGCTAACACATATATATGGAATCTAAAAGGAAAAAAAGTTGGTTGTGAGGAACCTAGGGGTGGGACAGGAATGCAGACGTGGACGTAGAGAGTGGACTTGGGGATGTAGGTAGGGGGAAGGGTAAGCTGGGATGAAGTGAGAGAGTGGTATAGACATATATACACTACCAAATGTAAAAGAGATAGCTAGTGGGAAGCAGCTGCATAGCACAGGGAGATCAGCTCAGTGCTTTGTGACCACCTAGAGGGGTGGGATGGGGAGGGTGGGAGCGAGATGCTGGAGGGAGGAGATATGGGGAGATATGTATATGTATAGCTGATTCACTCTGTTATACAGCAGAAACTAACTAACACACCATTGTAGAGCAATTATACTCCAATAAAGATGTTTAAAAAAACCCCAAACATATGTACAGTGTAAAAATGTTAGGCCACGTGATTCATTCTTTTATGATTTTGAATGTTGCTTTTCCATTTTGAGAAAGAGTTCAAATTAACATACTTGAGTGCATAACATGTATAAATGCTATCCCTAATTATGATCATGTAGTAAGTGATTTTATTTTTTTTCCCAAAATGGATTAAAGACAATTAAAATTAATAGCTTTGCAAACATGTTAATTGGGTATCAAGCTTGTTTAATATGTCTCTTTTTGCTAAAAGTTGGGTGGTTTATCAATAGGTGGTTTATCATTTTTCAATATAAAACCTATACAAATTTTGTTTAATCTTATAAATGTCCCTGTATTAAAATGATAGCTGGTATACTTGATTTTCCAGAAAGCACCATGCTTTTGTCATGTAAAAATATACATAGATTCTTGGTAAGATCTGTAAGGAAAAATGCCTGTCATGGGAAATTCAGCCACTGTGGTAGTAACAGCCAGGGGAAATATTTCCAATATTTTTACATAAGGGCCTTTTGGCACTCTGAAATCACACCCAAGTGGTGACTTTCTATTCTCCTTTCCCCTAGGATATCCTGGATATGTTCCTCAGCAGGAATCTATCACTATTAAAATAAATTGCTTTCAGCTGTGAATATTTAATTACAAATAATAAGTAAGAGACGGCATAATATATCTGTTACTAGTTAACCAGAATCCAAGTCTGGTGTAGTGTCAAACAAAACTAGGTTACAATAAGACAAAATCATTAATTAAGTATTTGGTGGGATAATCTAAAGAAACACCTGATTGAATTAAAAACAAAAACGAAAAAGGTCTGCGTCCGCTACAGAATTGAATAGGAAAATACAGAAACATTGAGCAGAAAATCCTGTTGTTACACGGGTTAGGGCTGTATTGTGCAGTAGTAGTAGCAGCAGTAGTAGCAATAGTAGTAGTAGTTCCCTGTGTAGTAAGGGAAACAAACTCTAAAGAAGCTTTCACAGAATTAATGTAGAGGTCTCCCTCGTCAGCTGACCAGGTGACACTTCCTGAAGGAAGGAAAGACAGATGTGGTATGTTTGCATTGACAGCTGTAGGACCAAGGGATTCATGAGGATTGACAAGGCCTTGGTAAGATGTTGGTAGGGTGTCCTGGTACAGCACCACAGGCAAAATAAACACACAGCATTACACACCTTTCAAGAGAGCCACAAGGGCAATGAGTAACCAGGTGCTGAGGCAAACATCTCACAGATGAGAACTGTACCCAATCCAAAATCTATGTACTATATTTGCAGGCCCAGAGTGCAGGGGTAATCTGCATTAGAAACAATTGTTCACTTTAGGTTTCTTTTAATAAAGAATTCCCTAGTATATTTTTTAAGTATCTTCATTGAGGTATAACTAACAAAAAAATAAATTGCACACATTTAACACATATCATCTGGTAAGGTTTAATATATCTCTATATATTTTAAAATAATGAATAAATCTATTATCTCCCAAAAGATTCTTCATGTGCCTTTCGAATTCATCCCACTTACTCCTACCCCTCTCTCTAGGCAAAGTATAATTTTGTTTCTTTCACTATAGATTAGGTTGTATTTTCTCAAATTTTATGTAAAGAAAATCATATAGTAAGTACATTTTTGTCTGTCTTGTTTCTACATAATTATTTTGAGACTCATTCATGCTGCCACATGTGTTAATAGTTATTGCTTTTAATTACTGAATAGTATTCCTCTGTATGGATACATTAGTTTATTTACTCAATCACCTCTTGAAGGAAGTTTGAGTTGTTTCCAGTTATGAATTATTATAAATAAAGCTGTTATGACTGTCCATGTACAATTGTATGAATGGATACATGACTTCATATACCACAGACTTTGCAAGCCTCAGACCTAGGAAATGACTTGTATTTAGAATATATAAGGAACTTTCAAAATTCAGTAATATGAAAACAAACAAAAAACACCAATGAAAAATGAGCAAGAATTTTAAACGGACGTTTCACTAAAAAAGCTATATGGATGGTAAATAAGCACGTGAAAAAAACCCTCAACATCATTAGCCATTCGGGAAATACAAATTTAAAGCACAGTGAGCTGCCTCTACAAACCTATTTGAATAGCTAATGTTTTTCGTTTTTTTTTTTTTTTTTTTTTTGCGGTACGCGGGCCTCTCACTGTTGTGGCCTCTCCCGTTGCGGAGCACAGGCTCCGGACGCGCAGACTCAGCGGCCATGGCTCACGGGCCCAGCCGCTCCGCGGCATGTGGGATCCTCCCGGACTAGGGCACAAACACGCATCCCCTGCATCGGCAGGCGGACTCTCAACCATTGCGCCACCAGTGAAGCCCCCAAGATCTATAAGCTTTTTAAACTGAAATTGGGAGAGAAAAAGTGGTGGGAGTTTTCAGAGGTATAAGTATTTACAGACATTTAAAATTATGGATGATCAATAAATTACTAATGACACATGGGAAGTACCATGAATAGAATATTCTCCTATTTCTCACTAGAATCATGAGTTGTAAAAGAGGTATTTTTAACATTTCATGATTAGAAAAGCTATTGTCATTTCTCAAGTTTAAGGAATTTTTTTGATATTAAAGTAAAGGTAAAAGCATTGGATATAGTAAATACAACACAGTGATAGCTGTGTTAATGTTATATGGTCTCCTTAAAATTAACTTTGGTTATATGTTGAAATAAAACTAGAAGAATATAAGTTGCAATATTTTATGATTTGTGCTCTGAGTACCCTTAGGATGAGACACTGCTTGTTAGCTAGCAGCTAGATAGCGCTCAAGTTATGACTGTTTACTAATGAAGCAAAGTTATTTTGCTGCAACTGATTTTTATTGAAGAAAAGCCTAATGGTCATATCTTCTATGGGTTAAAATTGACAGATTAATTTAGATCCATTCAGCAGTCCAGCTGAGATGGCTGTGGTAAGTTGGTAGTCATAATTTACCTATACTCTAAAAATATTCTGACCTATTTGCTTTCTAAGCTATGAATGAATGATTTCTAAATGGCTCAGCATTCAGGATGAGTGTTGGTAAGTTAAATCCCATAACACAGGAGGAATAATGTGGTGGCAGAAATTTTTTTTTTTACATCTTTATTGTAGTATAATTGCTTTACAATGGTGTGTTAGTTTCTGCTTTATAATAGAGTGAATCAGTTATACATATACATATGTTCCCATATCTCTTCCCTCTTGTGTCTCCCTCCCTCCCACCCACCCTCCCTATTCCACCCCTCCAGGCGGTCACAAAGCACCGAGCTGATCTCCCTGTGCTATGTGGCTGCTTCCCACTAGCTATCTACCTTACGTTTGGTAGTGTATATATGTCCATGCCTCTCTCTTGCTTTGTCACAGCTTACCTTTCCCCCTCCCCATATCCTCAAGTCCATTCTCTAGTAGGTCTGTGTCTTTATTCCTGTCTTACCCCTAGGTTCTTCATGACATTTTTTTTCCTTAAATTCCATATATATGTGTTAGCATACGGTATTTGTCTTTCTCTTTCTGACTTACTTCACTCTGTATGACAGACTCTAGGTCTATCCACCTCATTACAAATAGCTCAGTTTCGTTTCTTTTTATGGCTGAGTAATATTCCATTGTATATATGTGCCACATCTTCTTTATCCATTCATCCGATGATGGACACTTAGGTTGTTTCCATCTCCTGGCTATTGTAAATAGAGCTGCAATGAACATTTTGGTACATGACTCTTTTTGAATTATGGTTTACTCAGCGTATATGCCCAGTAGTGGGATTGCTGGGTCCTATGGTAGTTCTATTTGTAGTTTTTAAGGAACCTCCATACTGTTCTCCACAGTGGCTGTATCAATTTACATTCCCACCAACAGTGCAAGAGGGTTCCCTTTAATCCACACCCTCTCCAGCATTTATTGTTTCTAGATTTTTGATGATGGCCATTCTGACTGGTGTGAGATGGTATCTCATTGTAGTTTTGATTTGCATTTCTCTAATGATTAATGATGTTGAGCATTCTTTCATGTGTTTGTTGGCAGTCTGTATATCTTCTTTGGAGAAATGTCTATTTAGGTCTTCTGCCCATTTTTGGATTGGGTTGTTTGTTTTTTTGTTATTGAGCTGCATGAGCTGCTTATAAATTTGGGAGATTAATCCTCAGTTGTCAGTTGCTTCATTTGCAAATATTTCCTCCCATTCTGAGGGTTGTCTTTTGGTCTTGTTTATGGTTTCCTTTGCTGTGCAAAAGCTTTTAAGTTTCATTAGGTCCCATTTGTTTATTTTTCTTTTTATCTCTAGGAGATGGGTCAAAAAGGATCTTGCTGTGATTTATGTCATAGAGTGTTCTGCCTATGTTTTCCTCTAAGAGTTTGATAGTTTCTGGCCTTACATTTAGGTCTTTAATCAGATGGCAGAAATTTAAAGCTAGCGTCCACAGAGGTACTCTTAACAAGAAATTGCCTATTTCATAGCATTATACTTAAATCTTTCCTTCCCTCTGTCCCTTCCTTCTTTCCTCTTTCCTTCCCTCCCTCTCTCCTTTTTTTCTTCCTTCCTTCCCTCCTTTCCTCTTTCTTTCTTTCCTCCCTTCCCCTTTCTTTCTTTGTAGAACCAACCTAGACTGTATCTTAGAATTGATTTATATTTGTAAACAATATGCAAAAATGATTTCCATTTTAAATGAGCCTACATTTCCAGAGTAAGTGGAACAAGAGACTTAGCTGTAGATAGGCTATGAAAAAGAACTTGCATTTTATTTTTCATTTAGTTTTACTTCTGTTTTCTTGTACATTAAATCTCATGGCCATCTAGAAACAAAATTGTAAAATAGATGAAGTTTGCCTTTCTTCTGTCTGTTTTTTAGCACCTCTATTCCTCCACTCCCCACCCTGACACCAGGTACCCAGAGACCCTTTTCAACTTCTTCTTATTTCACTATTTCAAATAAAGCTTTTGTCTGTGGAATATGAATCTATCCCCTTTCCATCTAACAGAACTGAGAGCTTACGTGTTGATGGGGTAAGTAGCTTTAAGAATACATTAACTTGCCTTATTACATGGGATATTCTGCAGCAAAGCTGCAATGTAATTAGGAAGGCATTGTTACCTCCAGTAAATAAACAAACTGACTTCAGAAAGGTCAAGTGACATCACCAGTGCCAATCAGTTAGTAAGTGGCCCAGAGAGAACTAAAACCATACGTCAGCATTCTTTCTGTAGCGCTACTCTGGAAAGACACTTATTAGTTAAATCTTATGTGGTATTTATGTATGATAAAAGTTTCCTTTAGCTTTTATCCCAGAGTACATTGTATTAGGGACAATTTCTAAGCCCAGTTGAAAGACTGTCAAATGGTAGAGTTTCAGTCACTAGCAACAGAGTTTTGGAAGTGGAAATATTTTAGGAAAAATCTACTGACTTCACCTGTAAATGATCAGATTTGCAAAGCAGACCCTTGCAAATCTGATCATTTTCTTACTCCACTTTTTGATAAAAAATTGTATAATTCCTTTTTATCATTCAAATGTTGACAATAGACATCAACAAGGAAATTCTTCATACATAACACAATTATTTAAGACATAGGCTTTGATATGAGACAGAATTGGGGTGAAGTTCTGACTCTGTATTTTACTACCTTTGTGACGGAGGTTTGGCTAATTCAGTCTCATTTGCTGCAATGGAAAATGAAAATGATCAGGTCTAATACTCAGCTTATTTGCCCCATATGGCTGTATTGATTGCTAACTCTTCAGTATTTAAGAGTCATAATGATTCTTAAAAAATTACACCACTGTTCAGATGACCTCTTTATTTCAGTATAATACTTTTTCCATCCCACACCTTAATAAATATATTACCATATTGACACTTTAGTTTCAGGCAAAGACACGTGTACCAATTTTTTAAAAAACATCAGCTTTTGGTTAGAGAATATACTACAAAACAATATCCAATCACTGTGTTAACATGTTTGCTTTGTATAATTAGCACAAGTGAGAGATATGAAGAAGTAGATGCTTCTCTGACACCTCAGTCTCTCTGTTGTGAGCCCACACAAATTTGATTTATTTTGAAGTGCTCTCAGGTTTTATTTTTATTTTGAGCTTCTTATTGTTGTTGTTTTTCTGTACTGTAACTATTTTTAATTGTATTTGAGTGCAGAATAACCATATACCTCCCAAAAGGCTTATTAGCTGGGTCAAAGTCAATCACTTGGTTCTTCATTTCTTCATTCCTTCCCCAGTATGATTTCTTTGTATCCTTTTCCACTTAGCTCCACCTACTATTGAGTCATATTTGCCTCCTTGTTTAGTACAATAGTATTTTATGTTATTTAAATTGTTCATATTTTTCTATCTTTGAAAGTTGTTTGAGTGTCTTGGGTTGGGATGAAATGCACCATAATTTTTCCCATTAAAATTAATGGAAATATATACATTTTAATACCTTTGCAACTAATGGCAAGGTTTTTATGAACAAATTAAAATCATTTTATGAGGCATACTAGTTGGTAAATAATTAATGTCCTGAATCCTCTAAGTGCCTCCTCCCCCCACCACTTCTCTGGCTACCTAAGTTCTCCTCAAGAATGCCCTCCCCTGGTCCTCCCCAACACAGAACTGGACTCAGTAAGAATCCTTCAGAATCCTGCTCCATCATGGTTGGCTTGCATTCTAAATGGTCCATACTCTTGCTATACCTGTTATTTAATATTGTGAATATTCTTTCTAGCAGTGATAAAAATAGAACCTATCCCAAAGGGTTGTTTTAGGAATGAGATTATATAATGCATGCAAGGAACAATTTAAAAATCTGTGTATTTGTATAAGTAAACACTTAAATATACCAGTTTTACAAATACGCTGTGGTAAACACAGGCTTCTATTTTTGATATCTTCAGTTATATTTCATCAATAAGGAATAATATATTTGATTTGAATTGGCTATGCATCGAATTGCATGAAATCCAAAATAAATAACAACACACAAAATTATAAATTTTTGCAATTGATTTATTTTTTTAAAAGAACTTTATGTAAACAAATATTAATGCAGAAAAATCCTCTGTGTAAATATGTGTGTATATAATTGAACATTTAGCATTACAATCAATGCAAAATTGTAATTTTGTTGATAACATTTTCATGGAATCAGTATATGAGTCAAACTTAGATACATATTGATTATCTTGGATTATTTAATTTATATATGTGTTTACATGATTTGTGTCAACAAATTCCCACAAAGCATGCGAATATTTTTGTTCTAGTACTGTGAGAGGTCCTCAGCAGCATTCAACAATTGGCCATTGTGAACCATGATGAGAAAAGCTAAACCAACCTATCCTGCCTCTTTATGTTCACCTACATTCTTAACTTTAGTCACTTACTGTGTCTACTCATAGTGGGTATTCACTGAACAAAGAGTACCTATCAACCTCTATAGACTACATGGGAGGCTGGGCATGTTTTTGAGCATCTCATGTATTCAGCCTTGAATGCAAGCTGTCTGGGTCTGGGATGACCCTGGGCTGAGACCCAGAAGAAGTTACTCAGGCTCTTTGTATCTCAGTTTTCTCATCTGTACAAACAAGGATAAAAATAACATATACCTCATAGTGTTGTAGTGAAGACTTAGTTCATACATTTAAAACTTTTAGGATAGCACCTGGCAAATAGAAAATGTTCTGTTATAGTAAGCTATTTTTGAAAATAACTATTGCCATTTTATAGCCCATTGAGAAGAATTAAGTGGCATCCGTTTGGACATTGAAGTGTGTACCTGACCACATGTGTTTTTAATACTGATATTTTGATTTTCATAAAAGTGGATAAGCTGTGAATAAAAAAATGTCTGGGATGTTTTTAATTGTTTGGTGTTAACTAGTATTTTATTGTTGAATTTAAAATAAACAAAAAAAAATCAACTTTCTAACTGGGATTGTTATATTCTGGGCATTAAAATGGAAATGATTGAGATAGGATGGGGATTATTGAAGATAGGATATGTATCATAAATTCCAGATGAATCTTCTTAAATTCATTAGCTGAATTTTCACTAGAAATGGAAAAAAAACTCAAGTCTATGAAATATGTGAAAGATTCCTGTGCAAAGGAATCTCTTCTGATGGCAATAACAGGTGCAATTAGATGTGACCTCTTGAAGAACGGGAACCTGAGTTAGGGTCATTCCTAAAAAGAAGTAGAGTTTTTGAGTATGAGGAATAATAGGCTCAGATGAATCAGAAAAGCATGCAACACAGAGGAAAATAACTGCAAGTTACAATGAAGAGTGTGATAGAAAGAAAAAGAAGATATGACAAGTGGTATGGAAGATGTGAAAAAATGAAAAGTGTTATAGGAAGTGAAAATGAGGAAGAAGTTTATAAGAACTAGACCAAGAAGAAATGAGAAAGAGGAAAATGATGGAAGAGAGACTTTAGAATCTATAGAAACAGGAAGTATTATAGCAAAAAACATTGAAAAGTCACAGGAGTGAGCCTAAGGTATAAATGAGTATTTTCAGAAATAAATGATACAAATATTAAGGAAGAAAATGAAGGGAAAAATATAAAGAAACAAAAGTTGATAAAGAAATGCTGTATTGAAGTCTAAACGTTAAATGTTTGTCAGTTTCTACCAAAAGCTTATATTTCTGTAGTATTTTAATAAATTCATTACCTGTTCTTTAAAAAGATGACATGTATTAGCATTGTCCACCAATTTTCCAGTTTGAGAACCATTCTTTCTCAGTTAATCTATTGTTTATTTGTTCAAACAGTATACTAATAAACAAGCAATTATTCTGTTATTCTAAACAAATATGTTAATCGCTTCTTAAGGTCACCTTTTCAGAGTATTACTAGGAGTGATTACAAGATTAAAGAGTGAAAAGGAATGAGCCAAGAATATGCAAATGAAATTTATATTAATTACCTTACAATGATGACAAGGATGAGTGATCTTATTTTTAAATCAGAAATCACTCCTGAACTAGCAATTCACCATTGACACTTATTGTCATGGTGCTTCTAAAATGGCATTTGAAAAGATCACTGTTATAATATATGCATATGCTTTAAATATAGACATAGTATTAGCTCAACCTTCTAAAATAGTCACACATGTAAAATGATATGCCTACAACATAGATTTATTGAGTTCATTTTGCTGTCCAGCCATTAGTCAAGGCTTTCGGAATACAAAGAAAATAAAACTAAGTCACTAACCCCAATAAATTTCTGGTTTAATGAGACAGATATCTAAAACAACTTTAATAAAATATATGTGTTATCACAAACTGGTGAGGGTAAGACAAGGGAAGATGAAGATAATGAGTTAAGAAAAGCTCATTAGGGTAAGTGTTCTTTAAACAGGGTCTCAAACTATTTAAGAATGGGATGGCTAAATTATTCCTCACAAAGAAAAGGGCAAGCAGAGAGCACTGCAGGCAGGAAGAAACAGGGTGTTTTACATGTAACAAGAGGGTCAACCAATGACAATGGAACTCTTATTTTTTGAGGGGAATTTTCAGAATCCTAAGGTTCTGTTTGGCATTCATTTAGGTTTATATCATGACCTAACCTGGAAAATTAAAGGACTAATAACACCAAGTCACTAGAAGCAATGTAATTTAATTAATCCTGAAGCCAAGATATGCTTTTTTACATTTCTTAAAGATTCACTAGTACCTTTACATATTAATGGTGGAAAAGATGTTAATCTGGCCAAGACCTATGTATGCTACACTTAGGGAAAACAATTAATTTCAGCATTATTTTAAAGGAAAAGTTTAAAATTTTGTTCTATGTTTAATTACATCAAATTGTAATAGAATCAAATTGTAATTACATCTAATTGTACAATTCAGTGGTCAGATTGACAACATATACACGGACCGTTCCATATACAAAATTTTTCAGCCTGGGGGGGAAAATGAACTCCAAATATAGTTTTGTTTAACATACAGTTATTGAGTATCTGGTATATGTGCTTGACACTGAGTGATGCTAAAGGATAGGCATGAACTTGGATAAAATGCTGTCTCTTCATATTCTTCAAAAGAAAGAGTGCGTAGAAAGCTGTATTAGAAGAGGATGCATATGTATGAAGGGGATAAGGATAATCTAGTAGGAAAGGGCGCATCCGCATCCCGAGGAGTTGTTTCTGGAAGCTGCGTCTGCATAGTAAAACTGTCATTTATACTTATATTGTATGCTTATTTTGGGAGAGGGAACTTTGGAGAGGCTGATGGAGGTTTATGGGGTTAAAGTCATTCTTTGGTGACATCATTGACTATAATCAAAACATTTACTTCAGGGAAAAATAATCAAAGAAAAATTATATTGGAATTTTATTCAATAAGCCTAGGACAAATCCAATTGAAAGGATCCCATGATGAAATATTGGCTAGGCAAAATACAAACGCCTTAAATAATAATGCTAAACAGTACTCTAGTCTGGATAGGGAAACACAGATATGCGGCAGAAGTATTGCAAGAATAGACGTAAATATCAATTTATTTGAGAATTCCTAGAAACAGTAGGGCTACTATAATTTATAAATGAATGATACCCTGAGAGGTTATTTATCTTTATTTACCTAAGAATCATAGAGAAGATGTCTCACAGTTAAAGCCCTTGAGTACAGAAACCAGAAATACATTTCATTGTGTACAGTTCAAAATTATTATTCAAAATATGTGAGAAAGATGAACTGCTTTAATAAGCCAGAGAGGGACCTGGATAAGGAGGTAAAATTTTGAGTAAAAATATCAAAATGAGCAGAATGAACTTTGCAGAGATCAAGTCATGTTGAACTATTAATCCTAAAAGCTAACAGACTACTCGACCAAACTCTTAGCCTATAGAGGAACTGAGCAACTCTTCTGAAGCAGAGAGGTTTTCTGTCCCCATTCTCAAGTGCAATAATAGCTAATACTTTAATATTTTAATGAATCTTAGCATTTTGTACAGAGATGCTTTAGTAGCTCCATAGCTTTGTTTAATGATATATTGCAGTCCCTAGCTAGCACAGGATCTCTCTCCTTAGATAATTTGAGTAGTAAGTGTGTACTTTAGAGTTTAAAAGACTAGCGGAAACTAAAGAATTGCAATATATATCTTGTTACTTCGGTTTGCCTCTCTGAAGAAGATAATATACTGATTAGCAATCCAACAGAATTTAACAACTATTCTATTTAGGGGAAAGTAATAGAATGGTTAACTAATGATAGGCTTGTTTCTGGGAAACAAAGAATGTTACTACCACAAGTAAGGTGTCAACACAAGAGTAGTGTCCTCTAAGTCTACAGCAAATTCTTATTGAATGATTGGATAGTTTTTTGTTTGTTTGTTCTTGTTTTTCTTCTTAAAAGTAAATCTATCATTTGGGTCTCCCACCTAGGACATAAATGCAGTCTCATCTTCTTTTAACTGAGATTGAATTGGTTTTGGATATGTTCTAATGTCCATCAATATTTCCTCTCTTGTAAGAATATTTATGACAGTACATCACCTACTTTGTGAAAAAGGCTTCAGTTTAAGGTTTAGAAGTACTTCCTGCCTTTAATTATCCTTTAGAATACTCTTTGCTGTTCAGCAAACACTTATCGAGTGGTTACTGTGTTCCTTGTATTGATCTAAGCATTGGGGAATAGTATAGCTTCTGCTTTTAGCTGAATTTGGGAGATGAGACTTGCCACAGCAGAGTCAGAGGAAGAGCTATGGGAGTTCAGAGGAGGGAGCAATTACTTTCAGTTGAGAAATCAGGAAAAACTTCAAGGAGGATGTAGTGTTTGTGTGATGTCTTGGGAGGATGAGTAATTTTGGGTATTTGGAAAGATGGGGTTGGGGGGAGTACATAGAGTCGCAAGTAGAAGGCATATATAAAAAATAGCTCAGGAACAGGAAACACAGTGTATGTTCTTGAATTAACATATTTTTGATTGCACAGTTTGACTCCTTCTCTGGACATAGTACCTATCTAGAGTCATACTGCTGGTTGGCCAACTGCCAAGTGGAGTCTGTCCTTCAAAACTTAAAACTAAGAAACAAAGGCACTGAGGTAGGATGATAGAGATGAGTTCATAAAAATATCACGTGGAGTCAGGAGAGTGAAAGCTATGTTTGGTATATTTGCTGCTGAGAAGCAAAGAAAGTTTCAAGAGGTTGCCTCAATCCTTAGTAGTTTCCCAAGTCTCATCTCCAGGTTTCGTGTGATTTAACTCTGTTCTGGTGCTATTTAAAGACACTATGCCCTTTCAGTAGACACTCCTTTATTTGAACTACTTGAGTGGGTTTTTGTTCCTTGAAATCAGAGTCTTGACAAACATATTATGATCAAATGGTGAGTCTTGATTGATTGGTGCCTGGAGTGCCTAAAGTGAATCAGTACAAACTGTTTTTGAGATAAATGGGGCTCAGATTATAGAATTCCCTGATGCCAATCAGTTTTTCTACTTTGGGAACAATGAAAGAATTTTTCTGAGCATGATGATGGTGACATCAGAACTATATCCTTGAAAAGTTAACTCAGCTTTAATATGCAGAATGGATTGAGGGAAGAGAGTGAAATAGACAAATTGAGAGACTGATTAGGTGATGTGATAGTGGTGTAAAGTGATGACAGTAGGAATGAAAAATGTTTTGTGTAAGTAGAATTGTCTCAGTGGGGCAACTGCTCCGATGGCAATGTTAAACGAGGGAGAAATAAAGAATGTCTTAGGCAGTTTCTGCTTAAATGACTACCAGAAAAAGGGGCACCTTGGGCTATAAATTTAGAAATTGATTTCATGGAGGTAATATCTTGAAGTATGGGATGATAAGAGATCAATAAGTGATGTAGTATAGACAGTTACGGGGATAGGGACTTGACAAAAAAACCTGGAACCTTGAGAAATGCCTACACTTTAGATAAGGTCAAGAATGAGAAACTAGATTAGTATGGAGATTTAAAATGTAGACGAGTTAGTGACATGAGGTTTATGTATGATAATTTGCAGCAAGATTAAGGATATGAGAAAAAGGCCAGAGGACTTGGATGGAGTGAATCATTGCTGAAGTTGTGTCAATACAATTTCAAATGAAGTGGGTGATTATAAAGGGAAGACTATTTTCTCAAAACATTTGAAGTAGAGAAAGAGGAATGTATTGCTTGAAGGGGTAATAAGTTGAAGAAGAGATTTAGAAGAGTGAAGACTATATTGTAGGACTTTCCTGGTGGCGCAGTGGTTAAGAATCCACCTGCCAATGCAGAGGACACGGGTTCGAGCCCTGGTCCAGGAAGATCCCACATGCCGCAAAGCAACTAAGCCCGTGCACCACAACTACTGAGCCTGTGCTCTAGAGCCCACAAGCCACAACTACCAAGCCTGCGTGCCACAACTACTGAAGCCCGCGCACCTAGAGCCCGTGCTCTGCAACAAGAGAAGCCTGCGCACCACAATGAAGAGTAGCCCCCCTACTCGCCACAACTAGAGAAAGCCCACGCACAGCAACAAAGACCCAACACAGCCAAAAGTAAATAAATAAATAAATTAATTAATTAATTTAAAAGAAGATTATATTGTGTAGTGAGATACCTTGGAAATATTGAATATTCAAAAGCATGGTGAAAATACTCTTTAAAGCATAATGGTTGTGAAGACGATAGGGAGGGTGAAAGTAGGGCACAAGTGTCAGTCTTGTAGAGTGAAGGTAAAGAAAAGAGAATGTGTCAAAATACAGATATTTTGAGGCAGGAAAATTGGAAGAATAAACAATTAATACTGAATGGCCTCAGACAATAATAGACTAGAGTATTTGCTGAAAGGAATAGGGAACTTAAGAAAAGCAGAAAAGGCAATCAGGTGGATATGAATAAATCATTGATGAGTTAGCAAGAGTTTGTAGTAAGACCAATTTGTCTAGTTTCACAATATTTTCTATTAATTTAAAGAGAATAAGGAAAATACTAAATTGAGAGAGTAGGCAGAGAATCATAAATTCTTTTAAGTATAGAATTTCTTTTTTTTTAAATAGCTTAAATATTTTATTTGTTTGCAACTAAGCTTGTTAACACTATATAATGAAAATGTACAAAGAATAATGTTCCAGTTTTTGGCTAGATTTAAGTCAAAGATATTCATTAATAAGGAGTCTTCGAATGTGAATATTCCAGAAACTTCTCTAAGCTATCTGATCAGGACAGCTGTCTTTGAATATTACCTTACTTTGGAAGGTACTGGCATACATTTGAATTAAACTCAGTTTTTTTCAAAATAAGCCTTAATTTAAAAAACTATTCTATATTCAAACTAAAACAATTTTAATAGAACTTTCCTTTCCAGAAAAAATAATAAAGGAAACAAGGCATTTTGTAAAACATGGTCTTGAGCAAGTCACAGTAAAAAATAAATGTGTACTTAACTTCCACTTGCTCAAAACAGAGGCTACTTTCTGTTCCTCAGCCTTGGAAATAAGGTGAAGAACAGTCTGTAAGCAACTTGGGGCAGGGGGTTGCCCAAACAAAGCTCAAGCAATTGAACATGGACATCTCTTAAAAGAATCTGGGGGAACCTTACCAAAGGATCCAAATTCTATTTTTAGTAACTGATACAAAGGTGAAGTGGCGCCTCCCAAGTAGCAGTGCCTCCGGGGCGTGGCCCAGCCCCATGCTCGCCTTTGTCATGCTCCCAAGCAAAGCCTTAATTAATGATGATCTTCTGTAGACCAAGGAAATGTTTTTATCCATAATTATCGTGCATCAAATTCACAGCTAGAATCCCCAAAATCAAAAAAATGTGCACAGTACAAATAATAACAAAATACACATACACACACATACACACACTCTCACACACACTTCTTACAGAACTGTACTTGGGGAAACTCCATTTGTTGAGTGCCACTGAGGGCATATTTTGCTAAACTGCTGCTCCAGGTATTTTTGTTTGGAAAATCTGTCACAGTAGGGCACAGCTGTTTTTTGGATGAGCAGAAAAGAAAGATTATGCTTGTGGCAACTGGAAAGTTTTAAGGTCTTTCAAGTTGTATAAAATGGACCTGCAGAAACATTTAAGTGTTCTCAGGATGCAAAGTTGGAGCTGAAATGTGATATCAAACTAGTTGCAAAAAGTGTACAGCAGCCATCTCTTGAGGTCAAACCTGGTACCCAGATATGCAAGAAAGATTCAGGACATACATGTAGCTTGTTGGCCTTGTCCCATATCGTCGCATAATCTGATCATGTGTGAATTTCACAAAAGAGTCATATTCTGCTGGTTTGGTATTGAGGATTTGCTCATACTCATCCCGAATTTTATCTTCATCGTCTTTTAAGATGACGCTCACATATTATTCCAACTTGTCGGAGGGTAAAGGTGGGCTGGTCCTTCTTCATCCAAGAGGAACCTGGAGAACTAGGTGCTGTGAGCGCTGAGTGAGGCTGACTTTGCGAAGTACAAGCGTCACTCTGATTAAGAACAACTTCTAAACGTCTCCACCGCTGATAACGACTATATTCTTGTTTTATGTTCTGAAAAATTTGCCCCGCGGTTGGAAGGCGCCACTCGCTGCCGGGCGGGGCGGGCTGCTGCAGAGTCGGCGGTGGGGTCTGCGCCTGAAGCAGCGGCGGCAGCTCGGCGTCCGGGGGCCTGAGGCCCGGAGTGCGGCCGGCAGAGGGGCGCAGCGCCGCTGCTTCGGAGAGCCGGGGCTCAGCAGCGCCGCCTCGAACTCCATGGGCCGCTTCCACGTCGCCCCGCACGCCTACCGCCGAAGGGCCAGGCACCGGGAGTCGACGCGGCTGTAACTGCGGCCCAACCTCCCGCTCCTCAGCTGAGCTCGCAAGCCAAGCCGACTCCAGTGGCGGCTCCAGCACCGGCAGCCAAGTATAGAATTTCTTTTTCTACCAATATGGTGGGTGACTAGATATTCTGAAAAACACTCTCATCATAAAACATTTAGGTGCAGAAAAATTAATGCAAATAGGCTATAAAATTGAAAGCTGAGATTAAAAAGTTGAGAAACATAACCAAATTAGTAAGGACACATAGAATCTGTGGCTGCTTTGGGACATTTGCTAAGAACTAGACTTGATTTTTATAGACTCTTTGGTGAAATTAATACAATGTCTGGGACTCTTACAAAGTGACGAGTTGGAATCGAGACCCACATATAAAGCAAGAACTCTCAAATGGCTGTAATGCCAATGAAAGGGTGATAGAAAATCTAACCTGCCAGCAAAGGAAAACGACAAGATAACTTGTCTATTTTAGGCAGATTCAGAATGGGAAAATAAAATACTCTGAGAATTTGTAATCATAGGACTTCCTCACATGAATTGTAAATTAAATTTACTCTAATTTCAAGGTCCAGAGAATCCTAAGCTGAAAAACTGAAGTGGCCCTGAGTTTATAAAACTGGAAGACATGCGACAGAAACAAATGCAAATAATCTCCCTTTAAAAAGTCTAATATGAGCACATAATAAAGTTAACCAAATGTACAAGAAATAAAGCCCCTATGAGTAAGAGTGAACAAAATTAACAAAACAGCATATGTATATTTCTAAGAACTCTTGATATTGGAATTACTTAATACAAAATATAAAATAATTGTTTTAAAATTGCTTCAAGAAATAAAATATAGATGTAAAAACCATAAACATAAAAAGGAATAAGAAACCATCAAAAATTATCAGCCCAATCATAAAAGAATAACAAGAACAACAAGAATAACAAGAAAAAGCAACAAAAGATTTGGAAATGAAAGAGATTATCATCAAATTTTAGAATGCATTAATGGGCTAAATAGAAGATTGCATTAAAAAGAGAATTTGTGGAGTTCTCTTACCATTTGGCAGAATAAACCTCTAACATTCTAATTGTTCCAAAATAATATGAAGCAACTCTGGACTAATACAAAAAACCAACCACTCTGAGGGCTCCAGAGTGAACAAAAAAAGGCAGATTTTGGAGGGAAGTTGAGACTTGAAGAAAAGTCCTGACATAGGTTAGTCCATTTTTGTGGATTTGGCCTGAGGGTGGGCCATGTTCACAGCACAGAGAAAGACAGCTGAACTTGTAATAAAAAGCGCATTGCCTGTGCTGGAGAATGAGAAGAGTGTCCTGGAAAGGAGAGAGTATAGAAGGAGAACCCTGTGTTCTGTGTACAATCACTACCTAAGTGTCTACCTGGTCTAAAAATAGCACATGCAGGCATCCTGGCTAGAAGGTAAAAAAAAAAAAAATTATACTTAAAATTGAGTTGCTACCTGTTTCAAGTGAGATAGAGATTGCAATAGGAGCCTAATCAAGGTAATTGCTTGCTAGAAAATAGATCAAAGCTTGTCAGAAGAATATAACTATATCAAGATTCTCCACCACATAATTTTCACAATGTCCAGGATAAATTCCAAATTAATTAACATAAGAAGAACCAGGAAAATGGTATTATTCTCAAAGGAGAAGAAAATCAACTGCGATATCCCAAATGGTGGGATTATCATAAAAGAATATAAATTAACTGTGCTTAATATGGCATGTGCTTGTGATAAATTAAAGGATAGGAACTCTCAGCTGAAAAGTAGAAATTATAAAGAAGAAACAAATGGACATTAGAATTTAAAAATATAATAATATTTAAAATTTTCAGAATTTCCTGGATGAACTTAACGGAAGAATAGAGGTAACAAAGAAAAGTGTCAGTGAACCTGAAGATAGATGAATAGAAATTATCTAATTTGAAAAGGAGTGAGAACAATACTTTTTTTAAAGAGTTTCTAACTTTTTCCCAGGATGTAGAAAGCTGGAAAGAGCATCATCACTCCAGATAATCTACAAAGTCATTACTTTAGAACCCAACAGAAAACTGAGGTCTTAGGCAGGCAACTACCCTGATGTATAAGAAAATACAGGTTCTTATAAGAGAAGATGTTATTTGAGTCTTGACTTACCTACAGTAGCACATGAAAGGAAGATGGGGCCACCATTTTGGAGAGTGAGAAGAATGTAAAAATTAATCCTAAAGCAAGCTGAAGGAAAGAAATAATAAAAATCAATGAAATTGAAGACAGAAAAAAAAAGATATTTAAAAAAACCCAAAAGCTCGTTCTTCAAAAATATTAAAAATTAATAAAATTCTAGAAAGAGTAACCATGAAAAAAAGAGAAGGCACAAATGATTAAATGAGAAATGAAAAAAGGATATTATTGTAGATCCTACAGACGTTAAAAATATAAGAAAATATTACAGTCAACTTTATGCTCATAAATTTAACAATTTAGATGAAATGGACAAATTCCTTAAAAGACACTAACTAACCAACCTTACTCAAGACTAAATAATGTGAATTATTCTATGTCTATTAAAGAAACCAAATTAATAAATAAAGTTTTTCAAGAAATAAATCTCCAGGACCAAATGGCTTCACTGGAAAATTCTAATTAACATTCAAAAAAGAAATATTACTGTTTCTACATTAACTTTTCCAAGAAAAGGAAGAGAGAAAACATTTTGCAATTCATTTTTATCAGACCAAAACCCAAACCAAACAAAGACATTACAAAGAAAGATTAATAGAACAATGTCCCTGACAAACTTAGATGTAAAAAATCCTTTGCACAATATTAGCAAATCAAACCCCACAATATATAAAAGGATAATATATCATGACAAAGAGGGATATATCCTGGTAATTCAAGCCTGATATACATTTGAAAAACAAATGATTTAATTCACAATATCAATATATTAGAGAGCAAAAAGCATATCACATTTGAAAACCAAAAATTTGTATAATTTTTTTCCAGAAATATTTCCTGGGATTTATTACTGAATCCATCTACTGATTAAGCCTTGAAATGTCTCTGTGGGAAGGTTTTATTTTTGGGTTTCACTTCCTTAAAATTATTAAACTATTCTGATTTTATATTTATTTTAATTTTTATTGTTTCTTTCTTGGAATTTGTCAACTTTATCAACATTTTAAATTTATTGGCAAAATATGTTTATACAACCTATATTAGTTTGCTAGGGATGCTATAACAAAGTACTGCAAACTTGGTGTCTTAGAAATTTATTGTCTCAGTTCTGGATGCTAGGAGTCTGAAATCAAGGCATTATTACGATTGGCTTCTCCTGAAGGCCGTAAGAAAAAAACCTGTTTCATGCCTCTCTAGTAGCTTCTGGTACCTCAGTTTTTCCTTGTAAGTGGCATTCTCTCTGTTTCTTCACATTATTTTCCCTCTGTGAATGTCTGTCTCTATGTCCAAACTTCCCCTTTATATTAGGACACCAGTCATACTCTATTAGGTTTCTCCCTAATAACCTCATCTTACCTTGACTATACCTGCAAAGAGGACTTCAACATATGAAGTTTGGGGGACACAGTTCAATCCATAACAGTATTACTTTTTAATATCTGTAGAATTAATATCTGTAATTATCCTTAATAATTAGTTTTTTGGTTTTTTTGGGGTTTTTTTTTTGCGGTACATGGACCTCTCACTGTTGTGGCCTCTCCCGCCGCGGAGCACAGGCTCCAGACGCGCAGGCTCACGGGCCCAGCCGCTCCGCGGTATGTGGGATCTTCCCAGACCGGAGCACGAACTCGTATCTCCTGCATCGGCAGGCGGACTCTCAACCACTGCGCCACCAGGGAAGCCCAATAATTAGTTTTTAATATTTGTAGAATGTACAGTTATACCTTTTTTATTCCTAAAGTGTTTTTTTATGTTTTACATTTATATTATTTATATTGTCAGAGGTTTTTCAGTTTTATTAATCTTTTCAGAGAATCATATTTTGACTTTGTTTATACCCTCTCTTGGATATCTGTTTTCTAAGTTACTCATCTCTGCTTGTGTCTTATGTATAATTTGCTTTTCTTTTTCTAACTTCTTGGTTAGATTCTTGAGATTTTTACATTTCATTCTTCATCACTAGTTGTCTTTGAAGGTTATAAATTTGCCTCTGACCACAGCCTGAGCTTTATCCCTCAAAAATTTCACAAAAATTTTACTTGAAAAATTGTGGTGACTTCCCTGGCAGTCCAGTGGTTAAGACTTTGCCTTCCAATGCAGGGGGTGCAGGTTTGATCCCTGGCTGGGTAGCTAAGATCCCACATGCTTCAAGGTCAAAAAACCAAAACATAAAACAGAAGCGGTATTGTAACAACTTCAATAAAGACTTTAAAAATGGTCCACATTAAAAAGAAAATCTTTAAAAAAAAATTGTGAAGATGGAGACAAACTAAAAGAATAATGTAAGAAGTAGAGGTATCCTTTTACAAATTTTTAACTTTTTGTCTTATTTGTCCTCTCTTTCTCATCAGTAGGTAGTTCTATTATTTTCTGAACTATTTGAAAATAATTTTAAATTTTATGACAGTACTCTGAAAAGAATTAAAGCTATGTTCCTCTAATAATAAGAATATTTTCCTATTTAACTGAAACATCATCATATCCATGAAATAATTTTTAAAATTTATTTATGTAATAGTATTGTTGAATATAATATTATTTTTTAATTCCCTAAGGGTCCAAACATATTTATTATGGTTATTTTAATTTTTTTACTCTAATACCCATTTTTCACATACCTGCATACATTGGAAAATGGTAAAATGTGATTTAAATTATTTCCTAATTCTTTCTTGTCATGTTTTCTTTGACCCAGTTGATTATTTAGAAGTGCATTTCTTAATATCCAAACTTTGAGGAATTAAAAGTTATCTAACTTTGCACTTGGCCAGAGAACATATTCAAGATGATTTCAGTACTTTAGTTTTTATTGATACTTGGTTTTGGTGAGGCATGTGCTCAGATCTGATCAATATTTAATGTTCACTTGAGAATTTTGTTTGGCAAGAATTTCTGTTCTGCAAAAAATTTTGTTCTGTAGTTGTTACCAGTAGTGTTCTATATTATGTTGGTTAGATGAAGTTTGTTAATAGTACTTCTCAAATCTTTTATATGTTTACTACTATTTGTCTGGTTATCCTTTCAATTATTGAGAAACATGGGTTAAAAATATCTTGTGGAATTATTTATGCCATTTTTTTAAGTTCTATTTTGTTATTTTATATGTTTTGAGGCTTTGCTATTGCATACAAATTTATGGATATTACATATATTTGGTGAATTAAATTTTTATATTAATAAAATTTATTTTTAGGACTTTATATTAGTACATTGTTTACTGATACTAATATAGCTATTTCTGCTTTCATTTGGTTCGTTTATACATGGTATATGTTTTTCTATCTTTTTATTCTCAAATTTTAAATCCATGCATTTTATATATCTTGTGGAAACTATTTTTCATTAATTGTTAATAAAATTTATTAACATGTTTGCATTTTAATTAGAATATATAGAATTTTATATTTAGCAGAATAATTGGTATTTAACATCTAAATTTGCCATTGTACAATTTTATGAATTTTTCCCATCTATGCTGTGTTCCATTTTCTCACCTTTCTTAACTTATTTCGAATTGATTATTTTTATTATTCTAGTTTTCTTCCAGCAGCCAAGTAATTGTATGTGCTTTTACTATATGTACAAATTACAGAATGCATTCTTGAATTTTCATATGTGAGTTAGTACTTTTATCTCTTCCTGGGCAGCTCAAGAATTTTAAACATGTTTAATATATATAGTCCCATTGAACTTGCAACTTACTTCTTATAGATGATTAAAAAGTTCTCAATCTTATTAATATTTTTGGAAATGCAGATTAATACTATAGTATGATAACTCTACACACTTACAAGTTTGGCCAACATTTAAAAAGTCTTTTAGAGGATATAGAGCTATTAGAATTTTCATATGTTGCTGAATTGGTGTGCAAATTTGTACGATCACTTTGTAGAAGAGTCTGCTAAACAGTGAACACAAATGTTCATAGATGTAACGTTTGGAATACTTTAATACTGGTGACAACCCAAATGACTGTCAACATTACATTGAATAAATAACTGGTGATATATTTGTATAATGACATCTTTTAAAGATGTGAAAAGTAATAATCTAGTGCTATGTGTAAAACAAGATAGATGAATCATTCAAACATAATGTTGAGCTAAAGAAGCAAACCATAAAACATTTATATAATCAAAAATAGGCGAAATATTTATGACATCCCTAAAAGGAAGTTTTTTTCTCTAAGTGGGATGGAATATAAACAGTTTTGTTGAGCATCTTAAACCATGGTGAGAAAGTCAACATACCTTCTAGTGGTTCCTATTTTCAGAGAATTTGGGAAATATAGTTTGCAAATTCTCAACCCTGGAGTCACAGAGCAGAGTACATAAAGTTGCCTTTCAGTCAATAATCAGTCCACCAGAAACTTTTTTGTTTATTTTTTTCAGATGATTCTACTTCCCAGTCACATAGATACAGAGGCTATCTTTAAAACTTCTCCATCTCTGATCGTTTATAGTAAATGAACTTTTCTTACTCACTAAACAGATTTTAATTTAAAAATATTTAGAGGTACCGATTATTGCAAAAACAAAAAACAAAAACAAACCACACTATACTATGTACTGGGCAAGAAGGATTGTAAAGATAAATAAGATATTGGTTGAAAATGACATTTTAAATTTTAATTCATTCCATAGCTTAATCCAAATAGCACGACTCACCCCCTATAAAAAGCAGCAATGTGGTAACAAACATATATCTTAAACTTTTATGTTTTACTTATTCTTTTAAATAAAAAAATATTGTGCTTCATAAAATGCTTTTTGAATCCATCATTCTGAGTCTAAAATATGAACACTTTTAATTAAACATACTTTGATACCAGGCAGTGTATTTTAAAATGTTTTCTTAATAGTAATATAATTTCCACACAAAATTATAAATACTTAGGGATTGTGACACTGACTTTTTTTCATTTGCATTGCTCAAGCATTATGCATTATTCTTTATAGACCCTTCTGTTCTTATCACTGAGGTTGCTTCCTTTCAGGAATATGTAATAGGAAATATCATTGTGACTTTAGTTTGCATGAGATCCCAAAAAGTTCTACACACAAGCACATTCAGTTAGTGAAGAGACTTTTTTATAAATCAGAACTTAGAGTCAATTAGACATACTAATTTACTTGAGTTTAGTGTTACTAAATTAAACTTATTGTTCTTGGCAGTAGGGAATACACAGGGATAGGATATGAGATAAATACATAAAAATGGTATATAAATTTCATTAGAAATGTGTTAATCAGTTGTTGTATTGGTCCATTAAAGAGTGAGATTCTACTCGTGTGAGAAGAGGAAAGATTGTTTAGATCCACTGATGTGATCAGCGATGGCTGCGAACTTGGAGCATGCCAGCTGCGCTTCACTTAGACATTGTCATAAAATATGAGCGTAGGAAAAATGCTCAAAGAGTTTTAATTTTACTGAAATCACATAGCAGACAAAAGAAAAGGAAACAAACAAAAAACCATAGGCTGATTTGCTACTATAGATTTTTTTCCCATTCACCAGTATGGAAATTTCTTTTATTCATTAATATTTATCTTTGAGGCATATGTATAAGATATTACTTCAGCTTTTAAAATTTTAGTTAGCATGTTATGAATAAAGTATTTGCCCTATCTGCGATTTTTTTCCTGTACTGTATCTCTAATAGGATAACTAATTTGAATTTTTTTCTTAACTCAAGGGCCCCTTTTATAGTATGATTTAAAATCCCTTACAAGTCACTTCATAATTTCCAGCTCTTTCATGTTGTAAGTGTACTTTATCCTGCTCTTCTTTCTGCTTGCTTCTCAGACTTATGCAGAACATGAGTTAACCCATATTTTAATAATCTCCTCTCTTAAGGATTTCGTGTAAAAGAGTAACTTTAACTTAGTAATCTAAAATGATACCACTAAACGGAAAACTTTAAAGACTTTATAGTGATTAATATCTAATTATAAGCAAAAACAATGACAATTAAACTATACTGGAATATCTGATTTTTTTAAGTCTAAAAATTTCAACAATAAAAATATTATGATAGAAATATATATTGCTTTTTGAATGTGAAACATTTCAGAATATGAAATATTTTTACATTCTTTTTTTCATTTGAAGTTTATAAGTTAACAATGCTTACAGTTTTGTTGCTTCCAACTTTATATTTGTTCCTTTCCATATCTTAAAAAAGTGAGCTAAGCTCAGGTTTGTTAAATGGTCTTTCTGATGAAACTGAGGAAAACAGAATTTCCAGTGATTAGATTGCAATATTATGCCAGAGGACAGTTGTTCTACCCTTCTTTATGAAGTAAATTAAGATCTCTGCTGGAATGACCTCAGATGTCTGTCCTTCTTGCAAAAAGGTGATGCTGAAATTCATTTGAGGCCTTTTATACTTTATATCTATGACAATTATTAATAAACCTCAGTGTGTACTGGTTCTGAAAGAGAGAAAATATGAGAAGTGGGTGAGAACCTAGGAATGTAGAGAAAACTATGCAACATCTGTGAGTGAAGACAGAGAAACGTGCTGTGTAGGAGTAGCTCCAAAGTAAATTAAGATGCTGATGGAGAAGGAAGGAAATAATGAGCTAACTTCATTTATGAACTTTATTATTTTTAGCAGCTGTATAACTTTTTTAGATGCTCAATCTTTAATATTCTTCTCTAATTACTAGAATATAAACCTACAGAAAAACCTCAAATATTTGGTATAGATAGATAAGACAGAGCAGAGCTTGTTAAAAGAGAGTGGTGTGGGGTTACAGTGACTTGTCTGAAGATAGTGCTGAAATCTGACTTGGAGAACATTACAGGTGGATAGAAAGATGGAGGAAGAGGCATAGGTTTTTAGTTTTAGATAATTTTCAAGTGGATGAATTTTGAGTTCAGCTGAGAGATTAAAAGAAAAGATTCTAGTTTATCTGTCACAATCAAATGTGCTTCAACAAATTCTAATTGAAAAAAACTCATTTCACCTTCCAGATTATCAGGAATAATTTCAACCAGGAATGATAGTATATAATATCCATTTGTCATGACTTCAGAGTTCTGTGCTAAATGGACAACTTGCTTACTGTGGTGATCCCTATTTGATACTCACCCAACATACCATAACCTTTTACTTATAACTTGTCTAAATACTTGGAGGTTTATAGCTTCTTTTAAATTCCCTCCTTTTGGGCCAGTGTTTGGTGAGACTGTAATCTTTTTTATTCCCCCTAATGGGTTTTTCATGACAATTTATCTACATATTCCACATCACTTCATTTTCATGTGCTTGTCTGGAATCTACATAGCATTGGTTACAAATGAACTATCAAAATAATTAGGATTAGACCAATTCTTAACTTTCTGCAGTGTGCCCCCTCAATTGCCTATAGACCTTGTCAAATGTTCAAAGGCATTATCATCTATCAGCTGATAAGATAATGTTGAATCTACAGAGATTTATATCAAGTAGAATATGTGTAGTTGTATTATTTTTAATTAATTAATTTTGGCTGCGTTGGGTTTTCATTGCTGCACGTGTGCTTTCTTTAGTTGTGGTGAGCGGGGGCTACTTTTCCTTGTGATATGTGGGCTTCTCATTGCGGTGGCTTCTCTTTGTTGCAGAGTATGGGCTCTAGGTGTGTGGGCTTCAGTAGTTGTGGCATGTGGGCTCAGTAGTTGTGTCTTGTGGGCTCTAGAGCACAGGCTCAGTAGTTGTGGTGCATGGTCTTAGTTGCTCCACGGCATGTGGGATCTTCCCGGACCAGGGTTCGAACCTGTGTCCCCTACACTGGCAGGCGGATTCTTAACCACTGCGCCACCAGGGGAGTCCCTGGTAGCTGTATTCTTATTTTCACTTTTTCCTTTCCCCAAGCATTATAACACTATGCATATTTACATGCAAATTCTGAATCATTAGCAAACACTTTTGTGAACTGTATACACTAATGTTAAACCTTTTCTTAGAAGAACTATGCATTTATATAATGAAACTAATCCTGATCATAGAAATTTAAAAATGAATTCTTAAGTAATATTTAAATAGATGAATCTCATCACAGCAGGTAGAAATTTCTCTATTAATTTAGACTAGTACTTTTTTATGCTTCTCAAAAAAAGTTTATCTTCTCTCTTCATTTTTTTTTTATCAGTGAGTTGCCTATTAAATTCTTGAATTCTTGCCATAGAAATTTCATGGACGTCTGTGGAAACTATGAAGAGAGATGAATTATTTTATAATAAAAATGATGAGTTCAATGATACATTTGTTTAAGCTAACAAACATAGAGTGGCTTCTTGATATGCTGTAATATGGTGTGATGACACTTCATGTTGTATATATGTGTGTGGATGTGTGTGTTGAGAGTGGTGGGGAAAGGGTGAGAGCAACCACTTCCACAAACCATTCCTATCCAGAAATTTTCAGAAGCTTCAGTGTTTAATCAATTTACTTGAAAAACATCTGTAATATATCTGTTTCCCAGACTTGTGGGGGTGGAGTCATTAGCGCCGTCTTCTACTATGATTTCAAAATGATACAATATAGTAACCATTTCAGTGATACTGTTTTCTCTGTAAATGCCATCCACATTCTTTGTCTTCCTTTTCTGAGTCTCTCTCTATTTCTGTTTTGTATTAATTTTCATTTTAAATTTTAATATAGCTCTTTTTAAAATAAGTGTTGACTAATATTTGCTTACGGTGAACGCTAGTTCAAGTGAAGTCTTTCACGCATTGTATACATGTATTAATGTATATAAACAACATAATTATGGTAATTAGTAAGCTGCATTTTCTCTTAGAATGTTTCTCAGTCAAAAATCCTGTCATTTAAAAAGGCTATGTTCAGTTATTTATTTATCTTCTAATGCCATTGTATTTAAATTTCCTATTCTAATATGCTTGCTTTAGACTGGACTCCTAAGGAAGCAGAAGAACAAGGGGTATGGAATTAAGGAACAATATGAAGTCAGGGAATTGAAAAAGTAAAAATTCCAGAGAGAGGCTGAGCAAACAAGAAAAGAAGTCAAACAAGGAAAAAAGTATTCCCTGGGGGGAATGTGGAAGATAGGCCAATCATCGATTATAATTATGCACTCTGAGAATGTGTAAAGCACATGTGCCATCTGTCACTCTGCTCAAGCCGTCACATCAGTGATCTGATAGGTACTGCTGTTTCCTCAGAGGGGTTTCTTTTAATAACTCACGATGAAAGAATATGGCGGGATATTCCGAGGAAAAGAATGGATATTTGGGGGGAAATTGTATCAGTGGAGACTATGGTCTCCAGCATCCCAGATCCCCGCGGTATGATTCACCTCTCTGTAAGGAGCAAGTAGAATTTGTTTGTGTCCCATGCTAGTCTGGTTACATCCACCTGATAATTTGAGTTCAGGAAAATAATACCATTGAAGGGATATATATATGTATAAAATGTATGATTTTTGAAATACTTTTATAAGGACATTATTACCAAAAATGACTTGCTAAACCTGATTTTTAAATGTGACTAAGTTTTATTTGTGTTAGGAATTGTAACTGATAATAATCAATAGGTAACACACATTGTCTGAGTAATGAAACATTTTAATGAGTGAACTAGGTCCCCATGTTTTGGTTAATATGCTCTTGAGAAGGTCCTTATTGTTGACAGTACAATTAAATTTTTTTTTAAAAAAGTATTTAACTTAAAATGTTCATGGTGGGCATGAAAGAATGCTCTTTCGTTTTTCACATCCTCGTCTTTGTATATTTTGCTTCTAGTCATCTGAAATTACTTTTTAATAGGATGCTTATATTGCTTATCTCTTACTTTCTCAGTGAAATTTTTCCCAATAGTTTTTAAAAACTATTGAGTTTTTAAAAACTCATTCAGAGAGGGTCCTTCTGTGAAAATCAAGGGAAAAGAGATACTTTAACTAGAATGACTGACCCAGAAACTGCACCTTAACTTTCTGCTAAAGACTGTTTAACCACTAAGTCCACAATGAGCAGAAGTTTTGTGAATACCCCTGTTCTGAACATTTGTGAATGTTCAGAAGGTTTTGGCCCTTTCTTTTTTTTAAACTGCTTGGTGAGTCTGATATCCTTATGGTAAGTTTATAGGGACCATGACAGTCTCCTTGTTGCATATCCCATTTTTTCCCCCATACTTTCTCATTCAACCTCTAACTTACAGCATCCAAAGTAACCTTGACCATGCCTGTATGCCATTTAGTGCTCTATGTTTGCTGTTGCTTATCTGGTGTGTGTGTGCATGTTTGTGTATTTATGTATGTGACATACATAAATTCTAAAACTCTGAATTATTTTTGTAGTAGTTAACATTTTAAGATGCTGAGGTTTCTTCTCTCCACACTCCCTATAACTCATTATTTTTCATCTACTCTTCTTTTGGCAGTGATAGCATTCCATAAGCTCCATTATGAGTTTGAAGTTGATATAGTTTAAGGAAAATAATTCAGTTGAAAAATTCATAATAAGGAGCCCAGTAGTGCAAGTTGAATACAAGCCTTGATTTCCAAGATCCAAATAACTCTGAAAACTAATTTTTTTTTTGTCTGCAAAACCTGACCTAATTTGGCTTCAAATTTTGACTTCAAAGAATGACATTGGTTTATTTATAGTCTTTACTTATCTTTCTCAGTCTGAATATCCATACAGTTTTCTATAGCATTTTTAGTGTGTTGGATCTTGGGATGCTGTCCCAGATTCCGCTAGGGTGCTGCTTAATAGGCAGTAAATGCATTTTATTACCTTTTTAGTATTTAGAAAAAATACAGCATTTGAAAACCCATCTGACCTCAAGAAGTTCAAATAAAGAACTGTGGACTGAAAAACTCTGGTGAGAAAAATCAGCAATATATTTTTAAATTGAGTATTTAGTAGAAACGACTTTAATGCCTCAATGGAGTCATCAGAACTATTACTTCAGTGCTTTTCTTTCCATCTCATTTCATAATAGGTAACATCTTAGCAGTGTGGAGAAATCCCTTGCCTAGTGGAGAGAAAGGAGATAGGGTAGAACATTATAATAAAAATAATAATCTATAGAACAGTGATCTAGAGAACAGATTATTTTCTCCTTGTTTTTCTTTCTCTTCCTTTATCCCAACATTTTACATTTTACTATGGAAAGAATGCCCATGAAAACAACACTGTATCAGATTTAATGTTGTAATGTATTGCAGTTTGTATTGAAAAAATTAAAATATAAGAAAACAAAAACATATTTGACATGTAGATTGATTAAATTAAATACAACAAACATTTAAAAACACTAAATGGACCTTTTCTTCAAAAAAGAGCATGTGTCTGCATGAAATTTTGCATGCATTAAGAAGAAAGTCAGTCTCATTGAATCCCTCCAAGTAATCTATGAAGAACCTTGGTCCTAAAATATGCCTGAGATTGTGCAAAGGATTGATGCAGGTTCTGCACCATGGTTCTGGTCATTGAAATATTCCAAGTCTAATAGAGGATACAGACAATTAGACGAATTACACAGTGTGATACAACAATTCTTATAATTAGCATAAGTACAAAGTGATATTGTACCACAAAGGAAGGAATAACTGACACTTTACAAGGAGGTTTTCGTGGAGATGACATTTTATTGAACAAGCACAAGAGGGATATTGTAAAGAAATATGAGGGAGGAAGCTTGGAGGAGTCTGAGAATAGCTGAACTAAAAAGCATTGTGTACTCTTTCCAAAGACAATGTTCTAAATTCAGTGACTGTATTTTCAGAAACAAAACAGAACAAAATTTTAGTTTCTCAGTCTGGTTTTCCAGAATCCATTCATTTGTTCAGTAAATATTTGCTGAATATCTTTCCTGTTCTCTGCTAGGTCTTAGAATGTGGAGCAAAGTGACACGGTGTTTGTTGCTAAGGAGTTCATTGTCCCATTAGAGAGCCAAATAAACAGTCAATTGCAGCATGACTTACAGAGACTGGGCACTGTGGTGACATTTTGGCTACTGAGCAATGCCAAGTCATCTCCTAAATTTCCACTGAAATAGCCCTGAATGTAGATACACGAATCTGGGCAACAATGCTACAAACTAAAGAGAGGAACTAAGTTGGTGTCTGGAGAGATTTACAGATACCTCTGTACTATACCTGCTCTGCCTTCTGACCCAGAACATCCCAAATTGCTGTCTCTAAATCTGGGACTCAAGGATGTTGTCAGGTAGAATTGCACTGGAACTGTCAGAGCTGGCCAGAATCAGGCTCATTTCTTAAAACTATTTCTCTCACATTTTTTTTTTTAGACACGCCATGCGGCTTGCAGGATCTTAGTTCCCCAGCGAACCCGTGCCCCTTGCAGTGAAAGTGCAGAGTACTAACCACTGGACCACCAGGGAACTGCCTACAGTTTCTTATTCTATATTGGTTTTAAGACTGTAACTCCTAGGATTCAATATGTATCAGTCAGTGTTCTTAGTGGCAAGCAAGAGAAACTAATTCTTTTGTCTCAGGCAAAGAATTTATTAGAAGCGTAGTGTATAGAATTTCCTAGAAGGCTGAGAAACTCGGTGAGGAGGTAACAGCGCTCCAAGCCACAGGACATTGACGCTTGTACCCCTGAAAATAATGGAATGGGGCAATGGACACCATCACTAGCATCACTAACACTGCAGCCAACATTGAAACTCATATAACAGCCAGAGAGTGTTCTCTGTCTCGTCTCTTTATCATGGCAACAGCAACCTTTCCAAAGTCCAGAGTAAATGCATATGATTGATGGGTTCTGAGACACAGACCTGCACCCCAGCTACAAAGGAGGCTGAGTGAGGTAGTCAGGGTCTAGTCTAGTTATAAGACCAAGAAACCATTTAGTCTTACAAATATATTGGATCTGTAATGCAGGGTTGGAAGAGCTGAGTAGCCAAACGGAAGACAGTGAGCCCATCCAGAAATTAAGGAACAAAAGGAAGCTAGTAATACTCCTGGGGCTAGAGGAAAAATGGGTGTTACCAGAGCTCAGAAGAGAGGGAGATTTGATTGGAACTAAAAATAAATTAAGGAATGCCTGGAGAAAGTTGAGACCCTGAGGGATAAATTGTCCCAGGACACTGAGCTATGGACGCGATGTGACAGAGATGCTGCCTGAGACAGAATAATAGAGACACAATTACCCTGCCTAGCTTCTGCATGCCTTCCAAGTTCCAAACATCCATCAATGCCTTCCATTGGCCTAACCTCTCCAGAAGTTTGTTGTAGTTTCTTGTGATACAGAGCTAGCTGAGCAGAGAAAGGAAGGAAATGGATCTGAGAGAAATCGGGCAAGACATCTGAACACTGGGAGAGCAAGTAGCTGAAACTGTCAACTTCAGTAGAAGTTCTGAACTCTTCCTCTCACCAGGATTCAAAACGTGACGAATTTTCCATTTTAAAGAGGGGCTTTAGGTGCCAGGCAAAGAAAAAAAAAAAAAGTGTATATTCACTGCACTAACCACCAGGAACAGAAATAGGTGTTAATATAATGGCAGCACCTCCTAGGAGGAAAAGTCTACACAGAGAGAACATTGTCGACAAGCAAAAAGTTAAGAGTGTGTGGATTACGTGCAGCAGTGTTTTGGGATACGTAGTCCTCCATTCATACAGAACTGAATTACAGACTGCATCTGATTTACTAGCTTGGTTTAAGAATTCCACAGTCAGAAGTTGTTTATTGAGCATTATATTTCCATTCAGGGATTCACACTGAGAGTGGAAACTGCCAAGACGGAAGTGGACAGTGAGGGGGCCAGGGAATCCTTATCTTACCGATGTCATTCTCTGCACCTCATTGCAGAATTAATAAAGCAAGAAAAACAATCACAATTCTGTAGTACTAGGGAAAAGAAGAATTTCCCCAGAGGATTCAAAGGAAGCACAAACCTCTGAAGATAGTTTTTTACCAAAAATGTTCTAACCTTTGCCAAATCCAAATATTACCTTCAGTTACTGAAACTTTCTATATTTGAAGTTATTGACCATCCCTTTCTTCTTGAAACTCTACTGATACCGTGCCATTTATTCCTCATATTTTCCGATTTTTTTTTGCTCTGGTACTTAATTCTTAGTGTTCTTCAGATTTATTTTTTCTGCTCATTGCCCTTCTCACGTGACATGCAATTGTTGAAAGATATAATTTACTCTCATTTTTAATGTTCACAAATACTTAGGTGACTTCCAAATTTATGTAGTACCAAGTTTTTCACCTGCTGTTCTGAAGGTCTAAATTCATAAGAACATGTTTAACATCACTAATTCTGTCCCAAATTAAACACTTTCTCTTTTCTAAAACTGGTTTTTCATGTGCTCCTTTATTCAGTTGGGGATCCCATTATCTTCCATTCACTCTATCAACCTAGAATCACTCATTCCCAAATCCAATCATTTGTAAACTCCTACCCACTTAATCTTGTTCAAATATCTTTTCCTGTCCAATCCTACTCCTGTTATCCTAGTCCAGGCCTTTAACAACTCTTACTGGATAATTTTTATAGACAACTAACTGGACCTCCTGCCCCTAGGCTCATTTACTCAAATATATTCACACTTATCAGAAATCTACTGAAAAAATGCAATGTCATCCTTACTTTCTTAAAGCCCTTTAATGGTTACTTATAACATACCAGATAAAAACCCTTTCATTCAAATTCCTCATTTACCTTAACTCTCCAGCTCATCTACTGACACTTGCTATTTCATTCCTCTTCTATCTTTCTGAAATTGAGTCTACTCTCCTTCCTGCCTCATGTTGTTTCGTCATTTGGGAAAGAATATCCCTATCCCATTCCAATAGACTTTATCTGGCAAACTCCTATTCAGTCTTAAAGGCTCAGTTCAGGATGACAGTTTTCAGTAATTCTTTCAGACTAGGTCAAACTGAATTAAAAACTTCTACCATTTCCCCCACCCACAGAACAGTAAGCATAATTATAAGCCAACAGATTGTGAGCTGTGGAAGGACAGGACATATTTCATTCATCTTTATATTTGCAAATCCTATCAGAGACTAGTGCATACTGAAATTTTGAGTCTGAATACCAGCATTTGTGTTCCTCTTCTGATATTTATCAGCTAAGTGACATTAAGAAAAATAACATTTACCTCTTATAACCTCACTTTTCTTATCTATCAAATGGTTTAATAATAATATGTACTTAACTTTTGTGGTTGTTATGAGGTTCAAATGAGATGTTTATAGGTATATGTCATAAAGGGAATGTCAAAATAAAGGCAGTCACACAAAGTTTTGGTTTCCCAGTGCATGTAAAAGTTATGTTTACACTGTACTGTAGTCTATCGTGTGCAATAGCGTTATGTCTAAAAAATCCAATGTACCTACCTTAATTAAAAAATACCTTAGTGCTAAAAAGTGCTATCATCTGAATCTTCAGGGAGTCATAATCTTTTTGCTGGCTGCTGACTGGTCAGGGCGGTGGTTGCTGAAGGTGGTGGAGGTGGCTGTGGCTACTTCTTAAAACAAGACAGCAATGAGATTTGTGGCATCAGTTGACTCTCCCTTTCACGAAGGATCTCTCTGTAACATGTAATGCTATTTGGTAGCATTTTACCCACAATAGAACTTCTTTTAAAATTGGAGTCAATCATTTCAAACCCTGCTTCCACTTTATCAACTAAGTTTATATAATATTCTTCATCCTTTATTGTCATTTCAGCAATATTCACAGCAGCTTCACCAGAAGTAGATTCCATTTCAAGAAACCACTTTGTTTGCTCATCCATAAAAAGTGCCTCCTCATCTGTTAGTTTTATCATAAGACTGTATCAATTCAGTCACATCTTCAGGCTCCACGTCTAATTCTAGTTCTCTTGCTTTTCCCGCCACATCTGCAGTTACTTCCTCCACTGAAGTGTTGAACCCTTCAAAGTCATCCATGTGCATTGGTTTCAACTTCTTCCAAGTTCCTGTTAATGTTGATATTTTGAACTCGTCCAATGAATCACAAATGTTCTTAATGGCATCTAGAATGGTGAATCCTTTCCAGAAGGTTTTCAATTCATTTTGCCAGATCCATCAGAGGAATCACTATCTATGGCAGCTATAGCCTTATGAAATGTATTTATTAAGTAATAAGGCTTGAAAGTAGAAATGACTTCTTGATCTGTGGGCTGCAGAATGGATGATGTGTTAGCAGGCATGAAAACAACATAAGGCTCATTGTACATCTCCATCAGAGCTCTTGGGTGACCAGGTGAGGTGCATTGTCAGTGAGCAGTAATGTTTTGAAAGGATTTTTTTTTCCTAAGCAGTAAACAGTGGGCCTAAAATATTCAGGAAACCATGTTTTAAACAGATGTGCTTTCATTCAGGCTTTGTTGTTCCATTTATAGAGCACAGGCAGAGTAGATTTGGCATAATTCTTAAGGACGCTAGGATTTTCAGGAATGGTGAATGAGCATTGGCTTCAGCTTAAAGTCACCAGCTGCATTAGCCCCTAACAGGAGAGTCAGCTTCAAAGCCAGGCATTGATTTCTACTCTCTAGCTATGGAAGTCCTAGATAGCATCTTCTTCCAATGTAAGGCTGTTGCTTAGTCTAGCCACCTTCATTCATTATCTTAGCTAGATCTTCTGAATAACTTGGTGCAGCTTCTGTATAAGCACTTGCTGCTTCACCTTACACTTTGACATTACAAAAACAGCTTCTTTCCTTCAAGCTCATAAACCAAACTTTGCTAGCTTCAGACTTTTCTTCTGCAGCTTCCTTACCTTTTGCAGCCTTGATAGAACTGAAGAGGAGTTAGGGCCTTGCTCTGGATCATGCTTCAGCTTCAGAGAATGTTGTGGCTGGTTTGATCTTCTATACAGACCACTAAAACTTTCTTCTATCAGCAATGAGGCTGTTTTGCTTTCTTATCATTTGTGCATTCACTGGAGTAGCATTTTTAATTGCCTTCAAGAATGTTTCCTTTGCAGTCACAACTTGGCTAACTGTTTGGCATGAGAGAGGCCTAGCTTTCAGCCTATCTGAGCTTTTGACATACCTTCCTCGCTAGGCTTAATCATTTTTAGCTTTGATTTAAAGTGAGAGTCATGCAGCTCATCCTTCCACTTGACTACTTAGAGGACATTGTATGTTTATTAATTGGCCTAATTTCAGTATTGTTGTGTCTCAGGGAATAGGAAAGCCTGAGCAGAGGGAGAGAGATGGGGGAACGGCCAGTTGGTAGAGCAGTCAGAACACACACATTTATCAAGTTTGCTGTCTTATTATGGGCACAGGTTATGGTGCCCCAGAACAATTACAATAGTGACATCAAAGATCAGTGGTCACAGATCACCATAACAAATATAACAATAACAAAAAATTTTGAAATATTATGAGAATTACCAAAATGTGACACAAAGACATGAAGTAAGCAAATGCTGTTGGAAAAATGATGCAGACAGACTTGCTCAATGCAGGCTTGCCAGAAATCTTCAATTCGTAAAAAATCAATATCTGTGAAGCACAGTTAAGCAAAGTGCAGTAAGACAAGGTATGCCTATATACTACATGAAATATTCATATATTGGTTGTTTTATTGTGTTGTTTTAACTATTAACAAATTATTAAGAACTTGATCTTAAGCACAGGTTTTTAGAAAAATAGCATAGGCAGACATTTAACTTGGTAAGAAAAAGAGAAGGAATTCTGTTGTTGCTATAGTAGAGAGAACTACCAACAAAAAGTTAATATGTATATATATAACTGATGAAATGGACATGTAAAAATATACTTACTTTTAGATCTATTTAGGAGTCCTGGAAAACTCATGACAAAATACAATTTATAACTTGGCTAATTTAACTTCAAGGGAATTATTTAATTTTTCTTCTAATAATAGGGCATAGAACTTATGAGAAAGAAGCCAAAGTGTAAGAAGAAAGGGAGCAAACAGAATTTTGTTTACTTGACATAAGCCTTTGAAATAAGAACATAATTTATCATTGTGATGGTCAGAAATTAATTCAGCTATCTATTTACATACCCAAGAAGTCACTTGCAGTCTTTTCAATATGCTTTGCGTCATCCATTTTATTTCTTGTTTCTATGTAAACATGCAGTAACAATTTAGGAATGATAGCGTGTCCATGGCATCATTATAAGGAATTAAATAAACACTCAAAATTTATCAATTATTGATTAAAAAAAGCAAAATAAAGTGCAAAATGCTATCTAAAATAAAGTGCAAAATGCTATTTAAAATAAAATGTGTATTTGTCCCATTTGCAACAGTTTTAACAGGATAAAATAGTATAATTTCAGAGGTGACTACTGTGAGATAGTTGGGGTATTTTTATTTTCACAACCCCCATGGACATGTTATAACTATGATATCCTTGGTAAACCATTTTACTGAGGTTGTTCATGCAAAAACAGGTTAACCATGAAAAGAAATTTTATAATTTAACAGTTTTATCTGGTCAGAAAACAGACTGAAAATTCTGACAGGCCATTTCATTTGTATTTTTAAAAGAATATGGGCTAAGGGTAGCAAAGTGTTTCTTAATAAGCTCTACTATTAATGAATTGATCTTAGAAAATGTTCCAAAGCAATTTTCTTAGAAAACTAGGACAGGGTATTCCTGTGTTTTTCTACTATGCCACTCTGAAGTCACAATTCAGCCTTAGGAAGGAAAAATAATCCTATTCTCACCAATACCACTTTTCATTTTACAATCTTCTCTCCCAGTAATAAGTTTTTACAGTGAATTAGGTAGGAAAAAAAAAAAAAAGAGAAAAGGAAGGTATAAGCAAAGCAAGAGAAATGAAGAACGGAAGTGACAAAACAAGTGGTTCAAGGCACAATCTTCAACCAATCAAGAGCTACATATTTTTATGCACAAGAGTCAATAAAAATAACTGCTATTCAAACTGCAGCTTTGGAATTATGTTTTGCTTGTGCCTGTCCCCATTACCAGTTTTCTCAGGAGTGAGTTTTTCTTCACATAAATAACTAAATGTGCAAGAACAAACTTATTCTTTTGCTTTGTTTGTTACAAAATATTACATTTTCATTCAAATAAACTCATTCCCCTTATCATATTTAGAGTATATACTTGCCTGCTTGAATAGCTGAAATAAAGGAGTCACAAAAAGCACATGCATATATTTTAAAGTAATAGCAAAGCCTTTTAAAACCTAGTTCTCATACCATGGTAATTATCATTGCCCCACAGATTAGTATGGGTTAATAGTAGATTGGTCAGAATAAATAATATTGTCACTATATAATAAAATAAGGAATTTCAATGAGCAGGGCATGAGTTATTTTCCTACAATAATTGGAATCATGAACAGGCAGATGGAGCCCTGAAATGTTGGGGGTAAACAACTGGACTTGGTTGGGAAGGACATTTTATATACTTCCCCTTTTTTTGAAGATCACAAAGTATTCTCCAAATATTACCTGGTATCTCTTGTTCCCCTGAAAAATTATGTTGCTCAGAACCTATTTCTCATGCTGCTCTATTATTGACTTGGTTCAGGAAATGGTGTTCTTGCAATGGCATAGTCAGAGCTCTCAAGAAGCCCCTGGTGCCTTTTCAATTATTTCTGTTAAAAATAAGGCTCTGCCTGTTATGGTGAACAGTTGTTAAATTTATCTGAGGGCACATGGCAGTTGATGAATCATTGCACATAAAAACAACCATACAGAAACTGTGGCTTAGAAATCAAGCAGCCTTTTGAAAATGAGGTCAATAAAGAACCACGAAAAGAATCTAATCCTGCAGAAGAGTTGACTTTTTCTAAGTCCTATAGATTCTTATTTAGAAAATGAAATGAAAATGAAATTCATCCTTCCTATAAAGTCAAGAGTAATCTTTCCAGCTTGATTACTACTAATGATCTTTCAGTGCATCTCTGAAGGACATCAGATAACCTTTGAAGATTAAAGGAATTATTGCCTGGGATCCTATCTCTGACTTACAGAATTGTCATTCTACAAAGTACAATCAAATTACTACACGAAAAATTATTTCATTAGAGGACCATTCATGCCCAACTCCTTCATCAAAGTCCAGAGTATTTGAGGACCCAGCCTACCCCCACCCCTACCCCTCTTTTCCCCATGGTATTAGCAGGATTAACTAGAGCCAGAGGGTGGGGAGCTTTGGCAAAATTTTGCTTGTTGGCCTAGAATATACACTTCTGCCGCTACATAGAGGCTGGAATTATGCTGATTTTTAATGTTTCTAGTTATTCTTATTTTCCTTTTGCTCATCAGAGCTCTTAAATGCTAAGACCAAACTGGTAGAGACTTATGGAAAGCTAGGTTGCTCTTGACTCATCTGAACATTCCACTGGGCAAGATTTCTGGTTTTCTGAAAACCAGATCCAAATGAAATTAGAAAATCATAAATCTTGTAGGATAAGGTGGAATCAACATTTTTCAAGATATTTTATTGATTTTAAGTAATTTATTGTACCTGAGGATTCTTTCTATAGACAAGTTAGATGTGGATAATTTCTACATATGTGCACTGATCTTGTCTCAGTGCCTTCACTTGAAGAGCTTATTATTATTTGAATGTTAAATTTTCTGATAGCAAATAAGAAATGTGAAGTAGTTTAATAATTCTAAACTGTAGTTCTGTTTCTGTAATGTGATGATGTAAACAGATTATTCTGTTATCCTTCTATTATTTTAACTTTTGTACAGAAGTATTTGTAAACAAAAATGAAGCGATTAGCAATTCAAATATTTGCTGTCTAAAAGGGGATTTTTAAGATGATAGAAAAAATAATTCTTCTTTTCTCTCCAGCGGAAATGATGAAAGGGTTTTAATTTTAAAAAGATTTACCTACTAATCTTAATTATCTCTCAAATTAAACCCCAATAATACATTTATATATTGGGATCCAATATTCTACTTATTTATTTAGATAGTTAAAATAGCAAATTTGATATTAACTTGTTCAAGGGCCAGGCAAATTTGAAAGACTTAGAATGAAAATGAATCTTTCTAAATTTAAAGTCATAAAACGTTTATATAGAGATGTTAAATAAGGGAATTTTAGAGTTAACCTTAACAAGCAATCATCCTCATTCACTCACTGAGTCTCAGCATAATATACCAGTGAATATATGAGTAATAGATGGAAAATCACTTTTAACCATCCCTCTGCAAGAATAACTGTACAAGTTAAAGCAAGGAAATTGGTGATAAAGTTAAGCCATAAAATTCTAGGGTTCTTAAAATTATCACGGGAAAGGTGATGGTGACCAGCTCTTAAGCAAAGGAAGAAGAATGTGTTAAAGTAATCCAGCTTCATCAGTCCTGTCCTCTTTATGGAATCCCAGTGTCTTGGAAAAACCATGAACTCTACTGGGAGATCCTGTCTCTCTCTGTATTCAAGCTCTGAGCTCTATCACATGGTGTACTTTTTAGTGGCCCCCTTAAACATTCTCATATGTGATCCCTTTACATACCAAACTAAATTTCATAATGGGTGCCACTACTTATTCTTTCTACTTATTTCAAATACAATGGATCCAAGGCTAGTTACTTCCTCCCTAAACGTTGTCTTACTTTCCGGGCACTCTTCATTAAGATCTTATGGTAGGTAGAATTCTAAGATGGCTTCCAGGATTCCCATACTTTGGAGAACACACCTTATAAAATTGTCTCCCCTTTAAAGTGGGCAAGACCTGTGTATATGATGGGCTATCACTCCTATTACAACATTACTGGTCAGTTGAGTCTGAGTTAATCAAAAGTGAGATTAACCTGGGTGAGACTGACAAATCAGGCAAGCCCTTTAAAAGAAGTTGAAGCATGAGAGACACTTTCCTGCTAACCTAGAAGAAAGGGGCAGCTCTGTTGAGAACTTTTTTGAACTTCCTACAGAGAAGGTCAGGTATATAGAAAAGGAAGAGTGTAAGCTGAATAAGCATGGGAAAACAAAAACACAAGCTCCAGAAAGGAATTAAGACAGGCTGACACCTTATTTTTAGCTTTGCAAGATTCAAAGCAGAGACTCCCATTAAGCCAGGCTTGGACTGTAGATACTATGATACCAAATGGGTGCTATTTTAAGCCACTAAGTTGGTGGTAAGTTGTTACACAGCAGTGGAAAACTAATACAATACTGTGTTTGAAAAGTGGATGATTCCCTTTTTAAGCTTAGAATGCCCATACAGACTTTTCCCTGATATTTTTATTTCTTTAATTACTTCCGTGAGAATCTGAAATAAATGAGGACTTGAGGAAGATGACTTGATTCCTTTTGATCTTTTCCTTTAGTTTTAAACCTCACTTTCATACCTTAAAATTCATGATAAGTTCTGGTTTTTGTGATGAAAAATATTTAGATGCTTAGTATATAGATTATACCAGACAAATTGCTCTGCCTTGCTGGAATATCCTAACCATAGTGATAACTAACCTAAAAATTTGGTTCTATGAGTTTTCCTAAATAAAATATGCTGCAATATTCGACATTAGTTCTATCAGTGTTCTTTGGAAATATGGCTTGAGGAATATAGATGGCATATGGTTTATCATATGGTGAGCATTAATATGTTGTACTGTTCTTTTTTTTCCATAATTTTCAAACAATGTTTTTGATAGAACCACTGCTCTTCCAAGAAGTCAAATGCTCCCACTGTTGAGATAAAAGTAGTTTCTGCAATTCCAGGACATTCTGGTGTTACTTGGCATCCTTTTAGTATCACACAGATCCCTCATTTCGAACAAGGCTTTCATTTTAAAAGCATCTGCCAATGGATGACATATCTCTAATGCATTCTGTGGATGCCTGTAACTTATCTTGCTTATTAAACTCTCCAGGGAGTTAGCCTAAGTCTTCTCATATATTGTCTCTGGATTGACTGTTATATCTGCATCTGTGCCAGTTTCTAGTTTGACTTAATAATTTTTCTTGGATAAAAGTAGTGAAGTAGCCAGTTTGTATAGTGCTTAGAAGGTTCTTAAGTAGGAATGAATGTTGCCGCTTTCTGATTGTGTCTGTGTGATCAGGTATGCACATACATATAAAAATCATGTTAGTATTCATAAAATGTAGGTTATTTGGGAAGCCTAAATTGTGAGTTTCTGAGGGTAATTTGGGGATAGATAATGGAAAATGGAAGTGGTGGAAGTTGTTGATTGAATATTTTCAGTCATGGCTTTTTTTCTATAGTCATTTTGTACTAAGACATTTTACATATGGATAAAGTCATACATGCCATGTCCTTTCTCTCTGGAAATTTTGTGTATTAACCAGGGGATCATGAGAAAGCTTAACCGTCCTATTATAATGAGTTATTAGTACTGATAAGAAGGCTCAGATTGATATTAAATACTGATATTTTTCTTTGTTTCCCCCAATGGCAATCCAGGGTCCTACTGCAAGCTAATATTCCTTTCGTTATTTTCTTCACAAGAAGTCTTTCCTTATGTACCTTGCCCTTGATGGTCTTTGCCTTTTTCCTCAAACAAAATGCATTAAAAATTTTTTTCTCTATATTTTCTTTATGGTTCTAGGATTACTGTAGCTTTTCAGATTTTGGTAATTTATTGATTAGTATTGCTTCTAAAAGAACTCACTTTTATTTATTTTTTGAAAGTAATAACAGCTTTAATATATGTCCATATATAAAATGTGTTTGAGATAAAATTCACATAACATGCAATTAACCATTTTATTTTATTTTTGAATTTTATTTTATTTATTTTTTGTATAGTAGGTTCTTATTAGTTATCCATTTTATACATATTAGTGTATGTATGTCAATCCCAATCTCCCAATTCATCACACCACCACTACTCCCCCTCCCCCACTGCTTTCCCCGCCTTGGTGTCCATACGTTTGTTCTGTACATCTGTGTCTAAATTTCTGCCCTGCAAACCAGTTCATTTGTACCATTTTTCTAGGTTCCACATATATGTGTTAATATACAATATTTGTTTTTCTCTTTGTGACTTACTTCACTCTGTATGACTGTCTCTAGATTCATCCACATCTCTACAAATGACCCAATTTCGTTCCTTTTTATGGCTGAGTAATATTCCATTGTATATATGTACCACATCTTCTTTATCCATTCATCTGTCGATGGGCATTTAGGTTGCTTCCATGACCTGGCTACAATTAACCATTTTAAAGTGAGCAATTCAGTAGCATTAAGTACATTTACAATGTTATGCAACCATCACATCTATCTAGTTCAAAACATTTCTATCATTCCTAAATAAAACTTCATATCCATTAAGCACTTACTCTTCACTTCACCCTTCCCTCAGTCCCTGACAACAACTAGTCTGCATTCTGTCTTTATGTATTTACCTATTCTGAATATTTCAAGCAAATGGAATCATACAACATATGACCTTTTTTAAAAAATAGACATGATATTAGATTGGTGAAAATTAGGTCTCTTTTATTTCTACATCCCTCACAAAAATCAGAGGCATCAGTTTATAGATATTTGGGAAATCAGAGAGTATAAAATAATGAAAATAAAAATAAAAATAGACTTTTAACTTTTATAGCTTTCCCTTTGGGTAAATGAATCTACTGTGTTATTTAATTTACTTAACAAATCCGAGGTCATTGGTTGTATTATTATTTAGGAGAAATCTGACAATAAAAATGTCATAATGATAGCTTCTGCATCTAGCCATGACAGAACAGTTTGCATCTGATTAGGTCTTTCATGAATGTAAAACAGAACAATAGGACACAAAATATAAAAGAAATGTTTCAAAGCATAAGAGATTGACTAAGGCACACAGAACTTGAAGGGGGCGGGGTTTGGTTTCTTTTCTGCTAGAGAGATGAGAAATACACTGATGTATTTCTCACAGATTCTCATGTTCACATACTCTTTTCCCTCAGGAAAATGATAATTCTTAATGCATGGCCTAAAGGTCAATCCAAAAGCATGTTGCTTAGGATCTGAAGCATTCTTACCAGAGGAGACAGAGCATGGATTTCCAGGCAGTCAAGGCATTCAGGATTTTCAGGGGCTGAGATCTCAAAGAGAAGGAAACCATATAGAAATGAGCTCAAAATACTGTTCACAATTTTCCCTGGCACGTTTGTTGTTTCTTGTATATGCAAGGAATACTGCAGGTGCAAAGAGCACTGTATGAAAACAAGTAGAAATCACCAGGTATGTGGTTAGAGATATGATCACATATATAAATAATCTCACAATATGTAGGATGAGTTTAAGAACCCTTCAGAAATACAGGGGTCTTGCTAAATATTTCAAGCTTTTAGCTTAGACCACAGAGAGTTTTGCTCACAGAGTAACTACCATGTTTTAGGAGTAAGAGTAAGCATTGAGAATAGTGCAAACTGGAAATAGTGCAGCCCAATGAAAGGCTAAAATCCAACACAGCTAGATCAAAGTGATCTGCCTATTTTTTTAATCTTCTGCTAAAGGTAAATTTAATACTATCTAAAGGAATATAATATCATCAAGTCTCTATAGTATTTTTCCTGCAAAATACTGTCAATTCAATAAAAAAGTTACCAACCTTAACAATAAACAAGACCAAAGGAAACAAAACCAAGAGAAAAAAAAAAGAAAACAAATCTATAAGAAATCTAGATATTGAAGTTATTTCACAGAAAATAAAACTATGAGAATCTGGCATAAAAAATAGGGAAAGTTTTGCCAAAGATCTATAATCTCCTAAAAAAAATGAATCAGTTGGAAATTCAATACTAAAATATACAATAAATGTAATTAAGTATCTTACAAAAGTGCTTCAAAGAATATTAGATGTGACAGAAGAGAATAGAGGAAGTTCAGTCAGTAAAGAATATCCAGGTTGAAGGAAAGCAAGAAAAAAAATGTGGAGGAATAAAACTTAAAATAAAATATGACACATATGGGACATGGTGAATATTTCTGATGTATGTATAGTTGAGAGCCTAGAAGCAGAAGAAACAGAATTTGACAGAATTAATATTTAATAAGCACTGAAAGATAAGCTTTTAATACACAAATCCATAGATATGGTATGGTCTAAACTCTAAGCAGGATATATATGGAGAAAACCATACTTAGGCATCCAAAATTTATTATCTGACAACCAAATACCATGAGAAAATTTTTAAAGCAGTCAGAGAAAAACTGACATATTACTTTCAAAGAAGTAAAATAAGACTAATGAAAGACTATTTAACATAAACAACAAAAGCTGGAAGACAATGAAATCACATATTTATAAAGCACTTAAATAATATCCAACCCTTAATTCTATTTTCACACAAAGAAACACTAAGAGAATATGTAATCAGAAAAGCTGTTTGTATTAAATATTAAAGGGATTTTTTTTTTACAGTCAAGAAAATGAGCCTTGCAGGAAACACAAAAATGTAGTAAGAGAAACAGAAATGTAATAAAGAGAAACAGGAAAATTAAATATGGGGTTAACTCAAAATGGGTATTGATTATTTAAAACAATAACAATATAAGGTCTTTTCTGATTTTAAAATACATATTTAATTAAAATATATGGTGACAGTAGCAATAAGGCAGAAATCATGTAAACGGAGTTAAATGCTCTAATACTTTTGCATTATTTGAGAAGTTTAATATTATTAATTTAAGGTAAACTGTAATAAGTTAAAGGTTGTGTTCTAAAATATCTACAGCAATCACCAAAGGAATAATGAAAGTTTGTAAAACTAAGAAGGTAAAGGGGAGACAAAATGAAATAATAATAGTAATGATAACAATGATAATAACTTGATTGGTCCAAAATAAATAAATAACAGAAAATATAGACATAGAAAACAAATGATGAGATGATAAATTTAAATCCCAATATATATCCAAATATATCAGTTATTACGTTAAATGTTAACAGATTAGCTATGTCAGTTGAGACACAGAGTGATCATATTGCAGTGAAACACAAAAACACACACATATTACAACTGATGTGGCTTATCCCAGAAATGTAAGGTCAGTTTAACATCTGAAAACGATTTAGTGTAAATCACCTCATTAAAAGAATACAGTAGGAAACCCACATGATTATCCCAAAAGAGGTAGAAAAAGTAATTTATGATAAAATGCATCACATTATGACAGCCATTTTCCTTCTTTCTGGCTATTTTAACATTAAGCAGGATCAGATTTTCAAATCATACTCAGATGAATCAGAAATGTTATATGGTACCAACTTTACTAAAAATTTCAAGGGTACAGGCAATGAGGTTCAGATGAAGCAGAGAGAGAGAGAGAGATGTGGGCCATCGAGCAGCGTTCCTCTTGGACAAGTGTTCTCTGGCCCAGTATATTAGTATTTTCATATACTAAGTAATTTTAATGGGGCACTCCTCAGAGAAGGGATCATTTAGATTATAATACATGTCTATTTCATTTTATTTTTTTTATTATTATTATTTTTTGGCGGTGCGCGGGCCTCTCACTGTTGTGGCCTCTCCCGTTGCGGAGCACAGGATCCGGACGCGCAGGCTCAGCGGCCACGGCTCACGAGCCCAGCCGCTCCGCGGCATGTGGGATCCTCCCAAACTGGGGCACGAACCCGTGTCCCCCGCATCAGCAGGCGGACTCTCAACCACTGCGCCACCAGGGAAGCCCTACATGTCTATTTTATAACCCAGAGATCTAGAGCTTACATGATATTATACAGAAATCCATGACTCAGAAGTCTACAAATAATAGTTTAGTTTGCCATAAACAATATGGAACCAGGGATGTCTTGTCTTGACAGGATATTTTAATCTTTATCTTTACTTATTGTAACATTGTTTATCCTGCATTACCTACCCTCCAGGGAATGTGGAGAAAAATGAATCACAAAAGAGCTCTTCTAACTTGTCATACAAATATTTATTTATTTATTGGCTGCGTTGGGTCTTCGTTGCTGTGCATGGGCTTTCTCTAGTTGCGGCGAGCGGGGACTACTCTTCGTTGCCGTGCGTGGGCTTCTCTTTGTTTTGGAGCATGGGCTCGAGGTGCGTGTGCTTCAGTAGTTGTGGCATGTGGGCTCAGTAGTTGTGGCTTGCGGGCTCTAGAGCACAGGGTCAGTAGTTGTGGTACAGGGTCTTAGTTGCTCCGCCTGCTGTGAGATCTTCCTGGACCAGGGATCGAACCCATGTCCCATGCACTGGCAGGCAGATTCTTAAACACTGTGCCATCAGGGAAGTCCCCATTGTACAAATTTTATAGCAGATTTCCAACATAACGGTGAGATAGTAAAAGTTTTTCCTAAGATATAAATTTTATGGGAATGTCCACTATTGTTACTTTTATTCAGAATTATATTGCATGTTCTAGTCATTGCATTATAAGACATTAAGATTAGAAAGAATTAAATATTCTTTGCAGAAAATATGATTGTATGTATAAAGAAAACTAAAAGAAGCTACAGAGAGAGTTTATAGATTAAAGAGTGAATTTTGCAAGATTTATGGATATAAGATCAATGTAAAAAATCAAATGTATCCTCTACACTGCAACAAATAGAAAATGAAAACTTAGAAACATCATTTATATTATCAAAAATATCAGAATATATCATTTTCATAGATAAGAACATTCAATAGTTTAAATGTGTCAAATCTTACAAAATTAAAATATAAATTTCAAACAATTTTAGTCAAGTTTTCAGATTACTTATACATTGCTTATATTGAAAAGTCAATTTTAAAATTAGTATGCAAATGGTAGGTGCCAAAATGATCATCTTGATAAAGTAGAACAAAATTAGAATACTTACGTACTCAGATGTAAAAATTAAAACTGCATGGTGTAAGTATAAGCAAATATACCAGTGGAACTGAATGGATAATACAGAAATAATTCCACACTTGCCTTATGACAAAGTCCTTACTACAGCGCAGTGAGGAAATTATGTCTGCACTCAATTCAATATTTCAATTAAATTTTAAAAAAATCTCAAAATAATATAAAAATAGATTTTTCCATTGAATATGTATAAAACTTAAATATATAATTTAACTCATTCTTATTAATAATATTTTAATAGATTTAATAAACTGAGATTTCCTTATAAATTTTAATGGTCTTCTGAGATTCTCCTAATATCAAAGTTCGTATCTGAATCAAAAGGAATCATAATTGGATAGATTTCTTTCTGATCAATACAATCATTTTCTTCATTTAAGAAGTTGCTCCAGGGCTTCCCTGGTGGCGCAGTGGTTGGGGGTCCGCCTGCCGATGCAGGGGACACGGGTTCGTGCCCCGGTCTGGGAAGATCCCACATGCCGCGGAGCAGCTGGGCCCGTGAGCCATTGCCGCTGAGCCTGCGAGTCCGGAGCCTGTGCTCCGCAACGGGAGAGGCCACAACAGTGAAAGGCCTGTGTACCGCAGGAAAAATAAAATAAAAATAAAATAAAATAAAAAGAAGTTGCTCCAATCTGTACTAAACTCTACATCAAAGAATGAGCATCACAAATGGTTTCTGGGCTAAAGTATCCAACTCCTTTCTGGACCTGTTACATATTTCAAATGGAATTGAGGAATTTCAAATGGAATTTTTTTTGTATTTCTGTTTGTTTTGTTTTAATGCACATGACACTTAAGAAAGGAAGACAAAATTTTATATTGAGATAATGTGAATAAAGAGAAAGTAACAATTACTACTATTTCCTGATTCTTCAACCCCTGGACCCAGAGGACTATATTATCATATAGTCTCTGTGATGTTGGCTGCCATATTAAAGATAGAGGTGAGCTGTATGTCTCGTGAATATCATATAAACGTGGTGGAAGTCAGTTGAAATCCAGCAGCTCCAGTCTGTGTCTAGAGTACACTGCTCCTTTTGTTCTCCAACTATATTGTGGTCCTCTTTTCTCAACTCTGTTATATCACGAGGAGAAGGCTTATGTCTTATGGCCTTATTATTATTTTTACATAGAGTTAAAGGAGTAGGAGCTTAATTAATACTATGGCTCAATCACTTCATTGTACTCTGAAAGGTAAGTTACTAAATAAAAATATTCTTCTAATGAATTCTGGATTATTGTTACAGAATTATCTCTGTTTCACAGCATATTCCATTGTAAACCAAAACATACTTAATATTTAACTTAATATGAGATATTGCAAACAGAACTCTAAAAAAAACCTCTATGGAACATCTAATTTAGATATGGTTATATAAATGAGCAACTCGCTTGTGGATGGGTTTAGGAAGTCCTAAATCAGGACATGGCTGAGGCACTTAAAAAACAGTAAGAGTGCAATTACACTCTTGTACAAAAGGTACTTATCTATCTGACTCATTAGTAAAGCCATATTCTATTACTTACTTAATTACATTTATGAAGTATTAGTTAAAATTTAGCCTTAAAGTATTGGGGGCAGTAATTATAACTGTGGTGTAAAAACCATGAGTGCCCAACTATATTTTTTAATGTTGCAACCTTAAAAAAATTCAGTAATTGGGACAGAATAAATTCCTTCTAGGATGCATTTCCAGCCAGTTTGAATGGACGAAACCTCATCTAGTTTAGATGATAGTTACTGATGTTGCACCGTGCATTCTCATGGTGCATAGTGCATATTTAGACTACAGTAATATTAATTTTTATAATATGGAAGAATTCTTCATCCTATAATAATTAAAACTAGCCTGTAAATCTGATTTATCTAGATGGATTTGTGACTTGGCATTTTAAGACACTTAAAGTTCTAAATGATCATTCTTTTCATGACGATTTCCAGCTTTTTCTGTAGAGGTCAGTAGACCTGTATGGTACCATCATGCAGTCAGAATTTTGTTAAGTGACTTGTTTTTACGATGCAGCGAAATGGCTTCTGATGTGGTAAGAGCCCTCCTCTCCCTCATTTCCTAATTCCATGTGGAGGCAGACATTCCTAGAACCTTGCAGCAGTTATTCTTCCCCAGGGCAGAAGGGGTGAATTATCTGTTCAATGAGTGTAGTATTAGCTCAGCCTTCCTCTGACTTCTACTCTTCTCTCATTTTATTTTAGAGGAGCGTTTCTCGTCTCTTCTCTTTCAGCCTATAAGTTTGCAGAAGAGACTCGACCCTGTTTAAGGGATCCATGAAATTTGTTAGCACTGCCTATGCCTAGATGTATGTGTGCATCTAAATCTGGGAGTTCAGAATTACAAAGCCATTTAGCTGAACATCTAATGTGTGTCCTTTCATATAAGTTTTGTCAGAAATAAAGCTCACATTTTGAATTCTGTTTATCTGATGCCTGTCTTTATGTCTCAAAATTAGTTTTGAACTTGAGAAGAAGAATGCCATTTATTGGACCTTCTCTACCCTATCATTATCCTAAGTATTTTCTACTGATTAACTTATGAACTCTTCGTAAGGAAGAGAACAAAGGAAGAATGGAATTGACAGAAAGTTTGCTCCCTACTGTTCTGCAACCTGTCACTGTCAGATCTCACCCCAAATCAAGTCTTCAAATAGAGTTTGGAATAATCTTAATAGATTTTCAATTGTTTCTCTTTTCCAAATACAGTCAGTTTTCATTATTCGTGGGAGTTTTTTTCTATTACATCACCAAGAACACTGAATTATCAAATACTGAATGATTGCTCCTAGAGGAAATTCAGAGTTAAGTTCCTGTGAGCCTCTGGTTGCAACATGTTCTTCAACTGATCAGTACATAACTTTATTTTATGTGTGTTTCTGTTTAAAGGCACCTTATTTAATATATGCTGCTGATTTATTAAGGTTAAGCTCAAGGCCAGTAGCACTATAGTCATGCCTGGATGAAGCTTATCTAACACGCACATTTCCTCCAGTAGGCATGTCACAGCATTCTTGTGCTTAGTAGCACTAGGTGGTAGGTCAGCAGTATGCTTCAGGGCTGTTTAAAACAGTGAAATCACCAACAAAATGCACAAAAATGTGACGCTAAATAGATTGTGAGAAGGACACTTGTTTACAGAATGAGCTGGAACAAGAAGGCAGAGTGTTGCCTCGTTTGACCTCAGCTGGGAAAATACACACCGGGTAATTCAAATTTTTTGCCACTATGTGTTATGTCCATGAATGTCCATGAAGCTGCTCTGAGTATTGCTTTTGGAGTTATAAATACATTTTAGTGAGTTGGTGAATTCACAAATATGGAGTCTGAATAATAAGGCTCTAGTGTATATTAGGCAGAACTCCTAATGATATATTATCTACTTTCTGAGAGTTATTTTGCCTACCTCCAAAATATTCTAATAGAATTACAAATACATGTTTTGAAAATGCTTAACATTTTCGCTCAACATAGCAGCCAGTCAAGTGAGGGCCTTTATAAAATTTTCTGTCTCTAACTTTATCTCTAGAGAAATATACAACTAGAGAAAACAAAACTAACTTATATATGGAAGTAAAATCCCAACACAGTGCCAGAACTTAAAACAATTTTTGTGAGGTATTTAACCTGGCAGGTTTTTTATTTCAAAACAGGTTTGCTGAATGATGAAACTGAAAGAATTTTTATAACAGAGGTTTCCTCTGGTGACTTTCCACTTTTTATTCTCACTATCTGCTATCAAGTATAATCCAGTTGTGCTGTAGTTGCATTACTTATAACTATTATTTTCCATAAAGTGACAGTTACCTTCCATCCTTTCTTATGATTCCTTACAGTAAACATTTCAATCAAACTCCTGTACTCCGAAAGATAAAACAAACATACATAACACCCCAAACCAGTCACTCCTCCAAATCAAAACAAGAGTTAGCAAATCACCTCCTATTTTCATTGCTGATTCAGGAAGCAGTTTTCCTTGTGTCTGCTGACTCTTGTCATTTATTCAACAAATCCTTAAAAAGTAGCAATACTGGGCTCTGTTTTACTTATTCGCCAAATATAAATCCTCATTATTATCAATGAATTTTTTTTTGTGTAATTTATTAGTCCTTGTATCAGACTCAAATTTTATGCATCTTCTGGAATTCCTTGGCATCTCCTCAGTTATTTGCTCTGCTTCAAGTGCCTAACCAACCCCTTTGAACCGGAAAGTTTCTACCATGTGGTGCTGACCACTCATTCCCCTAGGGGTGCTTGGCTGTTCTTCTTAGCTGCTCCCATGTAGCACAGTGGCCAGCCACATGCCCTGAGATTCTATCACCTTCCACTCTTTGGATTTGGATGAAAAAACACATTGTAGAACATGATATCTGACATCTGAAATAGCAGCCGAAGGGGCCCAATGATGTAACATGGAAGTGTAGGGGAATTACTTCCCAATGGTGCAACTTCAGCCAGTGGGAAACAGGAGAATGGGAGGGGCAGATACAATGCATTTCCTTTCTCCTTTCATAGATGACTCTTGAGGCCAAGTGTATATCTCTGCTGGGTAACCTGCTAAGCAGTAGCCAGCATGGTAGCATATAACTACACATTGCTTCATATCCTCCCTTACCTCATTTCCCCATTTCCACACTCTTGCTGCCCTGGCTTTACACTTTCCAAGTAAAGTGTCAGTGCATCTGTTCTCCATTCCAGCTCTGTTTTCCCTGGAATCCAAACTAAGAAATTTTTAAATTTAAAGCTTTATCTTTTTCTTACCAAGAGACAGGACTAGTAAGAGTTTATGATTTTTCTACTTTCTATTTCTCTTAAAAATAGAAAACCAAATTACTTAGTCATCTGAGAAGGCTTCTAGTATTAATAAGGAAAAAAGTCTCCATGGAATTGAATGTATGGTTTATATACCACATTAATACAAATTTCAATTTGTAGGCATTCTACTTGGGAATAAAAAAAGGGGGGCAGTTAATTTATCTTGAAAGGCAGCCAGTACATATGCAGAGTGAGGGCCTTTTATAAGAATTTTAGTGTGTATTATTCCAACCATGTATTATTCAGCACAGCTAATACATAAAATACAACTTGGATGACAACAAGTGATAGCCACACACACTTCCACCTTCTCTTCTGTATCATCCTGTGAAATGCTTTCCTCTAAGCTCTGCTCAGAGAAACAGGACAGCAGGGCCCCTGCTTCACACAAGTTCCCAAAGAAAAATCAGGCTGCACAATTCTCATTTAGAAATAAGAAATTTGGAATAAATCCATGGAAGTGAAAATCCATTAGATAATTGCTGCTAAATGCCTAGCCTTTTAATTTGAGGGTTTTCAGTGTCACATTGCTCTTGAAATGGCAGTATAGTTTACAGAGCTCTGTCTAAATCTTGATGGATATAAGCTTTCAGAATAGTCATCACTGCTATTTTCCCTGTCATGTAAGTATTCAACAGCTTTGTGTATTGCTGTGTGCCGTGATGGCCCTTTTGTCAAGGTGCCTAGAGGTTCATTATGAATTTTAGGGGGAATATTTAGCAGCAATTTATAGTCGTTTTATAACTAGTTTACATGGGACTGAGAGAATTAGTAGTGGATTTACAAGTTCTGCCTGGACAGTAGTCAGCCTTTGAATTTAAACATTCTATTTGCTTACAAGTTTCTGCCCTTTTTTTCCTGCTGAAGCTTCAGAAGTATACATGACTACATTCAAGTGTATCAATAAAGTTGGCTACTCTAGCTTCTGTCATATGTTAGCTATTCACTAGTCTCTTTCCCTTGCTCTTGGAATTCTCTCATTTGGCACTATATATCTATTTCTTACCACACAAAGTATTGTTGCTGTTGTCCCTCTATCCAAAATGTAACTGCTTTATATTTCTAATTATTAAAAACTACCTTTTAGTTTTCTCCACATTCTTTAATAACTATTCTCAATTTCATCCAAATACCTAAAATGTTTCCTCCAGCTTTCCCAGTCTCATTCTAAATTGCCACTCTCCTCATTCTAAATCAAATCAAACAAAACTTTCTCCTTCACCTTTTAGCCTCATTTTAATCCTAAATATTACGTTCTCTATTATTTATTACTTCAGAGACTTTTTGAAAAATTGTCTGTATTCTTTCTTGGGAAATCACTTCTGATACATTTTAAAAGTTCCATTATATCAAAAATGTGATTAAAGAGTTAGAGACATATGTGCTTTTTTAAAAATAGAAATCCATCCTTAATTTTTTTCCCATGAAACTGTTACCTCTTTTCACTTTTGAAGAGTTTGCTTGGGGAGTCCTGCATTTGAAGTATGGCTCTTCCTTCTCTGGTCTATACTGTGTTGCTATGAGTAAGTTAGCTTTTTTGAATATCTGAATTTGTCATTTACATAAAGAAGACAAATATTATTTATTTTCTAGTGTAATTTGGAGCATTAAAGATATTTTATAAAAATTCGTGGAATAATGCCTAGGATTTGGTATTCACTTGAGAAGTGGTGATAATCATTCTAGATGATATGACCTAATGGCATAATTATTTAGTTCTGTTGAAGGCTACTTAAACCACCACATCTAGTTATCAGATGGAAAGAGGAATTAGGAGGTAACAGTAAAAGCATACAAGAGTAGTAGTATATGGCTTTACACTATGCCCATTTGAAATGGCTAAACATTTTTTACCCTGATTTCTTGGAGGAGACATTGAAAAGTCTTAAAAGTGCAAAATATTTTGTCTTAAGTAGTTTGGTAGTTTCACTAAAAAATAAAAGAGAAATGTCATAGGACCTTTTGAAGCAAGAAAGGTCTACTAGGAGATCTTTTACAGTCTCTACTTGCCTTTATTTATCTCTGAGTTTAGGGTAGCCTTGATAATAACACTAAAAGATAGAATAATGGTTTTGTTAATTACCTCTTAGAACACAGAAGAATTAACACCATGGATTTCTGTGTCCATATGTTTGTGTGTGTGTGTGTGTGTGTGTGTGTGTGTGTGTGTGTGTGTAGACTCTCATTTCAGTTCATTAGTCCTACTTCAAAAAGATCTGATTAAAATTTTGGTATCAGATACATTTTCTGAAAAATCTTCATTGTTGAACAAAAACAGAGAAAGAAACAAAGCAACACTTTGTTTTCTCATTCATTTCCTTTGTAAATTTTAATCAGTTCTTTAGCGGAACTGTCTTGTAAATAGTATAGTATACATGGACTGCAGTGAGCAGTGATTTATTTAAAATTACTAATGGAGAGACTCATTTTATTTAATTTTACTACTTAGTTGGAAAACCAGAAGGATGCCAGGTGGTAATTTTTTGCTACTTATCTCCAAGAGTGTAATAAATCATTTTTCACTTTTATAAATGATAATTTTAATAAGACTTATGATACCTCCTGAGTCCAGGAGAACACTTCCATCTATTCCTCCATAAACAATTCATAAGCTAGGAAAATATTAAAAATAGCTTAACAGAAGTATCCTCAAGTGACTGAAGATGTTGTAGCTCTCATTACACTATGCTTCATACTGTGTAATTCTGAAGGACTCTGGGGAGTAGAAAATGTCTTCTCTTTCTCTTCTTCTTCAACTAGTTTACCTTTCTAGTTACAAGACCACAAGCAAGCTCTGAAAGTATTTTTTGCCACTCATGACTATCATAATTAAATAATTGTGATTATCTGTTTAATGGTTATCTTACTTATTAGATCTTAAAATCCATAATCACAGGAATTTTACTATTTTATTGAAACCTCTATTACCAATGCTTAGCAAAAATGCCACATATCTGGTAGACGCACAGAAAGTATTTAATTAATCAATTAGGCTGATGAGTAACGTGACATTTTGTGAAGTTGTAACACATGAGCCATTATCTGCATGTATTTTATCACCATATCTCTAAAAAATGATGCCGAAGTCAGACAGATTTGGAAATGCCTCTCACTTCCTGGGCTAGTCTCTACCTGGTTATTTAAAATTTTTGAGAAGGAAGTTTTAGGATATTTGGAGGTATGAGTCAAAGGGTTTTATATATCTTTGATTTTCTATCAAAGAATTACTCATGCAGAACCTACATAATGCATTTCCTTCTTTCAGTCACTCACATGAGGGTCAAAATCTTCAATTTGCTGATATGTCATGTGACATGTCATAGCATGATGCTGGAAGCAGGTGACAGAGGGGATGGTTATCAGCTGAGGTTTTCCAATACTGATTCAAAAAGAAATAGGGTATTGTCATTGGATATTGAAATTAATTACAGCTTCTGCTCAATGTGAAATCAAATTATCTTTGTAAAAAATATTATAATTAACTTTTGCCTCATTTAGCATACCAGTGGACATACCTGTTTAGGGATATACATAATATATCCCTAAATATATGCATATATATCCCTATTTATGTGTATATATATATATCCTTGTGTGTATGTGTATTTCAGAGCATATATGAGTTAGGAGGATATCAAGTAGTAGATATAGAGGTCCAGAGATAGGGTTCCTTCAGTGTTGATTGATTCAGTCTTCAAAGATATCATTGAGGATCTAGTATTTTTTCTGTTCTCAGTTTTATCAATTTCAGTGTTGGCTGTAATTTTAGATGCATGGCAAGATGCATAAATTCTGAACATTATATTCAGATATGACAATTTCTAGAGGAATAACAATGATTATTATTCCCTTGATTTTCACTTAGGAACTACAAAACTTTTTTGAGAAGCCCCTCATTAAACTTTCTTTTGCATCTCTTTGGTCAGACTTGGGCCACATTTTCCATTTCATGAAACTTAGATCAGTCAGGCCCACTTCTCCAGGTACATGTTAGTTCAGATTCCCATAAGACAATATGGAAGTGGGGTAAGTATCTGAAAACAAAATCAGGTTTTTCAGGAGGGAAAGAAATAAATGGATGCAGCATAAGAAAACAATAATATTTTATATATGTAAACCGTTCCCTGTTTTTGGAATACTCTTGGCTTGATTTTTGATGACACATTTCTATTCATTTTGCAAAATTTAGCTTAAATGTCTTCTCCCTTGTGTAACCTTTCTTGATTTCATGATACGTACTCCTTTTTCTGGGATTACCTAGGATATAGCGAATGCCTATAATAAATTATTAAATGACATTATTTTTTGTCTTCCCATCTAGAAGCTCTCAGAAAGTACCAACTATATCAATCATCTTTACTTACTCAGCGTAGAACATAGTGCCTAAATTTAGAGGAAGAGACAAAAATCTTGAACTGGATTTTTTTCAAGATTCCTAGTAAATATTGTAATGTGTCAGTTTTAAGCATGAAAATCCCTAGGTTCTACATGCGGTTTTTATGCTTTTTGTATGATTGGCTTTAACATAAAGGAAGATTTACTCAGCATGTAGTCACTCAGAACTTGTAAAAGAATCCCAGGGCCATATGGATGTAAAATATTTCAGTTATCTGGCATACATAATAACCTGACAGAGAAAATGTCAGACAAAATTACCCTTAAAAGGTTCTGAGTCCCCAATGGAAATCATGTAGCTCTACTTCAACTCTTTTAAAAATTCTATGCCTGGCTTTGATGACATATTTATTACTAGATAAACATCTTATGCAGACTTTTACTGAGAGTCACTGACTATATCATCCAAATTCAGTCTGAATATAGATTATCTTTTCAGGTGACAATTCTAATAGAAATCTTTAGTTTTTAAATTTATTCTGAATAAAATTTCCTAAAAACATTTATTTTTAATTATGCATACTCTACCCTCAAAAAGACTTTGACATCTTTTGAGTTGGTCTTTAACCAAGAGATGAATATTTGACTTCAAAGATTTTAATATATACATTATTTTAAGGAATAAAAAGTTATAAGTGGTGGCATCAGTGAAAGTGGCAAAGTAAAGACCCCAGAAAGTTCACTTCTTTATGCAACAACAAAATAAACCTGGCAAAAGTGATCAGAATCAACTTTTAGAAAACTCTAGAAATTAATGAAAGGCTTGCAGCAACCTGGGGACCATTTAATCAAAAAAACTGGCTGAATTTTGGTTAAAACAGAGAGCTTTGTGGTGTTTTAACTTGCCTTAGTTCAATGTCCCACTCCTAAGCTCTGCAGCAGCCTTGAAAAATAACAGCTCACATTCTCAGTCTTGGAGGGAGCAGAGCACAGCTGGAGCTCTCTCAAGGCCTTATTCTGAGGAAGGAGTCATTATTTGCCCTGTTCTGTAAGTTCCCTGAAAGTTTCCACATGAAAGAACTGATTTTATTTGACTTTATCAGATTCACTCTGTGTTAAAATATTCTCCTACTCTGACGTTTGTTGAATGTTTTGACATTAAGCCCTTCAAGGCAGTGGGGCAAACAGTACACTAACCATAAAGGTTAAGCTGAGGGTGGGCTGTTCATAGGTGCCTTGGAAAGCTTCAAAATTCTTGGGAATCTAGAAGGCCATGTCCATGTGTAGGTTTGTGCACATGTTCAGGAAAGATCTGAGAAGGTTCTAAGCTCTTACTTTTGACTGACCTAAGTGCTCTTTATAAGCAGGAAGTAGAGGCCAAGAAAGAATTGTTAATTACCTGGTTGAGTGTGGAAAGCATATCCCAACATCCACCCAGAGCCCCTTGTCAAAGACTCAGAAACTCATTGGTTCTAGATATGTAAGGAAATCTCTGTCCAATTATTAACTGACTACTAAGCAAGCTGAGTACAGATGTTAGTGGCACACTTGACAAATATACAGTCTTTGCAGGATTGGTTCAGAAATGCCACTAAACAAACAGCAACAATTACAACAAGTAGCAACACAAACCAACCTTGGGCTAGGGATAATCTGACTTCCTGAGCTGCCACATTATACTATTTAAAATGTCCAGTTTTCAACAAGATTATGAGACATGAAAAGAAATAAGAAATTCTGATCCATAAACAGGGTCCCAGGATAGCCAAAACAATCTGGAAAATGAAGAACAAAGTTGGAAGACTCACACTTGTCAATTTTAAAGCCTGCTACAAAGCTATGTAGTTACCATGACTGTTGTAGTTACTATGGTTCCATGATAGTAATGGAATAGACATATAGATCAATGGAATGTAATTGAGAGTCCAGAAGTAAACTCATCAGTGTCTAATTGATTTTTGGCATGGGTGTTAATACCATTCAATGAGGAGAGAATAGCATTTCAGCCAATGGTACTGGGATATCCACATGCACAGGAATGGATTTGAACTACTATTTCACATTATATGCAAAAATTAATTCAAAATGGATCAAAGACTTAACTGTAAAAGCTATAATTATAAATCTATTAAAGGTAAATATAGGGGTAAACTTTATGATCCTGAATTGGCCAAAGCTTTCTTAGATTTGACAGCAATAACACAAGCAACCAAATAAACTATAGGTAAATTAGACTTTAATAACAAATAATAGTTTTGCATGTTAAAAGACATTATCAAGAAAGTGAAAAGACAATCCAAAGAATGGGAGAAAGTATTTGCAAATCATGTATCTGATAAGGGTTTAATAGCCAGTTATATAAAGACCTCTTACAACTTAAGAAAAAGACAAATAACCCGAGTATAAAATGGGCAAAAGATTTGAATAAACATTTCTCCAAAGAAGATATACAAATGTCCAATAAGCACATGAGAAGACACTCAACATCAGTAGTCACTAGGGAAATGGAAATCAAAACAACAATGAGATACCACTTCATACCCACCAGTGTGGCTATAAATTTTTTAAAAAGTAAAATAACAGGGGCTTCCCTGGTGGCGCAGTGGTTGGGAGTCCGCCTGCCGATGCGGGGGACACGGGTTCGTGCCCCGGTCTGGGAGGATCCCACATGCCGCGGGGCGGCTGGGCCCGTGAGCCATGGCCGCTGAGCCTGCGCGTCTGGAGTCTGTGCTCCACAACGGGAGAGGCCGCAGCAGTGAGAGGCCCGCGTGCCGCAAAAAAAAACAAAAAAAAAAAAAAACAAAGAAAAAGTAAAATAACAAATGTTGGTGAGAAAGCGGGGAAATTGGAGCCCTCATTATTGCTGGTGGAATGTACAATGGTGCAAACTGTGGAAAATAGTTTGGAAATTCCTCAAAAGGTTAGCATTACCATATGACACAGCAACTCCACTCTTAAGTATATATCCAAACAAATTAGAAACAGATGTTCAAACAAAAACTTATACGCGAATATTTATAGCAGGGCTTCCCTGGTGGCGCAGTGGTTGAGAATCTACCTGCTAATGCAGGGGACATGGGTTCGAGCCCTGGTCTGGGAGGATCGCACATGCCGCGGAGCAACTAGGCCTGTGAGCCACAACTACTGAGCCTGCGTGTCTGGAGCCTGTGCTCCGCAACAAGAGAGGCCGCAATAGTGAGAGGCCCACACACCGCGAAGAAGAGTGGCCCCCTCTTGCCACAACTAGAGAAAGTCCTCGCACAGAAACGAAGACTCAACACAGCAAAAATAAATAAATAAATTACAAATGTTTATAGCAGCATTATTCATAATTACCAAAAAGTGGAGAAACAATCTAATCCAAATGTCCATCACCTGATTAATAGATAAACAAATGTGATACATCTGTACAATGAAATATTATTCAGCCATAAAAAGGAATGAAGTGTTCATACATGGTAAAACATGATTGAACCTTATAAATATTATGCTGGATGAAAGAAGCCAGTCATAAAGGGCCATGTATCATATGATTCTATTTACATGAAATGTACAGAATAGCAAATCCATAGAGATAGAAATTAGATCAGTGGTTGTCAGGGGTTAGTAGCAGAGGAATGGGAAGTGACTACTAATGGGTACAGGGTTCCTTTCTAGAGTAATGAAAATGTTCAGAAATTAGATGGTGGAGATGTTTCATCTTGTGAATGTATTAAAAAACAGTGAATTGTACACTTTCAAATGGTGAATTTTATGGTATGTGTATTATGCCCCAATAAATTTTTTTCTAGTGATAAAGACTTTTGTCTTTCAGAAAAAGCTATATATATGTGTGTGTGTGTATATATGTGTTTGTGTGTGTATATATATGAATGTTCTTTCTGCCCTCTTTGACAATGGAATCTAATACTATAATATATGCCCTTGGCAACATCATCAAACGTCTTGCTGTAGGTTAATTTTCCGAAATATATCTGTTCAATGATCAGTTCACCAATGTCCCAATAACAAGCATAAAAATTGTAGACAAAGAACTACACTCAGATTGAAGATGGTTAATCATGATTTTGCCTCCAGAGAGGAGTATTCAGATTCAGATACAGTATATAAAAATAGAGAAAATGGTAACATGCTTCCAAGGGAAACCCCATCCATTCACATGATGAAAAGCATTAAATATCTGAGAAAGGTTTAGAGTCTAAAGTGTAAAATATGTGTAAAATTAAAGTTGAGTCAAGCTGGTTTGAAAAATCCCCAGCTAAGTTTTTTTGGATTATATGGAAGTACTTGTGAAAAAAAGTCAACCATAATTCAAAGACTTGGTTTTTCAGTAATTTGTTAGCCAAATTGGTGTGCAGAGGAGAGTTAACTTGTGTCTGTAACACAAGACACATTTAAGACTGAGATTTGAGTCCTAATTGAGTAAATTTCTGGAAAAAAGGAGGGGAGTATTCAGATAGCAGATGAATAAAGTGGATCATTCGGGGTCAAAACCTAGAGAGCACCATACCCAGTGTAACTGTTGCTATTGCATTTCCTTATGGTTGTTTTGTGTACGTATAAAGGAACTTCATAAATGTTAAAACTAAGAATAAGCCACTTAAAGTGGAGAATACTCCATAACAAGTAGAAGGAGATGCATTCCGCGAGTTATAGGAAGCATGGGGACAGATAATAAAAGAGGTGTGGACTGTGGTTTTTAAATGAACACTTATTTAGGCAAGTGGGCTTATTAATATTTACATAACAGTGGAAGATCATTAATTGTCCCATTCGAAGCAGCAGTTATCCCTTTGTTTCTAAACAGCTGCATTCTGCCTTGTTCTGAGAGCCTTTTGAGGCACTTCAGTTCTGTTTGTTATGCTGCGGGAAGAAGTGTGGCAGCATATATAAACTCCAGAGGTCCACAACCTCAAATGGGGAGCAGCTGCTACGTAGATAAAAGTGTTTGTAGAACTTTTTGTCTAGGAGCCAGGGGGTTGGAGGGATTATGTCTCTGGCAGAAGGGTGGCAATGTAATGCAGGGATATACACCATGGCATAAAGTAAGTCAAGATTCACTGCTCTCTTGGTTTCAGTGAATCAATAGAATTAGGCTAAATGGGCCACTTCCTCCTCCTAAAGGATGTAGAGCTGTTGAAAGCCTTAAGGTGCTTAAAAATGTAATGTTTTATGATGAGCAATTCTAGAAGAAAGAAAGATGCTATAAAATATCTTTAGCAGATTTTCAGTTAAAATGATAGTGGAAGGACTTCTCTGGTGGCGCAGTGGTTGAGAGTCCACCTGCCATGCAGGGGACATGGGTTCGTGCCCCGGTTCAGGAAGATCCCACATGCCGCAGAGCGGCTAGGCCCGTGAGCCATGGCCGCTGAGCCTGCGAGTCTGGAGCCTGTGCTCCGCAATGGGAGAGGCCACAACAGTGAGAGGCCCGCATAACGCAAAAAAAAAAAAAAAAAAAATTGATAGTGGTGTCATTATTTCTCAATACAATTTTATTAAATACTTAGAAATAAAACACACACAAGGGAACTGAATTATTTTTTTTCAATGTCATTTAGCCATAACACCTGAATAGGATGCAAAACATGTAGTGTAAAAAGACTCTTATTAATACCTGATTTTGTAATAACAAGAATCTTTTAAATTCTTTTTTTTTTAAGTTTCATGTTTTATTACATTTAATGGCATTTTTCCTGCTTTTTGAATAAGGGGCCCCACATTTTCATTTTGCACTGAGGCCAGCAAATTGTGTAGCTGGCTCTGCCTATAAAGCAAGAATCTTTTAAATTCTTCTAACTAACGAATGACCCCTTTTAACTAAGTTTTGTAGGCATTTTGGAAGAATGACTCTAGAGTAGTCCTTCCTCAAGGGCATGATCTTTATATCCAAGGCATGGTCTTTCTTGTCTCAGTTGAATGCATGGTTTGTGAACAAGGTTGGCCCATTACACAACACTAATGATCAGAGGGTCAAATCAGATGCGCAAGAAAAGAGGTCTCACAAAGTATCAAAATTTGCTAGTGTGAGAAATAGATAAAACATGGAGATATCTGGGATCATAGCAGAGTTTCTTGGATCCATTTTCCTACATTACAATTGCTCTGGCCTGGATTTAACATATGAGGTCTCTCCACAATATATTATGCGGGACATCACTTACCTAAAAGGGAGCACTTTCAGTCACTAAATAATCTTTTTATAGTTATGTATTTTATGTGACATTTACCAAAAGCCAGGACTCAGGTACATTTCGCTTTAAGTATTCCATAGATAAGGGCACTTCTACTAGTCCATACAATTAGCGTGTCTTCCAGGAGGTTTCTGTTATTAGTCTGTTTACCAGGGATCTGTCTGAGTTGTATTTCTTTCTTACCCAGGTGTCTTCCAATGAAGGGAGAGAATAAATTGCAGTCTTGTTCTTATTTTTCCCAGTCTAAACTCTTATCTTGGCCAATATCTCCTTGCTTCATATTTCTCAGGTTTATTTTAATAATTTTTACACCATTTTTCTGAAACATTTTGTGCAAAATAATAACCTTATAAACATTCCATTGAACACTAGTATTTAAACTATCTAACTTACTCCTAATGTGGAGTAAGAATTCCAACTTAATTATTCTTTTGCTTTCATCATCTGTAGTTATTCAAACTTTTTAGTATGTGTTGATGTAGATATTTAACTGTATGTGTAATTTTTCTAGGAATGCCATGGTGATATTTATACCTTCCTTAAATGCATTCCATCTTTATGTACATTTGGTATATGAAAAGGAGCAAGTCAAGCTCTGATATATCGACCATGCAGCAGCAATCCATTTCCTATCACTACTGTCTTAGCAACATATCATCATAAATTATGACTTGATAAATTTCAGAAACTCTGCTCTTCACCATCCTGTATGATTCACTGGTAATTTCTCTTGGGTCATCTGGAAAAATATTCATAATAATAAATATAGCCTATAAAATATTTGTCCAATGATTACTGTATTTGGCTATCAGTAAATTGAGTTATTGAATGTTATTGAAATCATTAAGTTATTACTTTTCTCTGAGGAAAACAGGTATCTTTGGGGGGAGAGGTTGTTTGTTTTTCCCAGCTTAGCCAATAATCAGTACCAGATCTGAGATAGAGCAAAAAGTATTGTTCTCTTGCTCTGGAACATTCTCATAGAAATAGTGTGAGTTTGGCCTTCCCTGGTGGCGCAGTGGTTGAGAGTCCGCCTGCAGATACAAGGGACGCGGGTTCGTGCCCCGGTCTGGGAAGATCCCACATGCCGCCGCGGAGCGGCTGGGCCCATGAGCCATGGCCGCTGAGCCTGTGCGTCCGGAGCCTGTGCTCTGCAGTGGGAGAGGCCACAACAGTGAGAGGCCCGTGTACTGCAAAAAAAAAAAAAAAAAAAAAAAAAAAAGAAATAGTGTGAGTTCGTTTTGCCCAGGAAATTTGGTCCACTTATAAGCGCCTCTTCTGTTTTCTATAGTATCAGCATATTTTCAATTGAGCCACAAAGTTCTCTTTTGGTCAGGTTGCATAGCTTAACATAATACTTAACAATAGGATTTACAGTTATAGCAGACTCACTATCATTTCTCTTTGGCCTCACCGCTGGGCTGATATTAAATCTGGCAGGGGAAAATTCAGAAGATGATTTCTCACTGCTTGCTGATGGAATAAATTCAGCATTGTCCTAATTTGGTGAAAAGAGTAACATTTTGGCACATCCTGAAATACATTATGATTATTTGATATCAAATTTTATGATATGAATATTGTGTCTTAACCATTTATATCACCTTCGTTGGGTATACCGTAACAAAGCCAAAGATTTTGTGAATCTTCAGAATAAAGACATGAATTTCCTCCTCTCTAGTCCCTTTATTTCTACTACTTACTTTTAGAAATCATATTGGTGGAGTCTCTATCTTACTTCTCTTCATATTCAACCTAATGACAGTTTTTTAAACAATGAAGCCAAACCTTCGGATCTTTTTTATCACCAGTTTTAATAACTAGTTTTAAAGTTGCCCATTCCAATTTTCAGTGAGACCACTGCTCTGATAATGAATGGTAGGTTTGTGTAATGTATTTCCCTGCCCATTTATATAAATTGATAGCAGTTAACTATGTATTGTCATCAAAAGTGATATATGCAATTAGACAATATTCTCTGAGATTGCTTCTGTACACACGGTACGGAAAGCCTAGATTAGAGTGTTAATCCTAGCTAACACTTTGCAGTCATTTGAACCTACCAATAGAGGGCCAACAAAATTCACTTGCCAGATATGCCAGTTCCCTTAACCATGGTAAATTCATCCCATGGCCATTTTCAAGCAATCATTTTTTCACTGACCCTGGGAAAGTTCTTTGTCACATTAGTTGTTCCCTCTCTTTTCCCATTAGTGCATAAACTAAAGCACTCACATGCTTGCTTATTTCATGAACTCAGGTAGTTAAGTAACTCTGGGGATGTGACTTTCACAGATTTGATGAACTCAGGTAGCTAAGGTAGCTCTAGAGATGTGACTATCACAGTATATATCATAGCATCAAGGGCACTAAATTAGGTATATCCATCCATCTGGTCATAGTGTAGGGTAGGGTCTACTGTGTTCATGATATTCTTGCTGCTTAGGAAGGAATATTCCATTAGAGTTGACAATAGATGGGACTTAACTGTCTCAGGTTAAGTCTGCCAAACTCCTTATTTCACTCATTTTAGCATGTTTGTTGTCATACCATCAGAAGCATCTGCTCACAAAAGTTTGTTGTCATTTATTAGTCTCTAAAGTTTGTGATAGTCTCTTTAATCATTAATTCTCAGAACTTGTACCAATAATGATTAATCAAGTTTCTGTTGATCTGTTTTGTAAGTCTCTTAACAGTTATCAGTATACTCTCAGGATTCCATGGGTATGTGGCTGGGGCTACCACAAACTGTATAGTTTTTTGGTATTGCTTTTTTTTATTTTTAATTAATCAATGGTCTTGAGTTACTTTGTGAGTGAAAATCACATCTGCCTAGCTATCCACTGAAGCATGAAGACTTTCCAGAAATAGGAAAAAACTGCCTTTACTGTTATTTTTGTCACTGCTTCAGCTTCCTACTTCTTTGGTTTAGGTTTTATCAGGGCTGCTAGCAAAAGACAGGTAATAGAAATTTTCACTAATTTTCCTTCTGCCTAACACACTCTAACTATCCAGTAAGCTGGTCTCATGTTTCTAGGTCAGTTTCCTCAAAATCCCATTGGAAAGACTTGTCCCCATATTCTGCCTCTTTAAACAAAGATTTTGCTGCTTTAAACAAAGAATTTTTCTACTTTAAATAAAGATTAGCTAGATAGCCATCTTGGCATCAAATCCTCATTTTTAAATCCTTTATTTTTCTTTATCAAAAATGCCTAGCCATTATGATACCTGGGACTAAAAGAAAATTCTGCTTCCAGTGCCAACTGGAGTTAATATGAAGACTGGATTGTCGAATCATATTCACATGGATCAGAGATCTTATCCAGTGTTAAACTCTAATCATTTCAAGGATACAGGTACTTGAAAAAACAGGGTAGAGATATCCAGGACCACCAATGCTGTTCTTTAGGGTCTTTCTTGATGCATTCTGGCACAGATTTAATATATGAGGACTCTAAATTACACATGAAGAACAAAGGAGAACTAATTAGGTCATAAAACATCCCCATTTTATTCACTGATAATTAACAAACCTTAAATAACATTATTCCAAGAAGTCATTTTCCATAAATCCATAGATTTCAGGGTTAAATTTTATGAACTATCCTAGTTCATTCGAAGTACCTTGTGCTAAATACATTCTATAGATAAGGACTTTTCTACTCCTTGTTTCCCAGGCAATAGTATTATTAGCGTATTTGTAAGGGGATTTCACTGAGTCATCTTTCCTTCTCTACTGCAATGTTTTATGATCAAGAAAAAGAACTTTCTCATTCCCAAACTGAAGTCTCAACATCTCCCAGCACCATACAAGCCATACTATTTCTCTTATTTTCTCAACCTGTTAGTAGCTTCTCTCTGACTGGCCTATGGTCAGATTTTCCTGACACATGGAATATTCTTTTTTAGCTATAGATTCATGTTTTCTTTCATTTCTGGGATATTTTCTTTGATTATAACTGTAAATTTTTTCATCATCAATATGATTATCTCATACTAAGAATTATGAGTACATTGGCTTTTCTTTCCTTGACATCTTTTATGTATCATAGTTATCTTTCAAATTATTCCAAATTAGACATGTGAATTTAACTTTTTATTCCTTTTTCTTTCATTTCTATCCACTGTTTACCTTACTTCAGTTTTCAGCAATGTTTGTTCTCCTTAATTCTCCTTTCAATTTCTTTCATTTCTATAGTGGTTTTACTTTTTCTTCCTCTTCTTTACTGAGCTGTCAGTTTATTTATTAATCATTTATTTAACAAAGATTATAATGTCTGCATTATTAGTATGCATTTTGCAGAATTAATTTATATAACAGATTTGAAACAACTTTCAAAACGTGATACTAAATGTTTGGATTCTATAAAGTCAATAGGAATTGAAAAAAGCACTTACATAAATAAATCTTTAATGTAATTTTTTTTAAGTTTTGAAAAACTAAAGGTAAAAACCATAATAGATTTTTGCTCATAGGATTTTCTTTGAACTGATATCAGACATGATTAAATTACCTTAAATTTAGTTATAAACTCTATATAGGGTAAGTTGGTACATTTTATTCGGCAGTCTTAAAACAGATGAACCCACATTTATTTAATCTATTTAAGGAGTTATCTTATGGAAGTAAGACGAAATGCACAGTGGAGTTAAGTGATTTAATCGAAATGATTCAGTAAGTTCACAGAAGAGCAAATATCATAGATGTTGAGTATTGGATCTAATTTTTTAAAGCTAATAATTAGTCATTAATATCTGCAAGTGTCACAAAAAAAAGTGAGAGAAATTCTGTATAATATAATAACCTGGACAGTACAGTAAATTGTAAATCTAGTCATTTCCTGCACTACATTTAAAACTGCTGATTACATACGGGATTTGAATAAGCTAGTCTAGTGGTTTGGATACACTCAAATAAATACCAGACTATAAACGTTATAACTTCTAAACCTACTTTAGACTGCCTATTAAGAACTGTAGGTTTCAAATTTATTGTAACAATATAAAATGTCTTTAACTTAAATGCAAAATATAAACAAAAATAAATATTTCATTTTTTTCCTTAAAAACCCCTAAGAGGGAGTTGCGAGCTAACATTCTTAATAGACTAGAATGTAGTGGGAGACATAGTTTTAGGGTAAAGAAATATTGAAAAGCGGTAAACTTCTTGAGGAAAAGTTTAATTTTAGAAAAACCAGAAGAGGTTAATTAAAATGAAAATGTTTAGTAAAATGATAAAGTTTTATGGTGTTGTTAAATAGTACATTTTCTAATACACAAAGGTATCTTAAATTTTTTTGATGGGATATACTCCATAATGCTATTTATGTCAGTATTTGCAAACTAGTTTGATTTCCTGCAAAATTGAAGTACAGAAAAGTTTTTATTGAAAGATTATTGGAAGAAGTCAGGTTCAATTCTGTATTTTGTGTATGGTTTATTTGAAAATGCTACTAGTTAAATGATAAACATTTCCTAAGGTTAAAGTTATGCTCAATAGTAAAGTAAAATGAAAGCTCAAAGCTCATGAAAAAAAAAGTTTTCACTAAATATATTTTAGATCATTTGATTTAGAACTACAGCTTGTGATACTGAGATTTCTATGTGTGTGTGTGTGTGTGTGTGTGTGTGTGTGTGTGTGTGAGAGAGAGAGAGCGAGCGAGAGAGAGAGAGACAGAGAGATACTTTTACACTCAGGGCCTTTTCATTAAATAAATAATCTTCCTATAAAATTTTTGCAGTGATACATCACTTGTCTTCTTAGGCACATTCAACAAACAGAGAGACTTGTATGCTCCACGTGAGACCTTTAAATGCTTCAAACATTTTATAAACCTTAGTAGGACTGGTAACCAGGGGAAATAAAAGATATTTTGATATTAGGAGGGCTGTCAAGAGAGCGATTCAATGTTTACTGTTTCATCTTAAAGGGAAAAGGACTGGCTGCTTCAGAAATGATAAGTAGCAATTCCTTAAATAGCAGATCATAAAGATCAGGTCATCCTTTATTGTTTTCTCAGTAGCCTTGCCTGCCTACCTCAGTTCAACTGCAAGACCACGTTTTGAAGGAGAAGGCAATGAAATCTGCATGCAATTTGTACTTACAGAGGTTATCATTAACATTTTTGGAGTGTTACCTAAGGCTTTAACTTAAAAACTGTATGCTTTAAAATATATTATGTGTTAAATAAATGGCATATTTAAACAGCCTCAGAATCTACTATTTACTGCTGGATCTGATCTCAGGTGGCCTCGCCTGCAGCAGCTTGAAGCAGGGTTTCAGTTCCTGGCCAGTGATTGAGGTTGGGTCGCGGCGGTGAAAGCACCAAATCCTAGCCACTAGACAAGTGGTCAGTGACAAGGCCCTGGCCCTATGGCTTTGCAGAAAAAGAATTCCCACAAAGACAGAAAGTAGTGAAACAAGTAAAGTATTTATTAGGAGAAAAAAGAAAACAGTACGTGTGGATAGACACACAGGTGGGCTCAGAGAGAGAATTGCACCCTTGTGGCAGTTGGAGTAACTTTTATGGGGCATTTCTTTCAGGTTTCTTCTGGCCAATCATTTTGATTTTCCTGGTTCAAAGTCCGTATCTGGTATAGCTCAGGATTTTCCCACGTGTGCACACGCATCTCTTAGCCAAGATGGATTCTACCGAAGAGGCCTATGGGTAGTGAGCATTAGTTGCCATCACTTGGCATCACTCCCCTTTTGACCTCCAAGGTGCCTTTCTGTGCATGTGTAGTCGGGGAGGTCTCCTGACTTCAAGAATGAGGAATGTGTGGTCTCTTATCTTCTGTCTGGGCAGGGCCCAGCCTCCTCTCTCAATTGTCCGGTTATTTCTGTCTCAGAGTATCCATCCACAAGGAACCACTCAAACCATTTGCCCTTGGGGCCCATCTGTCTCCAGCCTCAGATCTACTCAGTACCTACATATCTTGCTGATTAAATTTGGTATGGAGCCCTGTGATATGGGTCAGGGAATAATTGTCCTGTTACCCAAAATGATTTTGGGACCTGTACTAGTTTGCTAGGGTTGTCATAACAAAAGACCACAGAGAGGGTGACTTAAACAACAGAAATTTGTTTTGTCACTGTTCTGAAGGCCAGAAGTCTGGGATCAAAGTATTAGCAAGGTTGAATTCTAGGGCCACTCTTTGCCTCCTAGATGGATGACTTCTCCTCGTGTCTTTACATGGTCTTCCCTCTGTGTGTGTTGGTGTTCTAATCTTCTCTTCTTATAAGGACACCAGTCATATTGGATTAGGTCCCTCACATATGACTTCATTTTATCTTAATTACCTCTTTAAAGGTTCTGTCTCCAAATACAGTCACATTCTGAGGTACTAGGGATTAGGATTTCAACGTATGAATTTTGGAGACATATAATTCAGTCCATAAAAGGTCCCAATTTTAATTCAAATGTGTTCAGGAGTCTTTGAAAATTACATGAGATTACTGGATCAATGTCTTCTAATAGGTTGTAAATGATTTTGTCATTGACTATTATATTAGGTTTGTTCAGAGAAATAGAATCAATAGGTTGTGTGTATATATATATATGCATTTATTTATTTAAAAATATGTACATAAATATATTAAAATCCATAAATATGAATTCATATATCTATTAAAATATAAATAAATACTTATATTTATTTATATTTATTATTTAAAATATATTATAATTAAATATATATCTATATTTTTAAATACATTTTTTCTTTTTTTTTTAATTAAGGGTACTTTAATTAATTAATTTATTTATTTATTTTTGGCTGTGTTGGGTCTTCGTTTCTGTGCGAGGGCTTTCTCTAGTGTGGCAAGCGGGGGCCACTCTTCATCGTGGTGCACGGGTCTCTCACCATCGTGGCCTCTCTTGTTGCGGAGCACAGGCTCCAGACGCGCAGGCGCAGTAGTTGTGGCTCACGGGTCTAGTTGCTCCACGGCATGTGGGACCTTCCCAGACCAGGTCTCGAACCCATGTCCCCTGCATTAGTAGGCAGATTCTCAACCACTGCGCTACCAGGGAAGCCCTAAATAAATATATTTTAAGGAATTGTCTCAGGTGTTTATGGAGACTGGCAAGTCCAAAATATGTAAGGTAGGCCAGCACAGCGGTGAGAGGCCCGCGTACTGCAAAAAATAAATAAAAGTGAATATATAATAGAGCACTGTGCAATATACATAAGCATCTTAGTATTCTTAGAAAGTAATGAGACCTGTAGCTCAGTAATGTTTCAAACATTACAACTCTTTTTTTTTTTTTTTTTTTTTTGCGGTACGTGGGCCTCTCACTGTTGTGGCCTCTCCCTTTGTGGAGCACAGGCTCCGGATGCGCAGGCTCAGCGGCCATGGCTCACGGGCCCCACTGCTCCGCGGCATGTGGGATCTTCCCGGACCGGGGCACGAACCCGTGTCCTCTGCATCGGCAGGTGGACTCCCAACCACTGCGCCACCAGGGAAGCCCCATTACAACTCTTAATACAACACTACAACATTAATGCAACTCTTACTGCTACTCTCAATACCTTTGCGCCTTTCCTATTCCTTGGCATCTTAAAACTCCAGGGAGTTACAAAAGCAAAGAACCTTTTTTTTTGCGGTACATGGGCCCCTCACTGTTGTGGCCTCTCCTGTTGCAGAGCACAGGCTCCGGACGCGCAGGCTCAGCGGCCATGGCTCACGGGCCCAGCCGCTCTGTGGCATGTGGGATCTTCCCGGACCGGGGCAAGAACCCGTGTCCCCTGCATCGGCAGGCGGACTCTCAACCACTGCACCACCAGGGAAGCCCCAAAGAATCTTCTTGTTTATGCCATTATGTTCCCCCAAATCTAAACTTCTATCAAGTCTTTCTTGCCATTAAGAGTTATGCACAATATGCTTCCTATAATATTTTTATACTTTTTTGTGCCACTCTCCAAGTGAAGGTATGACATAGTAGTCTTTGTTCTGATTGATTTTCAAGTATAATGCTCCTCATGGCTTCTGATCTTTTATTGCTTATAGAGCAGAGGATGAGATAATCATGCAGTGGGAAAAGGGAAAGAAAGAAGCTAAGAATTCCCATATATTAATGTTGTATCCTTCCATATTGATGTAAACTTCAAATAAATTTTGAATTTATTTTAGCTTTCCTTTCAGAGGTCTATTTGCATTTACTCTCTTTTGCCTTTGGGAGGACCATAGTGGAAAAGTTGAGAATCTCAAGACAATTTCTTGTCACAAGTATCAATAGAAGAAGTCATATACATTCTCATTTTACATAGGAGGACACTGAGATTCTAAGTAGTTTTAAAACTTATCCAACTGTATGTCATTAATACAGCCAAAAGTTGAACCCAACTCTATCAGACTTTTAAGACCATGTTTTTGTTTTGTTTGGCCAAACAACACTTATACTGGGAAAGGCAACGAGGCCTTAAGGCAGAGAAAATAAGCCCAAGCCTCATTTTAATTTTCTTCTTATTTCAGACAGAAATTATGTTTTCTCTGTTTTTGAGTATCTGTTTGTGTTTGTGTGCATGTGTGTGCGTGTGTGTGTAGCAAGAGAAGTGGAAAGAGTAAAATAAATAGAAAATTTCACCATGAAGACATCTTTTAGTGAAATGAAGGTGTGTTTGGTGATGTCAAGGGGAAGATCAAAGGATTTTCTAAATTGAGAGCCAGTAAAATTATAATCAGAGTGAAGACTTGAGGGAATACCTCAGTGCTTCATTTTTCATAAACAAACAGGGAATATTTGAAAATAAATTACAAACTAGAATCGTTACTCATTTTTTGTTGCCTTGAGTGGTATTTTACAAATTCAAACTATGCAATTAATTCAATAACCTTGTGATAATTTTTTAAAATGAATTGAAACTGTTCAGTATTTTGTGTTGTCAACTAGTCATTAAGCTGAGTATTTTAAATTATGAAGACAAGGCATAGGTGAGGTTCAGAAGACTAGAGATATATAAGTTATGATAGTGAAAAGATTCATCTAATCTTATAACTTAAGTATGAAGCTTTTAGTTTCCTTAGAAATACGTTTCTGTTGGCACATAAATATTAAGGAAGATTGGGAAATTCATAATAATGATTTAAAAAATCCATCTGCTGCAGAAATCCTGTATGAGGTTAATCACAAATAAAGGCTGAAAGTTTTGAGCACAATTATTCTGTCAATACTTTGGCACAATTATTATAAATATCTCAAAGTAGTTAGTTTAACTGAATAGTAAATTATCTGGCATCTTCCACTTGCCAAGGTTGAGTGATAGCTTTTAGCTCCAATTACAATATATCTTTTATGGTATAAGAAAATACTTGCCAAACTACCTATCCATAATTCAAATAATTGGCAAAATAAAAATGTGATTTGGGGTGTTTACATGTTTCTCCATCCATTCATAAATTCATGAAGTTCCTTAAGTAACAGTACATTCTGAAAACTTACTTGCTGAGTGATTATAGGAAGATGTGCCTATAGATGTATTATAGAGCAAAACAACTCTCAGGAATTATTCAGGAATAAATCACTCTGGATTGACATACTTTATAGATAACACAAATACATAGTGTTTTAGAGCAATGGTTTCCAGGTATTTGGCATATGTTAGTCCAGTTGCCAATAACATTAGAATTCTTAGCCTCCCTTAAGTTTTCAAATCTCCTAGTGCTTCTGGGTCACCTGCAGCGGGTCATATTGGTTACCCTAGGTCTCATTCCTAAGCTGACATAGTACTTTGAGAAGCCTCTTAAGAGAGCTTGCCTTCTCTAGGTGTACTTAATCTCTTTGAACTATTGGAATAAATAATCGTCCCTCTTCTCCAATTAAAACATCTGTATTTGAATTGATCTCTTATTTCCTCTAAGAGTTTTCTTGGAGGTGCATTATTCTTACTCTCTAAGTTTCTTCAACTACTATCAGAAGTCTCTCTTTTATTATTCATCATGATATGAACATTTATTACTATACTGAGTTGTATAGCCCCTAATCCAGACTCTTCTTCCACCTACCTCTCTTCTCTCACCCTCAAATACTTCCATGGTCATCTTTGGAACCCATGATTTCTCATCACCAACCAGCCCTATTTCCTGAACTGTTCTATTAATAGTCCCTTCACCAGTGTGCTCTAGTTAAAATATTACTATATCCCGAAGATATTGCTCCACTGCAATTATTTCAAGGGGTATTTGCTTTTTTTCACTCACAGCACAATTATTCCAAAACATAATTTAGTGGTAGTAAAAATCTTTGTTCTTCATTATTGCTTTTGAGTAATTTTTCCTCAATACTTCTAAAATCCCAGCTCTCTTCTGAAAAGTATATATTCAGATTTTTTTTATTATCCTTCCTTGTCATCATTTACAGATGTCTTCCTGGTGACTTCCTTCCTGTGTTGGGGTTCTCTAGAGAAACAGAACCAATGAAGATTTATTATAAGAAATTGACTTCTGTGATTATAAAGGCTGAGAAGTCCTCCAGATCTGCAGTAGGCAAGCTGGAGATCCAGGAGAACTGATGGGGGAAGTTCCAGTCTGAAAGCTGGCATGTTTGGGAACCAAGGAGAATTGATTTTTCTATTTGAGTCCAAAGAAAGGAAAATACTGATGTTCCATCTCAAGTAGTCAAACAAGAGGAGTTTCATCTTAGCCTTTAAAATTTTTTTTTTCCTATTCCATTCAATTGATTAGATAAATCCCACCCACAATAGGGAGGACAATCTTCTTTACTCAGTCTACCAGTTCAAATGTTAATCTTATCTAGAATGCTCTCACAGACACATGTAGAAAAATATTTGACCAAATTTCTGGGCACCCTGTGGCCCAGTCAAATTGCCACATAGAATTAAGGATCATACTCTCCTAACTAAAAATTTTAGATCTGGATCACCCTTTTTCTAACATTTCCTCTCATCATTCTATGTGATCAGTCTAGGTGATTATTCAACCACCCCATAGATATATTGTTAGCATCCTAGATTCTCATTTACTTAATCTCCTTAATTACAATAATTTTCTATCCATCCCACTTTAACACTTTCTGGACACGTTCATACCTAAATCCTAAGGATTAGACTTCTATGTTCAAAATCTTAAGCGTTAGGGCAATGTTCCTCAAACTTCAATGTGTATAATCATCACCTGAGAACCTGATGAAAATGTAGCCCAATTTAGTAAGTTTGGAGTGGGGTCTTCCAGTGTGCAGTTCTAACAAGATCTTAGGTGGCACCAATGCTGCGACTCCATAGTTTGAGAAGCATGGTGTCTGGGTAACTACTAGCAGTTGACTTGATAAAAGAACCACAACTGCCAGTGCTTAAAAGAAGTTTTTGGTTTTCTGTCACATAACAATTAAGAGATAGATGATCTAGTTTGGAGGGACAGCTGTGCCCATTAGGTCACTCAGGGACCCAGGTTTTTCCATGGTGCCATTATACCATTCTCTGCAGGGGTGTCCTCATCCTCAAGATGGAAGCTGAATTTCACATGTCTGCATTATAGACTACAAGAGTTTATTTTTTGAGATGGACAGGGTAGAGTCCAGGTAGGTAGTTTTCTTTTACAGAGATGATCTAGAGGTAGCACTCATCAATTCTGTAGGCACAGATAGCTTCAGAGAGGGCTGGGAAGTACAGACTGTAGTTTGGTATATATGTGCCTGGGGTGAGTCTACTGCTACAAGAAAGAAGGAGACAATAGAATTGGGGGAACTGTGGGTAGTCCCTACCACTTTGCTGTGGTGGTTAACTTTACGTGTCAACTTGACTGCCCAATTAGCTAGTACAGTAAGTCCCCTATATACAAACCTTCAAGTTGCGAACTTTCAAAGATGTGAACATGCCTTCTCATGCCCAATCACTTAAGGTGTGAGTGAAATTGCAGCTTGCCCTCCATCTCCTATTGCTGACAATCCTTCAGCTCTACCATCTCCTACCTCCTCTCTCTCCTCCAGTCAGTAATTCTTCTTGCCTGCTCACTCGATGCCAGCCCCCATATGCCAGCTGTTGTACTTACTACTGTACTTTTCAAGGTACTGTAGTGTAAGATTAAAAATGTTTTTTATTTGTTTTTTATGTAGCATTTGTGTGAAAAGTATTATAAACCTATTACAGTATAGTACTATATAGCCGATTGTGTTAGTTGGGTACCTAGGCTAACTTTGTTGGACGTACGAACGAATTGGACTTACGAACGTGCTCTAGGAACGGAACTCGTTCATATGTAGGGGACTTAACTGTAAAACATTATTTTGGGTGTGTCTGAGAGGGTTTTTCTGGGATAGATTAGCATTTAATTTGGTAGACCAAGTGAAAAAGATCTGCCCTCACTGATATGAGTGGGCATCATCTAATCCATTGAGGGCCCAAACAGAGCAAAAGATGAATGTAGGGCAAATCCTTTCTCCCTTCTTGAGCTGGGACAGCCATCTTCTTCTACTCTAGGACATTGGAGGTCCAGACTTCAGGACTTAACCCATGGTTCCCCTGGTTCTCACACCTACAGACTCAAACTGAATTATACCACAACCTTTCCTGGTTCTCTAGCTTGCAGACAGTAGATTGTGGGACTTCTCAGTCTCCACAACTGTGTGAGCCAATTCCTAGGATAAATCTCTTATCTATGTCTTTATATATATATATCTATATCTAAATCTATAAAGTCAGGTATCCTATCTGAGGGTTCTGCAAACAACTGCAGATCAAAAATATCTTTTAAAAAATTCCAGAAAGTTCCAAAAAGCAAAACTTGAATTTGCTGTGCTCTAGCAACTATTTACATAGTATTTACACTGTATTAGTTATCATAAGTAATCTAGAGATGATTTAAAGTATAGAGAAGGATGTGTGTAGATTATATGGAAATACTACACCATTTTATATAAGGAACTTAAGTATCCACAGATTTTGGTATCTGTGGTAGGTCCTGGAACCAATCCCCTGTGGATATCAAGAAATGACTGTACCTCTATCTCTATCTATCTATCTATCTATCTATCTATCAGTCATCTATTGGTTCCATTTTTCTGGAGAATCCTGACTAATACAATCACCAATAAGACTACTACCTCTGTTTATGGATGTTCTAATTAGGCCATATGTAACTTCGGAGTGGTGAAAGTGTCTCCTACATGTTCAATAAATAAACATGAAGCCTTTGAAAATTAACAAAAAACAGTACTACCTCTGAAACCTTGAATTCAACCAGTCTGTGCTGTCTAGCACCTCCCATTTTTCTAGCCAGCTTATTATGGCTCCAGCAATTCTCAGACCTCCCATCTATTGTCCCCACTACTTTTTCATTGTCAATCACCAGACCTCTGCAAGAGCTCCTAGATTTCCTTCTTTGCCATCATTTATTCTATAGTTCGGCATTATAATTGCTCTCTGTAATGCTCTTAATGCCTTTTTCTCTTCTTCCACTCTCAGTATTATTTGAAAAAATTGCAAACCAGGCCATTTACGACACAGTTGAATTGTTAGCTCATCAGAGAGGTCTTACCTGACCACTCAATCTGAGATAGCCCTCCCTCCCATGCATGGTTGATTCCCTAATTCTGATTTTATTTTTTTCATAATACTTACCACTACTATGAGTTGAGCTATATGTTTATGTATTTGTTTGTTTTCTGTCTCCTTCATTAGAGCTGCTGTCTCCTTCATTAGAGATTTCATTCTGTTCACTGATATTCCTCCAGGGTGAAAAATTACCTGGCCTAGAATAATGCTTGATAAATATTTTTTGAATGAATGAATTAGTAACACTGGGTAGGAGGTAAGAAGGTGATTTTATTCAGTCACTTCAATTTTATGCTGATATGTAATGTGTGTGTATATGTTTATATATATATATATATAAATATATATATATCTTCCCATTAATACCCATAATCAAAGAATAGAAGTAAACAGAACCTTGAAACTTACTTTATCTAAACTAATGGTACAGTTAAAAAGAAAGTTGGGTGAGCTTCTCTATGATATCTTTAAATTAATACTGCAGTTCTTATAGAGCTATGAATATTCTCTTGACTGGAATTATTTAACCAAAATGACACTTAATACTTAACCAAAACAAGGAATCAAATTATTAAAACATGAATCATGTGGTTATCATGAGATAAAATATCGACAACAACTCCCACGAGGTAGGAATCAAAAAGCAATGGACTGATCAGCCACATGTGCCCCAGGACTGAGAAGGCTTCAGTTTCTGCCACAATTGCAATCATCTGCCTAGTCCCAGTTCATTCAACATAGGAGAGCAAGGATTCTGTGAATAAATGTGTCTACTGCTACACAGAAGAACACAGTGATAGGCATTGGGGAACTGTGGCTAGTCTTCACCATGGACCTATTCCCTCTCATTGACACCTAAAAGACTTCAATTCAATAGGCAAACTTCATTTAATAATGTGTATTGAGATTTTAAAGGACCTTGTTCCATGATTACCTCCAAAATGTATATTTATTCTCTTATCTATAGCACAAAAGTCAGCCTGCTAGCATGCTATACCAATTCATCAGAAGCAAACTAAAAGTAAATTTTAGCTTCCTCTTCCACCAACCTCATCGATGCAAATTTTGTCGTTCCCTAAAACATGGTTCATGAATTTGAGCCTCTGTGCCTTTGCCTGGATTGTTTCTGCTGCGTAGGATTCCTTTATTTCACTCCTCTTTGTATTTCCTTTTTCCTAAATGTCATCTTCTTACACAGACTCCCTAAGTAAAATAGTTTGTTTTGTTGTGCTCACTTAGCACTTCTAAACAGACATCTGTTTTGATGTTTTTCACACCATTTTGTAATTATTTGTTTAGTGTATCTAATTTTCTAGCTAGAGCATGAATTTCTTGAGGTAGAAACACTACCTTATGCATTTGTTTTTGGTAGCAGAGCTTATTATTAAATCCTTCAATGAGAAAGGTTTTTTTTAATTTCACAATGAGAAATTAGAAAACTAAATATGAAAGTCTTTATTGATTTAAGGCCTAATATTAGTTTGAGATAGAACCTTGATTGGAACTAATTTATAGTGAAAAATGCTCACTTGGTTACCAACATGTCCAATTTGTCCTCATTACAAGAGTAGACGGCTTCTGGGAGCAGAAGGGCATCAAGGACCAGAAAGGGTGGGAAGAGCACACAGGGGGATGAACCATAACTATGCTGACTTGGGATGACTTTCAGAAATTGGTTATTCCTGCCCAAAGGATGATCATTTCTAAAAGACTCTGTAATCAAGGAATTACCCTAGATAACAGCTGTATTATATTTAAAATAAAATTTAATAAACTTACTAATTCATGTTTTTTGAACATTTGTAAAGCAAAGAAAAGCAGAAAGATTAGAAGTCCTATAATTCCACCTCTCAGTCACTATAATGGCATTCTGGTTTCTTTACGTCTAGTATTGTTCAGTTCACATTCAATGTATAAAAATTCCCATTGATTTAACATTGTGAATTAACTTTTTATTTAATTTTGTCAATTTGTTAAGCAGAATGGTATTGAATAACTATTTTAATTGATAGTTATAGAATTTAAATTTCCAATGTATTTTTGTGTTAAATTTGATTATTCTGCATACAGTGTTATAAATTATCCCAGTTTTTCAAAATTGTGAATAAATTACTACAAAATGTTCTGGTAGTAAAACTTTATAAATCATCTGAAATTAGAGTATTATATAAACCAAAAAGACAATTGATTAGATTCTAGAAATTAATTTAAAGTTGAGCCTCATAGAGACTAAAAATGACTCCTAGGAAATACATATTATAGTATGTTTGCAAAGCAAAACACATTAGAAACTTCACAAAGCAATTATGCATTTCAATATAGAAAAAAATTTTAAATGCCTGGAGTGTTTTCTCTGTCACCTTTCTGTACTCTTCCGAAAGCTTTGTCAGGACCTCCCAAATCATGTATTGGTTATAGGGACTCCCAACTCTCACTGAGGGTCAGAGAACATTTTTTGATTAAAAATAAAAATTAAGGTCTTCCCTGGTGGAGCAGTGGTTAAGAATCCACCTGACAATGCAGGGAACAGAGGTTCGAGCCCTGCTTGGGGAAGATCCCACATGCCACGGAGCAACTAAACCCGTGTGCTGCAACTACTGAGCCTATGCTCTAGAGCCTGCGAGCCACAACTACTGAGCCCTGGTGCCACAACTACTGAAGTCTGCACGCCTAGAACCTGTGGTCCGCAACAAGACAAGCCACTGCAATGAGAAGCCCGCGCACCGCAATGAAGAGTAGACCCCGTTCACCACAACTAGAGAAAGCCCATGTGCAGCAACAAAGACCCAATGCAGCCAAAAAAAAAAAAAAAAGAAGAATTAACCAAAAATAAAAATTAAAATATTTAAGATTCCCCATAGAGACATAAAGATGAGTGAAAAGCAAGAATATTCTATAACCTAAAAATCCTAGCCATTGTTTCCTATAGAGTCCCCCTGTATAATATCCCTATAGAACAGGAAGTCTGGAATTTATGTGATCTTGTTCAGAAAGGAAGAACTATCCCCTAATTTCTAAAATAATGAATTCTAATTAATTAGATGGGATCATTGCAGACCCCCAGAGAAATAAGAACAAATATCATGCCGTAAGATTGAACTCTGAATAGCTTATAAGCAAGAAAGTAACTTTAGAATTCTATTTCAGAAACCAAGCTTGTATTGCTATGTTCAAGAAAAAGAACAAAGCTTTGTAAAGCATAACATTTATCCATGTGTTGATATTAGGGCCAGTACTGAAGGTGAGATAAATCTCAGTTTAGTCTTCTGATTTTCTAGTTAATATGGGCTACATGGATAGCAACACGTATGCTTAATTTCTCACATAAAAATAAATAGATGAATACTTCATTACATTGGTAGAGCAGTTGATAATAACTATAATATTCTTTTTTTCTATTTTTTTTATTTTATTTTCTGAAGTCAGAAGATCACATTTTGATAGGCAACCATTCAATTAAAGTATGCTTGTTTTTTTTTTTTTTTGACATCTTTATTGGAGTATAATTGCTTTACAATGGTATGTTAGTTTCAGCTAAACAACAAAATGAATCAGTTATATATATACATATATTCCCATATCTCTTCCCGCTTGCGTCTCCCTCCCTCCCACCCTCCCTATCCCACCCCTCCAGGCGGTCACAAAGCACCGAGCTGATCTCCCTGTGCTATGCGGCTGCTTCCCACTAGCTATCTACCTTACGTTTGGTAGTGTATATATGTCCATGCCTCTTTATCGCTTTGTCACTGTTTACCCTTCCCCCTCCCCATACCCTCAAGTCCATTCTCTAGTAAGTCTGTGTCTTTATTCCTGTTTCACCCCTAGGTTTTTCATGACATTTTTTTTTTCTTAAATTCCATATATATGTGTTAGCATACGGTATTTGTCTCTCTCTTTCTGACTTACTTCACTCTGTATGACAGACTCTAGGTCTATCCACCTCATTACAAATAGCTCAATTTTGTCTCTTTTTATGGCTGAGTAATATTCCATTGTATATATGTGCCACATCTTCTTTATCCATTCATCCGATGATGGACACTTAGGTTGTTTCCATCTCTGGGCTATTGTAAATAGAGCTGCAACGAACATTTTGGTACATGACTCTTTTTGAATTTTGGTTTTCTCAGAGTATATGCCCAGTAGTGGGATTGCTGGGTCATATGGTAGTTCTATTTGTAGCTTTTTAAGGAACCTCCATACTGTTCTCCACAGTGGCTGTATCAATTTACATTCCCACCAACAGTGCAAGAGGGTTCCCTTTTCTCCACACCCTCTCCAGCATTTATTGTTTCTAGATTTTTTGATGATGGCCATTCTGACTGGTGTGAGATGATATCTCATTGTAGTTTTGATTTGCATTTCTCTAATGATTAGTGATGTTGAGCATTCTTTCATGTGTTTGTTGGCACTCTGTATATCTTCTTTGGAGAAATGTCTATTTAGGTCTTCTGCCCATTTTTGGATTGGGTTGTTTGTTTTTTTGTTATTAAGCTGCATGAGCTGCTTATAAATTTTGGAGATTAATCCTTTATCAGTTGCTTCATTTGCAAATATTTTCTCCCATTCTGAGGGTTGTCTTTTGGTCTTCTTTATGGTTTCTTTTGCTGCGCAAAAGCTTTTAAGTTTCATTAGGTCCCATTTGTTTACTTTTGTTTTTATTTCCATTTCTCTAGGAGGTGGGTCAAAAAGGACCTTGCTGTGATTTATGTCATAGAGTGTTCTGCCTATGTTTTCCTCTAAGAGTTTGATAGTTTCTGGCCTTACATTAGGTCTTTAATCCATTTTGAGCTTATTTTTGTGTATGGTGTTAGGGAGTGATCTAATCTCATACTTTTACGCGTAGCTGTCCAGTTTTCCCAGCACCACTTATTAAAGAGGCTGTCCTTTCTCCACTGCACATTTCTGCCTCCTTTGTCAAAGATAAGGTGACCATATGTGCGTGGGTTTATCTCTGGGCTTTCTATCCTGTTCCATTGATCTATATTTCTGTTTTTCTGCCAGTACCATACTGTCTTGATTACTGTAGCTTTGTAGTATAGTCTGAAGTCAGGAAGCCTGATTCCTCCAGTTCCATTTTTCGTTCTCAAGATTGCTTTGGCTATTCGGAGTCTTTTGTGTTTCCATACAAATTGTGAAATTTTTTGTTCTAGTTCTGTGAAAAATGCCAGTGGTAGTTTCATAGGGATTGCATTGAATCTGTAGATTGCTTTGGGTAGTAGAGTCATTTTCACAATGTTGATTCTTCCAATCCAAGAACATGGTATATCTCTCCATCTATTTGTATCATCTTTAATTTCTTTCATCAGTGTCTTATAATTTTCTGCATACAGGTCTTTTGTCTCCTTAGGTAGGTTTATTCCTAGTTATTTTATTCTTTTTGTTGCAATGGTAAATGGGAGTGTTTTCTTGATTTCACTTTCAGATTTTTCATCCTTAGTGTATAGGAATGCCAGAGATTTCTGTGCATTAATTTTGTATCCTGCTACTTTACCAAATTCATTGATTAGCTCTAGTAGTTTTCTGGTAGCATCTTTAGGATTCTCTATGTATAGTATCATGTCATCTGCAAACAGTGACAGCTTTACTTCTTCTTTTCCGATTTGGATTCCTTTTATTTCCTTTTCTTCTCTGATTGCTGTGGCTAAAACTTCCAAAACTATGTTGAATAAGAGTGGTGAGAGTGGGCAACCTTGTCTTGTTCCTGATCTTAGTGGAAATGCTTTCAGTTTTTCACCATTGAGGACGATGTTGGCTGTGGGTTTGTCATATATGGCCTTTATTATGTTGAGGAAAGTTCCCTCTACGCCTACTTTCTGCAGGGTTTTTATCATAAATTGGTGTTGAATTTTGTCAAAAGCTTTCTCTGCATCTATTGAGATGATCATATGGTTTTTCTCCTTCAATTTGTTAATATGGTGTATCACGTTGATTGATTTGCGTATATTGAAGAATCCTTGCATTCCTGGAATAAACCCCACTTGATCATGGTGTATGATCCGTTTAATGTGCTGTTGGATTCTGTTTGCTAGTATTTTGTTGAGGATCTTTGCATCTATGTTCATCAGTGATATTGGCCTGTAGTTTTCTTTCTTTGTGACATCCTTGTCTGGTTTTGGTATCAGGGTGATGGTGGCCTCGTAGAATGAGTTGGGGAGTGTTCCTCCCTCTGCTATATCTTGGAAGAGTCTGAGAAGGATAGGTGATAGCTCTTCTCTAAATGTTTGATAGAATTCGCCTGTGAAGCCATCTAGTCCTGGGCTTTTGCTTGTTGGAAGATTTTTAATCACAGTTTCAATTTCAGTGCTTGTGATTGGTCTGTTCATATTTTCTATTTCTTCCTGATTCAGTCTTGGCAGGTTGTGCCTTTCTAAGAATTTGTCCATTTCTTCCAGGTTGTCAATTTTATTGGCATAGAGTTGCTTGTAGTAATCTCTCATGATCTTTTGTATTTCTGCAGTTACTTCTCCTTTTTCATTTCTAATTCTATTGATTTGAGTCTTCTCCCTTTTTTTCTTGATGAGTCTGGCTAATGGTTTATCAATTTTGTTTATCCTTTCAAAGAACCAGCTTTTAGTTTTATTGATCTTTGCTATCGTTTCCTTCATTTCTTTTTCATTTATTTCTGATCTGATTTTTATGATTTCTTTCCTCCTGCTAACTTTGGGGTTTTTTTATTCTTCTTTCTCTAATTGCTTTAGGTGCAAGGTTAGGTTGTTTATTCGAGATGTTTCCTGTTTCTTAAGGTAAGATTGTATTGCTATAAACTTCCCTCTTAGAACTGCTTTTGCTGCATCCCATAGATTTTGAGTCATCGTGTCTCCATTGTCATTTGTTTCTAGGTATTTTTTGATTTCCTCTTTGATTTCTTCAGTGATCACTTCGTTATTAAGTAGTGTATTGTTTAGCCTCCATGTGTTTGTATTTTTTACAGATCTTCTCCTGTAATTGATATCGAGTCTCATAGCGTTGTGGTCGGAAAAGATACTTGATACAATTTCAATTTTCTTAAATTTACCAAGGCTTGATTTGTGACCCAAGATATGATCTATCCTGGAGAATGTTCCATGAGCACTTGAGAAAAATGTGTATTCTGTTGTTTTTGGATGGAATGTCCTATAAATATCAATTAACTCCATCTCATTTAACGTATCATTTAAAGCTTGTGTTTCCTTATTTATTTTCATTTTGGATGATCTGTCCATTGGTGAAAGTGGGGTGTTAAAGTTCCCTACTATGAATGTGTTACCGTCGATTTCCCCTTTTATGGTTGTCAGTATTTGCCTTATGTATTGAGGTGCACCTATGTTGGGTGCATAAATATTTACAATTGTTATATCTTCCTCTTGGATCGATCCCTTGATCATTATGTAGTGTCCTTCTTTGTCTCTTCTAATAGTCTTTGTTTTAAAGTCTATTTTGTCTGATATGAGAATTGCTACTCCAGCTTTCTTTTGGTTTCCATTTGCATGAAATACCTTTTTCCATCCCCTTACTTTCAGTCTGTATGTGTCTCTAGGTCTGAAGTGGGTCTCTTGTAGACAGCAAATATATGGGTCTTGTTTTTGTATCCATTCAGCCAATCTGTGTCTTTTGTTGGGAGCATTTAGTCCATTTACATTTAAGGTAATTATCGATATGTGTGTTCCCATTCCCATTTTCTTAATTGTTTTGGGTTCGTTATTGTAGGTCTTTTCCTTCTTTTGTGTTTCTTGCCTAGAGAAGTTCCTTTAGCAGTTGTTGTAGAGCTGGTTTGGTGGTGCTGAACTCTCTCAGCTTTTGCTTGTCTGTAAAGGTTTTAACTTCTCCATCAAATCTGAATGAAATCCTTGCTGGGTAGAGCAATCTTGGTTGTAGGTTTTTCTCCTTCAACACTTTCAATATGTCCTGCCACTCCCTTCTGGCTTGCAGAGTTTCTGCTGAAAGATCAGCTGTTAACCTTATGGGGATTCCCTTGTGTGTTATTTGTTGTTTTTCCCTTGCTGCTTTTAATATGTTTTCTTTGTATTTAACTTTTGACAGTTTGATTAATATGTGTCTTGGCGTATTTCTCCTTGGATTTATCCTGTATGGGACTCTCTGTGCTTCCTGGACTTGATTAACTATTTCCTTTCCCATATTAGGGAAGTTTTCAACTATAATCTCTTCAAAGATTTTCTCAGTCCCTTTCTTTTTCTCTTCTTCTTCTGGAACCCCTATAATTCGAATGTTGGTGCGTTTAGTGTTGTCCCAGAGGTCTCTGAGACTGTCCTCAGTTCTTTTCATTCTTTTTTCTTTATTCTGCTCTGCAGTAGTTATTTCCACTATTTTATCTTCCAGGTCACTTATCCGTTCTTCTGCCTCAGTTATTCTGCTATTGATCCCATCTAGAGTACTTTTAATTTCATTTATTGTGTTGTTCATCGTTGCTTGTTTCATCTTTAGTTCTTCTAGGTCCTTGTTAACTGATTCTTGCATTTTGTCCATTCTATTGTCCATTCTATCTCCAAGATTTCGGATCAACCTTACTATGATTATTCTGAATTCTTTTTCAGGTAGACTGCCTATTTCCTCTTCATTTGTTAGGTCTGGTGGGTTTTTATCTTGCTGCTTCATCTGCTGTGTGTTTTTCTGTCTTTTCATTTTGCTTATCTTACTGTGTTTGGGGTCTCCTTTTTTGCAGGCTGAAGGTTCGTAGTTCCTGTTGTTTTTTTGTGTCAGTCCCCAGTGGCTAAGGTTGGTTTAGTGGGTTGTGTAGGCTTCCTGGTGGAGGGTACTAGTGCCTGTGTTCTGGTGGATGAGGCTGGATCTTGTCTTTCTGGTGGGCAGGTCCACGTCTGGTGGTGTGTTTTGGGGTGTCTGTAGACTTATTATGATTTTGGGCAGCCTCTCTGCTAATGGGTGGGGTTGTGTTCCTGTCTTGCTAGTTGTTTGTCAGAGGGTGTCCAGCACTGTAGCTTGCTGGTCGTTGAGTGAAGCTGGGTGCTGGCGTTGAGATGGAGATCTCTCGGAGATTTTTGCTGTTTGATATTATGTGCAGCTGGGAGGCCTCTTGTGGACCAGTGTCCTGAAGTTGGCTCTCCCACCTCAGAGGCACAGCACTGACTCCTGGCTGCAGCACCAAGAGCCTTTCATCCACAGGGCTCCTTAATTTGGGATGATTCGTTGTCTATTCAGGTATTCCACAGATGCAGGGTACATCAAGTTGATTGTGGAGCTTTAATCCGCTGCTCCTGAGGCTGCTGGGAGAGATTTCCCTTTCTCTTCTTTGTTCTCACAGCTCCCAGGGGCTCAGCTTTGGATTTGGCCCCGCCTGTGCGTGTAGGTCGCCGGAGGGCGTCTGTTCTTTGCTCAGACAGGACGGGGTTAAAGGAGCCGCTGATTCGGAGGCTCTGGCTCACTCAGGCCGGGGGGGGGGGGGGGGGAAGGGGGGCGAGGGGGGGGGGTAGGGAGGGTCATGGAGTGTGGGGCGGGCCTGCGGCGGCAGAGGCCAGCGTGACGTTGCAGCCTGAGGCGCGCCGTGCGTTCTCCCGGGGGAGTTGTCCCTGGATCCCGGGACCCCGGCAGCGGCGGGCCGCACAGGCTCCCCGGAAGGGCACGTGGCTAGTGACCTGCGCTCGCACACAGGCCTCCCGGTGGCGGCAGCAGCGGCCCCAGCGTCCCTTGTCTGTCTTTGGGCTCCGCACTCTTAGCCGCGGCCCGCGCCCGTCCCCGGAGCTCTCTCAAGCAGCGCTCTTAATCCCCTCTCCTCGTGCACCGGGAAACAAAGAGGGACGTAAAAGTCTCTTGCCTCTTCGGCAGGTCCAGACTCCTCCCCGGACCCTCTCCCGGCCAGCCGCGGTGCACTAACGCCCTGCAGGCTGTGTTCACGCCGCCAACCTCAGTCCTCTCCCGGCGCTCCGACAAAAGCCGGAGCCTCAGCTCCCAGTCCCGCCCACCCCGGCGGGCGAGCAGACAAGCCTCTCGGCTGTTGAGTGCCGGTCGGCCCGATCCTCTGCGCTGGAATCTGTCCGCTTTGCCCTCCGCACCCCTGTTGCTGTGCTCTCCTCCGCGGCTCCCAAGCTCCCCCACTCCGCCTCCCGAAGTCTCCACCCGCGAAGGGGCTTCCTAGTGTGTGGACACTTTTCCTTCTTCACAGCTCTCTCCCGCTGGTGCAGGACCCGTCCCTATCCTTTTGTCTCTGTTTAGTTTTTTCTTTTGCCCTAACCAGGTACGTGGGGGGTTCCTTGCCTTTTGGGAGGTCCGAGGTCCTCTGCCAGCGTTCAGTAGGTGCTCCGTAGGAGTTGTTCCACGCGTAGATGTATTTCTGTATCTGTGGGGAGGAAGGTGATCTCCGCGTCTTACTCTTCCGCCATCTTCCCGGAAGTCTCCTATAATATTCTTGATGATTATTTTTATGTACCATAATTTTTCTTTTCCCAAGGGAAAGAAATCCATGACCAGAGGTTATATGTCCATTGATTTAAAGGTCAAATGTGAAAGTACCTATTAAATTTTTAAAAATAAAAATCAATGAACAGTATGACTAACTGACATATATAATTCATTTAGTCTCTCTTGAAAATCTGGATCCTCTGAAATCAGTGTATTGCTTTTACTACTGATGTTATATGCAGTGCTCCAATCATTTGGCAATATTACTATTTTCCTGGTACTGGTCATATTCTATGGAAATTATAGATAAGAGGACTAAAGATCTGTTAGTCACTTAGGGGATAGGGGTATATATCTTTCTTGAATGGAGACCAATTTAGGGACTGGGACATTTTTTTAAAAATTTCAGGGTAATACACCACAAGGATTGTGATCTTTCTAGCATAAAATAGGGTCAAAAAGGGGGATGAGCACGAGGCATGGCAGGTCAGGAAAAGTGAGACGGAATAGGAGTCTTTTTCATCTTGCTCTGCCTGTCACCCTGTGGCATGTTTAGTATCAGGCCAAGCAAAGGGATGTAATTGAAAAGCATCGGGCCAGCAAATGTGAATGTTCTGCACATTAAATGCTGAGAGACCATGCAAAATGGATTGAGGAGAATGTCAACAAGCAGTGTCACTGGAGGATTTGGCAGCTGCTCACTTGTCTTACAGCACTCCCCTGTTATGTTCATTTTTCATGGAGGGATACATTACTTTTGTGATAATGCTATCTGAATATTATTTTGTCAGCTTTATATAATTTTGGAACACAAAACTGTAAAGGTTAATTTATGATTTTCACTCACCTGTTGGAAATGTTGTCTTTAGATTAAGATAGTATTTCCCCACCTGACAACCTAGATTTCTTTACAAAGAATTTTTTTTTCTGATACAATCCCTGTGACACACAATACATGTATGCAATATTTTTTTCATACTCTTTTCTGTTGAGAGTTTCCAGTTGAAACAAATTTTTCTTTAATTTTCAAAGGCAGGACAATAACAAAGCTTATGATTCTCCAACAAGGCAGCCATGAATCTCACTGGAATATAAAGAAGGAATCAGAGCTGACATTAAAATAAAATGTATCAAAATAATATAGTGTAACAAACTGCAGAAATGTTATATTCATGTTTCCTCAAAATTGCTGTGCGTGTAAGAGATCTATCAATTTGCTAAAGATGCCTGATTTTGCCTCATTTTTGGCAAGAAGGCTCCCACCAATCATACTTATGAAATTTTAGAAATATAATTTGTAGTATAGTGAAGACCTCTAAGAATTGCTTCATTTGAAAAGTTTTGAGATTCTTATATTGCTAATCAGGAGGAGAATTTCTATTTTATCAGTTTTCCTCATTTTTTTCTCTGGTAAATTCTCCTTTGTAAATAATAACCTCATTTGCCTCTCCATATATTTTTCTGTGTTTCAATATGTCACAGACTCATCATTGATTATTTTGTAGACAATGATTATAAAACAATAAAACCTGATTCTTGAAAATATAGAAATATAATCACTCAAATGAATGTGATATTCATGAATGTTGTATACATGTGTGTGCATGTGTGTATATATGTACATGTATAGGTATATGTATGTATTGTATATAATCACATATATTTATATATACATTTATTTATATTTAATTTATTAACATATATTTTTATTTTATATATTTGATTTTATATTAATATATATTCCTTCTGTTGATTTCTTCTGTTTTGAAACTCCTCTCAAAATAAGATAATAAGAAAGAAATTATTCTCATTATTTTATAGTTAGAGCAATTTTTTAAATAATCAACGTTGTTTGCCAAGATGGACTTCAAGTAGCTTTTCATTGTTAAAATAAAAAAAATTTACTTTTATGTTATAAAATAATATCATTTAATAGTCTAAGAAATGTGCTGTAGGTAGGGTAATAGAATATTTTAGACTAAGGACTAGGATGCCAGGGGTTTGGTCTAGGTTCTGTGCTATCTCACTTTGTGACCTTGAGTAAGACATTACACCTCTCTGCCCTCAGTTTCCTCATCTATAAAAACAAAAGAAGATTGAATTAAATTGATGTACCCACTGACTTTTAAATTCTAAGATTCTAGATGTTTCCTAAAAAGTTTAATAGATCATACTAACATCTTGTTGTTTGCATCCTAAAATCATTGTTTCCTTGATTTTATGTTGCCTCCACAAGTTTACAATTAACTCTCACATCTGTGTCTAATGCAGTGCATCATTTGCTTATGTGGGTGCCTCAAAACTTTCATGCAAGGAACTTGTATGAAAGGAGCATCCCATGGTCACAATTGGATTTCGGAATACAGTGATATATTGTCATAAAACACAATAAGCTCCCTCTTCTTTCTGGTTATCTTTGCATTGTAGATGTCAAAATGCAGTTAGAAATCAGTATTTCTCTTTTGCTAAAATACCTCATTTTCTCTGGTTAAACTGTATATTTTAGTAATCACATCGACCTTGTAATAGTACATCAAGGACTCATCAGAGAGATCTTGGTCTCTCTAAGACATATGACCTGCACAGAGTCATTGATCTACTTTTATCGTGAAAAAGCAGCACTAGTAACATGAAACCCTGACACAGGGCACTGGGTTTAAGATGCGGGAATAGTCTACATGACACCCTTTTTTTTTTTTTTTTTTTTTTTTTTTTTGGTACGCGGGCCTCTCACTGTTTCACTATTGTGGCCTCTGCCGTTGCAGAGCATAGGCTCCAGACGCTCAGGCTCAGTGGCAATGGCTCACGGGCCTAGCCACTCCGCGGCATGTGGGATCTTCCAGGACCGGGGCACGAACCCGTGTCCCCTGCATTGGCAGGCGGACTCTCAACCACTGCTCCACCAGGGAAGCCCCGACACCCGCTTTTATCATTCCACCACTTGTTAGGAATGCACAGCCTCGGGAGGTTTTAGTGGAAATGCAGCTACCCCTGAAAGCCCCTTATTCTGATAATTTAGATTTTGATAACTTGTATTTTTAAACTTATTTCTAAGCAGGTGTACTTCTATAGTAATTCAACTTATAGAATCACTTTTGTCATTGTTAAATGGAAACAGGTACAGCTGACCACTGCTCCTCATAATATTTTGCATATTGGACCACTGAAACCAACACTAAAACCACGTAAATGACAAAACTTAGTTACTCATTTCCCACACATGAATGTTAAATATACCAGAACCCGGAGTCTAGCTTGATCATATATCCTGTGCTTATTTTCAGAATGGAAAAATCAATCATTATATAAAAAATAATGATACAGTGAAAAATAGGCTGGACTGTGTAGGGTATCCCATAATTACACTAGACCTAAGATTAATCCTTTCACTCTGGAATACCAGCTATTGGTGAGACCTTAGCTTTTATGACTGGGCAAAAAAGTATTATGTGGCAATGCTGTTAAAGATTGATTTTACTTAAACATGAGGATTACTTAATAAAAACCTTCTGATTCTATGGGAAAGTACCAGAAAAGCACTTATTGTAGTTTCCTACATTCTGTAGATATACTACATGTGGTGTATAACAGAGACACATAGGTTTTCTAGAATGATGGTCTCTAGAATGGTGCAAGCATACCTCAGGGAGTAAGCAAGATGATCCAAAAAGTTACAGAAAGAAAATATTAGGTCTTTCTTTTTTTTTTTTTTTTTGCGGTACGCGGGCCTCTCGCTGTTGTGTCCTCTCCCGTTGCAGAGCACAGGCTCCGACACGCAGGCTCAGCGGCCATGGCTCACGGGACCAGCCGCTCCGCGGCATGTGGGATCTTCCCTAACCGGAGCACGAACCCGTGTCCCCTGCATCAGCAGGCGGACTCTCAACCACTGCGCCACCAGGGAAGCCCTAGGTCTTTCTTTTGCTAGTGTTTATCACATTCATTTAAAATTTCTACTTTGGAAAACTTTTTATTTTTTGTAATCTACATAAGACCATTTTATTATTTGTAAATTATAAAGTAGAGTAGCCAAAACAAAAACTTTTTACTAATGGGCTGCATGGTCAACAATTTGGAGACTGCTGTTGTAGCGAGTGGAAGATTAATGACATCCCACTTACAAAGGCTAGCAAGTGCGAAAGAGGCTGTCAATAAGTTCATTTATCTGCTTTCTTATGTCTGCAATAAAGCACATTTACCTGAAATATCATACTCTGGAAAGAGTGCCAATGCTAAACATACATAAATGCCTACCTTGTACTAAGTAGCTGTATTGATTTGAGAGGTTACATCAAAGCAATTGCCTATGTGTAATTATTGCCTTTCTTCCAAAATGTCTAACCTAGCACAATGCAGAGTTTAAATACTTGGTGTGTGTGCTTTTTATTAAATATGTTCAATAATGTTGAGCCTTTCTTTCTACATTTGATCTATAAAGAAATGAATAGAAAATGAGCTTAATAAATCATTGGTGGCAGGTTCAAGAGAGCCTTGCTGTTTCTTTCGGCCGAATGCTAAATGAATATGGTTTAAAATATAAAAGAAGTACAAGAAGAAGGTGAAAAAAGTGGACAATGAAGGAACGTTAAAGCTATGAACTATTTGTAACCTTTGTAGTTCTTTTATAAGTTTTAATGAAAAACCATTGCTATATCTGTCACAGTGAGATTGGTATAATCAATTAAATTGCACCCAGTTTATATTTCTCCTTCACGTGTTTACTTGTGTGGTGCACAATTCATTTTCCAAATAACATCTGGGAGAGGGCTCTGTTTTGTACCCCTTTGGAAGGTGATTTATAGGTTTTTACTTCTTGATATTAACATCTCTAGTGTAATTTTATCAGATCCTTTAATTCATGTTTTTCTAATCTATTTCTAAAACATAACTTTTTTACTTTCAAAGTAGTATACATCTCAGAGCCATAGTTGAAAAGAATTGTATCCAAGTCTCATTTATTTGTTATTTCAAAACTGCATTATATTAAAAAAAACTACTCCCCAAATGTATGCCCTGAGATTTTAAGTTACATAGTTATTACTTCAAGTCATTCTTCATCAATTTCCTTTTTGTGCCATTAGTCATTTTTCATTGCTTTGAAATAAAGATTCTGTTTACTTTATATATAATATTTTAAATCCTAACTTTCTCATCTGAGAAAACAGATTATACCATGTTACTTTACAATATAACAAGAAAGGTCAAGATTTCTCTAATCAGGTATTTAATTATGGATTTGACACTGAAATGAGGATGAATAAATTTTATTAATGTTTAAAATATATGAATAAAATAAATAACCTTGGCAGCGTGGTGTAACTGTGAGAGCAGACAGTAAGGGAGTGCTTACTGAATTTCATGTTTTGCTTGGGCTTTGAGGTGGTATTAGATTTTTACCAAGTGGGACTGTGTGGAGTGTGAGGTTAGGACAGTATTTTAGGTTGAGGGAAGAGGCTGGAGTGAAAGGTGAGTATGAGGCTGACATTTAGGAAACATCACTTAATCTTGTAATTTAGAATATATGTAAAGAGATGAGTTTAAAATCATTTCTGACTTTAAAATTTTGACCCATTAAGTTTAGTACAAACCACTAATAAGAAAATCAAATTCAAAGTTAAATAGAACAGATAAAGTCAAACATCATCATTGTAAGATAAATGCACATTGTTGAAGAATTTGAACTCTTTTATAGATAACCATGTGGCTGAATAAACTGTATCCGTGAATATAGATAAGCATTAAATTTATGTGTGGTTGGATCATTGTAAACTTTTGCAAGTGAGAGGAGGCTGCACCCATCACCTATACAACTATAAACATGAGGCGCATGTCCTGCAGATATATCTAGTGCAATGTCTGCCTAATTTGACACTGAGTCTAGTTGAAGGCAGCAAAAGAAAAAGAATCCTTTGAAAATTCCTAACTACTAGCCTACACTTACGCACTTTTGGGGAAATAATCCCATGGGTTGCGTTGTCAGAAAACCTTAAACAAAAATTATAAAGAGATCCTGTACCAACATTTTTCCTACCCATGAGATAGAGGCAAATTAACACTTTAAACCTAGTACTAAAGAAAAAAATATGCCACAGGTAAAATTCAAAAAACATGAAATCACAATCAAAGAGCACTAAATATGTGAGGGAAAAGCCACCGTGACTGAGAGTAACAATACCAAAAGCCTTCAGAACCAATCCCACAAAAACTGTGGACATAGGACAAATCAGATGCAGAATATAAAATAAGTATGTTTGATATGATTAAAATAATAAAATAATATAAGAACCAGAAAACTCCAATATATATTCAAATTCAATTAGATTTGAACAGGAACTAAACAGTACTTCTAGAAATTCAAAATTCAAAATTTAATTCAGTTTAATGGATGGATTAAGCATAAGCAAAAGAAAAGTTATTGAATTTTAATATATCTATTTATGAAAAAAATTATCCAGAATAGAGAGACTAAGAGATATAAATTAGAAGAGAAAGATGGAAAGACCTGGAAAATAGCATAATGCTATCCTATAAAGATTCATTCAGAATTCTGTGATATATATGTATATAGTAATATATATAGCTATATATATATATACTTATAATTTGTGAGTTTAGCAGGCTATCTCAATATAAGATCCATACACAAGTTAATTGCTTTTCAATAAGGAAAGTAAACTTAGAATATGCAATTAAAAATGCCACTTACTATAAATATAATAAAAAGATATTGAGGCTAAAATTTATTATTGTTCTTATGGTTACCAAAGGGGAAAGGAGGGGCAGGGATAAATTAGGAGTTTGGCAGTTTTATATATTATACTACATAGAAAATAGATAAATAAGATCTTACTGTATAGCACAAGGAACTATATTCAATATCTTATAATAACCTGTAATGGAAAAGAATCTGAAAAAAAAAATCTGAATCACTTTGCTGTACACCTGAGACTAGCACAACATTGTAAATCAACTACACTTCAAATAAAAACAAACAAAAAAACCCACAGTTCCAACAACACAAGGATTCCTCATGTTCCCTTTTATAGCAACACCTAACTTCTCCTTCCCAACCCGTAATCCCTGGCAATGACTAATTTATGCTCTCAACCTCTCTGTATTTTTTCCATTTCAAGAATGTTTTATAAATAAAATCAAACAATATATAACTTTTGGGGGTTGCTTTTTCTCACTTATCTTAGTTCTCTAGAGATATCTAGGCTGGTGTATGAAACAGTACAACATTCCTTTTTCTGAATCTGTGTGTTGAAGGATATCTGTGTTGTTTCTAATTTTTCACTATTATAAGTGAAATTACAGTAAACATTTCTGTACAAGTTTTTGTGTGTGCATAGTTTTTATCTCTGTAATATAAATGGTTAGCAGTGAAATTTTTGGATTGTATATCACTTGAATGTTTGAAGAAACTGCCAAAATATTTTCCAGAGTAGCTGTAACATTTTGTAATCTCAAATAATGTATAAGCAATCTAGTTTCTCCATACCCTCACCAGCATTTGGTATTCTACTATTTTTTTATTTTAGCCACTTTGATAGGTAAGTAGTGATTATCTCATTATGGTTTTAATTTGCACTTGCCTAGTGGCTTATGGCATTTAGCATCATTTAATTTTCTTATTTGCCATCTATATTGCTTCTTCAGTGAAATGTCTTTTCATATCTTTTGTCCATTATCTAATTGCATATTTTTCGTTCTGTTCAGTTTTTTTGGTCATTATGTATTCTAGATACCAGTTCTTTGTTGGATATGTGTTCTGAAAATATTTCTCTAACTCTGTAACTTGTCTTTTCATGCTCTTAACAGAGCCTTTTATTTAGCAAATTAAAAAAAATTGATGAAATCCAGTTTATCAGTTTTTCCTTTTATAGGTCATCCTTTTGGAATCAAGTCTAAGAACTCTTTGACTAGCCGTAGATACCAATGATTTTCTCCTATGGTTTTAAATAAAAATTTTGTATATTTTACATACAAATTTTCACATTTACATTTAGGTTTGTGATTCCATTTGGAGTTAGTTTTTTTTTTTTAATCTTTATTGGTATATAATTGCTTTACAATGGTGTGTTAGTTTCTGCTTTATAACAAAGTGAATCAGCTATACATATACATATATCCCCATATCTCTTCCCTCTGTGTCTCCCTCCTACCCTTCCTATCCCACCCCGCTAGGTGTCACAAAGCACTGAGTGGATTACTGGGTGGTATGGTAGTTCTATTTTTAGTTCTTTAGGGAACCTCCATACTGTTCTCCATAGTGGCTGTATCAATTTACATTCCCACCAACAGTGCAAGAGGGTTCCCTTTTCTCCACACCTTCTCCATTGAGTTAGTTTTTGTATAAAATATGAAACTTAGTTGATTGTCTAGTTGTTTTATGTATTGTTGAGAGTAGGGTATTGAAGTCTCTAACTATAATTGTGGACTTTTCTATTTATCCTTTCAGTTTTATCAATTTTTGCTTCACATAATTTGCAAATCCGTTGTTCAAAATTGTCATTTCTTCTTGGTATATTGAGCCCTTTTCTATATATATATATAAAATGCCCTTCCCTGTCTCTGGTTATCTTTGTTCTGAAGTCTACTTTATCTGCTATTAATATAGTTACTCCTTTTTTTGAATAATGTTTTCTTGCTATATTTTTTCCTCATTTTACTTTTAACCTGCTTATGTCATTATACTTGAAGTGGGTTTTATATAGAAATAATATAGTTGAATTATGCTCTTTAATTCATTCTTCTAATCTCTGTCTTTTCATTGGCATATTTAGACTATTTACAATTTAATGTAATTGTTGACATGCTAAGGCTTAAGTCTGCCATTTTATTCTTTGTTTTCTGCTTTCCTTTATTTGAAAATGTACTGATTGCTGACTTTTTCCTGAATGATACTTCACTGGCTACAGAATTCTAGATTGACATTTTTTTTTCTTTCAGTTTGTGAGTGCTTAAAAAATGTTGTACCACTGTCTTCTGCACTCTGTGGTTTCTGATGAGAAATCTGCTGTCATTTGAATTGTTTTTGACTTGTAGATAGGTGTCCTTTCTCATGGTTTCAAGACTTTCATTTTCAAAGCTTTGACTATTTATGTGTTCTGATATGTATTTCTTTTTTTATTCTATTTGTTCTATTTATTTCTTACACCTGCATATTAATCTAAAGTTATCTCAACATATGAATCTTAATTTAAAATACCTTAATATTAAGAACAACTGCTCATCAAAATACACTATAAAGAAAGTTACTAGGCAGAGCTGAATCTATGAAAAGACACTTGTAATGCTAATGACTGACAAAGTGTTGTAACCAGAATACATAATGTATCAAATAAAAAGGAAAATGACTCAATAAAAAATTGACAAGAAGTACAAACCGACAATTCATGAATGAAACACTAAAGTCTTATAAACAAGGGAAAAGATGCTTAGGGTTATTAATATTAATGGTGCTAATTAATAATGAAAATGTGTGATTTAACCTTGTAAGATTGTCAGCATTTAGCTTTCCTCACTATTAAGTGTTGGTGAGGATGTGAAGAGAGGAAGATCCATACATTGTAGGTAGGGATATAGTTTGTTAGCAATGCTTTGGAAAATAAATGGATATTACTTAATAAAGTTAAATACGCATGTACCCTACAACCCTAAAATTCCATTCATAGATAAATTCCCCAGAGGAACTCTTGTTCATGGTACCAGAAAGTATATACATGTTAACAGCAGAATAATAAGTAAAAATGAAAAAAGCAACTTCAGATAATCAAAATGTTTATTGACAGAACTAACAAATAAATTATTGTATATTCATATGATTGAATGCTATGACACTGAAAATGAACAAACTGCCTACAACAATGTGGATGGATCTCAAAAATGTAATGTTGATTGAAATAAAAGTAACAGAAGAGTACATACTGTATGATTCCATCTTCAAAATCAGGCAAAACTAAATGATACATTGTTTAGCACTTACAGATATTATAAAATTATAAGGAGAAGCAAGATAATAATTTATGCAAAATTTTGAAAGGAGAATGCGATCATGAGGAAAGAAATTGGTGTTTTAATACCTTTTTTTACTTTTATCATTATTCTTTATCACTATTCTTTAAACAGTCACAATTATTAAAGGTTTAAAATAGTTAAAAAATAGAAATTTCAGTTAATATCCTGAATATCAAGTGCAGACTAATTCTTAAAACTTGAGTTTTCTTGTGTATTTTAATATTTTTGCTATTAGTTTTATTTAGATTTCTCAAAAGATCATTTTTATGTAGCCATGTGTGCATTCCTATTAATCAAAATTTCATCCTCCTTTAGCAATCTGTCATTTCTTTTTTGACTACAACAGATGAAATATCTCTTGACTGAATCACATTAGTGGAATGATCTCTGTGTGAAAATCTAACATATTTTATATGGAGCCGTAATTCATCATTTTAAAAACAACTTTGTGACATGTGGAGTGGAGACGTAAAATAAAAGCCAATTTTATCTTGGAAGATTTGAAATATATATTAGTATACTCCCTTAACTTTTAAAACATAGTTTCCTTTCCTTTTATAGCAAATCATATCATAAAATCGAAATTTCACAAAGGACCAAAGCATTAATTAGAACTTGGAAGAGTGTTATGCAGAGGATATCAAATACCTAAGCATGAAAGCATGAAAAAAAGAGGGGCAATTTTTATGTTGTGTGAGCATGTATATGTATTTCTGTTTATTTGTTTGTCTGTTTGTTTTGTTGTTTTCTTGTTCATTTGTGTACGGGCTTCTCAATAAATCTGTTGCTTGGTTTAGTTGATTAGTTTATTTCTTGAATTGCCCCAAAATATTTCCTCTTGTGAATAATGTCAACAGTGAAGTAGGAGAATTGAAACTTTTACTTCCCTGTTTTTAATCAGAAAATTGTATGTTGTCACTCCGATCCTTATAAAGTCTTCAAAACCTCTCTCAATGGTAGCTGAAAATCAGTGTAAATATTAAATATGGATCCCATGATTACTTCCTTCAGGTTACAAGAAATTAGTCCACATGTAGTGTTAATAAATACTAGTACTGGGGAGAAGTAGGAGCCTTGTTTAATGTGCTTTTTCCCTCTGTGGGGAAAGGACATGTAGGTTTGAGATTTGGATCCTCATTTGCTCTTTTAAATGTACATTTTATGTTGTTGTATTGAAGTTTCTTAGACCCTGCTAAAAATCCTAACAGATATTCATGCTTACTCTATTTTTAAATAAAAATTTGCATGTTCACTAAACTTGCATTCCTGCAGAAAGAGTTTAGCTTCTAATACCTTAAAGCCTGCCTACTAATTTCTTACATTAGTTCTGACTTAAATTTAAAGTATATACATCATTTAAAGTGAAAGTTGTAAGAATCATTATCCTCCTACCAGCCTTTCAATAGTTACATTTGTAAATGTCCTTCTTTTTTCCTCAAATATTAAACTGATTTAAATAACTTTAAGTAGAATTTTTTTTACCTTCTCCCTATCCATTCAAGTATTTGATTATTGAGTGTTTTCAAACCATTCAGAAGTGCCTGTACCTCCCTAAGAGCCTTCACATCAACTCTGGCAGGATAGGGAGGTACTTGGACTTCTGCACACTTCCGGCATGGCCCTGAGTCTTGCTCCCTCACCCCAACTTTCACAGCTTCACCGGAATGACCACTGTGAGATCATCAGAACTAAAGTGATTATGTCAATTATGTCATTTACTCTGGGATACTTCAGTCATCTCAAGAAGTCAGACTCCCGGGTTACCTTCCTTTCTTAAAATCCCATCTCCTGATGGCTCTGTGTAAAAGGAGGCATCTCCCACTCCTCTCCATCCATCCGTATCCTCTTTGTCTGTATTATTTTTCTCTGTAACGTGTGTCACCCTCCACATTCCATGATTATCTTCTGACCCGACCCTCTACTGGAATGTGAGCTGCAATAGTGCAGAGATCTCTGTCTATTTTGTTCCCTGTTCTATCACCAAAGCCTAGTAGAGTCCTAGACATATTGTAGGTGCTCAACAAATATTTCTTAGATGAAGGCATAAATGAATGAATATATGACATATAGAGAGGAAATACTATGTTCCTTCAGCACCAATTTGAAATTAGATACCTTTTCTTTTCACCTATTTTAAATCAAGAAGACAATTTTCATCTTATTTTCCTTGTTAAGGTCTTCAGTGCTATTGACCCTTGATTTATGAGGTTGCTTTCTGAGGATCAATTTGTAATTTATCATTTGAAATTTTCTTTAGACAACTCTAACAACTGTAAAAAGACCAGTGGTGGAATCTGCATTGCATTAAACCATATAAATGTCTCCTACTGGTTCACAGGTGTGGGAATGAAAGTGGAAATTGAAGGGGAATTTGTCATATATGCATAAATGAATTACCACCCCCTTGTACTCATACAATAGTTGGACTTGATGTTGAATTATGACATTTTAGAACAATAAAGAATTTCCTAATTTTGAGATAAGAAAAATAGTACAGAAAGTTTTAATAACAACCACAAGTGCTTAGGCAGATGGTAACAGATCTAGGGCTAGGATCTGTTTTCTTGACACATAGTTCTGTCTGTGGGCCACAACTGCAGGCCTATTTAAAGGGATTAAAACAACTTGTAGGCTAAATCCTCCCCCTAGAAACTCCTCTTGATACCCAGCATGCTTTTACATGTCTCAAAATAAAGTCTTCTTGGGGCACAGACAACATTCCAAGTAGGAATTGCTTATATAGGTTATAGGTTCACAGCTCATGTTCCTCAACTAGCTTTGAACAGGCCAATAATCTTCCGTGGTTTCCTGCCAGAGCCTTCTGTTTCTGATGCTGTCCAGGATCCTGACAAGCCCTTGACTCTGGCTTTTCTTTAGTCGATTCACTTCTTTCCTCGGGTCTAGCCTGAATTTATTCTCAGCTTTGTTTTCAGTGAACAGCTTCATGAGAAGCTTGCGTTCTTACTTTTCTTATTCCTCACCCCACTTTTGAACCCACTGAGTTTCTGAAAGTTCCCAGTTTTTTGATCACTCTAGTGCTCAGATTATACTCACATTGTATAATTAAAAATACAAACCTTCTCTTCTTCTAGGCCTAGCCTTCTCCAAACCTCACATTCCAACTCCACTATGGGATCTCATCAATCAAATGTGATTTAGGAGAGAGACACTGGAAAGTCTTCTTCAGGCAGTACGTAGGGAGGCCTAGAGTGCAGAATTTCACTTTAGAGTCACTTCTGCTCAAGCACCTATTTCAAAAGAGAGGACCTTCTCATTGAATAACTGGTTCATGTTAATCTATTATTGCTTATATAATTTTTTCTTCTTTGTTTTTCTTTTATGGGCCACTGTTTGGGGAAGGAGGAGGGCAATCACAAGACACTAACACTACTATTAATGCTAAGACTGCAGGATCCCTTTTAGTGCAATAGTAAGTGCAGAATATGCCAAGAATGAGAATCAATTTTAAACAAAGCCCCAGATTCTATAATGGTGAGGGTTTGGGGTATGTATTCTGTGTCTCCTCATCTAGAAATGAAAGGTCTGAGTGAAAGGACAGTTGGTAATGTTCACAAGGGGTCAAAAATAGGTCCTGTTGGCATTGTGCACATAGCTACATCCCATTACAAGTTGCCGTGGTCCCCACAGAATGCCCAGAATTTCCTATACATGGTGTCATTCAGAGTTGGATGTAATGACTCAGTATAGCCTACAGCCACCTTTAAATAACATGACATTTTTATTTTCTGTGTAAAACCAATAATTATGTCATTTTATCTAAGTATAACTCTGTAAGTTTTAGGAATTGATGTTCTTAAAGAAAAAATAGTATCTATCATAATGATAAACTAGGTACATATGCCTACTTATATTTCCCCTTCAGATTGGTAGAACAAAAATCCAACATTCCTACTGAAATAACTTTTCTCCATTGATCTGCCCCTGAAACATTTTTTACATGTACTTTCCCAGTTTCAAACATCCATGAAGTTAATATAACAGTTAAAGTAGTTCGCAAGTACTTTGGTGGTCCCAAACAGTGGGTACACTCACCTTTGTCACATATTGCATAGCTATTATTATCATCTTTATTTTACTAATAGAGGAACTAAGGTTTGGTGTGTGAATTTTCTGTGTCAACTTTACTGGGACACAGGATGCCCAGATATCTGGTTAAACATTTCTGGGTGTGTTTGTGAAGGTGTTTGCAGAAGAGATTAGCATCTGAATGGGTGAACTTAGCAAAGGAGATGGGCATCATCCAATCATTGAAGGCCCCAATAGAACAAAAAAGTGGAAGACTGTTGAATTTCCTGTCTCCCTAACTGGCTGAACCAGAACATTGAATTTCTCCTGTGCTCTGTGCTCTCTGGTTCTCAGACCTTCAGACTATACTACCAGCTTTCCTGGGTCTCCAGCTTGCAGATTGCAGATTAGGGGACTTCTTAGCCTCCATAATTGCATGAGCCAATATATTATAATAGAATCGCTTTTTAGATCTATCTGTCTATCTAACTATCTATTCATCCATCTAGCCTATTGGTTCTCTTTCTCTGGAGAACCTTGACTAATATAGTGTGTATATTTTGGTTACCTTCAACCCTCATGTGGAAATAGTGAGCATTGGTGAAAAAAGCATGTATGTGCATAGAATTCAGGCATCATTGTATTATTAATCTTAACCTGATGCTTAATACTTATTTCAGGTGGGAAAGATCTTGCTTATTTATTGCCAAAGGAGCTAAGAAATAATTAAGATAAATACCCCTCAGTATTCCCATGGTGTTTTCATCCCAGTGTATATTTTCCATTAGAAGAACTACACGGATAAGGAATTTCACAATAAATAACTATTAGAAAATAAATACACTGTGAACAGAGCCAGTGAAAGTTTCTCTAAGCTACTAGTTCTGGGGAAATACGAAGTGTATGTCAGGCAGTTTGGTCTAATAGTGAGAGATTAAGTTAGAGAATGAGGTAGATCAAGACTCGAGTCTTGCCCTCTCACTTATTAGTTATGTCGCATTTGGGCCATTTATTTATTTTCTCCTACCCTTACTTTCCTTTCCCAAGAAATGAGACTAAATGTTCCTAATATTTAGGATCTTTTTAAGGGTATTAAATATATCTTATTTATAATCCTTAAAAACCCATAGATTATCATTACAAGTATTATTACTAAATTAGATTTTGATTTACTTTGTATATCAGTCTTGTTTATTGCCAATACACAGTTTTAAGTTGTTTATTAATTTTTCTGTGTTGCATCCCATATATTCGATACAGTTCAGTGACATTGAATAGCAGTATTAGAGGCTGAATGACAAAGCCAGTTTTATTTGATAATTAACAGATGCACCTCAAATCAACAAATCATCTTAAAGTGGTTGAATTTAAAGAAGTTGTTATTACCAAATTGCTATATTGAAATGAGCCTGAAACGTGCTATTGTATTCATTTTAAATTTCTGTATATAAGGGACATTTCATGACAAACTTGACTTGTAACTAATAGCTACAGAAATGAAGCTCAATAAATCAAGCCCTTACTTTGTGCTTAACAAGCATTAGGATAAATGCTTTACATACTTTATCTCATTTAATTCTCAAGAAAAACTTTGTGAAATAGATATAGCAAGATAAAATCTTGACGTATTTATCTTCATGCTTTCCTTGTTTCCAGAACTTCTAGCCCCTTTAAACATTGTCTAGAGAGGAATGCAATTAAAAAGAAACTACTGTTGGTCATGTTTAAAAAAATCTAATTAGACTCTTGAGAATCAAAGGACGTTGATAAAGAAGATTGAAAATAAAATCTCAGAAGGAATATACTGATGATACTCCTTTTCCCATTTCCTTCCTCAACAGATAGAAAATGAGGTAGATGAACTATAATAGTGAGGAAAAACAAGTATGGGTACCAGTAGAGGCTCATTTCCTCTCCGTTTCAGAACCTGAGTAAAAATCTGTTTCAGGAGAAACATTGAGTTAGTTCAAGGAAACAATGACAGATTCCAGTTGCTGATCTCAGAGGCTCCACCTTTCAAACAAGGCCAGTTCCTCAACTAGGAACATTTATAATCTTACAGGTGTTCCTTGTTGCCTGTCCCTACAAGTCTGTGCAGCATCAAAATAGCCCCACCCCAGGAGCCCTTTCCATGGTATGTCCATTACAAGGAAACCTCACGGATGCCTGCTGCTACATTTGAAAATGAGAACTGGAGTGATGGTTAACTCAAGGTTGCTTTTCTGATTGTACATATTTTCTTAATAAATTATATTTTACGTTTACTCAACATGACTATAAAGATTTCTGTCTGTGCCCCATTTGCTCAACAAGAGAGGGAAAGGAAAAGAGTTTAACTTTGGAGAATAGGATGTGTTGGGAAGGGGATCTAAAGACCTGATGGTGTTGCTAAGTGGAAAAGAAGGAATCAACTCTAAGAGCCCTCCAGGGAGTGCTTGGGAGCCAATCATCTGCCTATATACCAACCTCTGCTCTTTGAGTCTGATTTGCTGTCCTCCTCATTTGCAGGCTAGGAACTTCTAGAGCCATCAGTGGATCATTTCTGTCAATGTTTCAGAACTCTGTTGTATTCAAGACTTAGTTGTCCAGTGTTCATATACACTGTGTGCCTCTTCCCGAACCAAGATTGAACTCCTTGATGTGCAGAGAGGCCGTGATGGTGTGTGGGTTAGAGAAGATTCCAACATCCTTGCTTTGGTGGTGGTGCGTAGTATGGAAATCTACCATCATTCCTCGTCATTTAGCTATTATAGTTATTCTTCTTTTAATCAACAAATAAATTGAGGGTTGGGAAGGTTAAAATCACTTGCCTATGGGCTGTGTATAAGATTCATCAGAACTGGGCTTCCCTGGTGGCGCAGTGGTTGAGAGTCTGCCTGCCGATGCAGGGCACATGGGTTCGTGCCCCGGTCTGGGAAGATCCCACATCCCGCGGAGCGGCTGGGCCCGTGAGCCATGGCCGCTGAGCCTGCGCGTCCGGAGCCTGTGCTCCGCAACGGGAGAGGCCACAACAGTGAGAGGCCTGCATACCGCAAAATAAATAAATAAATAAATAAAGATTCATCAGAACTAAGATTTACATTTACATTTGTGGGATTTGGAAAAAAAAATACTTAAAAGAAACATTCATTCTTAAGAAAATACAAACAACAATTTGTAAAGACTGTTTTATAAATTAATGATAATAGTGAAGAAATGGTAAAACTAAAGCTTTAGAATGTATTAAAGTAATCTATAATTTGCCCACAGGTTTCTATTGCATGATTGTGGATTAGAAGGACAATGATAGAAAGTTGTCTTTTACAGTGTGGATTTAACAGAGGCCTGCTTTATCTAACAGCTTCCTGGGCAGTCTGATAGGCCACTAGACTAATGCAATGTATCATTAGTTAGCTAAAGTGGACAGCAAACATAGAACGTTATATACATGCTTACATATTATATTCCTGCTGTCAGTAAAGCTGAGGAAATAGGCCATAAAATACACTTGGATATATATGGAAAGCTTATGATAATCAACATGAAATTGAGCAATCATACTCAGTTAATACTCTTTAATATGAACCTTTGTGAAAAGATTCACAAAGCCTATGAGTATCATTGACTGCTACTGGCAGGCCTAAAAAGAAGCCACAGATGAGAGGATAAAGATAATTCTTTTTAAAGAAGAAAGAAATGGAGAGATGTTACAGCAGCAGAGGATTTAAAAAAAAAAAAAGGGTGAAAACTAACAAGATAGTGGTACATTCACTGTGGATGGGAAGTTTTCCAAAGACCTTAGTACCCCCCTGGATTCTAAGCCCGTATGTCTGGCCTGTACTTCTGTTCTACAAGGGCTGGGGAGAAAAGTTGTCCAGATTCTTCTTTTCACTGTATGTGAACACAGGAATAATCTTGTGGCAGTGCAGCTGTGTATATTAAGTATCTAAGAAAGCCAAGCCAACTGTTTAAGGGTTTCATGTAAGTGTCTTCAAAACAATTAATTATTTTTGGCTATTGAGAATTGAAACTATTACATGAATTGTAGGGCAGTGTAGTAATTGAACAAATTCTTTTATTTTTCACTCTGTAACATTATTCTCTATAAAATTCAGAATGTCCTCCTAAAGGATGCTGTACATAGTTTGAACTAGCAGCCAATATATGATGCTGTTTCTCATAGAACTAGAATGCACAGGTCTGAGAATCAAGATCTAGGACCTAGAAAATTACCTGTAGAACTGTTGATTATTCTTCTTACAATTTTGGACTCTGTTAGCTTGGAGGTCACTTTTAAAACTGGCATGAGTTGGTCATCCTATCCCTAGTTAAAGAGAGGAAAAAACTATTGATATGTTGGTAGTCAGTCACTAAACAGTGAGCTCTGTTGAGAACAGAGATGATGAGATTTTAGGTTTGATTGATGAGCACCCAGAATTGCACCTTACACATAGTAGTTGTTCAATAAATATGTATTAAATGAATGAATCCTACTCTAAATGTAACTTTGTTCTGTTCATAATTTAAATCATCCTCAGATGATCTAGAGGTAATATTTAGCTTTCAATTCCGAGGTGCTTATCTTGCTTTGCATCTGTTATGCGGTTTCACAGCCTAACTAATGTGCCATTACATCGAATCACAGTGTCACCAATATGATTGCCCACTCAACTCTGTTTGTGTTAATATCTGGGAGCTGGTTTAGAAGCTGAATCTGCCATATGACATGCATATGACGTGCATATGTTCAGTGCCTTATTTTATCATATCCTATAAAAATATACATTGAGAAAATTCTTGCTGACTAAATATTAGTATCAAGTAGTCTCCTTTGAAATAAATTAGTTACAGTGATAAACATGACAACAAAAATATACATAGAGAAAACTGAAAAATATTTTTGTGAGAGAGATTGAATAGTTGCTACATTTCAAGTTTACCTCCTTCCAGCAGCTGTCATCATGGAGGGGAAGATGAGAATTTCAATAAATCATTTTTAATATGTATTAAATTTATATTTCTAGCCTATAATATACACTTGAGAGTACTTTGGGAATTTCCAAGAATTCTTTCAATTCATCGTTTAGTGCAATAAAAAATACTTTATTAAGTGGTAGCTTATTTTATATACTCAAATTATCAGATATTTTATTACTGGTAATGTTTTTAGAAGCAAACTCTAATTCTTAGTAAAAATTTCATTGTCATTCCAAACGATGTAAACACCTTGGACTTCCCAGGTGGTCCAATGGTTAAGACTCTGTGCTTCCAATGCAGGGGGCGCAGGTTCGATCCCTGGTCAGGGAATTAAGATCCCATATGCCGTACAGCCAAAAAATGAAAACCAAAAAAATACCCAAATGATGTAAACGCCTTAATTATTTTAAGATGCATGTATTAATCTATAGATTTTCTTTGAATTTTGGACAAAATATTTAAGGTTGCTTGGGGGCAATATTTAAAATTAAGATGTATTTTATTTTAAAACAGGGCTTATGGATGAAATACTTTTAATATTTCCCTATAGCTGAGGAAATTTAGTGTTGTGTAAATAGATACTCTTATTATTTTTATGCATTTTAATAAATGTTTTAATTGTACTTGTGCCCTAAGAAAGTATCATAGAGGATACACTTGGAAGGAAAAAAGAAAACTAAATAAATAAAATTACAGAAACATTTCTAGTAACATTATTATATTACAGAAATTTTCCATTAATGTGCTTCTAATAGGCACTTGGTTTAAAGAACAATGGTAGTATGTTTGGTCTAATAAGACATAATTATTTCAGTAGAGGGGAACAAAATCCGTATTACAGCAAATGTAGGGAGTAAGGGTGGTAAAGGAGAGAACAGAAGCAGAATGAGGCTGCAAAGTTGAATGGGGTCCACTTGTATGAGCAGATGAGGATGCTGACCCAGACCAGAGGGAACAAATAGGGACTGAACCAGAATATGAGTGGGGATGAGAGCAGGATTGCCTCAGGGCATCCATCCTCTCATTTTGTTATCTCAAATTGTCACTTGGTTCTTTTATATCCCATTTGCCTTCTACTTTACTCTATAGCCTTCCTGCTAACTTTGATAATTTTCTGTGTGTACACTTAAGTTCATTAATTCATTCAACACAAATGTACTGAGCATGTATGACACGTCAGACATTAAGCCAGGTTCTAGAGGTACAAATACAGAAAAGAAATATTCTCTTCCCTCAGGAAATTACAATACAAAGGAGAATGCATGCATAAATAGATCATACTGTAATGTTAACATTGCCATAATGGTAAATGACTAATTAAAACAGAAGCTAATCCTTAGTGAGCACATACTATATGCTTGCTGCTATGCTAATTATGCACATTATTTCTTGTTTAACTTTCACAGGAATGAGGAAACTTATACTTTTATCATCCCTACTACACAGTTAAAAACAAAGACCTGGTGATAGAAAAAAACAAAACTGACCTCACCAAGGAATTGAAACAGTGTGATATTTATCAAGGTGTGGTTACACTCAATCATCATTTAAATTACTACAAGTTCTATTTTTTTTTTACATCTTTATTGGAGTATAATTGCTTTACAATGGTGTGTTAGTTTCTGCTTTACAAGAAAATGAATCAGTTATATATATACATATGTTCCCATATGTCTTCCCTCTTGCATCTCCCTCCCTCCCACCCTATCTATCCCACCCCTCCAGGCGGTCACAAAATACCGAGCTAATCTCCCTGTGCTATGCGGCTGCTTCCCATTAGCTATCTACCTTACGCTGGTAGTGTATATATGTCCATGCCTCTCTCTCGCTTTGTCACAGCTTACCCTTCCCCTTCCCCATATCCTCAAGTCCATTCTCCAGTAGGTCTGTGTCTTTATTCCTGTCTTACCCTTAGGTTCTTCATGACATTTTTTTTTCTTAAATTCCATATATATGTGTTAGCATACAGTATTTGTCTCTCTCTTTCTGACTTACTTCACTCTGTATGACAGACTCTAGGTCTATCCACCTCATTACAAATAGCTCAATTTCGTTTATTTTTATGGCTGAGTAATATTCCATTGTATATATGTGCCACATCTTCTTTATCCATTCATCCAATGATGGACACTTAGGTTGTTTCCATCTCTGAGCTATTGTAAATAGAACTGCAATAAACATTTTGGTACGTGACTCTTTTTGAATTATGGTTTTCTCAGGGTATATTTCCTGATATAACTTAATTCTTTTAGCAGCTATATGAGGTAGTTATTATCATTTCTGTTTTACAGATGAGGACATTAAGGTATAGATCACACAGCTACGAACTTCTGTAGCAAAATAAATCATCAACAAAGTCTATAGACTAACAGTATCTTTTGGGGAAATAGCTCACAAAACAAAGGACAGAGAGAGGGTTACTATCTGTGTAATACAAAGAGTTTGTACAAATTGTGAAACAAAAATGGTGACGGGAAGCAAGTAGCATAATAGGACAGAAAGGACATAACTAGGTACTATATAGAATAACACATCCAAATGGTCAGCATATATAAACAGAGACACTCTAATGTACTGGTAATTAGGGATTTCCCAGTTAAAGCAACCCTGAGATATCAATTATACCTATCCAAGCACTAAATGTAAATAATACTCCTAACACCAGTTGCTTTTACTTGTTATTGTTTCAAAGATTTATTCCCGCAGAGTTCAATTTTCTAGAAGTCAGACATCATATTTATTTACCATTAATAAATTTCTACATAGAGATATAAATGGACAAAATATTTCAATAGAAAATCATTGGGTAAGCATATCTAGTGTATGTTTACATAGATTTGAGTACACGCCTGACAAATCAGTGTAGATAGTCACTCTACAGCTATTTATAGCTTCTATTCTTGGTGAGCATGTAACTCTGCTAGGTGTTACCCAGGCACTTTGTAGACACTTCTTCATTTAATCTTCCCTAATAAACTTTTTAAGGTAGGGACTGTTTTAGGTCCTATTTTACCTATGAAAAATATGAAGTTGAGAAAGATTGGGAACTTGCCCCATGTGTCACACAGCTAAGTGGCAGTCTCAGGATTTGAACCCTCCTCCACCTGACTCCTGGATACCAAGTTATACTTTTTGCATTAAACAAACTTCCATAAGCAGAATATATTTCTTTTTTAAACACTGTACACCTATACAAATCTATTTTTTTCTGTTACCAGTAAAGTTTTCGTCATATGTTTGCTGTCAAAAAATATTTGCCAATCCTGAGTTAAAAGCATCATCGCTGTCTGAAATAGACATTTCTACAGTGTGTTGATGAATCTTAACTCTAAAGAGAGATTTCTCAAGGATGTCTATTATCTGACTATATGAAAATATATTTCTTCCAAATAGAAATCAGAGAATCAATAATAAAACTAGATTTCATGTCCTTAGGAAGATTTCAAGACTATAAACAGAAAGTAAACAGGATAAAATGACTGGCAATTTCTATTTTTAGTAAAACCAGAGTACATTGTTAAGGTCCCTAGCACTGACAAAATTTTGAGATTAACTAGATAAAAGCCAGAAAGAATGTTTTAATTATGTAGTACATTTGGTTTACCAGAATAAAGTATCTTGGGTGATCACTGCAGTTTTGAAAAACCTGAATTTCCAAACAACTGAAAAGGGAACATTTTAATTTGGGTTGGATCATGGATGCAAATAAGTTTCCTTAGGTTAATGGAAAAAAATAACAGCAAAGGGAATGAAGTGCGACAGGGCAGAGGCGAACAGGAGAGCTGCGCTGGAAGCAGTCTGTGCAGATGAAGAATGCCACAGTGGCGAAATAGTCAACAATCAATTATTTAAGAAGGAAATGTTTACTAGTTGCTTTTAAAATGCAGATCCACTGCCCCAGTGCCCTGCATGATTCTGTGTTGCTGCTGCCTGGTAGCTCCCAGTCCCATCCTGTCCTGTTCACTCCTGGGGGTTTCCAGAGCCCAGACCCCACCAGGGCCTGTGTCTGCAGGACCCCTCTGCACTCCGCGTGTGTTGGCAAACACAGTTAATAAAGCAATGTTTTCTTTGAAAAAAATAAATAGAAGTAAATAAAATGCAGATCAAGTAATTTCAAGATGTCTCCAATAAAAGTTAAACACAATAAAATACATTTTAATTTTCAAAATCCAATGTTTAAAATAAATGCAAAAGTCACAAAGAAGAGCTCCAGGCTAAGTGTGAAAGTTACAGCTGTAGAAATTAATTTACATGAAAGAACCGTCATGCCTCCTTTCGAAATGGCTTGCTACTGGAAAACACAGTGCAGCCCAAATAGTCATAAAGGAATTCAAGAATTCAAGCAGTAGGCACTGACAGCTGCAGTCATTTATTTTTCAAACTTCTGGTCATGTATGGCATGCCTACTAGATATGAAGTAGGATGGTAAAAGGAAAAAAAAAAAAGTTGATGAAAGAAACAGCCAGAAGGTCTTTAACACCATTTCACAAACCTACTGTTCAGATGTTCTTGAATTTTAAATCAGAATCATATCAATGGAAATTAATTTCATGTCATTAAATTCCCCAAATAAATATTCCCTTTGGTGTAGCCACATCACCTAATGAAACTCGTACAAAGAGAATTTTAAAGTTTTAATTAATTATAGAAAAGAAAGGACTATTAAAAAAAAAAGGGGCTCTAATTTCATAGTACATTTGCAGAAACACTCTAATGTTAAATCGTGCTAGCATAGGGCCCAGTTCTTTAATTCCACTTAAAAGTTATTAACTAAGACTCTACTATGTTTTAGGGTTACGGTGGACACCTAAGTTGAGTAAACTGTAGTCCAAACTCTCAGATTGCTTGTTTTTGCCTTCATTCTTTTAATTTGCTATAACAGGACATTATATTAAAGGAATTGGTTCCTCAGCTGAAGTCCTGATGGCCACACACTTCTTTACAGGAGAGCTTAAGGGTAGGCAGGTTAACCTGGGGAGTCCTGGACCACCATGTAAAATGGGCTTTTTACGTACAGTCACAACTCTGTACCTCAGCAGCATCTTTAAAAAATTCTGATATGTTATTTTTATTCTTCTTAGGCTCATTTGGTACTAGATTCAGTTCTATTTTTTATTAATTTTTCCTGACTCTTAAAAGCTCTGGAAACATTGACACAACGTATACACAAACATATGTGGATATACATTCACACATATATGTATATACACATACACACATATATAATTTTTAGACATGTGTCTATATGTTTAAAGAGTTTCAATATTTGATAGTTATTTTTCCTGGTATTTTGCTATCCTTAAATCCTCGATTTCAGTTAATCTTCACCTGTTCTGAAATTTCAAATGATATAGTCAGCAGAGTATCTATGTGGTAGATATTCTAAGACTGTGCATATATAAGAATGATTTTTGTCTTCACTCATGAGTAAGTGCTGGCTGAATATAGTGCGTTAAAAATTTTAAAAGCTTATCTCTGCTTACTGTGTTTCCTGTTATTTCTTGTCTTCATTGCTAAGTCATTTAAATACAAATGATCTCTACCCCTTCTCCCTTTCCTTGTTGCCCCAAATCTGTTTTGTCTTTTACCCCTCCATGGAGCCTGCAATGTTGGTCATCACAAATGATCTTATTAGTAAATCCCCTTCCTTTTATTCAGGAATCATTATCCATATGTATCTATGGTTCTGATCTCCCATTCTGTATCTTCATCATTTTTCATTGTTGTGTCCCTTTGGATGATCCATTATGACCCAAAACTCAACTTTTGTAATGTAGATGTTCTTACCTCTCAAAACAAACATTTTCTTTATTAATAATAGAAGCACTTTTCAGTCACCCATGATTAAAACCTGAATTATTCTGTTTTATCCCCACCATGCTAAATCCTTTACCAAAACTTGCCAATTCTTCAAAAAACATCTGTTGAGGGCTTCCCTGGTGGCGCAGTGGTTGAGAGTCCGCCTGCCGATGCAGGGGACGCGGGTTCGTGTCCCGGTCCGGGAAGATCCCACATGCTGTGGAGCGGCTGGGCCCAGTGAGCCATGGCCGCTGACCCTGAGCGTCCGGAGCCTGTGCTCCGCAACGGGAGAGGCCACAACAGTGAGAGGCCCATGTACCGCAAAAAAAAAAAAACAAAAAAAAAAATCTGTTGAAAGTATTCGGTCCTTCCTTTCCATTTCTTCCACTTAATAATGACATATAGTTTAGGTTCTAATCACATCAGGTACAGAGTTTGAAATAGTCCCTGAACCTTTTTTTTTTTTTTAATTTCTAGTTTCTGTTTTCCTAATACTAATTCTTCTATGACTGATCTTCATAAAATTTTCTCCGGAATAATTTATTTTGGAAAAAACATGTCATGGTTTCTCATTTCATATAAAATAATGCAACCAAAGATTCCTGAACTAGGAACACAAAACTCTCCAGAATCTGAATTTAATTTGCATTCCAAGTGAATCTTTCAATTCTTCCCTTTTTTCTGACAAGTCCAGTCTATTCTTGTCACTTCAAAATGTTTTGGACACACTATCTATCTATCTATCTATCTATATATATATATATATATATATATATATTTTTTTTTTTTTTTACCATTTTTATTTTTAATTTTTTAATTTTTAATTTTTTAATTTTTTAACATCTTTATTAGAGTATAATTGCTTTACAATGGTGTGTCAGTTTCTGCTTTATAACAAAGTGAATCAGTTATACATATGTCCCCATATCTCTTCCCTCTTGCATCTCCCTCCCTCCCACCCTCCCTATCCCACCCCTCTAGGTGGTCACAAAGCACCAAGCTGATCTCCCTGTGGACAGACTATATTTTAACCCATTTGTTTTCCAGATCTAGTGAAGTTCTGATTGTATTTGAAGTCTATTCACTTTTAAGGCATAATCTAATTCCGATATTGTTTGTTAAGCTTATCCTAACCATTTCATTCCATGGTGAAATATGCATAATCTGACATACTATTGCACTAGTGACTAATCCACTTATTTGATCCTTAAAATGTTTTTTTATGTTTGTGATTTTAGTGTCATACATGTATATGTATTAACACATTGGTCATATATACATTGCACATATTATATTGTTTATATATAATTTATATATAAAATAACTTCACAAATCAGTTTAAGCTCCTTGAAGAAAGTACTGTATTTCAAATTTCTGCATAGCTCTCCTGTTCATTAGAATAGCGTTGCATACAGTTGATGTTCGATGTATTACTATTAATGAATAAATGCTTTAAAATGTATAAAAATGAAACTAGACCATTAGATGGTATAGTTGATAAAACTGAAAGAAAAATGATTTACTGAATGGCTCTTTAGATAATGCAAGAACATATAAGAAAAAAAATTACCTTGAATTCATATCAATATAAATTCTAATCTTATAGAAAATAGTTCTATAGCAGAAAGTTTAGTTGTTGGTGTTTTATATTGACTAATTCTAGAGGGAGGAAAAGTTCCTGACTTCCTTCATGTGTGTTTGAAAAAAAAATTAAGGTGATTTTTTTCATGCATTGATTCTAGCTATAAAAAAACTGACTTAAATATGGTGCTGATGATTCTTGTTATCATTGTCAGCACAAGTGCTTAGAGTGACCTCTTTGATAATCTCAAAAAGACAATTGCCATTATTGCTTGAACTCCTGTCTCCAGAGTAATTTAGAAACTCTAATGTACGTACACATATCTATAATGTGCATTTAGTTCAAAAATTTAGAATTGGAAAGAACCACACAGCTCATGTAGCCCAATATATATAACACTGAGGGATATAAATACACTCCCTTCAGTGGAAAATTGAATTCTATTTGCTTATTGGGTTATGTTTTAACAAAACATTTTGAGGCTTGAGTGGATTTGCTGGGAGTACATCTGTCAAATCATCAGTGAATAAAGAGAGTATGCATTTTAATTTCACTTTTCTAGTTGCGTCTGTGCACACTGATACCTATAGAAATAAGGTGATCCATATTTTTAAGACTTCTCACTTCATGGCATAAGGTATAATGTAGAGTACTCCCATTAATTATGTCCTATTAAAGCAAGATTCTCAAAAGAGTGTTGCATCTAGTTTTGTCCACTTTTGCCCCTATATGGAGGGCTTTTTTGTTTTTTCTTTGAATTTTATTTTATTTATTTTTTATACAGCAAGTTCTTATAAGTTATCTATTTTATACATATTAGTGTATATATATCAATCCCAATCTCCCAATTTATCCCACCACCAACCCCCACCCTGCTACTTCCCCCCTTGGTGTCCATACATTTGTTCTCTACATCTGTGTCTCTATTTCTGCCCTGCAAACCTGTTCATCTGTACCATTTTTCTAGGTTCTACATATATGCGTTAATATATGATATTTGTTTTTCTCTTTCTGACTTCACTCTGTATGACAGTCTCTAGATCCATCAACATCTCTACAAATGACCCAATTTTGTTTCTTTTTAAGGCTAAGTAATATTCCATTGTATATATGTACCACATCTTCTTTATCCATTCATCTGTTGATGGGCATTTAGGTTGCTTCCATGTCCTGGCTATTGTAAATAGTGCTGCAATGAACATTGGGTTGCATGTGTCTTGTTTAATTATGGTTTTCTCTGGGTATATGCCCAGTAGTGGGATTGCTGGGTCATAGGGTAATTCTATTTTTAGTTTTTTAAGGAGCCTCCATACTGTTCTCCATAGTGGCTGTATCAATTTACATTCCCACCAACAGTGCTAGAGGGTTCCCTTTTCTCCACACCCTCTCCAGCATTTGTTGTTTGTAGCTTTTCTGAGGAGGGCTTTTTAAATTGAGAATTGTAACTAAAGAGCGAAACAAAATTTTGATAACAAGAACCAAATTTTATATATATAAAAGCTACATATATACGTAGTGGGAGAGAGAAACTTCTAATGCCTCCACACTAATGAACTTTTGAAACGTTTGAAAGACCTAGTCTTTATTCTAATCTAGTTCATATTTCTCTTTTGTTTCTGTGGGGACAAGGGCATACCATGGTATATTCTGGCATTCTCTCTCTCTTCCTGTTTCTTTGTTTCTTTCTCTCTCACACACATAGCATACACAAACACACATAAAATAACTTTGTTTTTTGCAGACAATTCTTGTTTTTTGTTTATGCACTTGCTCAGTGTTCATTCTGAGTTCTGAAATTTTGTCAAGTTTTTGCACGTAGTGCTTCCTTACTTCCTTACTTCTGGCTCTCTGCTTGGCTTACTATTACTCTAGGATGATTCTTCTCTATATTTAGGAGAAGCCAAGAGTTTTGGCTTTCTCTCATCTTAGAGCTCTGTGTTATGGTCTATAGACTGCATTATGCATTCTCTAATCTGTCTTGAATCTTTGGTGAAGCAAGCTAACCTCCTGATTAAGAAGTTCAAAGTTAAAAACTGATCTTCTCTTTTACTCCCATCTCACTGGCAGAATATTGTCTCTGTAGCTCTGCAGGATGTCATTAAGCGTCTTGTTTGTTTATAGCCTTATGCTGTTAGACATACAATTCAACCATTGTGTTCCTAATGTCATGAAGGCTACAGATGAGGACAATTGTTAAACAACAGTCCTTTAAACTCTCTAGGGTTTAAAGGACTTTATAAAGACCTGGTTCTTTCAAGAGGGAGTTAGATTCTTATGGGTCTGAAAACATGATTTTTATAGCCATCAGGTTATGATCATAGGTTGAATATATAGATATAGTCAAACCAAATACAGACAAGCAGTCTGTGTTTCAGGACCCTCAATGAAAAGTCTAATGTGGGAAAAAGGGACAGAACAAGGTGTCAAAACAGTGCTATGTTGAAATGGTGAAAGCTCATCTGACAGGCCACTTTCATTGTACACAGGTGATAAAAGGCTTTGTTTGAATATGAATCAACTGGTACTTGGCCTCTCTCAGTTACTGCTGACCAGCAGGGGAGTTTTTCCAAGCTGTGGGTTTAGGCAGTAGCTCTGTCTGGTAGCTCCATCCTCAGGTGGCCTCTGGTGGAGATACTAGTGATTGTATTTGTCAGTATGAAAAGACTGAGCCGTACATTTTTCAAATCTGAATCAGTTTGCTGTACACCTGAAACTAACACAACATTGTTAATCAACTATACTCCAATATAATTTTTTTTTTAAAAGATTGAGCCGTACATAGTGATGAGACTAAGAACCACATATGCCATAACCCACAGCCAAGTGCACAGAAACCCCTGATGTTCCAGGCATCAGAGATATAAAGGTCAATGACATCAGGCCTTGGTCCCAGAGGACCTTGGCGTTTACTGGGGAAGAATGATATGGAATAGGAAAATTAAAAGCAAAGTGCTAAATGCTACCACCTAGATATGAACGAAGTGCCAAAAGAAAACAGAAGATAAAACCACCGTCTTTGGCTGACTGTAATGAGGTTGTGAAATTATTTTCTGACTAGAGGTGGGAAACCCAGTCACTTTATGCAAAATCAGCTATTTACAATTGTGGGTGTAAGAAAGGTTGTTAGTGACTGTGCACAAAGCTTTTTGAGGGACTCTTCGTGAAGCTTGTGCCCTGAGCGTGTTGGAAATACGTGCTGATGGATGATCCAGGTAGAAGCTACAAAAGGGGTTCCTACGGTGTGAATTGAATAAACTGTGTCAAAACAGGTTGTGTAAGAACAGGAGCCAGCTGAGGATATAGTCTTTGTAAAGTATTTTTACATATGATATCAGGTCTGTATTTCTCTATACCATTTATCTTCTATCAATTTTAATTTTCACTCACTTGCAGGTTAAAAGCCTGTAATTTTCACTTTGTTCTGCGGGACTCATTTCTTTATAAAATATGAGCTGCTTCTTAGCAGCAATAGTCATGGGGAACCAAGAGAATGGATGTTAAAACAGTGGAATTGGAGGTCAAGAAGGAGGGCATGTTGGAAAAGAAAAAAAAAAAAGACTTTATCCTTTGCACTCTCTCAAGGGTAAAAATGAAGGTATTTCATTAATATGTACTTAGGTAATTTTACATTCTTATAGTGCAAATTTAAATTTGGATTTAAAAAAATTACCTACATCACAAGATTTTGCATCATCTAAAAGAATATTTTAATTGGTCCATCTGGCATCGAAATAATACTCTACTTATTATAAAGCAGGTGTTAGATGCCTCTGAATATTCCATCCTTAATTAAAGCTTAAAGAAAGTAAAATTACATTTTCTATTTTAAAACTTAAAAATCTAAAGTTACTAGACATGGAAAACAAAACATATGTAATCATATGATTTTGCAGATTAGATAACTAATGACTGGCTCTTGAAAGTTAATTCTTGACATACTTTTGTTTCCAATTTGAGACATGTAGTAGATAAGAATTAGTATTTGGAGACTGTTTATATTCAAACTTTGTTTATTTATCCCAGCTGTGAAAGTCAAGTATACTCTTTAGTATCATATAGTTCAGCAAACACTTACTTTTTTTTTTGTGGTACACGGGCCTCTCACCGCTGCGTCCTCTCCTGTTGCGGAGCACAGGCTCCGGACGCGCAGGCCCAGCGGCCATGGCCCACAGGCCTAGCCGCTCCGCGGCCTGTGGGAACTTCCCGGACCGGGGCACGAACCTGTGTCCCCTGCATCGGCAGGCGGACTCTCAACCACTGCGCCACCAGGGAGGCCCAAACACTTACTTTTGAAATGGGATTTCACCATAGATTTGACGGTAGTTTTAGGAACTTTTTCAAAGAAAAATAATTTATCATTTGATGCCTCAGAGCCAAAATGCACTAAATATGTGTAGCCTGTATTAATAAATAGGTGTTTTTTAAAGATTATCTTGGATTCATTTAAGCTCAGATTCTGTCAGTAGTTTGCCAGGATTTTGAAATAATTTAGTGATCATTTGGAGATCATTTACTATCCCTATGAAAATAAAAATTAAGTTTGTTTGAATCTTCCTTAAAATCTGTATGGAGGGCTTCCCTGGTGGCACAGTGGTTGAGAGTCCGCCTGACGATGCAGGGGACACGGGTTCGTGCCCCGGTCCGGGAGGATCCCACATGCCGCGGAACGGCTGGGCCCATGAGCCATGGCCGCTGGGCCCGCGCGTCCGGAGCCTGTGCTCCGCAACGGGAGAGGCCACAACGGTGAGAGGCCCGCGTACCGCAAAAAAAAAAAAAAAAAAAAAAAAATCTATATGGAGAAGATCATAAAGATTGAGAAAGATGATAGTACTGTTATTTGAGGTATACAACAGGTTAAACAGCAATACATAAAGAGCGTCTGTGAAGCACATCTAGGAAGATTGAAACCACTAGTGGAAAGCTCTAGAGTTATTTTTGTCCAACTCTATTCAAAACATCTATTAACGTTTAGCTAAATAAATAGAAAAGAAATTAAACAAGGACCCAGTTCCTATGTTGAAGAACAGTGTAAGTACCCCAGCTCTACTTGTATGCATGAATTCTCTCTATGAATAGGCTCTGCAAATGACAACAAGCATCAAAATAAAGGAGACATTCAGCAAAATTTATGCAAGTAAATAGGCACATTCAATTACACTGAGATGGTATCTATTCTTTAGAATCTTATAACTCTAAAAAGGAACTGGAAGCTTACATCAGTGTATTTGGATGCCAGGAGAGAAATTTAAAAAATCATTGCCCTGAGAAATAAAATAAACTGTGTATCAAATTTGTATATAATATTAAAATGCCATTGTTAATTGAGACAGATGATAAGATTCAAAATAATTTCAATAAGCCTTCAAAATTTAATAGACATGATTATACATTCTAAATAATGACAGCAAAAATGCAGAATTAGGAAAGAAGTGGTTCAAAAAGCTTTTATGAGCAATATCTGGAAAGGTTTAGGTCAGTTTGATTAGTTCATAAGAATTAAACCAATATTTGTTGATAAGTAAAGCACTGTGCTAAGTGCCTTAAGAAATACAAAGAGGAGAATGCACTGATCCTGTCTTGAAGGGATATACCTATGTGTGAATGGATTATATGCAGGGATATTCATAAGTAAAATACATAGCACCTGTCTTGTAATTGATTGAACTAAAGTTAAAAGAGAAAATGAATAGAGGCACATGACAAAATTAATTCTACTTTGGGAGAATTTTCCATAGAAAGTTAGCTCTGAGATGGAACTTAAAGGAAAAAAACAGTATTTGAAAAACTATTCAAAAACTATGAAAGAATGCTCCAAGCCAGCTCTGTCCAGCAGAACTTTCTGTGATCATAGAAATGTTATATATCTATACTGTCTGTTGTGGTAGTCACCAGCTACATATGGCTATTGAGAACTTGATGTTTTTTAACTGAAATTTTAAATTTATGTAATTTTTATTAATTTAGATTTAACGGCTATCATATTGAACAATACAAGTTGTGGCAGAGAAACCAGCTTGAGTAGAAGCACTGAAGATTGACAGCAGGTAGGGGCTTTGTTTGGAGGCAGCCACTTCCCGGGACTGACTGGAGTAAAGTTGGGTGATAAAAGTGAAAGGTAAGATTGAAAAGAAAACATCCAGGTAAGATTTTGGATGATTTTGCCTATTAGACCATTACAGAAAAGGCACTGAAAATTTATGAGCAGGTTTGAGTCAAGTCCAGCTCTAGGTTTTAGTAAGAAGACTGGTGACAGTGTGAGTCAGAACCAAAGAGATCAGAAAAGTGGTTACTATGAAAGTTCAGGCAAGTGAGAGTAAGATATTAAGACAAAAGAAGAGAAAATTTTAGGAAAAGGATAATTCAGAGATACACTTATCATACTGTATTAGTTTGGTTTCCCCAAATTAAGGAGGAAACATATGAGTAAAAATTACAAATGCAAGTGGCCATTTTAGAGAGTTGCTGGAGAAGGGGGAAAGTGATCAGGGAAAGGATGGCAGCCAATACTGAGTGTGTGACTAGGCCAGCTATCTAAGTGGGTGACTGGAGTTTGTTCCCACGGGGAAACTCTGGGGGATGGTATAGAATGCATGCCTCAAAATTATTCCAGCAAAAGAGCAAGGACACTAAGACATTTACATATACACTGTTCCCATCAATCGCTGGTTGAGGGCTGTTTCCAGGGGATGTTAATTCCTCAGGACGTGTGGCTTGCAGTATGCTTGGATAGAATAGTCCTCCATAGTTTCAGGGAAAAAGCCCTCAGGAGAAGAGATGCAGATAATGGGATGTGGAAGCCCTCTGGAACATACTGAAATGGCTGTATTTAAACAATTTAGTCAGGAATCTGACAGTGTCTCCTACACCTATGGAGTATCATGCTGGGTATGCCACACATCTTATAAAGTGATGTTGAAATATCTGTAGACATACTAACAGCTTTACTTTTTTTTTTTTAACGTCTTTATTGGAGTATAATTGCTTTACAATGGTGTGTTACTTTCTGCTTTATAACAAGGATAGCTAGTGGGAAACAGCTTTACTTCTTAAATATGAAGGTAGATAGTATTCAAGTAAAAAACCAAGAACAATTAAAAATACATTCATATTGGAAACCAAATATGTTTATAGAGTACTAATATATTAATTTAGTCAGAAGAGTGTAGATTAGATTATAGACCATTCACAGTGGAAGCAAACTATGCTGTTTTTGGAGCTAGTGGTTGTCAGAAAGTTTTCTGTGGCTCTTTGATGTCCTACCAAGGCTTCATAGTGTGCACCATTTTTGATGAATATGTGAAGCTTACTATTGCTGAAGTTTGAGTATATATTCTGTTATATGACAATATCTGATGAGCTAAAACGTGAGCGATGAGGCATAGAAGCCAGATACTTGAAAATGTGTTTATTAAAACGTATGATCTCTCTGCCCCATGAGCATAGGCTGTAATTTGGTCAGTGAAATAAAGATTTTAACTTAAACTCTGTCACAGTGAAAGATAATCAAGCTTAATAAATAGACAACTGGAGATGCTTTTATAGACACCAGGAGTTATTGTTGTACTGTAGTAAGGACAGTATTTTAGTTATTCCTGACATTTTTGTGTGGTTTTAATCCCTTTATTGCTTTAAGTTTGTCACCAGAACTGTAATATACTAAAGTGCACTGATAAACAAACAAAAACAAAAACAATTTGAGAAATACAGGCTACGGTGGGGAATGTGTGTGTGTGTTGTGCTGATACATCAAGTTGTAAATTTTTTTATGAATATGAAGAATTTAAAATATATTTTATTGTTGTTGAGTATATGGTAAGTAAAGCAGAATTATTTTTAAAAATTTTGTTACTATTGATTTTTCCAACAGACACAGAAATGTTATTAAGGTATATTCATTACAAATTAGTTGTAGAATGATGGCCAGTAGCAGGCTTAGACTATCAAAAGTACACACTTAAAAACCAGAACATACCTCTTGCAAGCAGTATATTTTCTAGTGACTCAAAGAAGTTATTTTGCTAAAAGTTAGACAATAAATGGGTGTTTTATTATAATTCATGAGTCATGATTCATAGTTACTTATCAGTACTGCTTTAACATATATGTTTCCAAGCTAAAATAATTGAGGCAATTCAGGGATAGAATTCTGCCCTTAGTCACCCATTCTTCTCTGTGTTATATCAAGGACTAAGTAATATTTGGAAAAAAAAATTATATGGCGCTGTGGCACTTTTTGTATCAACTCTCTGTGAAAGTGGATAGTCTTCTATTGATACTAGGTGTTTCATTTTTCTATATAAATTTCTTCACAATTCATTGACTATTAACGCACGTTTCTGCCTTTAACATGGAACATTGAAAAAGTGCACTTCAAAATATATCATCTCAAACTTACTACATATCAATGACTACTAAAAGTTTAATCGGTTTAAATACTATGTATGAGAGGTTGTTTCAAGGATGAGTACTTCTCCATGTTGTCTAAATGTCAGTCATTTGTTTACACATTCACATTTTTGCCATATCCAACTACCACTCATGCCTAATATACTTATTCAGAATGGCTCAGTTTATTTATATGAATGTATTTTAAAAGGGAATTTATGTCACCACTGAAAATGGATCATGGAATTAATTTACTAGATAAAAAGTAACATAAAAATGAACATGATAAATATAAAACACTGTTACTTTATTTAAAATAAATGTAGGACTTCCCTGGTGGCAGAGTAGTTAAGAATCCACCTGCCAATGCAGGGGACACAGGTTCAAGCCCTGGTCTGGGAAGATCCCACATGCCATGGAGCAACTAAGCCCGTGCACCACAACTACTGAGCCTGCGCTCTAGAGCCCGCGAGCCACAACTACTGAGCCCGTGTGCCACAACTATGGAAGCCTGCACGCCTAGAGCCCATGCTCCGCAACAAGAGAAGCCACTGCAATGAGAAGCCCGCACACCGCAATGAAGAGTAGCCCCCGCTCACCGCAACTAGAGAAAGCCCGTGTGCAGCAACAAAGACCCAGCGCAGCCAAAAATAAGTAAATAAATAATAATAAATAAATGTAAAAATAAATTTCATAGGAATAAAAAATATACTCAAGCTATAAAATTAAGTACCTGAAAATATGTACCTCACTGGGAAGAATGCAGTTATTTATGATCAGTCAGTAGTAAGTGAGATATTCCATCTGATGTGCTTAGATTAAGAACCAAATATAATCTATTCAATATAGGCTATTTGCCTTTTTTGTTTGTTGTTAAACAGTGTTGAGAATCATATGTGTATGTCGTTGAATAAGACAAAGAAATTAACTGCCTTCTCTAATGTTATTAGATGCTTAGAATTAATTCCTGAACAAACTTACACCCTTTTGATTTAAGAACCCATCCAAAGTGATCTTCAGAATCTTTTTTCTACATGTGTCAGGTTGTTAGGAAATGTTAGCAAAATAAGGGGAAAACGTAGCTCACCTGTTCAGCACTACCATCTAGTTTGGAAATATACTAAGAAATTTTAGTGTTACCTTTATCAAGTATTTCAGAAATCTCTTTTAATGTTCAAAATCTTTTTAGTGATTTTTTTTTCTGGGGAATTATCCAAACAAGAAAATGATCCAAATTCTCAGAGTCAAGTGAATTCCTAAGGCAGATAGTTTTTCCTCCTCACATATTATTTTCATTTTCTTCAACAATTGATCTCCCAAATGATAGCTGTATGTATGGTTGTGCAGCATAGGACCTATATTTCCAGGCCTTCTTTGTAGCTAGATTTTCTATTTGTTCTGCTCAATGGGATCAGTGTAGGAAAAAAATAGTGTTTGGGCTTCCCTGGTGGCGCAGTGGTTGAGAGTCCACCTGCCAATGCAGGGTACACGGGTTCGTGCCCCGGTCCGGGAAGATCCCACATGCTGCGGAGCGGCTGGGCCTGTGAGCCATGGCCACTGAGCCTTGTGCGTCTGGAGCTGGTGCTCTGCAACGGGAGAGGCCACAACAGTGTGAGGCCCGCGTACCGCAAAAAAAAAAAAAAAAAGAAAAAAATAGTGTTTAACTTCCAGGAAATATACGTAAAGAGGGGAGAAATGTTCTTCTCCTATATTTTTTCTCCTTCCTTCTGGCTGGAAGGCAGATGTGATAGTTTGAGCTAAACTAGCTATCTTGGACTATGAGATGGAAACCATGATTCAAAGATGGCAGATCATTAAGAAAAAGAGTGTATATCTCTCTTATTTATAATCATGGAGTTCACACTAATAGTTTCTGCTTTCATTTATACATGAGTAAAGAAAGCATTTATTTTTAGTCAATATTATTTTGGTGTTTTCTGTCACTAAAATTAAGTCAAACTTAATCTTAAGAGGAACTCATTTTAAAATTATTTTCTACACCTAGTTGTGTTCTTGGAATGTTGATATTAACTTGCCTTAAAGGGTAGAGTTAGATTTTACAAATGACCAAATTATATCTGAAATATATGCTTATGTCAAAGACTATACCTTTTATGTGAGTGGTCATATAGATTAAAGATTTCATCTAAAAAATCATAAAGACCGGGCTTCCCTGGTGGCGCAGTGGTTGAGAGTCCGCCTGCTGATGCAGGGGATGCGGGTTTGTGCCCCGGTCCAGGAGGATCCCACATGCCGCGGATCGGCTGAGCCCGTGAGCCATGGCCACTGGGCCTGCACGTCCGGAGCCTGTGCTCCGCAACGGGGGAGGCCACAGCAGTGAGAGGAAAATCATAAAGACCTTCTTACAACTTGAATAGGTACATCAGAACATTTTCCATGGAAAACCAAAGAACTTCAGTATGAAAAAAATATTTGTTCACTCTTACTTATATTTCTACAGCGCTAAGGAAAAAAGGCTGAAAATTCAGGAGACTTCCCTTTATGTTACTGGAAATTTTTGCAGTTTTATTATGTACTGAGAAATTTCTATTAACTCTTCATGCAGAGTTTACATTGTGAGAGTTTCTTGCATATACAATAAGGAGTATATTTTTGTAGATTCAGATGCAAGATCTTAAATACATAGGACTGATCCTAACTGTGATTTTACAATGAATACCGCTTGATCAATAAATCACTCCCAGGCTATTCTATTGTTTGTTATGATACTATCAACACAATAATTTACTGATATTCTGGGTATAACCAAGATGGAATATGGTGTCATTCAGGAAAAAAATAGTATTGAATGAGATAAAATAATATTCTTAGAGTTCCATGGCCACAGGGACTTTCTCTCAGTCTTTCTCTTTAGGTTCCAGCATGCTAAAATTTTGCTCTGGCTCATTCTCTCTAATCAGATGCAGTAATAAAGCAACCTGTTCAGTGACTTAAAGCAAAGAGTTTAATTCTTTCTCACTCTACATGTCTATCACGTCATTTTCAGTTGGAACCAAGGATAACAGTGTAACCTTTATCTGGGACACTTATGTTTTCTTGGCAGAGTAAAAGAGATAAATGGCAAACTACAAGCTGGTATTAAAACTTTACTCAGAAGTGACACACTTCACTTTCACACTCATTTTATTTACCAAAGCAAAGTACGTGGATGGTCCTGAATTCAGTGACATAGGGAAATATAATTCTCCCCCCAAATCAGTATTGTAAATATGGAAGAACGTATTAAAAAATCTAGCCTATGATTTAATCATTCTGTTTAACAAGGGGAAGTTTCTAGTCATATCTTCTTGACAACATGATAACTGAATCTCTGGGTAAATACACTAATGATATTTGCTAGAATGGGAGTCATTAACTAGGGAAAGTTCTTAATGGGGTGCCCCTGGCTAAAGATGGCTTATAGTAAATAAAAACAGAATCTATGGATTTATGAGGTATGGCTTCTTGGAAAATATCACATGAGCTGGTGGTAAATTGGAGATAATTCATAAACAAAACGTTCACTGATGTTTGGGATAATAATGTATGTACCTCACTTAGACATCTTATCTATTCTTGGCCAAGAGTGCATGTTCAATGTGGGAAGGAAGGACCTGGGAGCTGCTCAGCATGTCCCAGAACTCTCTCTGCTTTATCTGAGTCGCTTGATTATTTGTATCCTTGAAATTATTATAGAGCTTGATACTGGGTACAGTGTCTGACTCACTTGAGTTTGATTTCACAATTCAGTTCTTTGTGTTACTCAACAAACCATATGGCCAAGCTTGTGAGAAGGGGAAGCAAACATTTTGAACAATAATGTAATCTACCATGCTTATTATGTTTATTGATATATTTAGGTTTATTATTGGTCTCTTATTCTGTGTTCTTTAAAATTCCTTTTCTTTTCTGTTTTTTTTTCTATTTGATCAATGATGATCTTCTTTATTCCTGTTCATAGTCTTTATTACTTTGGGATTTACATTTTATTTCTGGTTTTTCAGTAATTCCACTTAAATTTTTAGTATGCTTCCTTGACAAGACAAAATATAAGTGTAATCAATTTCTTTCTTTATCTTAGACTATTTGAACTCTGGTATCTCCACTCTAGTTTTTGTTTTTTTACGTCAACATTTTTCAGGGGTTTTGTTTTATAACAGCTTGTTTTATAACAACTCTCTCCCTCAAATTTAGTCATAGGTAATCCTTATTTAATTTTCTAATTCAAGTTATTTTTCCTGAAACATATTCTTTAATTTTTTAGCAACAAGAATTTCTGAGTAGTTAACTCATTCTTTGTATCACTGAAAAATATTATTAATTAATCCTTAATCTTAACTGATAACTTTTATAGTTGTAGAATGTTTAGGTTGGCTATTATTATTCCTCAGTCTTTTAAAAGTTATTCAATTGTCTTTGGACTCTATTCTTGCTAATATGATTGTGCTTTCAATTTGATTGCTGTTTCATTGTACATAATCTGTGTCTGTCTGTCTGTCTCTTTCTAGCTTTGAGTGTGATCCTTCAACATCAGTGGTCAGTATGCTCCTCTTTATTCCTGATAATTTTCCTTGCTCTGAAGTCTGCTTTGTCTGAGATGAATATAGCTACTCTGGCTTTTGTTTGTTTAGTGTTAGCATGGTGTATCTTTTTCCATCCCTTGGCTTTTAATCTATCTGTGTGTTTATATTTTAACTGGGTTTCTGATGGATAGTCTTTCCTTTTTTAGTGTATTTAGACCATTGATGTTTAAAGTGATCATTGATATAGTTGGATTAATATCTGTCATACTTGTTACTGTTTTCTGTTTAGCTGCCTTTTGTTCCTTTTTATTCTATTCTTTTTCTGTCTTCTCTGAATTTAATAAACATTTTTCATGATTCCATTTTATTTCCTCTCTTACATATCAATTATCTTCTTTTTAAACTTGTTTTAATCATTGCCCTCAACTTTGCAATATACATTTACAACTAACCCAAGTCCTCTTTTAAATAATGCCATTTGACATCACTCTCATTCATTTCACTTATCCGTTAGCTGTAATCACAGAATACATTGTGGCTATTTTAAGTGTGAATAAATTGTTCTCTAGTAGATCAGTTAAGAAAATAAGAAAAAGAATATATTTTATCTTACCTTTATTTGTTTCTTCTCTAACTATCCTCCTCTTCTGGTCTGATAATTACAAAATAATTGCCATTTCTGTTTCTTCAAACTGTGTTTTTTGTCTTTTAGTATGCCTAGTATTTTTTTTTTTAATGAAATCTGGACATGATGTACTGAGAAAAAGGAACTGAAATAAATAGGCTTTTAGTTTAAAGTTTTATGTTTATCTCTCCAGGAGTTGCCATATCTTTCTTCCTTTTTCCTTTGCCTCTGCTTTCGCCTCCTCTGCATCCTCCTCTTTTTTCCTCCTCCTCCCCCTCCATATTCTTCTGCTTTTGTTTTTGTTGCTCTCATTTTGGATTCTTAAATTGCACACTAAGTTCTTTTGTTTTCATTCTTTTTTATTTTTTGATAAATGTATTTAAGAGTATGAAGTTTCTGTTATGCACTGCTTTGACTCACAAATTTGTTTGGTAGTTATTTTATTGTCACTTAATTTAAAATATTTTTTATTTTTTATATTATTTTATGTGTAAAATAGATTTATTTGTGTTATGTCCTTTAGCTTCCAGGATTTTTTAAACTTTCTTTTGTTATATTTTTATTGTTTGTTTTAAATTTTATTACACTGCATAATGTTGATTCATTCTAGTTATTGTGGCTCCTATGATGGCCTTTATACATAGCTGACTTCTGTGAATATTTCATGTGTTCTCAAATGTGACCTTTCTTCTCTGCAACATATATGATATCTATATTTATGTGCAGTATATATGTTGCATATATATGACATATATAGTATATGTTGCATATATATGTATATATTATATAGGCATCATATATAATCTCCATAAAAGATATATATGGGTGTATATTGTTTATTTCTCATGGCATTTGCTTTCTAAATCTCTACTTATTCCTTATCTCCTTGCTTATTTGTATCACTTTGCTTGTATTTCTTTTCATTTGACCAGCAGGTTTTCAGGTGCATGTGAAATATCCAACTAAAATTACAGATCTGTCTATTTTTCTATTTCTGTTAATGTGTTTAAATAGTACAAGGCTGTAATGTTGGTTGCATATGTATTTATGATTTGGTATCTTCTTGAATTACTGTTCCTTTTTTTCTAGTAAATAGGCTTTTATAGTTTTCATTTTACAATATGTTTTCATTGATATGACAGTTATCATTTATACTATTACATTTCTCCACATGGGCACATCACATCTGCCTTTTGTTTTCTCAGGTGTTTTTAAAAATAGTTTTTCTGTTAAATTTAGTATATCAGATTCCCTCTAGTTTTATTTTTTTACAGGATTGGACTTAGAGAAGGTAGAAAGAACCCCATGCAATTTTTTCAACCTAATAAGTATTAAAAGAGAATAATTCAATAATTCTCTTTTCATTTATATGATCCATTTTACAACCTATCATGCATTTTTTTCCCAAAATTTCAGTGACACTAAATGCATTAGTCAGAGTTCTCCAGAGAAACAGAACTAATAGGATATACTATAAATCTACATCTACATCTATATCTATATCTTTCATATGAGAGAGAGAGAATATGAGAATTATATATATAAGATACTGGTTTGTTTTTTATAAGGCATTGTAAAGAGATTTGTTATAAAGTATTGGCTCATGAAATTATGGAGGCTGACAAGTCCCATGATCTGCAATCTGCCAGCTGGAGACTCAGGAAGGCTGGTGATATAGTTTATTTATTAGGAACCATTGGAAGAGTAGAGAAACTATCCAGACCAAAAATTGGCTTTCTATCCAGCTGTAGACCCATTTGATATTCTCAATTCTCAACCCTCTGGGATAGGCATTAAGGTTGCCCATACCCTAAGAGTGGTATACAATTTGGAACCTTTGGGGCTGGTTCAGATTGTTGAATCTATGCTAGGTGATTTGCACATATTTTCTCACGTAATGAGAAACGAGCATGTATTATTAGCCCTGCATGTTTGCTGAGGAAGCTGAAACTTGGGAAAGTTAAGGACTTGCTCAGGTTTTTAGATCGAAGTTTGCCCCAGCATTTCTTCTTTCCACCATGCCTCCCCCTGTGCATTTGTGAGCACTTTAAGAATTAGTAGAAGGTTTTGCTTTCACCTAGTGAAAACATAATGTAAACATGTGATAATTAATACTGACAGTTCTTTGGTAAAACAGGGTCATCTTTTGTACTGAAGTCACGTTTATTTCAATTATTCCTTGCCTTTTCTCCTGCACTCACTGTTCTATGCATTCATATATCTAAATTCCTAAAGCAATCAATCTATACTTGTCCCAAACTATTTCTTTGCCGCTCCTTTCTTATTCCTCAAATTTCATTTCCACCTCCAATGATTTCCTCAAACAGTGACCTTTTCTTCATCCTTGCCCTGCTTGACTTTTCTGTAACATTAACTTATTGATCATCCACTCCCGTTTTTAGCTGCCTTTATTTGCATGACCCTGAATAGTTCCTATAATTGTCAAATGTGCTTTTGATCACTGACCATCCATGCATTCCCTCCACATTATTTGGTGTGACTTCACTGACCCCACTCTCTCCAGTCATCTCCTCATTTTAAGTAGGACTCCCAAAGCTTAATCTTAAACCAGAAACTCTTCTCTCTTTTCTGTGTGCTTCAGTTATGTTGTCACTTAAGTGGTATTCATTGAGTCACTGCTGTGTAGAAACTCTATTGCTGTCGTAATAAATTACTACAAATTTAGGTGCTTAAAGCAACACACATAATTATCTAAGAGTTCTGTAGGTCAGAAGTGTAGGCACAAAGTAGTTAAGCTGGTTCTTTGTTCTTGGCTTCATGAAATCACTGTGTCAACAGGACTGCATTTTTTCCTGGAAGCTCTGTGTTGAACCTTTTTCCAAGCTTGACTTAACATATCGTCAGAATTCAGTTCCAAGCAGTTGTAGTACTGAGGTTCCCATTTCCCTGCTAGCTGTTAACCAGGGATCATTTTCAGCTTTTAGAGACGTCTTCCATTCCTTGGAACATGGCCTCCATTCTCTAAATGCAAAGTCAGCGACAATGGGTTGAGTCATTCCCATGCTTCAAATCTCTCCGACTTTACATTTGCCTCATCTCTCCTTTGCCTCTCTCTTAAGTTGCATCTTTCTGTGACTGACTCTTCTGACTCATGTGATAAAACTGGGCCCACCTGAGTAATCCAGGATATTTTTCTTATCTTAAACTGAATTGATAGTAATTTTAATTCCATCTGCAAAATCTCTTCACCACAGTACCTAGATTACTATTTCATTAAATACCCAGGCATCAGGAATCTTTGGGTGGAGGGCATTTTTAGAAATCTGACCAAAGCAGCTACATACATCTTTAACTCAACACTCAAATATTTTCAGTTTTTAATAGAATATTTCCATTTGAGTATTGTCTCAAAAGTCCATATTTCCAAGGCAAACTAACTATCTTTCATGTAAAATTGGCTCTTTCTTTTTTTTTTTAACTGGTTTCCCATTCTGCCAACACAACCATTGTGAGATACAGTCTCTCAGACTCTGGAAGTAGAATTAATTTTTCCTTTTTCATTTTTTTCCTTCTTTCTGATATCTCAATCTCATGAACCAGAACTAGCTAATTCTTTCTCTATGATAGCTCTCAGCTTAGCCCCATCTTTATGCAGGATATCATTCTTTCTCATGTTATCGTTGATTGCCTGAATGAATTTAGGGCAAATGCTGTCATCAAAGCTCAATCTGTTATCATATGCTGGCAAATAAAAATGTGCTTAAATAGTTACTGTTTAAAACTTGGGAACATTAGCACAAAGTTGATCTTACAGCCATAATGCTTAACCACGTTTTTAATTTGCCTGAACACATACATCCTTGTACTTATTTCCTTTTGAAAATCTGACCCAGTGTCTTTTAAGTTACCAATGAGATTTATTTGCCTTCTAAAATTGTCTTTTTCCATTTTTCTACTAAATAAATGTTGTTCCTTCTGAAAGATGACCCTAAAGTCCCTAAAGATAGTAGAATCTTAGTCTTCCCTTGAATTGGACTAAACATTGATTAATTCAATGTAAACTATACATATTTAATTATTTCTATGAAACAAGTACTAATTTAGGACTAGGTATAGGATAGTGAATGTCCCAGTTCTTGTGGAGATTATAGTCAATCAAAGGAGACAAATGGTAAAACGACTTTCAAGTATTAACAAACAAACCAAACCAAAACAAAAACACACATGACTTTTTAGGCTGTAAGAGCAGAGACTGGATTTTATTCTTTGTGTGATAAGAAGTAACAAGGGGGGATGTTACTAAAAAATAATAATAATATAAGAATGAGTAAATATATGAGGAAGTGTCTAGGTATAAAAATATTTCCAAAGATGGGCTATGTATTCCCAGAAAACATGCTTCTGATTTGTTATAACAGAGTATTGATATAGAGAGGTGAAAAAGCAAGAGAAAGCATGGCTTTAGGCAAGATGTTAGTAGTTCGGTGGTATCACCTCAGAACCCAGGGTCTAATCCTCTGCTCACCCAAAAGTGATTGCAAACTGAAGGTTTGACTGAGGTCAATGACACTAACTTGTGATCAGTTAGAATTCTAGCTTATTAATTCATCATGATAAATGTGTTTCATTTGAGAACCAAGGAATACCAAAGGCCACTTCCATGTAGAGGGGAAATCAAACCAAGATTTAAATTGTGCAAACTGATGCAGTGAGCAAATTATAGGTATAAATGGAATTAAATGTATTCAGGAAGCAGTTTGATATTTTTAAATGGCTGAAGGTGCTGTGCTATTCATTTTTCTATTTATACAGTCACAATTGTATCTTCTACATTGATCCCTGGAATATTCACAATTGAAGCCCTGAACTACTGTATTAGAAGTCTTACTATTCTGAAACTGCCATGCTGTGGGGAAGCCAAGCCACAAAAATACTACATGCACATCTTCTGAACAGCGATCCTAGTGTTCCTGTTAGCCCAGGCTAATGCCAGATATGGAAATGAATGAGCTGCAAATGGTTCTAGGCCCACTCATTAAGTTTCTCACAGTTTTAGAGTCTCTCTGGTTGAGATCTCATCTACCATAGAGCAAAAAAAATATACTTCTACTATGCCCTATTTGAGTTCCTGAGCCACAGGATCTGTGAATATAATGGGTTGTTTCAAGCCATTATGTTTTGGAATAATTTGGTATATAATGAAAGTTAGGGAAAAAGGTGTAATAAGGATTGTTTAAAATTTTTTTTCATGAATCATAGAGACTATGTTATGGCAATAGGAGATGCATTTTCATACTGACTTGTGTTTATAAAGACATCTACCAAATAAAGAGAATAGAGTAAAATGCTTGTATAATTCATTAGAAATCTCTTTATCAAAAATATTTTATTATAACTGCTTTTGCCTTGAATATCTTGCATAATTATCTCATATTTGTTTTATTTTCAGAATACCTAGTACATCACTTCTCGGCCTTTTGGCTAAGATCAAGTGCAGAATACCTAGTACAGGGCATGGCACATGGTAGAAGCTCAGTACATATTTGAGTATTCTTTTTTTAAATTGGCTTTTCCATTCATGTGGTGGATGCCACAAAATAGAGCCAGAAATTGAAAGGTAAAGCTTACAAAAAAATGGTTTCTACATTTGGAAATTATTAAGATACCTCTTTAATGGAATAGATAATTAATTTTTTCAGGTATTAACTAAGGTATCATCTACATCTCTCCCCATTACAAAAGTGTCACTGAGCTATAATTACACTGATTTTCCATCTTTGTTTGAAAAAAGCCTTATACTATCTGAAAGGAGATCAACTGTGAGCATACTAATCTAATTTGCAATCAGAATAAAGAGAAAACATTTCTGAGTACTTAATAAAGCCAATTTTACTTTTAAGTTCAATTGAATTTATATGCAAGGTTAATATGCAGTAAGGAGAAAGATGGTTCAGTCCCTTTGAATATTGTGTGTGATTTTCCTTTGACAGTATTCTTTAAACTATATCATGCTCATTCATTAAGGTATATTAGCTGTACTGTAAGTATTGTTGACAGGCTTATTCTAAGGCAACAGCAACCTTAATTAAGAAACTCTTGATCAGACTCCTAGTTAATATTTGAATCATCTTGAAACTATTCTAAGTAGTTCTCTTTTTCTTTTTCATGAATAACTGTGACTATGTTACAGAAGAAGCAAGTGAGTAGGTTAAAATGGGGAAGATGTTGCTTTTATTGTGTCTATGGATAAGTTAAAAATGTGATAGTCAATTAATTGGTCAAACACATTATTCTTGGTCATTCAACTTCCAAGTTGATGCCTGTAATTCGTGACACTTTACCTATGTCTAATAAGGTTAGTCAGGGTTGTAAATCAAGTAAAAGTGGAGCTGGGCAGAAAACCTCCTTATCCCTTCTTGTTTACTGTAAGATAAATAGTAGAGATCAGTCAACTCGCTATTACACACCTGGCATCATACCCCAAGAGAGTCAACTTTTGATTGTTGTAGTGACAACATGATGAATCTCAGTATGAAATGTCAGTCACACCTCATTACTTTATCTCATCCTTTTGCCCAGCTTTTTGAAGGCAGTCTTTCCTCTAGACGCATTTGCTGTTTTGACAGCTTACATTCATGCTGACATTTGAGGACTACTCTTTCCTCTCCTCTTAGAAATAGCACTTATGCCATAAAGCATGTGGTGAATTACTTTTTTGAATTGCTACTACTATCTCATTTAAGTGTTTTTATCAGATCTTGATATTTTTCAAAGAACTTTGGAAGCTTTCTCTCTCTCTCACACATACACACGAACATTCCTTCACATTTCACTTAAGCAATACTCTGAGAGAAAAGTAAACTGTTTCCCTGTTTAAAGTTTTGGTAAAATGTGCTTAAATTAATTCTGCAGTGCTGGTGAAAAGGAAAAATAAAAACACAGAAACAAGGGCTTTGATTTAGCATATTCTTTTAGTGTTGAAGAATAATTTGCAATTAAGCATCTTAAAAGAAACTAATTCTGCTAAGCACTATTATCAAGAATGATTCTCATTAATTGCCAACAGCACTCTAGATTTAAACCCTTTCTTCTAGAATGAACAAAAGACCGTGAGTATTAAAAAAAAAAAAAAAGGGATGCATGCAATCTGTCCTGAAATATCTTTCACTTGTTTACATGGATTTTAAAAGGTAAGGAAATGGAAGAGAGTTTACTAAAAAGGCTGCAAAATTGCCTCACTCTGCTGGTAATAACTATGTTTATTGCAATAGTAATATAAGTTGCACTTGCTTAAAAAATTAGTCATTCACTTGTGGATCTTATCTGAACTCACTGTGCCATGCTTGAATTCCTGGATTTATGAGAGTCATTGGAATGCATAGTATCTCATAAAACTATCACAACTAAAAATGCCCCCCCTTGCTCAAAATTCTATTTTCTTTTCACAACTTGCGTAGAATTCCTCTCTGTATTTATTATATTAATCCACAGATCTATAATGAAAATAGAGAAATGGTTTTACTTAAAATATCAGCTTTTGGCATATTAAGAAAGTAATATTCAATAAGCCGAGTCCCCAACTATTGATACAGAGTTCCTTCTTTTCAGCACCATTCTTTTTTAGGAGATGGCAGTGGACCAAAAAAATAAAATGAAATGAAATGGGAGGTGGGGAGAGAGAGAGAGAGAGAGAGAGAGAAGGAGCAAATAGCAGTTAAGATTACAAATTTTGCTTGGTGAAAATGATGATGAGAATATGTTGTGTTAACTCAAATATTAGAGTTTTATTATGTTTTCTGGAAATAACCATAGGGTAATATTACTAGATGGCCTCAAATTAAATAATAAGTATCCTTTAAGGGGAAAAAGAAAACATTACTTGCATACATAACATTAGGATGATAGCCCAAATTTTGAGAGACATAAGAAATATAATTGCCCTATATGATTCTGACTTCATAACTTTTGCAGTATAAATCAGTTTAGTTACAAGAAAGATGTCTCAATTGTGTTGAGCTTTTAAAAACAACTTTAAAGTCAAAAATGGTATACTTCATGATCTTTTTCTATGTCTAGGAATATAATAGGTTTGTAGTAAATGTTCTAATATGAATATTATCAGAGGCTCAAAATATTTTTTAGAAGATCTCATGACTTCGTGCTTGATTAAACAGCATTAGGATTTAACTTCGCTTTCTTTGCTAAGCTCTCCCTGAGTTTTTATGTATTATAATTTTTAATTAGCCCAAATCATGTTGTAAACAACAGCTCCAGTGCACAATCCCTTCTCTTAACATACTTGTATGTCTTCAATCTGGTGGGAAGGCTTTCAGTGCCAGGTGGGAAACAAAGCTCTGTGTAAGCTTCTCTCACTAGCCCAGCAGCCACAGGCTCTGTTCAGGTGGCCAGGGAAGAAACACATTCTGTAAGATTAAGGCCTGTCGAAAGCTTCTGAACTGCCTTTCCTCAGTGCATGTTTGAATGCACTCAGGGCTGCTTTACCCAGTGCAGTGCTTAAACAGTTCCATGATGCCATTCATTTATCATTAAGACAAGGATGGGTCTAATAGTTATATGGATATCTATTTTTATGAGGCAGGGAAAAGTTATGTATGTTTACTTAAATGATGAAAGTTGAGCCTCCTTAATTCACAATGATGTATTTCTTTACTAAGGAGTATAAGGCAAACTTGAATGAATATATCCCCAAGCCACACCCTCAATAAATTGGCATAGACAGTATTTTAAAACATACTAACTCTGTTATAATAGTTGTGGGGTACATAAATTGTAGTTGGAGAGTTCAAGATTTGTGAAGCGAGGGTATATTCATTAAGAGTTAATTACACTGAGGTTGATTTGTTTGGAAAATTAATAAAATCTAATGATAGCTTTGTCCTAAAACTTTGAATATAAAGTATGTTTTATGCTCTTTAATAAAATGAATTAGGCTAATAAAATGTGCACATAAATATTCTCATGGTAAAATCACTCAGAATTTCCATGGTGTGCTTTCAATTTTACATGCACGTAAGGCATTGTTGATTAATGCAAAGCATAAGCTCACTCTAGTCAATTTAGTATTTGAGGCAGTCTCTCCAGCTGATTCACATGCCTCATAGCTGAGTCAATCAATTATGCATAAGATGACCATTAATAGGATTAAATATCATCATTGTGCTGCAACTAATTTGGTCATTTCTTAAAAATAGGGCCTAAGTTAACTGTCAGTCATTTAGAATGATGCCTTGCCTGTTATCTGTACTACTCGGTGACAGTGGTTCTGAACCAGGGATGATTTCACTCTCCCTACCCCCAGTGGTCATTTAAAAATGTCCGGAGAAATTTTTGTCACGTGGGATTTGTGGGGAGAGGGGTGCTATTGGCATGTAGTGGCATATAGTGGGTAGAGGCATATAGTGGGTAGAGGCATATAGTGGGTAGAAGCCTGTGATGCACAGGACCACTCCTGACAACAAAGAATTATCCAGCCCAAAATATCAAGAGTGCCACTATTGAGAAACGGTGGCCCACAGCAAGCATTACTTTGTGGAAGGAAACCTGTTATTTACAGGGTGACTTTTCTGAATCTCCATTTCATTATTTGCAAGATGAAGCTAGGAATTACCTCATAGGGTGTTTGGGCAAATTTTAATAACAATTATAATAATCAATTCTTTGTTTCTTGTTGTTTCTCAAATATTCTAGGCATAGTCTCACATCAGAACATCAAGGGTTAACTTTTCCCTCTGTGTGGAATGCACTTCTCAGATTTTGTTAGGTCTTCCCTCCTCGGCCAATTCATGTTTTGTGCAAACATAACTGTCTTAAAGCGGCCTCCCGTGATTTGCTTATTGACAATTGTGATCTACCCCTCTTGCCTCCTACAGTCCCTGTCCTCTTTCCTCTTCTCTTACTTTTTCTCTATAGACCTCATTACCACCTGGGGAAAAATATGTTTTTTTCTTTTTAAATCCCAGCACTTAGCAACTTAGCACAGGACCTGGAATATACTTTTGCTTAAAATTCAATAAATTAAGGTACTGTGGAGTGCCTCCTCTATCGGGCATTGTATAGCACTAGGAAGGAAAAAAAAAAAACCTCCTTCTTCTTATGGAGCTTACATTTTAGTGGGGAGTCGTAAAATAGACACTCCAGTGTGGCTTCCAGCTCATCCACCTCTCTCTGCAAGACAGATTCTACAACATGGCATTCATGTTGTAGAGTCTGTTGGAATCATTGCAGTAGTGTTCAATGGTTGATTAACTCTTCTTTCTAGAAACCCTCTCTTAGCTTCTATAAAACCAAACTTTTTTGTGGACACTCTTTCTCTTACTTTTCTGGACATTCCCTAGATGTACAAATTTCTGAAATCTGGCACTCATAATTAAATCTTACTACAGCACTTCATCTAATGATATCCAAGGTCAAGTTGGTATTGAAAGTCTACTGTATAATTGTATTCTTCCTAGCACAGACAAATGTAAAAACTATTACCTACCACATGTAGTATTTCATTTTTAAATTAAAAATACTTTGAGAGTAATGTCCTAAGGAAATAGATGTAAGAATATGACTATTTCACTTATTCATGCTATACATATTTTTTTATGTTGAAAAGATTTTCTTTAGAGCTCAGAAAATGATCAGCAGATGAACAGCATCTGAAAGCTTGTTGTATGTAAGATTCTCTGCTAAGTTATAGATGACCCACAAAAACAGTAACTTTGAGTATTGAATATATAATTCCTCTCTACTAATAATCTAGTTGAGAAAATTACATATACATACCTACTCATGCCTATCTACCTAAATACACACATACATAGCACAAGTAAAGACAAAAACAATACTATATATTAGCATGGTTTGTAACACTGCATTTGATGTGTGCAATATGGATATGTATGTATCCGCATGCCAGTTAAGCATGCTTTATTAGAAAAAACATAGACGTTAGAATATAGATTTGAATCCCAGTTCACTTCCTGCTAACTGTGTGACTCAGGGCAAGTCTTTTAGCTTCTCTGAGTGTTGATTTTCTCATCTGTAAAATAATAATTCTTACTTTCAAGGGTTCAGAGATGAGAGACAAAGTATGTTTGACATCTAGAAGATTCTGAAAAACTGTGGCTGCTATTTTTAGTATATAACATAAAAATACCTTACCACCCTGAACAGCATAGGAAGTATCAGTTTATAATTGCTTTATTTTTATAATTTGCTTGCTTTTTAATTAACTATCACTAGTTCATTCCCACACTAAGCTATGCAGAAAAACTGAAAACATTCCTTTAGACATGGCCAAATATGTTATTTACTCTATTATTTCCATTTGTATTATTGGGGAGCTCTCTCCTTAAAGTCCTTTATGCTTCAATCTAGACTTGTTCTTAACAAGTGTCATCCTATATTTTCTTTTGCCGTCACCCTGGGAATCCCTTCCACCTCTCTTCTGAGACTGAGACTTATGTTTTCTTGATCCCATGTTGTCTTGCTTTCTCAGTTTACCTTGTTTTAGTGGAACATGTTCACCAGTAGCTTTGTCAAAAGAGGGCAATGGAGACATACTTTTGGAGAACTTGCAGTTCTGAAAATGCTTTAAAAAATTCACACAATTAATGCATAATGAGAATATGAAGTATTGAATTCAATATTTTCATTCAGAATTTTTAAGACATTGATTATCGCTATTGGTCTTAAGATATCTGATGTGTTCTAGTTCTTATTCCTCTATGTATGATATATATTTTTTCTCTCTGAAAATTATTAGGGTCCTCTATTTATAGCTGAGACTTAAAATTACGGGATAATTTGTATTGGTGGATGGCTTTTATTATTGGTATTTTTTCCTTGGTAATTTTTCTCTTGCAAGTTCTCTTTTCTTGGAAATTTTATTAGAATAGTTGATCTCGTGATATTAGTTTATCCTGTGATATTCCTAGTTTTTCTTTCCCATTTTCTTTGTTTAATCTTTTTTTTCTGGATCATGTCATCAAATGTATCTTCCAAACATCTACTGATATTAAAAAATTAAGTAATTTTATGTTTAAGTACCAAGATCTTATCTTTTTTATGATTCCGTTTCTAAACCTTCCCTTCTTACCTCATGTGCACAGTATCTTCTCTCATCTCTTTAATAATATCAATTGTAGTTTGTTTTTTCCTTTTTGAGGTTGCTCTTCTTTCTGTATGGCTATTTCCCTTGAGTTCATTTTCTTTTTCAGTTTCTTTTGGTCTCTGTCTTTCATATTGGAGCCTCCATCAAATATTTGGTGACCCTCAGCTCTCTTTATGTTTAAGAGTGAAGTATTAAGGATACCCTCAATGTTAGGTGACTTTGTCAACTGGTTGGCTTCTCTGTTCATTGATAGAGTCTTTCACCATCCACATACTCTTGGCAGCCATTTTCTTGGAGACAACAAATATCGGCCTCTGAAGATCTTTTTTCTTGGGTCGGTTTCTTCTGAAAGAATCCTTTAATCTCCCTTTCAGGGTTATAAGCCTGGCTGCTAGCATCCTGATAACAACTAGGGTAAGATGGGCTCCCCATTCAACCTGTAGACTGTCACTTAATTCCTGTTTTTAGAATGGAAACTCATCAGCTATGGCTGATGTCTTTCATAACAGATACTAGAGTCTGTGGTTCAGTTTCTTCAAAGAATAAGCTTGCTGCTGCAGAGTAGAAGTAACAGCATGCTGTGTGGATGGGGAGACTAAGTATGTTCAAATGATGATTTGGTGCATTTTGTTGCTTTCCTAAGCCACTGTATTTAAAATATACTACCTGAAACACACTGTTCAGAGAAACATTAAATAAAAGAAAAAGGAGAAAAAAGCATTCAGCAATATTCCCAAGGTAATGGGGCATGAAGGATTCTGGCTGGAGGCCTAAGACTGACGGCTGAACTGACGACTTCTCTAATCATTAATGCTACATGGCTATGGTGTCAGGATGCAATGATCTTTGGACCATTGATTAGAATTTTCCCCTTGGTTGGATTGAACTGAAAATAGAGATAATACAATAGCAACTCAATGATCTTATGAAATAAATAAATGATCCTATGCCAACGGGGAAAACAAACAGAACCTCTGAATAGTGAACAAAATGGGAAAATAAGCTCTCAAAATAAGCAATTTCAATGTATATTTCAAGAAAACATTTCTGTCACCAAACCAGATGTATAATCAATCACTGAGCTGAAGCTTTTTTAGAAGACTGAGCTCTTGATTGTATTATAAGGCTTGATTTTCTTTCTATTATGAGGGAAAGAAAAACTGGAGGGCCTCAGAAAATCTGCACTGCCCCTTGACACTGAAGAGAATAGCCAAAGTCAAGTCTCTGATCCCAAAGAAGAAAGATACTTTCACTATAAAGGTCATGCATTTGAAAATTTATCGTCTTCTTCTATTGTGCTTAAAATTGTCAACCTAGCTGTTTTTTGCGTTTTTTGTTTGTTTTATTTTGTTTTTTATTGAGGACATGAATTTAACAGTTAAACCTTAGCATTCATGTTAATTAATATGTCTCTTAGTAAGTCTTTAAGGTGGACCAAGTACAATTGTGATATTTTTATTATAGAGGAGGAGGCTAAGACAAGTGTAAGTAATTCACTCAAGGTAGAGCTAGAAAAGAACCCTAGACATGTTTAGTATAGTTGTACAGTATTTTATGTAGTTTGATTTTGGAATAACTTTGAACATTAAAGTGATAGAATTTGCAATGAAAATACAAAATGAGCTCCCCTTCTAATTTCTTCCAGTGTAATCCCAGTACTGACTTCCTCTGTATGCCCAAGAGATGGCAAAACCTTATTGATAGGATATTAGAAGAGCTGTATTTAAAAGAAAGAAAGTTTTCTAGTTAAAGGTAAAAACACTGGATCATAAATGACCCTGAGATAGCATGCTTATGAGATCCCAGCAAAGGTTAATATTTAGGTATAAGAATTATGATTAGATTAGATTAGATTTATACCTGACACAATTTATGCCTAATCTAATAATTCAATTAGAATCATGTCAGAGAAGAAGCTACTCTAGGAGAACATTCAGATGTAACAAAGCTAAAGATTCTTATGGGAGAGAAACTCCAATGGTATCGTGGCCATATAAACAATCTGGATATCTAGGGAAGATGTGTTTAGGGAAATGGTTTTCAGCTCCTCTAACATTATCACTGGTATTGCCCCATTTTCTTAAAATATTTTCTCTGTATTGGATTTCAAATACAAATAAAATTAATGCTCATCTGTTTCTGCTTCTTTTTGATTTGCTTGTTAAATAAAGCCGAGTTCTGATAATCCCTTTAATGTTTGTGACCAGCAATCAAAAAATAATGTGGGATTTTTTTTGTTCATCCTGTTTCAGTTCATTTAGCTCTCCTAGCAGCTCTTTAATTTGACGTCTCATAAAGAAACAGATGAAATTCTTTATTCAGTTTCATTTACATTGTATATAAATGGAACTTTCCTTAGCTCCTATATTATTTATCCTATTAAGTCAATGATGAGGAAAGAAATTTGTCTGGTAATTTAGTTTAGATACATATTGTTTGGGATTTTTATATGTGATAAGAAATATTTTATATCAAAGCTGTAGCTGTCTATGGTTGGAGGATGCTACAGCTATCTGCACATCTGCAGAGTGGTTCTCCCATCATTTGCCTCATTTTTCTCGCAACAGTGGTGTTGCCTGTTGCAGGGGGCCACAAGTTAGATTTCTTAGGAAACAGACTCTGAGGCAGAGATTCGCAGGAAGTTTATTGTCCAGAATAGGGGATTAAAAGAAGCACTATTGAGCAGGGGAGCTCATTTGCTGGGATGTCTCTTCTGAGTTATCTGAAATTAAGGAAAGGAGGAAAGCTTTTGTGCCCTACAGTGGCCAGTCATTAAGGTTCAGGCTGCCCCAGGAAGAGAAATTTACCCTGGGTGAAGTGTTCTCTTCGGCTGTGGCTGAACTCCGGTGAGAACTCTCAGCTTCTAATACTCCCAGTCGCTGGGAGAATGAATGTTTCAGTCCTGGGAGTGGGGCAAGTAATCTGCATGGCTCAGCAGAGCATCTGCTACCATCCGTTCCTTGTGCTCTGCAGCTCCATGTGCATCATGTAAGTTCTTGGAGAGTTCCTTCAGGATTTTGGTGTGCCACTTTTCCTGGGAAGCACACAAAAGGAAAAGTGATCAGATAAACTGCAGACCGTCTAGCTGCACCCCACTGCAGTTTGTTCTGAAGCTGCAAATGATAGTCTTTGTCTCCCTCTTCTATCACCCGTTATAGATTCCCCTCACTCTTTCTGCCGTCTCTGCTGATCTACATGTCTTAACTAGTGAGATGACGCAAAATGTTACATTTATGGGATCTGAGCCACTGATCACTGTGATCTGCTTAAGCCATGGCTGCTGCATGTGACTACTTATTGACAAAGTTGGGCAAGCATCATTGCAAGGGATCCCTTAGATGCCAAACATATTTTTCTTTGCCCTGCCTCCTGCTGACGGTCAGCATCAATTAACCTTTCTAAATGGCGACTCCTTTCCTTGCCTGGTGGCCTTTTGGCATGAAGATCTTGAGAAAAACATGTTGCAGCCATAGCTTAAAATATAATGGGAAACTCAGTGTCCTTTTGTGGAAGTGTTCACTCTCTGTAAACCTGGACCCCTAAGCAACCCACAGAACTCAGTTTCAGGGATGATAAGCAAAAATAACTCAAGTGGATCCCTAGAAGTGTTGGTAAATGGAGCCATTTGTATTTTTATTTCTTTGTTTCTGGACCCATGTATTCTACCTTAAAGGGACACAACACCATGTTATACGGCATTGATTTAGTGTGTTTACCACATTTTAGAACTATGTAGTCTACCCTTTTAGGATATCATCTCCAAGGTGGTGTTTCAACTGTACTTTCCATAGAATGTTTCATTGTTCTACCAGGCCAGCAGCTTCTGGTTGATGTACTATGTGATGGAATCATTGGATTCTATGGTCAGTGGCTACCACCACACATCTTTTGCTATAGATTGCTCTTATGCAATATTATATGGGATCCTGTGTCAGTGGATAAAATACTGTGTAAATCCTTGAATAGTGATACCAGCTGAGGTCCTATGAGCATAATAGGCAAACCCTTACTTTGAATATGTGTGTGTTAATTTTAGTTAAGGTGAGTAACTGCCCTGTACAGGTTGAAGGGGCCCAGTGGAATCAAACTGCCATCAAACTGCTGGTTGGACTCCTCAAAAGACGTTGCCATTTGCAGAGCTGAGCTTAAGTCTCTGTTGTTTGAAAGCTGAACATCTGGTAGCAGCATTAGCTTGAATAAACTTCTGTGGTCCCCAGACTAGTGTAGTAGACAGGCAGAGCCTTTGTCCCTGTCACCATACTGTTCTGTTTATCTGTCCATTGCTCCATTCATGGCCAAATTATAGTCTGTCTGACATCAACTAGCTGACTCCATCAGAGATCTTCACAATTGTTCCCAGGGATTTGTTCATATGCTTCTTCCTTGGACCTTCTTATGCCTGATCTACCAATACTTCTCCTTCTAAGCACTTGACTAAAGGACCAGATAATTATCCACTCTTCTAGGATACATAACAATTCTACCATAGGGTACTTCTCTTTCCAAAAAGAGTAGATTATTCGGAGCACCACCCAAACTTCTTCCATTGAGAAAATGTATCTGAACCAAATCTCATCCCTGAACCAAATGTTGTCATCTTCTTCCTCCATCAGCTGCATTAGGTATCCCCATATGGTCATAGGCATGAGCTGAAGGAAAGGTACTGCTTCAAGAGTGGAGGCTCACGAGGATCTGGACCACTTAATCACCCTACTTACTTATGCCTGCACCTCTTGGTGACCCTGTTCATGTCTGATCTACTGTTTCCCTTGAATTTGTAACTTGATGTATCTGACAGAATACAACACTTGATGAGCAATTTGGGCTTCATGGTCACTTGATGTCCCATGGTTAAGTGCTTCATTTTTTTCAAGACCCAGTAGCTCCCAAGAAGCTGTTTTTCAAAAAGTTTGTCATTCTCCACTGTGAGAGACCCTATATCCTGAGCCCTATGGGTTTATGTTGTGATTCTTTTATGGGAGTTTGCCATAAAGTCAAAACTCTATCCTTTCTAGCTCTATGTTCCACACGTTAGACCTGCTGCAGAGACCTTTTCTGCTCTGGGTCCTGTAAAGCTGGAAGCCTTTCTTATTATTTGTAGCATAGGTTGGAGAAGCATTCCCAAATGAGAAATATGCTGCCTCTAGTATCTGAAGAGACTTAGCAAGTATTGTCCTTTAATAATGGTGCGAGGTTTCCTTTGAATCTGGCATAACATTTTAAATTTGTTATTTAATATTCTAAAGTAAAAAATTGATTAAAATTGTTACTATACATTTTCCTGTTCATCTTTATATCATGTAATGCTGGTTTTAAAAGTGAATGTAAGGGCATTTACTCATATGCAAAATCATCAAAATGACATAATTAGCATTTTATAACTCATACATGCATATACATTTTATTCTTACCAGCATAGCAGAAATGCTCCATAAAACTAATTCAACTATTTTTATTTCACTTCTTGATATGCACACATTCTACCAACACTCTATCTTCAAGTTACTGATGAGTAAGGAAGGACTGAAGGAAAAGAAACGTAGGTTGCTCTATCTTTCTAAGTCATTTTCAGCATTAGTGGTTGGCTAATACAGGCAAGTAACAAGAGTAAGAAAGGATGTGATAGGATTCCTGGGTCATTTGTGTTTCTTGGAATGTAACTGCCTTCTTTCTGAGTTCAGTTCTTTCTGAGCAAGTTCTGGTTAAGTTGGAAAGTGTGGCCCTTCAGGGACTCTGCTTACCTAGTCATAAGTGTAACACGATAGTACTCACTCTGAGTCTCACTGAATTCTCAAGCTTCATGGGTCTGCCAGAATTCTATTGTCACGGGGCATTACAACACTATGCAAATGGAATAGCAAGACTAGGAGGGCACACAGATTGTGCATATCCAATCTGCTCACATACAGGCTCTTTTGTTACATCAGACTTCACTTGCAAATCACAAGTTCAATGACAGAATTATTAAGAATTTCAAGATGGTAACAGCAGAGCACTGAACCAAGGACAGGGTCCTTCTGAGTGATGAGGAAGATCACAGGCCCATGAAGCTTGCCCTGCCCATAGGTCATTTTTGGGAAAATTTGGGGAAGTTATTACACAGCCACTTGCTGCAGTGTTGTGGGGTCCTTCCTCTTCAGGACTTGGCTTCTCTTTAGGCCACTGGTTTCCAGATCTGAGATTTGGCTTAGATCCTGAAACTGAACAATATACTGTGACATTTTATTGAGATGGCTGCTCTTATATTCCAAATCATCCATTCCTGATTTTTTAAATTTATTTTGTTATTACAGATGATAAATGACCTTTGTTGTCTGCCCAGTTATCTTGCCCCTAAGAACTCCATAGCTTTCTGCAGGTTAGGATTCCCTGGCTGCCACTCTGATTGTGCTGTTTATTATAATAACTGTGCACACATTCCTTCTAATAGCTAACTATTGACACTTAGTCTCTTGGGATCCTATAATCCCTATTGCTATCAAGGAACCCAGTTTTATAAGAACATTTCAACCATTCATCCTGTCCTGCAAAAGACAGCCACCACTGAGCTTCTCAGTGATGTTGCTGCCCTTCTCATCAGTGTATACCATATCACTGGTAAATTGAGTGTCCTCTGGTATCTCACATGTAACATAGTCGTTTGCTGCCTTCATAGCATATCCCGCTAGCATGCGCGCATCTCTGAACTTTTTATTCCCCCTTTCACTATCTTTTACAAGAGTTCCAGCACTTCTATTTCACATAATATGAGCCATCACTTTCTGAAGCTTCTAAGAGCCATCCTAGTAGTATGTGATCATTGTTTTCTGGGTCCTAACTAGGGTGTGAAATTCTGTATAATAGAAGAGTACCCCAATATAAACTGTTTTTTTTTTTTAAATCCAAACTTAATGTTTTCATCTCTCCTTGATTCTGCACTCCTAGGATTCAGGGTCATGCATCTTCTACAGAGTCCTACTCGTGCGTACTGGTTAACTTCTGTAGCTTCTTTGAGGCTGGTTTCTTTCTGCTTTAATAGACCCGGCACTTTCCTGGACAGGTTATATTGGGACATATTGGTGACCAGAAGAACAGATGGCAATAAATTTTGATGAAGTCTGTATTTTCTTACAAGGAAAACTTGTTTGCATCATATTTGGGAAGTGAGATACTTCTGAAGGTCAAAAAATGCATTTGAATCTAAGTTTTCAAATGTATCAACACAGATATCTCTATTCCAAGTCCCAGGATTTCACTCCTTCCTAATCAAGGCTGTCAGCTTGACATAGAAGATCTTTCAGAATTGAGAATCCAACCTGCTATCAGGCCTTTTTAAATGTTAAGATATGACCTCATCCTCAGCTTCATCAGTGCTTCAGCTGTGGGAGATGAGAGTCTCTTTATACGCTGCCAAGGTTTTCAGGCTTAATGTTTAATTGGTGATTAATCAACCTCAATCCTGCATTGTTTTTCTCCAGCACATTGAATAACCCATTTAATTCTATAATCCTTGAAATTACTACCTCAGCCTGAAACATTGCACCTGCCAGTGAATTTCCTCCCACCTGTGAACATTTTAACAATCACACCACCACAGCCACCAGGGACTATTAGTGTTCCACATACCATCAGTAATGGTTCCTCACTGCCAGCCAGTCAGAGGGCCATTCAGCTCCAGTATCTCCTTTCAGTACCTGTTTTCCTTGAACCCTTTTTGGCACCAAGTTTATAGGTCAGCTTCCTGGGGAAAGAGAAACCGATGTGGAGATTTGCATGCAGGAAAGGTGTTAGTGACTACCCTTGAAATCAACATCTAGGAACATTGAAAGAGACAGAAAAGAAGTGAAAGGAGGAAGTTCAACTCTGATGCAATTGCAGCAGAAGTGTCAGCTGGTACCATGCCAAGGTCTAGAGCTCAGCGAGCCTCCCACAATTGTTCCAATATGAGCAGGGGTCTTCACTGACCATTCATTGGATGTGGCCTGCCCTTGAGGAGTGGTCCTGACCTTAGACAAGGCAGCTGTCTTCAACACAGGGAAATCCCAAGCTAAGAGGTTGCCCAGACTTCCTTCACCTGGGGAATTAGTGCTGCAGTTCGGGAAGGTTAAGCATGGAGTCAATGTGAGCTGTGTCACATAACATTCACTGCCTAGGGTTCCAAAAAACTATTCTGGGGAATGTCATCAAGAAAAGATTCTAACCAATTCTGGTGTTCTTTAGTTTATTTGTTTGGTCATTTGTAAGAGTGAAATGTATAAAGTGAAGTGAAGATATGATATTACTTTCCAAAAAACCTAATTTAGAAAGACCAAATTATTTAGATTCTCAAATATCAGTACTTTTTGCATAGTAAAGCAATGGTACTATCTACACAGCCTTAAGTACTAATGTAAAGCCAACGATGGTTTGAAGCTATAATCGTCTTACTAACTTAAATAACAAGATTTGCCTTGTTTAATTTCTCTTAATGACCTCGCTGTATTAGCCAGTAAATTAGCGTTTCTAGCTTGGTAGGCAAATCAACTTGGCCCCAGTCAATTTACTTTGGCATTTAGAGATAGTATTTGAGCACTTCAGCTTGTCTTTAAAAAAAATTTTTTTTAAATACAATGTACTAGGTTTAACCTATATTAAGCCATTTTTAAATTTTATTTTTTATTTACATGAAGTAAAATTCGCTCTTTTTGGTGTACATTTCTACTAGTTTTCAAAAATGTATAGTCATGTAATCAGCACCACAAGAAAGAACTCTTAGATCATCTTCAAAAAATTCTTTTATGCAAAAGGGGGTCATGCTATGCCCCCCCTTTTTTGTGATCAAGTTCTGTTTATTTTAGTAGCATAAACAGAAGAACTAGGAAGGAATGATGAGAACACCAGCCCCCTTGACAGGGCCAGATCTAGCACAGGCCGACCCACCAGCCCTGACCAGTCTTTTCTTGTGAGGAGAGGATGGGAGGACAGCCTGAGCAGAAGTGGATCTTCCATGAAGGTGCAGTGGTGTAAGTTGGCTCTGGGTCCCCATGGACCAGGTGACAAAAGCCAGAGGGCCCACAACACCCTTGGCCAAGAGCATCCCAGGTGCAAAGTGCCTGGTACAAAGTCACGTTCTGGAGGAGAATCCATGGTGCCCACAAGTCACCAGGAAGGCCCCAGGTGTTCGAAAACAACCTGCAGTAGACCCTCTGGCCTGCACGTACCCATTTCCACCAGCCCCAGTCATGTCTGTAGAGCCCTCAAGGAGGGGGCATCCAAGGCAGCCAGACTTCTCCGGGCCCTGTTTCCTTTACCTTTAATGCTTAGTAAACACTAGTATAGTCTCCATTTCTAAGTGTTGTTTTTTCCAAGCAGTCATATATATGGGCTCATACAATATGTAGAATTTTGAGTCTAGTTTCTTTCATGTAGCATGAGAGATTTGAGATGTATCCATCTATGTATTGTTTGTTCCTTTTCATTGCTAAGTAATATTCCATTGCGTGACCATACCACCATCTGTTTCTCCACCCTGTATTTGAGGAACATTTAGCTTGTTTTCAGTTTTTGGTGATTTTGAATAAAGCTCCTGAAATATTAGCATGCAGGATTCTATGTGAACAAAGAGTTACATTTTATATGGGTAAATCTTTAGGAACGGGATTGCTGGATTATATGGTGAGAATATGTTTAAACTTATAATGAACTGTTGAACTGTTTTTAAGAATGTATCCCCATTGGTAGTGTATGAAATTTCTACTTGCACATGCTCTTTAGTTCTTGGTACTCTGAGGTTTATTGTTGTTGTTTTAGCAGGCAATAAATCTTTTTGGTTTAGACTACAAGTTCTCTTAAATCTTCTTTAGGTTACAATAGTAGTTATATTTTAAACGTTTTGTTATGTTGTTTGGTTCTGTGGCTGGTATGCTCCTCTCAGGTGTTAGTCTGTGACTTAGGTGGTGATTTGTATTGTAGTTTAGTTCTCAAAGCCTTCATTATACTTCTTGGCTGCATTAAATGTGTACACAGTTTGGAGGTGGGCCTGGGACATATAGGTTCATACCCAGAATTAGGGGACCCCCTTCTCTATACCTTGCCTCTCAAGCATTTTCTTTACACTTGTAGGCTCCCAGTAGTCTTTTCCCCAGTTTCTCTGGCGAGTACATGTTCTTTTAGCATTTTTATCTCCCACACTATTGCATAGTTCCACCTGCTGAATGAACTCATCCTTGGCTAAGTGTTGAAAGAAAAGGAGAAAAAAATAAACAAATATTTCTTCCAATAGTATTTGCACCAAAAGGGCTTTTTTCACATTTCCTCTCTGCAGAGAAATGATTTTTCTCTTGAGTTTTAGGTGCCAAAGCCACCACTGAAATCATGCAGATTCATGGCCTTGAGGCAGAAGCAGTAGAGAGAAGAGAGCATGAGAGAGACAGACATACAGACAGACTGTCAGAAACAACAAGAATTTCTACCACACTTTCCAGCTCACAGGGGCTTCTTTACCCAGTTCTTCAGCCAGGGGGATGGATTTCCCCTGGATGCAATTTATTTTTAGGGTTGCTTTGTGTATCTTATCCCAAGTGAGCAGTAGTGTCCTTCCTCCATTCTAGCCACCACTGGAAGTTCTGGATCCTCTGTCCAAACAAGTTCATTGCAGGCAGCATTTCACTGCTATAGTCCCTGCAACTATGGCACAACATGGCATCTAGAGCTATGGAGAAGTGCAAGTAGTGCCCCAGGGAAAAGTTTGAGCATCTTAACTCGTGGTGTGGGAAGCAATTTTTTTTTCTTCTATCTCACCTGCTCTGCTTAGGCTCTGGAAGTCAGTTCCTGTGCCCTCATTCAGCCGTTTTTAAGACACCTTTAAATCTTTTTTTCCCCTTTAATTTTAAAAGTAACTTTTAAATGTTGACCAATTAGTTATCTTTCATGTGACATCAACCATAATTATATATATTTTAAAGTTGGATAAAAAAGTAACTAAATTTAGTGACCAACATGATATTATAGTTATTTAGAAAATATGTCCTATAGTATCACTCCTAAATAAAGAATATGCAATTAAATTAGTTTGCAAATGTCACCATTACTGAGAATGTGTCATGAGCTAAAGGTGAATGCATGATAAATGAGCTTAGATGAGGCATTTAATTTCCTGCCAAACTTTTCTGAGAAGTTCTCAAAAGTGTCTTCCATCACATCATTTCCTTTTATCATATGAGGTGTTATGCTTTATTCTAAATGAAACTATTTATTTCCTCTTTTAACCTGAAGTCTTTAATCCAAAAATAAATAGACCTCACCCTTTGAAAAGATGGTTTTTAAATCTTGGTTCAAGAGTGTTTAGAAAGAAAAGCCTCATTCATGTCAGAGAAAGAAGAGCCTACCTGCCCTTATTTCTTGTTGCAAATAACAGCACATAATTCATCTACATAGACAAAATTAGAGGTGTACACTGTGGAATTTTCACCATAATACCTGGTACAGCTGACATAACCAATAACATGCAGAAGAAACATGGTAACAGTAGATATCCTAGGATAATCTCAAATAAACTAAAGCATAAGACAACAACAAAAGAGTCCTTTTTGAGTTTAGTCACTGAACCGATACCACAGATAAAGCTCTGCTCAAAGTGTTAGGGTGGCTACTGTATCTCTACAGTCTCTTGTTAATACCCCAGTGCACCCATTGCCCTCTTATATTCTGTTCACTGTCCAGGAAGATGTACTGTGGTGTCCTCTATCAGCAGTAGCACTTCACGGTATTAAATTGCTAATACTTTGATACTGCCTCAAGCAATATATTGTAGTTTAAATCTTTGTTCAGTGTTTATTTGGTGAGGGGGCTAAAAGACACATGGAGGAGAGGTAGAGAAAATGAAAATCTCTTATTAGTGGAGTTTGGTTCTTTTCTGTTATGTACCCAAGGAATGTAGATCTGATCCCTTTTTTTATCCCCACTAGAGAACCCAAAAGCACTTCAGGCTATAGGAGTCATCTGTGGTAAGTTTGAGGATTTCAAAGTTGATCAAAAAAGAGATAGGAGTAGGGCTTCCCTGGTGGCGCAGTGGTTGAGAGCCCCCTTGCCGATGCAGGAGACACGGGTTCGTGCCCCGGTCCGGGAAGATCCCACATGCCGCAGAGTGTCTGGGCCCATGAGCCATGGCCGCTGAGCCTGCGCGTCCAGAGCCTGTGCTCTGCAACGGGAGAGGCCACAACAGTGAGAGGCCAGAGTACCGGAAAAAAAAAGAAAAAAAGAAAGAAAGAAAGAAAAAGAGATAGGAGCATAAGAGGTGATAATATACAAGATTTATTGGACAGTATTTAGACAGGATTAAAAGAGAGTGCAAGTCCCTCCTCCTAGAAGAGACCTTTCAGAGATAGTAAGGCAAGGTGGGCAGCTTCTGGGCAGATAGCCCCAAAGGGGAGCAGCAGTTTGGGGTCTTTTACAGTTACAGTGTCTGTCTTAGTTATGGGTAGCAGATTTGGGAGCAGTTTCACAGGCTGTGTGAACTAGGTGGGCTCTAAATGGCTGAATTTTGTTTATTTGGACTATGTTTGAAGCAATTGTGTGGTAAGAATTTGAGTCTGGCACCAGTGGACTTTGGGTTAATGTTTCTAGCTTGCTGTGAAGACGTAAACGACAGAGGGGCCATTTGAGACCATTAAACAGGGACCATCGTTAGCCTATTTACATAACATTATTCTCCTAAGAATTCAGTTAAGAGCAGACTTTTTGAAAGTGTCTCTTCTCTGCCCCCACCCTCCACCCTAAGACCCAGACAGGTTTTAAAAGTACTCCTTCCAAGCACACACAGTATTGTATTACAAAGAATTCTGGTAAATGCATTTTCCCACAGTGATGTTTTGAGATCTTAGATGCACTCTGGGCAGTCTCTTCTCCGTCTCACCACTGACTCCGGCCCTGATCAGATTCCCTCATCCCCATCATCATCTCCCTAAGGTCTTCCTAATTGACTGCTGTTAGAGTAGATTAGGAGTCATTGCTGGGATAAGGGAGATGAGGTTTGCCATGAGTCTGGCATTCATAATCAGGGCAACTTTAGAGAGGAGTTAACTAATAATAAAACAAAAATAAACAAAAGGTCAACCTATTTAGTGAATGAAAATCAGAACTTTACAGATGGAGCTAAGACTGGGTTAGCATAGCCATAAAGAAAATACATTTAAGTATTACTTGGAGAGGAGGGGTGCGATGGGGAAGAAAACCTGATATTATATATTTTATGTGAAAATATTATGTAATATAGAAATATTTTGAAGGGCAGTTTTCTATACTACATAATTCAGAGGTTTAAAAAATGTATTTTTGAGTGTGAAGATTAGGATATATCCTGTCAGAGATTAATATGTTAAACTAATCATTGAGAATCTTTTTTAATATAATAAAATTGTTAATATTGATTTTTAAGAATGTAGCATAACCTATTTTCAGAGCTTGCTTTCACTCTTAGAGAACAACAACAACAAAAGTTTGCCACTCCATTTATGTATTTAAACAGATCTTTGTTGCACGAAAGTACACTATCTTTTGAAGTGGAAAAGTTATGGCAGAAATGTTAATGACCGTTAGCCCCATCATTTTAATAACCATTGGCACCAGCATATCCTGATGTCTGGAAGAAACCACCTATCCTCCGCTGAATGACTTTCTGGAAATCATACATGTGATCTTGGACAAGTCACTTAATGTCTCTGAGGCTCAGCTTCTTCATCTTAAAAAGAAGATAATTTTGATTATAATGGTACCTACCCACAAGGTTATTAGGATTAAATGAGATAATGCATGAAAAAGATTTAGTACATTTCCTGGCACTGTAAACATTAACTATTATATTTGAGTGAACAGAATATACTGAGCAAACTCTGAGTTATGCTACTCTCTCAAAGCCACACAGAATTCTATCACCATGTTATAGACAGGAGCAGCAAGTTGGCAAGACAATAAATACACAAGTTCCTGATGACTCATAATCACCACACTCACACCACTCATGAGAAATTGTGTGTTCTCTGTTTCTTTGATGATGGAGATTCTAAGATCTTCAGGAAAAGTAGATATTTTTGTATTCTGAATACCAAGCCCTGTTTTGGTTTTCTAATTTATAGTAAAATTTTCTAAGAAAAATAGGCAGTAATTTCATTTTTACCTTTCATTTAGCAAAGAAGTTGTTTAGTATTTTCTAGACTAGACAAATAAGTTGATGGACTGAATTTTGCAATAAAACTGCTAGAAAGGAAAGAATAAATTTTGTTTGCCACTTAAAAAAATATAAACTTTTTTATTTTTTAAAAAAGTTTTCTTTTTGTTCCAGATTCACTGAAAACCTGAGACCTGATCTACTTTTCTGTTTTAAATAAACAGATTTATGTGTGTGTGTGTGTGTGTGTGTGTGTGTGTGTGTGTGTGTGTACAACTTTGTAATTATCTTAATGTGGTTTAGAATGATTTGTAATGTGTCAAGACTAAAAAGAAACAGTCAGTGGCCTGTCTTAATTCTTTATGAAATTCAGCACTGTACTTCACTGAACAACTATTAATTAAGATAATTGCTCAATTGGAATGTTTCAGCTACCAGTAAGATATGCAAATTAAGCAAAATGTGCTATTTCCTTAATTAATATTGTAAGCAAGAAACTTTTTTCTCTTAGTTAATTCACTATGTAATGAACAGGATAATATAGCAATATTTTTAAATAGATTGTGGAAGAATTCTACTTATACATGCATGCATATGATTTTTTATAGTACATAATACTTTATATAATACTATGGAATGTTGAATTCAAAATTACATGGAGAAAGAACATTTGTTGAGAACAAGAACAAAAGGGGCTCATGGGGCTTGTGACAATCAGGCAAACAAAAAGTATCACTCCAGAAAAATAAAAATTCCAGCTAGTGCAGAGCTAAGAAACATTCAAACAAAAGAACAAATATTGTATGATTCCTCTTATATGAAATAGCTAGAATGAGCAAATTCACAGAGACAGAAAAGATTAAAGGTTACCAGAGGCTAAGGAAAGGGGTAATGGGTAGCTTTTGCTTAATGGTTATAGTTTTTGTTTGGGGTCATGAAAAAGCCCTGGAAATAGATAATGGTAATGGTTGCACAACATTGTGAATATCATTAATGCCACTTGAAGTGTACACTTAAAAATGGTTAAAGTGGCAAATTTTATTACATACACACATAAATTTAAAAAAATCACACACTAATATGGCCCCTAGGGATTATAAGAGTTGTAAGACCTGTTGGGTGCTTTATCTGTGACATATTATCTATTACAACAATCTTTGGAGTAAGAGTTGCTGAAGGAGATTAACAGGGCAAATAGTAGACATTAGGGAAAACTCGCTTTCTCTCTTTGAAATAAGGGAAGTAGTAGGGGTTCCACTTTGAATCTAAGTACTTCCCCTTTTTCAAAGTTTTGAAAAATTGATGAGACCAGGCCCCTTTTCCACAAACTGAATATTTGGGGGAGGAAGAGTAAACTGTAGCAATAAATGACCATGTTATCATGTATTGTGTTTTGTGGTAATAACTTGTTGTAACAGGTATAATAGTTTTGCACATATTAAACTTAAGTATTTTAATTTTGTCCCTTAAGCCAGTGGTTTTTGACCTTGGTTGCATAAATGGAATCACCTTGAGTGTTTTGAATAAATCCTGATGTACAGGTTGTACCACAAACCAATGACATCAGAATCTCTAGAGTAGAGCCCAGGTATCAGGATCTTTAAAATTTCTCCAGGTAATTCCATTATGCAGGAAAGGATGAAAAGCACTCCTTAAATCATGTTGTATTACAGGCTTTTAATCTTAAGGGGTATAAATACCCCTTAAGTAAATACAAATGAGGATGAATATATTTAGCCAAAGAAAGATTTTCAGCCAAAAAAAGAACAAAAAATGGCTTGAAAGGGATGAACTATGGAGAGAGGGGGTTTGCTAAATTATTTTATCTCTTTAGTATATCAAGTGCCAAACTTGAAGAACTCAGCCCATAGAGTTACTCTGTATGGTGGAGATTCTGATAGAAACCTTGCCCACTAGTATAATATAGCTGAAACTGGGAAGAAAGAGAGTAAGTAAAAAAAAAGGTGGGATATATATATCCCAGAAGTTACACAAAATAATCTGATTTGGGTGTGGGAAGAAAATACTAGATCCTATATTTAAATTTAATATTTATCTAAAAAATTAGAATACTATAGTTTACTAATATTTAACATATAGATTTTAAAAGGTTCCCTAATTCTGTCCCTTATGATAGAGGGTCAGTTGTCACCTGTTTCATGAGCTACTCAGAGGACCTCGTAGGGGCTCCATAATAATAAGTGATGATGTCCTCATAAGTTGGCTCATCTTAACATATTGTGACATACTGCAGTAATATGTATCTGATAAATGGATTTACAGATTATACCGTCTCATCTCAATCAAATGCAATCCTTACAAAATGGATAAGTTGCTTAAATAATTTATGCAATGAAGCTGTGCATTGAAGGTAATACCCGCCATCAAGTACATGTAGACCAGCAAACAGACAAGAAATTGATGGTGTAGATATTTGTTTCTTGTATGAAGGCACACTTGAACATATTATGAAAGAAAGAAGTGACAGTCTGACAGAAAGTTGGAAAAAATGACTGTCTTAAAAATTGATATTATTTTCAGTCCCTAACAACTGACCTGATCTTTAGGTTTCTTGTGCTTTGAAATAATAGTCATTGATATCATGGTGCTGTTATGATCAACGAAGTATTTTTAAAAAGTCAATTCATTTTATATTTATCTGATTTATTATTATCTATTTTTGAGTCACTTTATATATTTAAAAGTTACCTTTTAACTACTATACTTACTAACATAATTTCTAAAAAGTAAAGTAGACATTATCCTGGAATGGGCAATGGCCATTTCATACTGGTAAGTAGTTGGTGAGCATACAATTATATATTCTAGTGGTACTACTGTAGATACTCCCTTTTCTAACAAATATTAAGAAGTGTCTAAAGTAAGCCTATGAGGCATAATTGTAATATAGAGAGTAGCCAACTATTAGGTTTTTCTGAACTCACATTATATGATTTGTTGGAATGTTATATTTATTACTTGTATGCCAGCCTAGCTTTAAAAGGTTCATTTCTGACTGCCCAATTGTCTTAGTTGCCTTTTATCAGTTTTTGATATGTTAGATGACTTTTGGGAAGTACCTGAAAAAAAAATAATCCTTTTGGGCTGATTCCTATACAACTTTGTCTGATTGTTTTTAAAGCAGTGTGGTGAACTGAGAATGAGAATTTGCTTTTTTCATTACCCCTCCTCTACCTCAAACAGCAGTTTTTCAAACCTCCATGAATTTCATAAATGCCAATAATAAATCTTAAACTTTTTGTATGTAAAGTATACTCCAAATCCAAATCTTTTTTATGTCTTTTCTTGTTTCCCAACCATAACATATATTGTGGGATGTAGTGGATTCTGTTGGTGCCAATGAAATCCCCTTGGATTCCTTTCATTATTTTTAGATTCCCCAGCTTCTGTCTATATTTTCTTTCAATGGTGCACACCTGTGGTTCTCTTTGGATGGCTGCAGCTGGAGCTTCTTTCCCTGCTGGCACTCAGAGCTACAAGTCTTGGGAGTTTATCTTCCCACCACCCCATTCCCCAAGGAGCCCTTAGCCAATGACTCATCAAGACAGGAATAGGAAAACTCAGCTTCTCTCCCTTAAGCTAGGACAAACTCTTGAGGCATAATTTACACTTAGGGTTTCTCTTAAGACTCAGACTAAACCTATATGCCTAAGACTGCCTGAAGTTGCACTTTTGGTTGGCCCCTTTCTCTTTCCTGTTCTGCTTCACACATTCTGTAATCATTTTTTTCCCCTTGAGCACATTTCCTTAATAAATCATTTGTAGGTGAATTCTCAACATGATTTTTACTTGGAAGAGTATTAGATCAAAAAATTTAGAGACTCTTGGGGTAGAGGAGAGAAACCAGTTAACTATTAAGGCTGAGATAGAACAAGAAGAATAGTAAAACAAAATAAAGCAAAAGGCACCACCATCAAAAACCCTCTAGCATTAATCATCAGCACCACCTTGACCATAACCGCACAGCCATATTTATAGCCCCTAGAGATGTGGAAAGAAAAGAAGAGAGGTACATAGTAGTGTGAAAAAAGCTGACCTGTGTCCCAATTTTTCCTCTTTGGCTTTCAAATACAAGAAAGTATTCTGCTTATCTATTGCTGCAGAGCATATCTCCCCAAAGCCTGTTGGCTTACAACAATGAGTAAAAATTATCTTGTTTGGGTTGCAGCTCAGGTTGATGGTTCTCCCTTGTGGTTGCAATCAAATGAAGGCTGAGACTAAAGTATTTGAAAGGCGTCTTCCACTACGTGTTTGGGTACCTGATTTCCAATGGCTGGAAGAGCTAGAGCTGGTTGAGTATTTTTTCCATGTGTCACTCAACGTGACCAGCTTGGGCTTCCTCCCTGGGCATTTTCAGGGTATTCAGATTTCTCACATGGTGGCTTGCATTCTGAGAAGGCATTCTAAAGGACGAGGGTGGAAGCTGCGGCGCTTCTTCTGCCTTAGACTCGGGAGACGTGCAGTGTCACTTCTGCCACTGGTAAGGAGTCATATGGCCAACCCAAACTGAATGCTCTTGAGGTGTAGTTCACCGGGGGCCATCTTTGGATATGTGTTTAATAAAATTAAGGGATTGCAGAAAACACAGAGCACTCACCTTATTCTCAGAGGAGACTCCGAGCAGAGGCCCCACTACAAAATGGGGTAATGTATACTGGTCAAGAGGGTAGAGCACAATCGCCAGGCCCTAACTGGAACATCTGAATTGCCTTCAGTTCCCTTGAGATGTGGGTTCTGGGTTGAAAGCCCGTGGGTCTGTCAGGGGCCCTGCTGTGTGGAGCTAAGTGCTTTTAAAACAGAGATGGAATGTAGACAATTTTAGCAGAGCCAGGCGGAGGATATACCAATCCTCAGATGTCTGATTCCCCTTGTCAAGGGGAACCTAATTCTTCAAAGGGGGATGACCGATGCTCCCCCCAAGAACATAGTATAAGGCAAATGACAGCACAAGAGGCAGGTAAGGAGCACAGGGACACAGCAGCCAAGAGACATCACCTTGGACATGGGGAATAGCCAGCTAGTGAATACATAAAAGCAACTTAGAGGCCCAAGGACCTCATTTTTCAATGTAATGAGCTCTTGTAAGCCGAACATTTCTCCCCTCTATATGTACTTTACCCCTCACAGATTTGGGAATTTAACAACCTGATTTCTATGTTCAGCAAACATTTTTGCCTCTTACTGTATCAAAAATGGGTTTTTTTAAATTACCCTGGATAGTCTGGATTTAGTGAGAAAGGAATTATATTTTATATACAGAAAATTTGAGGCTCAAGGAGGTTAGCTACTCCATCAAATTCACATAACCAGTAGTGGAAAGGATCTGGTTGTCAAATTCAACTCTGCTGCCTCATCCTATGTTCTTTCCACTTTACCATCCTATCTCCAACATTTACTTCACTGAAAGGTACAATTGAAATACAGTTCTCAGAAATTCATCATGTTGTAATCTTCACTTTTCACCAACAAATTCATTTTCTGGTTGTGATAACTGCAATCTGAAAACTGCTACATATTAATAAGAAGTGACACTGATATGTTTTTAGGTGTTCATTTATGCAGTGTGAATGAAGTCAGCTGTGTAAAAGTGACAGGAGAGAGAATTTCTTATGGCTCATTAGTAGAACATACAGCAGCAATCAATTGTTGTATTTAATAGTCACCACACACACAGGTAAAGATTTATTTCAGCAAAGGAATTAAACTTGATAAAAACAGGCAGGAAACAAAGGACTGGAGATGGTCATAGAAGGGATTGCAAAAAGAATCAAACTTTCACCAAGTTACATGGATTCTTTCAGTTTTAAAATTAAATGTATATCTAAGTTGAACCAGAAGTATTTTCCATCATCTTCCTGTTTTCTCCACTTTTTAAATCCTTCTGTCTCAATATAATTTTAATAATGTAAAGTGTCAAAGATATTAATCTCAAAATTGATTTTAGGGATACACTTACAATACAACAACAACATAATAATATAATAGCTAGCCCTTATTTAGTACTTTCTGTGTACCACACGTCATACAGATCTCTTTACAGTAATTAATTCATTTAATTTTAACAATACTTTTATGAAATTAGTTACTAATATTTCTGTGATGAGAAAATGAGGCACAGAGAGGTTAAATAAATAGTATAAGATGACACACATCTACTGAGTATTGGAGCTGAGATGTGAACTCAAATAGCCTGGCCTCAGAGTCCACTCTATTAACCCACTGAGATGCACTTCCTTTCTGTCTAGACTATTGTATTAGTTTTTGCAATATTTCAGTGGTTTTCTCTTTAAATCTGATCAACGTATTCATATGCACAAATATAAAGAGATTTTAAGTAAATTTTTTGCCACTTAAAATAATTACTATGCATTGCAAAATAAAGTTTTGGGTAATCAGAGTGACTTGGACCAGGGAGCAGACAGGATGAATACACAGATATGTCAGTGAAGATCCCACATCTTCTATAAGATCTGGAAAGCCAAAAAGCACTCTTGTTACTGTTTTTGGACAGGAAGTCTATGAACGTAAAGGAAATGGCCTTAGAATGTGTGGTAACAATTTTGACAGGCTTCAAGCCAGGCATTCTTTTCTGGCCACCAAATAGGTTCTTTATAGAAACTGTAGCACCTACTCTTGAAAGACACTTTAAAGAAGGAACTTGCGATGCCCAAGAAAATAGAAAGGTGTGGTGTTGGATTTTCATGAAGATAAGCTCTGCTAGTAGTATCTCAAGAACTATTTGTGATAGAAAGAAGAGATGAACTTACCTATAGTAACTATTTGTTTTGGTGTAGTTGAAACTACCATTGAATTGCATTTTCACAAATTATTATTCATATAAGGTCTTAGGGCTGCTGAAGTGGGACTGTCCCTCATTTCACTTGTATTAAGGACGACTGCAACTCCATGAATTATTAAGAGAACATTTTAAAACAAAAATCCTCAATCTTCAAACCCCTAATTCATTTATTCATTCAGCACATAGTTACTGGACAACTACTTTGTGCCAAGCAATGTTCTTTGTGCTGGGAAATTTCTGCTGTCATCAAGTTTATATTCTAGTGGGAAGAGAAAGACCGTCATAATGAAATTGTACTTTAGAAGATGACAGGTGTATGAAAAATAATAAGGGAGAGTAAGGTAATTGGGTGTGCTGAGGGTAGGAGTAGAGGGAATGTAAAACAGAGTGGTCAAAGTAGGTTTCACTCAGTAAGTAATGCTGAGGCAGGTAAGGCTGGACCAGAGTAAGCAAGTGGAAGCAGGAGAAGTTGGAGGAAGAGTGGGAAGCCAGATCATAATAAATCTTGGGAGAATTATAGGACCCTTGGTTTTCACTCTGAGTGAAGTGGAGTCATTGGAGTGTAAGGACAGAAGAGTGACTTAAAACCATAAAACTCCTACAAGAAACACGGGGTAAAAGTTTCTTGACGTTGGTCTTGGCAGTGACTTCTTGGATATGACATGAAAAGCACAGACAACAAAGGCAAAAGTAGACAAGCAGAACTACATGAAACTAAAAAGCTTTTGCACAGCAAAGGAGACAATCAACAAAATGAAAAGGCAACCTATGGAATGGGAGAAAATATTTGCAAGCCATATATCTGATAAAGGGTTAATATCCAAAATGTACAGGGAACTCCTTCAATAGCCAAAAATAATAACTCAATTAAAGAATGGGGAAAGAAACTCAATAGGCATTTCTCCCAAGAAAACATACAAATGGCTAACAGGTATATGGAAAAGGTGCTCAACATCACTAATCATCAAGGAAATATAAATTAAAACCCCCATGAGATATCATCTCACACCATTTAAGATAGCCATTATTTTTAAAAACGTATATAACCAATATTGATGAAGATGTAAAGAAAAGGGAACCCTTGTGCACTGTTGGTGGGACTGTAAATTGGCTCAGCCACTATGGAAAACAGTACAGAGGCCCCTCAAAAAATTAAAAATAGAACTACCATATGATTCAGCAATCACACCTCTGCTTATATAGTCAAAGGAATTGAAATCTTGAAGTGATATCTGTACTGCCATGTTTATTGCAGCATTACTTATAATGGCCAAGATGTGTAGGCAACCTAAATGTCCATTAATTGATAAAGAAAATGTGATATATTCATACAAAAGAATACAATTCAGCCTTGAAAAAAAAAAAAAAGAAGGGCTTCCCTGGTGGCGCAGTGGTTGAGAGTCCGCCTGCTGAAGCAGGGGACACGGGTTCGTGCCCTGGTCCGGGAAGATCCCACATGCCGTGGAGCGGCTGTGCCCGTGAGCCATGGCCGCTGAGCCTGTGCGTCCAGAGCCTGTGCTCCGCAACGGGAGAGGCCACAACAGTGAGAGGCCCGCATACCGCAAAAAAAAAGAAAAAAAAAAAAAAGAAAATCCTGCCATTTGCAACGACAGGAATAAACCTGGATAGCATGCTAAGTGAAATATGTCAGATACAGAGGAAAATACTACATTATACCAATTATATGAGAAATCTAAAATATTCGAACTCATAAAAGCGGAGAATAGAGTGGTAGTTGCCAGAAGCTGAGAGGAAGAGGAAACAGGAAGGTATTAGTCGAAGGGTACAAAGTGTCAGTTATATAAAATGCATAGTTCCTGGAGATCTACTGTACAGCCCATTGTCTATACTTAATTATACTATATTGTATGCCTAAAATTTTGCTAAGAGAGTGGATCTTATGCTGTGTTCTTATCACAAAAAAGTAACAACAATACATAAAGAGGGCAGAAGGAAACATTTGGAGGTGATGAATATGGCTGTGTTTATGGCATAAATTGTGGTAATGGTTTCATGGATATATACTTATCTCCAAACTCATCAAGTTAGATACATCAAATATGTGCAGACTTTTGTACATCACTAATGCCTCAATAAAAGGTTTTTTAAAAAACAATAATGGTATGTTGCCTACAGTTAAAAAATTGACTCTGTCCTCTGTATTGACGATAACCCAAGGGTCCTAAGAGTGGAAACAGAATACTAAAAAAGCTATTTTAATAATCAAGAATGAAGGTGATGATGCTTAGATGATAAAAGAGTTGAGAAATTGTTAGTTCTATACACATTCTGAAAGTGAAATATTAGAATTTCAGAAGTATTGAGTTGGCGTTTATGACAGAAAAAGAGTCAAAAATGATTCCCATACAACTCAACATCAAAAAACCAAACAACCTGATTAAAAAATGGGCAGAGGACCTGAACAGACATTTTTCCAAAGAAGACATACAGATGGCCAACAGGTACATGAAAAGGTGCTTATTAACGTCACTAATCATGAGGGAAATACAAATCAAAACCACAATGAGATATCACCTCACACCTATCAGAATTGGCTATTATCAAAAAAATAACAAATGACAAGTTTTGGCAAGGATGTACAGTAAAGGGAACTCTCATACTCAGTTGGTGGGAATGCAAATTGGTGCAGCCACTACGAAAAGAATATGGAGTTGCCTCACAAAATTAAACATAGAACTACTACACAATTCAGCAATCCCACTTTTGGGTATTTATCCAAAGAAAACAAAAAGACTAATTCAAAAAGATATATGAACCCTATGTTCATTGCAATATTATTTACAATAGCCAAGATACAGAAGCAACCTAAGTGCCCATTGACAGAAGAATGGATAAAGAAGGTGTGATATATATAATATATTGCATGATTTCCCTGCTTTCAACCCCTTCTATTTTGTTAGTCAAGGTCCTGAAAGGAAATTAATGTCACACTCACATTTGGAATTTTAAGAGAATTTAACAAGATAACTGTTTACAAACTTATTGGTATGGTTTGAGAAAAGCAACAGAAAAAGCTGCAGTGGTTGGGGGCTAGTAATAGCCAGTAGCTATTACCACACTTTGGCTTAGAGGATCCAGGAGAGGGAGCAGTTACCAGAATCAGGAGAGGGCTATAACAAGGTCTATAGCTTTTGGGAATGTTGGGGAAATATAATTAAAAACAAAATCCCCTGCCAACCCAGAAAACCTCACCACAAATGTAGGAAAGGAAGAAAACAGTTTTATTATTAAATAAGTATTAAACTAGAATTTGATGTGTATCACAGGCAATCTGCTAAGAGACTACAAAGACAGATGAATCTCACCCTTTTATAGCCAAACAGAAACAATCAATTATGTGCATGTTCTTAAGGTACAAGATAAACAGTAACTAGTCCTCAAGTAAAAGGACTTGAGAGCACCATTTGTCACAAATAGTTCATCCTAAATTCACCTGATAATTAAGGTTATCATCTGTGCTAATTAATTGGCTTTATCCAGAGAAAAAGTGAACTTCTTACATCTTTATAACAGGAGGTAATTTTGCGACTTGAGCACAGAGCCCCCTGAAGTTAGGCTCCTACTCTCCCACAGAAACCAGGAGATAGGAGCATTATCTTCCTTGGTTACATTTCAATGAGATGGCTCGAAGGTCCTTGAGAAAGACATGCTTGGGTTGTAAAGCTGGCAAGAGGCTTATTTAGCTCTTAAAAGATTTACATACATTTCAGAGACAGAAAAAGAAGCTACAATTACAAGTTTCTAAAGTAAATAGGAAAAGGGAAGGAAGGGAAGTCTCTTTCCTTATTTTCACTGGGGAGATTTAAGCCTCTTGTTTTTATTTTTGCATTTGCCCTTAAGGCAGGAGGATTGAGTACACGCACAGTGACTTGGCAGATAAGTCAAAGAAATAGATATCTTGACCTCACTCGCCTCACAACTTCTAGATCTCCTATCAGTGCCTCCCTACCGGTGTCTTAGCCTGGGCTTTCCTAAAAGCAAAGACAAACAATTACTCATATGTAGGTAGATCATTCAGAAGGTTATACAGGGAATGTGAGAGAGGAATAGGAAATAATGAAATAAGACAAGACAGAAAAGTCAGTACAAGTATATATTGCTGAGTTTGATTCCCTCCAGAGACAGCTGAAGTTTGATCCTTCTTGGACCTTCTCAGAAACATACAGAATACTTTTAGATGTGTCAACTAAAAATTAACAGAGGAAAGCATTTTCCATTTGTCTCATTCCATATTGTTTGAAGGTTAGTCCAGGGGCATTACAGATAAGTGAGTCAAAGCCAGTAGGTGAGTGTTCAGCTGCAGCTGAAAAGGAAAACGTAAATCTGGACTCAGAAGGTATCTGATGCACCTCTATTGGCCATATCCAGTTAGAAGCTGGAAGAAAAGAAGTCAGTTAACATTCATATGGCGTGACCTCCTGGGGCACAGACAGGGTAGGGTGGAGAAAGATGGAGAATAAAGTTGGAGATGCAAATGAAAGATGTTCACTATACCACTTTGAAAGGCTGTTCTCGAAACAGTAGCCAAAATGATCTTTTTAAAATCTAAGCCAGATCTTATTATTTCTCTGGTCAAAACCCTCCCTATTTCCCTTACTCCACTTAATGCTTTTTTCTGTATCATAAATTGAAACTAAATTTGTTAAGGAAGGAGATAAGTTTTCATTTGGCAATACACAGAGAATAATTGTGCTATGCTAAGCTAAAATATTGTATAAATATTTGAAGCATGAATATCACACTGCAAAGCACATTTGAGCATAGAATTATGTTGCAAACTGTTACTATGTAGTTTTATATGTTTGAAAGCTTGAAAGTATTAATCAACTCTGGAATGTTAGATTAAGCAGATATTAAATAGTAAAAACGACAGAGTACAATTCTTAGATTAAAACTAGTAGAAGCTGTGATGTCTTCTTATTAATAACATTTACCTTGACTGTAATGACCTTTCTTTTTCTATTGACTTGTTTAAAGACTATTTATAACCCTTTCATTTTGAATCTTTGTTTAATATAGCATTCTTACTAGAGCTAGGTTATTTTCAAATATTTGTGTAAATGTCTACTGTATAAAAAGCAATTCCATTATTCATTCCACAGATATTTGTTCATCACCGTGATAGATAACAGATTTCAAAAATACAAAGATGGAAAATAATTCCGTCTCTCAGTGAACACTCAGTACATTATAAGTTTATGTATTCCAATAAATGTTAAAATGCAGGTAAAAACTGGTCTAATATAAATACATAAGGCAGAAAATCTAATTCATTCTTCTGGAATCATATGTTGCTTCCAAAAAGAGATTATTATTAACATGGATGTTGAAATTCTGGCAGGATATAGCAGAGGGAAAGGTGAACATACAAGTGTAGAGATTTTAGAGATAATGGTTTAGTCTAGAAGGTACTGTAAGTACAGCAGAATATTGACATTTATGATGGAGATGTGGCCATATAGACAGTAAAAATCAGATTCCTTGAGTTTTAGTTGTCCCCTTAAAGAGTTTACTCTTTATCCTGAAGATAATGACTAGCTGCTGAAGGCTTTTTCAGCAGGAAGCTAATAATGCCAAATTTATCCTTAAAATTTAAAAAAAAAAAAAATCCCTGACACAAAGTACTAGTCTGACTAAAATTTCAACTGGAGCTAGGAAAATCAGTTAGAAGGCTATTGCCACCTCTTGGATGAGAGATCTAACTGCCTGAGTTAAATTTCTGGCTATGGAGATGGAAGGATTTCATGAGCTACCTAGTAGGTAAAATCTGTCAAACTTGGTAAATCCAGGAAACTGGGGTGAGAGGGTTGAAGAAATCTAAGAAACTCCCAGGCTTTCAACATATGTGACTGGATGCTTGGCCGTAACAGGGAATGTAGGAAGAATTTCGATTAGGTAGAAAAGCCAAGAGACGAGAAGTTAGTGTTTTAGTTACCTGTCATTGTAGAATAAACCCATTCTCGTTAAGTGACAGAAGACAACCACCATTCTTTTATGGTCATGGATTTTGTGGGTGAAGAATTCAGAAAGAGCACAGCATGAATGGCCTGTGTCTGCTCCATGATGTCTGTGGCCTCAACTGGAAAGATCTGAATGGCTGCGATGATTGGAACAACTGGTGCTTGCAATTGTCTGGAACAATCTTTTTTGTCTTGGAATACTTTCACATGTTTAAAAATTATTCAGGACCTCAAAGAGTCTTTGTTTAAGTGGACTATATCCATTGATATTTACCATATTAAAAATTAAAAGAGATTTTTAAAATATTTATTTTAATTTATTTAAAATAGTTATCATAACCCCTTTAATTTATATCATATATAATTTTTTAAATAAAAAGCTATATGTTCCAAAACAAAAAAAATTGTAAAAAGAGTGGCATTGTTTTCTTTGTTGTTTTTTTGTTTTGTTTTTGCAAAACCCCTTAATTTCGGACTTACTAGAAAACATGCAGTTTCTCATGTTTCTGTGTCCAGTGCTACAATATGTTGTTTTGATTGAAGTGTATGAAGAAAATCTGACCTTATACAAACGTAAAGTTGGGAAAAAGGAGGAGTATTTTAATAGCCTCTAGAGATAACTGTGAATATTTTCCTTCAATACTGTACAAAAACTTGACAAGAGGTATTTTCTTAAAGTTCAGTTTCAGCAGGGAATCTGAAACTGTACCAGTGAACTTTTTGCACTCTGTAACATTAAAATCCATCCTTATATCTTGCACTTTGAGTGGATCTTTTACCCATGAATGATTTTTATAATGTGCACAGATCATTAGGAAAATATTGTTTCACTCTGCAGATCTTGCAAATGTTGATACATTTCATTATAAAAATAAAAGAATGACATTTATTAAAGTCATCACCCATCTTACTGGAAAAGTCTTGGGAAGCTGTTAAGCTGATAGTAGCAGATAAAAACTTAAAATTTATTATTGACAGTCAATACTGTCAGATTTTTTCTTTGAAACACTTCCTTCTTTTCCAAGAAAATATTTTCCAAATACCTAATGATGAATTACTATAGTTTTTCAGTCATTCTTTCATGTAAAAATGGTGTTCCATAAAAGAAGCACCTAGTTCAGCCCACAAATCAATTGCACAAGTGCTTTTTCTTAAGACAAGTATCATATTTTCATATGCAGCAATGCACTTCATACGTATTTCCCATCTTGATACATAGGATATTAAAAAGATGAGTACTAAAGAATTTTGATTTGATAAAATTAATATTTTTCTGCATCACTAAGAATATTCTTAAGTGAAAATGACATTTTATGACTTCTTTTTTCTGCAAGTGTACGGTGGTAAAGAATTTAAAGAATGTTAGTACAGCATGGTATATCTGCCCTGATTTACGCTAAGGCCTCTGCAGTTTTTTTGCACCACTTCAAATATCAACACAAGGCAAAAGGCAAATAATGTGTTAGCATTATTTAGAAAATAGTTTTGACTTCACGGACTCTTTGAAAGAATTTCAGTAGCTCTTACAGGTCCATGGACTAAACTTTGTGAAGCATTGATCTTCATGTATACTATTCGGTGATCTGAAGACTGGCTCAGCTGAATGTCTTCAGTTGGCTTCTCCATATAGCTGGGTTTCCTTATAGCATGACGGCTTCAGGGTAGCTGGACATCTTAAATGGTATGTTAGTGAATGTCACAGCAGGTAAGGCAGAAGCTGAATGGCTTTTTATGACTTAGCCTTTGCAGTGACATAGCATAATTTTTTAAATCATATTCTATTGTTTAAATAGTCACAAGCTCAAGGGGAGAAGGCATATATGCCTGTCTCTCAATGAGATGAATACTCAAGAATTTGCAGCAATGTTTTAAAATTTCCACAGACTGATAGTGGCCATAAATTATTTACATTCTTCCACTATGCAAAATATAGTCACCCCTTCAAAGAACTTTTTCAAAATCTCATCATGTTAGAGAACCAGGGTCAAGATTCAGATTTTTTATCTAACTCAGGTCTAGGTGTGAATGAGAATCCTTGGGTTTGGATCCTTGGTGTGATTCCTCTTGATTTGAAGACTTATGGTCTAAAGAGATCAGTTACCTGCTTCACAATCACCCAGTATTCAATAATTGTCAGGTATAGGATAACATAATCGACATTGCAGTTTAAAAAGAGGAGAAATGGGAGGCACACAGCAGTCACTTATCATTAATAATTCTAAAATTTGACAGAATTCCTCTCACCAGTTCCTTGATTAAGGTCCAGTCCTGCTCCCTGCCCTACTTCTGGCTACTAGTCTGCCCATTGGATTTTAGATGTGCCAAGTCGTCTTTCCTTTTACATAGGAGATGGCCTGTATTTGCAGGTAGGTAGTTTGCCCTGCCTCTTCCTGTCCATAGAGATTTGGGTGTTCAAAGGCCTTTTTAACTTTATCCTGAGTCTGGGTTTTCAGCTTTTCAATTATTATTATTAATAATAATCATCAATTATTGATGATTCAATGGAATTATCAAGTTTGTACTCGTAAATGCAGTCCTAGGCCCACTATTTATTGAGTGCTTAGTATGTGAAGGCAATGTTAGCCACTGAAATAGAGAATTTAGTAGGATAAGCATGGTTTCAACCTTCATGGAGACTAGAATCTAATTTGAGAGCCTTCACCATTGAGATTCAGGCCATGAAAGGAAAATAGAGGTCACTACAGCATGTAGATCAGAAGAATAGACCTCTTCTGGAGGCTGGTCGAAGAAGGCTTAAGGAAGTGACATTTAAGCTGAGCTCTGAAGGATAAATAAAAATTGACTTCAAAGTGTGCACTATTCCTGTATTGATGCTGTATATATTTGGGCATTAAACTGATGCCTTCTGATAGCTCAAAACAGCATTTTTAGTTTTTAATATAAAAATAAAACAACCTAAAAGGTACGTGCCTTCACCCTAATCTCATGTATCTAGCAAATGTATAGGGGAGAGATTTCCTTCCGTTTCTGTTGCAGAAGTAGTCATTATTATAATTTCATCCTTACACAACTAAATCTATATGCAGCAATACTGCCATGATGGTATTGGTAAGCACACATATATTCACATGAGTGGTTATCCCTCATCATTTGATCTCTTCCATAAAAAGAATAAAAGTTACTGTTGAAATAAATAAGAATGAGGAACACAGCTTATGGTTATGGGCCTATGCCTATGATTAAATATTTAACAAGTTTCCATTGGAAGCCTGCATTTTCAGGGATTTATTGTTCTGATATAAAATTCATTGGGATTAAACTAGGCAGATAGCAACTTTTTATTTTCCAAATCTAGTTTAAATTGGTTTGCCTGTTTTATGTTATGGGGGTTTAAAGGGAGAAAAAAGCATATTTCTTCAGTCCTCAATTACATCTGAGCTCCTTTTACTGAGCGCCTGTCTGAATTTAAAAAAGTAATAATAACAACATAAAAAGATAGGCTTATAGACATTCATTTTATGATAGAAGACAAGAGTATGAGATAGGTTTCTGGTAATTGAGTGTGTTTCAACTAATTGTATTTTCTTCTCTTTCGCAAAGAATTGTGTGCCGTGTGTAAACTGAGGCTTACTGTGTGGTATATTTAGTACCATTTCTGCTCCCCGTCAATTGATTTTATCTTCACAAGTAGGTTGACTGATCTTTCTTCTTTTGGATACTTGCAACCCCTGGCTTTTAATTTGGCTTAACATTAGAATAGATATTTGTAACAGTATGAGTTTTGTTTTGTTTTGCCCATAAATTTAACACTTTTTATGTAGTATCCTTTTAAAATAACTAATTCCAGTAGCTCTGAGCTTAGAAAACAATTCTCTCCCTTTGTTTTTAATAAAAAGTATATATTAGGACAATGAAAGAACATTTTTGACATTTTATTATCTATAAAACAAGGGATCAAATACAAGGAAATCAAGAACAATATGATCGGAGTATCTATAGAACTTGTCACCAATTCTTGCTTACCAGAGCTAAGATGCCCACCATGATGTTTGGAAGTGTAAATTTAGTATGTAATATTAATTCCTCACAGAGTAGCAATTGTTATGAAGCTCAATAGGACTAGAAATGTTTTCAGAAAAAGAAATTAGAAAGCTGAAAAAGATTAAATAAAGGTGGATCATTGGGGGTTAATGAAGAGAAAGAAACAGAGTGAAAGGAATCAAGCTCACTCTGAAAGTTGGAAGTTAAATACCCATTAAGGCAGTGGTGAAAGATAAGGTATATAGTAAAAGAAAGGAAGCAGGCATCCAGATGGGAAGGGAAGTGGTGGCTGGAATTAGATTACCAGGAAGACTATCCTGTGCATCCCACGTGTAGTTGGAAAGCTGAGATTGAAACTTGGAAGAGGTCAAAACTGAAGATATAGAGTTGGAAGTTGCCTGCACAGAGGTGACTTTAGATAAAGTGACCCAGGAACTGAGGAATTAAAGACAGAGCAGAGCAGTACCAAGAACTTGTTCACTGTGGAATTTCTATATTAAAGGGAAGGAAGGAGTAAGAGGAGCTAGAAAAGTTAGAAAATAAGTTAATTAAAGAAAGAGAGGAGTTGAGAAAATAAATAACTTGTTCAAGTGTTTGCTCAGTAGAGAGAGATGAGAAAATTCAGTCCCTTCTTTAAAGAAGCTTGTAATGACAAACAGAGTTATAAAGCAGAGATTTTCTAGATATAATCTTTTTATAGAAATCATTTGATGAAGACAACATCAGATAGTGGGGGAAATAATAGATTTGAGAATGAGTAAGAGTTTTCTCTTTTTAAATGCACATGATTCGTAAACCTGTTTTTCTTATAGCAGATGTGAATTTCATGTACAATTTCCTGAGTCAAAGCATTTTGCCATTTGGCTTTAGGGAAGATAATTGAATGCAAAGATCAGCTGAACTCTGGAAGCCATTAACATCTGATTTAAATTTAGTCTTCCATGGAGCTTGGGTGATTAGACTACCACTTAGAAGAATATATCCTTTGGATATCCAAGTGGCATGCACACCTGTTATCACCATAGCTGGTTTGTAAATGTCACTGCTGCTTCATATAAATAAAGCAGTGAAATGGATAAACAGCATTTCAGAAGCATATTATGATATCATTGTAGGGTGTTTTGATGATTTGTGCATTTCTCCATACATTAATACAGTATATTTGTTAAAATGGTATAGAAACATTTAAAGAAAACATATGTTCGGCAAGTAATTGAGTCATTATGGAATGTAACATTCATCTACAAATTAAAGTGTTTTTCCTCATTCTGGATATAAAACCTCTGTCTTCGAGAAAATGAGTAAAAAGACTGGAAAATGAATAGTACAAACGAATATAGGTGTTACTGATAAAAGTGATGCCAAAAATATAGAAAATTGATTCCTTTTAAAAAACAGATAATATGAAATTTAAAAGGCAAGGTGTCAAATCATATATTTTCATCTTTTTTATGTTCTGGCTGAATTATGATAGGGCATAGTCTGTATAATGTTTCTTATGAGGTCCAAGGGAACTATTTTGTTAAAACTATCATTTTTATAGGATGTAGAGAAAGCTATTGATAAACTATATTAAGGATGATAAGATTATCATCAAAGACACACATAAGAATATACATCCAATGATAGCTGTTTTACACTATTTTGTATGTACATCACATGAATATGCTTTAAGACATTAAACTATGATTATATGATAAAGTAGAAGTAAAAAATAAAGCATAGAGGCATATTTCAGAGATATTGTGGGTTTGGTTCCAGACCATTACAATAAAGCAAATATCACAATAAAGTGAGCCACATGAATTTTTTGGTTTCCCAGTGAATATAAAAATTATGTTTACACTATACTGTAGTCTGTTAAGTGTGCAGTAGCATTTTGTCTAAAAAAATGTACATATCTTAATTAAAAAAATATTTTATTGCTAAAAAATGTTAACCATCATCAGAGCCTTCAATGAGTCATAGTAGTAACATCAAAGATCACCAATCACAGGACACCATAACAAATATAATAATAATGAAACAGCTTGAACTATTGGAAGAAATACCAAAATGTGACAGAGAAACAGGAAGTGAGCAAATGCTGTTGGAAAAATGGCATTGATAGGCTTATTCAGTGAGGGTTGCCCCAAACCTTCAATCTGCAAAAAAACAAAAAAAAGAAAACAGTAGCTCTGAAGCACAGTAAAATGATATATACCTGTATAAAACTGTTTTCTCTAAAATGGTCATTGCAATAAGCCAGATACAAATAGTGTAATACATGAGGTTCCTCTCAAGTAGCTCCTCTTAACACATAATTAAAAGAAAGTGACATGCCAGGGTCCATAATGCAAAGAAGAATAGTAAATTCAATGTCAAAGCAAAAATTGCACTGGACAATGTTAAACAGGCAAGGAAGACTATTTAAGGCTGTTGCAATGGGGGAGTGAGAGCAAAACTCAGTCTGAACTCAACTCCACTGACACAAAAGGCTATAGGGTTTTTAAGTGTTTGGATGAGGGGAAGATCATAGACCAATTATGTTTGCCAACTGAGTTTATCCAAAGGAAAAGTAAACTTTCTTCTATCTTTATGACACAAAATAATTTAATCACTTGAAGCAAGAAGCCCTGCAGAAGTTAGGTTCCTACTGTCCCACAAACTGAGAAATAGGGGTACTATCTTCCTTACTGATTACATTTCAAATAGATCGTTCCCAGGTTCTTGAGAAAGACATTCCTGGTCTGTACAACTGACAAGAGGTGTTAAAAAGATTTGCCTCTTAAAGGAACAGAGAAGGATTTATAATTACAAGTTTTCTAAAGTAAGTGCTCGAAAGAAAGGGAGGTCAGGGGCCTAGAGTCAGGAAGAAACCTGTTTAAAAGTTAGTGAAGCCAAGGGGAATGTTTCAAAGCCTTCTTGATCATCAAGAACCACATGTTCATAAGGACTCAGCGCCTCAGATGTTCTTAAAGGGAACATTTCTTGAATGAATGGATCAAAAACATAATATTGATTCAGTAATGCTCCTATTATATAAAGCAGTGTTTCTCACCTTTTTTCTCATATTATGGCACTCGCAGAAAATGCTAATATTTGAGTGACTCTGTGGATTAAGTCAGCTCAGTCAAATTAGGCCTGCTCAGCCTCCATCAACCTCACCCAACTGCCCTGAGGGGTAACATCTCTGCACTCCAACAATTTCTTCTAGAAAGTTCTGATAGAGAGCTAATTTTAGATGAGTGAATAGTGGAAGCGACCTTGGAAGTTAATTGAAATAACACGTTATTTTTCTTATCACTATTTCTCTTTTGCAGGTAGAACGATGCTCTAACTTTCCATCTCGTTGTTGAATCTCATCCTTCCTCCCCCAGTCTGACTTGTTCCTATCTATTGAAACATCTCTTCTGTTCCTCTCTTGGTACACACTGTAGGTTCCAGCTAGACACAGATCTCAGTTTGTGCTTTCACACAGTCTTGATCTCAGGGCTTTATCTTTCCTAAAACATTTTGCCCTTTCCTTAGCCTATCCAAATGCCAACTGTAACTTAACACCCAGTCTCACCTCCTTCATTCGTCTTTCTTTTTTTATTCCATCCTTCAGTGATCTCTCCCACTGGAATGTTTTTTGGCTTTTACTGTCTGTAGCATTTGTTTTAGCACTTCATTAAGTATTGACACAAGACAGATTATGATTGTTTCATAGGTTTATGTCATGTCTGCAAAATGAGATTGTTTTCTTCTAGAAGGCTTTAATGTTTCTCTGCCTTTATTCTCATCACAGTTAGATTTTGATGATTACCTGTTGACGTAAAAACAAACAAGCAAAGTAAATGATATCATGACATGTTTACTTCAGAAACATTTAGCAATAATAGTACTATAATGAATAGTCTCAAGTAAAAAGATAAAGTGATCTTTCTATTCAGCAAAGGGCTATGTTCAAACACAATTGATGTATTTTTTAACTAGGTGCCCTGATTAATAAAACAATCTAGGTAGTCAAATCAAGTGTAACTACAAAGTAGTAATTCAGTGAACCTAATGACATTCTGTGGAGACGTAGCCAGAATTTCCTCTTCAACATCAGTCTCCTCTTCAGCATTTATCTATTTGTTATGTGTCATTATTATCTTCTTCCTATTAATGCAGAGTATGTTCTTTCCTTTGTTGACAAGGATGTCAGATGCTTGACCATAAATTTAAGTATGGCACCTCTGACTGCTATCCATTTGGAGATGCTCAAAAGAATAAGATATAAGGAGATAGCCAAGTCTATCTCTGTTCTCACCCTTGCAATGACTGAGTAAAGCTGAGTTTTGCTCCCTGATACCAATGACCTATAGTATATTTTGGGGATTGCAAATGAATGCACATCTAATACCTTACTATCAATTTCCCATCCATATTAAACCCACCATGATTTGGTGTATCTGTTATACTCCCTTTAAAATTAATTTCAAATTATATGTTATCTATCCACACTGTAGCTTTTAAAGGAAATCATTTTTTAATTATGCTAGATTAATGATTGCAATATTTGCTGGTTAAGAATTTCATTTACTCAGAATGGAAATTAAACTATATGTTAAAATGAACAGCTTGTGTTTTATAGAGAAAAGGAATCCAAGTTTGGTAACACTACTTTCTGTGGTATACTGAAAGACCTTATAACAAACAATGAATATTAAAATGTGCTCTTATTATATTAACATCACTGTTATTACTGTTTTTACTATCATTATGACATTTAAGAACCTCCCTAATAAATTTGCAAATGTTCCAATCTATCAAAATTATAAGTTCTCATGATAATATTTAATATGTTCTTAAACATTTTTCAATGTTAACTGTTTTCAATTGGAATAGAAATATTATAAAAGAAATATTCCCCTGATTATTCTTGCTCAAACTGAGCCTGTATCTTAATACAGTGAGATCAAAGTGTATAGAAATGGTCACTTGGTGATAAGTTAACAATTTCCAGTGGTATAAGACAAAGATATGTCATAACCCATTTATCTTAAACTTGCACCTTAATGGCTCATAACTGTTCCTGAAAGATTTGGATCTATGTGCTCCTGCTTTGAATAGAGACTGCTATATATTTTTTTCATACTAATGATATGATTTAATTGTCTTTTAATAGATACAACTTCAAAGTGTCTAGCCACAAAATATTGTCAGAACAATGGTTAAAAGAAATTATTCTATAAAGACACAGACATAGAGAACGGACTTAAGGACATGGGGAGGGGGAAGGGTAAGCTGGGACGAAGTGAGAGAGTGCCATGTACATATATGCACTACCAAGTGTAAAATAGATAGCTAGTGGGAAGCAGCTGCGTAGCACAGGGAGATCAGCTCGGTGCTTTGTGTCCACCTAGAGGGATGGGATGGGGAAGGTGGGAGGGAGGGAGACGCAAGAGGGAGGAGATATGACGATATATGTATATGTACAGCTGATTCACTTTGTTATAAAGCAGAAACTAACACACCATTATAAAGCAATTATACTCCAACATAGATGTTAAGAAAAGATAGTAACAATTGATAAAATAAATATTAGTGCAACAGGAAAAGAGAGATTTGGTCATAGAATGAGGTTAGCTAATATTTAATAAGCTCACGATTCCCTAAGGTGTGCCAGGCTCTTTATGAAAGTTATTAGAGAAAAAAAAAGTTATTAGATTTAATAAAGGTGTTAAAACTAAAAAAAAAAAAGAAATTATTCTAAAATTAAATCATGTTGTGCATACAACAATAATATCTAACCAGCTTATTTCCAACTTCTTTTTACAGAGGTCATTTGTAATTAATCTAAATGAAAGTATGATCCAAGAATCCATATTAATGAATAGTAAATACTGGTGGGGTGCTTTACTGAGAGTTTTTAAATGTTAATTTGTCAATTGGTAATATTTACTTTGACATTTTACTAGACAAAAATAATTGAGATTGATCTACAGGCAAATACTTTGGCCATTTTATCTGTATTGTAATAGACTTGACCATTTTCTGAAGAAAACCTCAAACATGTCTGAGGCTTAGTGCAGCGACTGTGTAGGCTGTTTCATCAGGTATCAGATCACATTATGCATATACAAGGGTGTCACTGTTTTCTTTACTCACAGAGTATGGTTTTGCTCTCTGTTGGCAGCAGAATTTAGCTGCACTCCAGGCTTTAGCACAAAATAGAACCTCTGACTCTGAATGTTTGAAGTCATTACCAGTGAGGGTGTCCACTCATTTCACTAGGTCATCTTATAATTGTTTAATTATTTAATTCATTGTTTTAGTTTTCCTGAACCATCAGGAAGGCTGTGGAAAATTTCTTTAGCTGAATTGTGTGACTATGTTATCACCTTGCATTTAAGAAAATGCTGTCACGTTTTACACAGAAGTGTCCTTTTTCAAACACATAGAAAAGATTTTGTAGGTCTCAGTACTAGAAAAAAAATATTACTTTAACAGGTAACTAAGTTTGTTCACCTTTTTACTTTGGCTTCTAAGAAACTAAGAGAAAATTACTTACCTATTTCCAGCAACCTATGGGATGGATTACTTATATATTCTAAGAGTTCCTGATTTAGTTTTGCTTTCACACCCTCAGTTTTACTTTGACCTGATTTCCACATGTTTGGTTTCTCCAAATTCTTTGGAAACAAGGCATCATCCAAAAGAATAATTATATTTCAGAAACTCCAAAGTGGATCAAAACTTACCTTAGAAAAGAAGGAAGAATCAATACCAATGAAGAGGAAGAGAAGAGGAGCAAAGATATCTGGAGTTCAAACCATGTCAGGCATTCTTCTAAACATTTCCTAAATAGTCTCATTTAATCATCATAACAGCCATGTAAACTATTATGATACTAGGTATTATTACTGAGCACTTATTTTTCCCAAGTATTTGTTTAAGTCCTCCACATATATTTAAAAATTTAACCCAGTGTTCTTCTAAGGTAGGTACTAGGATTATCCATGAGGTTCAAATAGGGTAAATACCTTGGCTGAGAACACACAACTAGTGTGTGGAGAAATAAGAATCCAAACCCAGATGTTCCAGCTCTAGATCCTCTAATCTTAACATACCATGCTTTTCCTTATTGTCCCCATTTAACCAGTAAGGAAACTGTGGACCTCCAAATCTGTAAATAATTTCATATAGGTAGCGTGTGTTGGAGCCTGGTTTCAGAGCCATTGTGTTGGCAATAGAATCTGCTTTTGTCCTCTATATCACTCTATCTTCCAAAACACATTTTATGTTCCAGGAATTACTGTATGCCAAAGTTTCAAAAATACCTTCCATGAAACTTTAGTTAATACAGGTATTTGGGTAAAAGCTTCCCAAGGTAAAATAAGTTTGGGAAATACCAAGTTAAAATTAAATAGTTATCTATCCCTAGAAATATCTCAGAATATTTAGTGTTTTAATGCATTTTCTAAATTTACTTGATAATGAGCCATTATCAATTCTTTTACCTAAGTGTCTCCCAAGATGAGTAACCTATGGACCACAGTTTTGAAAACACTTATCTGTGCTATATT